>NC_040904.2:67676162-68287912 GCF_004126475.2 Phyllostomus discolor | reverse complement strand
GCCCAGTGAACGGGCTGCCCTGCCCTGGTGAACACCTAAGGCTCTGACCCTCATATGTAACAGGTGCAACCAGACCACCCCCCCCGCCAAAATGGCCCGAACAGATCAGATCAAAGCTCCACAGCAAATACAAATAAGTAACCAAGAGATAGCTGACCCATCAGATGCACAGTTCAAAGCACTGGTGATCAGAATGCTCACAGAATTGGTTGAATTTGATCGCAAATTAGATGAAAAAATGAAGGCCACAATAAGTGAAATGAAGGGAAATGCACAGGGAACCAATAGTGATGGAAAGACAACTGGGACTCAAATCAATGGAGTAGACCAGAAGGAAGAAAGAAACAATCAAACAGAGAAGAATAGAGAAATAAGAATTCGAAAAAGTGGGGAGAAGTTTAGGAACCTCCAGGATAGTTAAACGTTCCAACATCCGAATTATAGGGGTACCAGAAGGGGAAGAGGAAGACCAACAAGTGGAAAAGTTATTTGAACAATTAATAAAGGAGAGCTTCCCCAATATGGCAAAGGAAATAGACTTCCAGGAAGTCCAGGAAGCTTGGAGAGTCCCAAAGAAGCTGGACCCAAGGAGGAATACATCAAGGCACATCATAATTACATTAGCCAACATAAAAATGAAGGAAAGAATCCTAGAAGAAACAAGAGATAAGGAGACAGTTACCTACAAAGGAATTCCCATCAGACTGTCAGCTGATTTCTCAAAAGAGACCTTGCAGGCAAGAAGGGGCTGGAAAGAAGTATTCCAAGTCATGAAAGGCAAGGACCTACATCCAAGATTGCTCTATCCAGTAAAGCTTTCATTTAGAGTGGAAGGGCAGATAAAGTGCTTTCCAGATAAGGTCAAGTTCAAGGAGTTCATCATCACCAAGCCCTTATTTTATGAGATGTTAAAGGGTCTTATCTAAGAAAAAAAAGATAAAAAACATGTATAGTAAAAGGACAGAAAACTCACAATTATTAACAACCACATCTAAAACAAAAACAAAAACCAACTAAGCAAACAACTAGAACAGGAACAGAACCACAGAAAGGGAGATCACATGGAGGGTTAGCAACAGGGGAGTAGGAGAAGGAGAGAAGGGGAAAAGGTACAGAGAATAAGTAGCATAGATGGTAGGTAGAAAAGAGGGGGAGGGCAAGAATAGTATGGGAAATGTAGAAGCTAAAGAACTTATGACACATGGACATGAACTAAAGGGGGGTAATGTGGGTGGAAGAGGGTGTGCAGGGTGGAGGGGAGTGAAGGGGGAAAATGGGACAACTAATACCATAATCAATAAAATATATTTTAAAAATAAAGATAAAAGTTGTACACTGTTATATCTGCTTTGCCTTGGTGGTTGCAGTGTATCCAGGAGTCATGGGGCAGTAAGCCAGGAGAGTTTGAGGATGAAGATTTTGGCCATCTTCAATATTTTTAAAATTGGTGTTTGCTTTTTGCAATGGTGTATAGATCGACATTTTATGACCTTAGTGAGTATATGGATAGTGTGTGCTGCCTAGATTGTGGACCACTGGAGAATGACTCTGGATAATGACTTTCCCTCTCAAGGTTTTATAACTACCTTCTTCAATGCCCAGAAGTTGTTTTTAATAACAAAAGGGTGATATCAGAGTCTCTGATGAACTTTTTTAAGAAAGTGTATATACAGTCTAACCTATAACTGAAGAGGGGTGATGGGCCTCAATTAGTCAGGTCTGTAAACCCCTGACCCCAGAAATGTGTGAAGTGTGTAAATTTCTTATTTCAGATATGGATGAAAAGGCCAAAATGGTCTTTCCCAATTGTTTTAAACAATGGCTTTCTATCTGTCCCAGCTGCAGGAGACTTCCCAGGTAATTATGCAAGAATCACTGTGACCCAGAATCCATGAGAGTTAATGGAAAGATGCATACTTAATGTGCCACCAAGGGCTGAGGGATAGACTGAGCAGAGACAAATTCAGATGGCTCTGAGGCTCATTATCCTCCTCCCCCCTCTCCCCCTCTCTTTTGATAGCTTAGCAAGCAGCTAGCATAGCAGTTTTGAATTAGCTCAATAGCGAAAGAGTCTGATACCAGAAGCTAAGCTCAGAGGCTCTCCAGCTGTGCTGTACCCCAGCATGGCTCTCTACTCAATGCCAAGAGGGTGGAGGAGTCATTCACTCTGTGGCATCTCTGCTGAGTTTGCCCAAGAAACCTTTTATTTTACAGTTGCACCTATAGTGCCATGGTGTGTGTCCCTGCATGACAAATGCAAAAAGAATATAAATATCATCTGTACCCATTGTTTAAATGCTAATGGTGGGAGTAGGAGATCTATTAAGGGCCCAAGAGGAGCCATAAGATTTGTAAACATTATTTCAGGTAGATGTGGATAATTTAAAACCTATGAATATGTAATGTGTAACTTAAAAGGCTTCAACTGTAAGATGCAAATGCATTATAATAGGCCTTACCTCAAAAGACAGAGGGAAATATTACAAGACCTTCCTTTAGTGCATGTAGATAACTCTGCCTTAATATCATTTGATTATAACTGTAAAATCCAGATATGAATTGCAATGAATCACAATGCACAGAGTTTCACCTTGGTGAACACTGTTTCAACTGAAAGTGATATTACACACTGGAAAGGAAAACACATGAGTTTTCTTTCCAGTGAGATTTTCATAAAGGTGGCTTACCGACTACAGATCATCCAAGCTCACACCAGCTACAAATTTCATTTCATATGCTTATTGTGAGTTCATCAGTGAAGCTGGTATTTCCACATGGCATTGAGTTGAACACTTGTGACTTCAGCGTGATTCTATGAGTTATAAAACAGTTTTACTTGCTTTTATTTTATTTTGGGAGGAGATCAGGACTCCTGGTTAATAAAGAATGAGTTTTGTTGATTCTGTACTTTTGTATGTTTTGATATGTTTGAAAACATGAACTACAAAGGGGGCAGTTGTAGAGGAATTCTGCATCAGTAGTACAAGCAGAGGGAGGTAATGGAAGTGAAAGATGGAATGTGAGACGATTCCCTGAAAAAAAGGAGTGTCATGGAAGTTACTACCAGAATAGCCTCTATACACTTAGACACTTCGAGAGAACTGAAATGATAATGCTCCTCCCAACTGCACTTATTAAAAATACATTGGCAGAAAATGATTACTTCTAATACAGAAAATCAGAAATAGTTCCAGATAATGCAATTCATAAATCTTCAGGGAGGAACAGAATAAAGATAGCTAGGGATTTATTTTAGTGAAAAAAATATAGCACTTCTTAAGCATATGAAAATTGCTAAAATTTTTAGTGGTATAACTTTGAACATGATCAATGGCAGGGCTTAGAGGACCAATGGTCATTGTCCTTTAATAGCAACAGAATTGAACCTGAGCCAAAGCACAGGTTTGAATATAATCATGGGCTTCAACTGTCAATTGTAAAAGATTAAGCTAACTCTAGCAGAATATCAGCCTTGCCTGGTAGGTGTGGCTCAGTGGATTGAGTACTGGCCTGTGACCTGAAATGTTGCCAGTTTAGTTCCCAGTCAGGGCACATGCTTAGGTTGCAGGCCAGATCCCCATTTGGGGACCTGTGAAAGGCAACTGATCGATGTATCTCTGGCACATCAATCTTTCTCTCTCCCTTCCCCCTTTCTCTCCAAAAATAAATAAATAAAATCTTTAAAAAGATTAACATTGGATTTAAAAAAGTATTCTTTATTAGAATATCATGAAATTCCTTCTACTTGATGAGGCACTTAATATTCTGTTTTAATTTTCATGAATGTTACACAAGTACATGTTCTGTAAATTATAGTTAAAACCAGGATAGATAGCCAAGGTCCCCACAAATGAAGCACTTACACATTTTTGTCGTATAACTTGGGAACACTTTCAAATTATAAGGAAAGGATCCCAGTAAAATAAAAATATCACATAAAAATGGGAACTTCTTTGGAAATTATTGAAGCATGTCCATTGATTATGTTACTGCATAAGGGCATTCTATTTCTATAAATTATTTCTGAAGGCTTTTTACTTTTGGGGGAGTGGATTAGACCTAAATTTTTATAAAATTAAATTAATATGTTTTGGTATACAATTCTATGAATATGGATAAATGCATACAGTTGTGTTTTACCAACACAATAAAAAAAATACCATCAGCCCCCTAAAGAAGTTCCTCATGCTGACTCTGTAAACACATCTTTTCCCTATTTCCCAACAAATTCTACATTTATATCTATATCTTATCTATATCTGTATATATATATATATATATATATATATAATTGAGTGGCATTAATTATATTTATAATATTATGCAACTATCACCACTATCTATTTCCAAGACATTTTTATCACCAAATAGAAACTCTGTAACAGTTCAGTAATTACTCCCTATTTTCCTCTCTTGTCAGCTCCTGGTAACCTCTAATTTCATCCTGCCTCTAAGAATTTGCTTATTCTAGGTAGCTCCTATAGGCAGACTTATATTTGTCTTCTTGTGTATGGCCTATTTCACTTAATAGAATTTCCAAAGTTCATTCATGTAATAGCTTGTATCTGAACTTTATTCTTTTTTTATGACTGAATAATATTACATTGTGTATATACCCACTGTGTTTTGTTTGTCCATTTATCTGTTGATGAACCATTTGGTAATCTCCATCTTTAACTATTGTGAATAATACTGGAATGAATACTGATATACTAATATCTGTATGAGTTCCAATTTCAATTCATTGGGAAATATACCTAAGGATGAAATTGCTAGATTATGGGGTCCTTCCATGTTTATCTTTTTGAAAAATGAGCATACTGTTTTCCACACTATACCATTCAACATATTTACTAGCAATATACAAGGATTCACAGTTTCTTTACATTTTCACCCAAACTTGTTTTTCTTTTCTTTCTTTTTCCTTTCTTTTCTTTCTTTCTTTCTTTCTTTCTTTCTTTCTTTCTTTCTTTCTTTCTTTCTTTCTTTCTTTCTTTCTTTCTCTCTCATTCTCTCTCTTATTAGGTATAAACTGATATATCATTGTGGTTTGATTTGAATTTACTTAATGACTGACAATGCTGAACATTTATTTTGCGTGTGTTTATTGACTTTTTACATAGTTATTTGGTTCTGTGGAATTTTATCATATGTTTAGATTTGTGTAACTATCATAATGCTCAAGATACAGGAAAATTTTATCAGGAGGATCTGTCATCTACCCCTTTTATAATCACAGCCACATTCTTCAATCTCCCTATTTACATGCTCTCTAATATTTATCAAGTGCTGATCTGATTTTTATTTCTATAAATTGTCATTGAAGAAATGTTACATAAGTGGAATCATACAGGTGTGACTTTTGGAGATTGCCTTTTATCACCTGGCCTAATTCCCTTGAGTTCCATCCAGGTTGTTGCATTTATCATTTTTTTTCCTTTTTATTACTGTATTCTCTGTGGAGATATACCAGAGTTTAACTCTTTGTTCATTGAAGGTTATTTAGGTTGTTTACAATTTGAACTACTACAGATAAAATCACTATGAATACCCCTGTACAAGGATTTGTATAAATATAAGTTTTCATTTTTCTGGGATAATTACTCAAGAGAGCAAATGCTGAGTTGTATGGTAAGCACAAGTTTAGTTTGGTAAGACACTTCCATACTGCTTTCCAGAGAGGTGGTAGCATTTTACTTCCCTGCCAACAATGCAGGAGTGATCCATTTCTCTGACAGTTTCATGTCTCTTTCTCCTTGTCCCCAGTTAACACTGACTGTCTTCAGAGCAGGTCCAGGAAAAAAAATGAATAAAAAACAAAACAAAACTTCAATAACAACCATAACCCCCCTAGGGATTCCTCCAGCATTTTCCAGCTAAATTGTTTCTTTTTTTTCCCAGGCCCATTCCTTTAAAAATAAGATTTCTCTGGAAGATTTTCCTATTAATGCCCTCTGTACATTTCAGGGATCAGCTTGCTCTTAGATCAAACCTGAGAGATAAAGGAGGAAAAAAAAACAACTGCTAACTCACCACAAGGCTGGACTTTCTTCAAGTTTTGACACCCCTCCTCAATCTGTTTTGTTTATTTTTGAGTCTTTTCTGTCACTTGTGTTATATTCGGTCCAAGTTTTAGTTGTTAGCATTGAAATATATAAGCTATGGTGAGCCTACTTCATCTTGGCCATTAGCAGACCATCACACACCACTTCATGAATCTTCAAACTGTCAGTGCATTTTCAAATGTATTGCTGTTCCATCATTTTTTTTCAGATCTCTTAGATCTCTTTCTTTTTGGTCAACTGGGAAAGATATTTGTTAGTGTTCTAACGGGAACAATGACTGAGTGATAAATGCCATCTAGCTAATGATCTAATAGATGAGAATACAGCTTCTGACAGTGGAAATGATGAATAATGTGAAATGCAGTGTATGCCTCAAAACCAGAGCATGTTTGGAATTCTTTGAAGATGTCCCCTGATTACAGTACTTAGGAGCTTTACAGTCTTCAATGGGAAATGATTAAGTAAAAGGTTTGCAGAGTAGAGACTTTTATGTAAAAAAAAGTGGCAAATCCAATTTCTATTTTTGTTTCCTCTGATGTTCTTCCATTTAGCTTATCTTGAGGTGAAAAAATTACTGTAATTTCAAAGGCATGAGCTTAATTCATGATATATTAGGGTGTTCAAATTCCTCCTGGGATTCTAGTCTTTCCCTAGAAGAGAAAATTAACCTCTGAAAGTAGTCATTTATGCAGTTTCACCTAGTAGTTTGTCTTAACAATTGATTTATCTCATTTGCTTTTCTGCCTAATCACTTAAGGCTGAAGCTATGATTAGTAAGGATGTAGAAAAAGAGGTGACCCTCACTGGGACATATCAGCAATAAGGAAACCTAAGGATTGCATTCTAGCATTCAATATTTAGTAAGCATGGTAACGTTTTAAATAAGAATTCTAGGATATTTTTCACTCCTGGTGTACTGAGAACTACACAGGACTTCAGTTCCGAGGGATTAACTTTGCAATGAGGTCTACACACTTGGTAATTATGTTACTTTTGATAGTTTATTATTATGAGCCTTAGGTTCTTCATATCAAGGTATAGTTAGCAATATCAATAACAAACGATTTTGTTATGGGTTTTATATATATATATATATATATATATATATATATATATAACCCATATATATATAACCCAAATAAAGAAGTACACTAGGTAAGCACAAATTATCAGAAATTGAATTTATTTGGGAATAGCTGAAGAATTGCAGTTCCAGAAATGCATGCTACAACAAACCACAGGTCACTCTGTTGAGGGTTTGGGATGAGGTTTATTTATGGACAAGAAGAGCAAAGAGAGGGAAGTCCAGCTAGAGTCTAAGCAGTAATTTCATTGGCTCAAGTATTGAAAGATAAGGAGAGATTCTTGGGGATGTTCAGTGATCAGGAGATAACTCCCAGTCTTCTGTAAATCAGGCATTTAGGAAAAATCCATCTCTCAGTTCATAATTTCTGTTCTTCTGAGGGCACATGTATGACAGTCTCCATCTAATATCCTTCAGGTCCATTTTAGGTTGACATTCTTTCACTCTATACAGGCTTGATACAAATAACACCCCCTTTTTATTACAAAATCTTTTATTAGAAAATCATAAGCATGTAATTCTATAATATAACATTATCACACTCAAGCACACCATATGACATTTTAGGTGAAATGTTCAAATTAAAACTATAAATTCTTATACCCATATTATTACCCTACCAACCACATTTAAGCAGGTTTTACTTCTGCTGAATTACACACACACACACACACACACACACACACACAGTATGCATGTATTATTGCATATGTGTATGTGTATACACACATATACATATATACACATGTGCATATGTACATTTGCAGTATATGATATAGATATATTTATATACAATGCATTATATATGATACATTGTATATAAATGTTCAGTTTAAATTTTAAACACATGTAAGTGATTTGCAAGATTTTAAATCACACACAAAACAAATAAATACTATCTTTCTGTAAAGAACTTATGCCTGAATAGCATTCCCCACCCTCAGTGGGGAAAGGAGGCTTAGAAATATTAGTAACTTTCCAGGAGTACGTATAGGAATGTTGATATTTTATACTGTATTCCCACTAGTAATATCTCTAGGTGATTGCAGAAACAGAGGATTGTCTTTGTTTCAGTTTATAATTATATATTGCAGGCTTTCTTTGAGGTTCTGAGTCTTTGTACTCACTATTCTAGAATCTACATATGAATTGCTGTGTACTGTCAATTTTACTACAATCAAATACATTTGAAAGCCAGACATCATGATGTTTAAAAAAGGGACAGAGAACAATTATATTTGACAAACAATTTTTACATGACCTGAAAATGTCTTAGGACTAAACATTATCCTTTTATACTCTGATTTGCTTGGAAGTGTTTGTTTAGTTGAAACTTGTGGAATCATTTCTCTTTACTTTGTGAGTTGATTGAAAAAGTTAGAAAAGTCTCAGTAAAGATTCTAAATTTTGCCTCTTTGTTCACTTGAATAAGAGCTTCAAATAGAGGAATCACCAAGTTCGTACTGAACATATTGGGAGTTGTTACAACTCACACTGTAATCATTTATGCAATTTTCATGAATAACCCAGGAGATGGTAAAACTTCTGTTTGTGAAAGAGCACAGAGTCATTGCTCAAAGCACTTGACATAACTATAAGAAAACATCTCACATTGGGAATAGAATGCAGTTATCTTTTTGTTATGTTTAGTATAAAACAGACATATTCATGTTTTTCTCCCAGTTTAAAACTAGGCATGTGGAAATTTTTTGTGTCATTTAGTGGGCAAATAGATAATTCACAGTGAAATTAACTGTTTTAGAGTCTGAAAACTTCCCCTATGTATGCATTTAATTAACTATATTTTTAAAAGATGTATTTCAATTCTATGGATATGTTCATTTTTCAATGAAAATTTTTAAACTGATAGAAAGTGTTAGGTCAGTAAAATTTGAATTGTGCAATATTTCTCATCTGTCTTCCCAATTGCCCTACTTGGAAGTTCCCTTAATAGCCCACCAACCTGCCACTCTATCCTCATTTTTTTGCAAAGAGAGTATTTGAGAATTTAGATCTTTAAAGTTTTTAAGAATGATTCAGAAGATGAATGTTATTCTGGCAGATTGGTTCTTAAAATACATAAAAGAAGCACTTTTTTCTGAAAAGAATTGGAGCAGTTTTGATGTTCTCTTCCTGAGAATAAATAACTTATGGAGACAGGGTCGTACCTTCAAAGCCTCTGTTTCTTTAACAGAGGTCCCATAACAGAACCACCTCCATTCTTTCAAGTGAAGGATTTTACCAGGTTTGCATTAATTCATAAGCACTCTAGGAGATTAGTAAAAAGGCCACCTCTCACCCCTGGAAGGGAAAAAGAACAACATTTCTCCCCTAGGCTTAGAGAAGATGAAGGACAGGTTCTGAAACCCCTAAGAAGAGTTCAATGTTCAATTTATAAACCCAGCAGATAAAGGTCAGGTTATTGTCATGGCACCACATGTGCGGGCACACATCCACGTGCATACACACATGCACATGCCTGTGTGTTCCTGTGAATGATTTTTTTGAGCCATTTTCCTGTGAGAAGTCACCAAATGGCAGATGTCTTTGGCTAGTATTGTTACTTCATTTTTTTGTCATTGGCTAAATACTATGAACCTAAATTAGCAACAAAATTAGTGGTGATGTAGCCTATAGTTAAGAGTACAGGCATGAAGTCATACTCCTTTAATTCAAATCCTGTTTCTAAAATTAACTAGCTTTGTGACTTTGGCCATCTTACTTAAACTATTTGTGCCTTAGTTTTCTCTTTCACAAAAGAAGAAATAATAATCACACAAAACTGATGATTTTTTTTTTAGGAGAAAGCAGTGACTCAACATGCAAAATACAGGTGTGTTTAGCTTTCAATAGATTTTAGATGTTTTTTTTTTTTATTATGATCATCATTGTTTAAATAATTGCCAGGATAATCATCATTATTATATTTTGAATTTCTGTTTTATTTTATTGTATCAATCTTTTAGCTGACTGGATTAGTTTTGTTCCTATATTTAATAGAAGAAAGTGTATTTATTTGTACATTGTGTTTGGTAATTTAATAGTTCTTGAAAAGCTGAAACTACAAGTAAAACAATGCACCATATTGAACAAACATACATTTAGATAGACTACTTATTAAAATTTTGTGTTCCAAAAATTACTCAAAATGCCTTAAAACATGACACTTAAAAATTTAAATTTAAACATTTTGTAAGAGATTCTGAGATATTTTAAGCATATCTTTTAACTCTAGTAGTACAGCTCATTATATAAAGTCTACTATATGTTAAAGGTAAAATGAAAATTTGCACCATTTCAGTACATAGTGAAGTAAGGAATTGAAAGGGAACAAAAGAAAAATATAAGCCCAGATTTGTAACCTAATTCCACATTCATTCTAGTACTGTAAATAAAACTATCCCTATTTTCTAAGAAAATAGTCATAGAGTTTTTGTCTTAAGTACAGGGGTATTATAGATCATATGGCTCTACATCTTCTTCTCCATGAAAAAAATTAAAATTATAGTGTGAGGGGGTGCTGGTTGGGAGGTAGAGGAGGATAGAATGAATCCAGAGGGGTAAAACCAAAAAAAAATCCACTTAAAAGTTAATTGGGGGATATGTTTCAGAGAGCACTATAATCAGGAAATATTGTTCAGGGGTATTGTTTAGAGAGAGCTAATATATGTATATATATATATATATTTTTTAAGGTTTTACTTATTTATTTTTAGAGAGGGAAGGGAGGGAGAGAGAGAGAGACAGACAGACAGACATCAATATGTGGTTGCTGGGGGTTATGGCCTGTAACCCAGGAATGTACCCTGGCTGGGAATCGAACCTGGGACACTTTGGTTCCCAGTCTGCACTCAATCCACTGAGCTACGCCAGCCAGGGCTAGAGAGAGCTAATATTTTTATTTAAATATTTCACATATTATTTCTTTTTCTTCTAAATATATACTTCCCTCTCTTTGCCTGGATAAAACTACTGGTTTTCCACATCTCACTTAAGACAGCATTAAGCCTCATTTCCTTATTTCTACCTTACTTTTCAATCATACCTCAAAACTGAGAAGCATCCATTCTTTTCCTCCTATCATAAAAACAATAAAATAAATTTTAAAATATTTTTTAATTTTAAAATTAGAATTAGTGTAAAAGATTATACTAGTTTGAGGTGTGTGTACAACCCTGTGATTAGACATTTATATAACTTACAAAGTGATCACCCTGATAAACCCAACCCATCTGACACCATATATAGTTACTACAACACTGTTGACTATATTCCCTATGTTGAACTTTACACACCCATGACAATTCTGCAACTACCAATTTGTAGTTCTTAATCCCTTTGTGTTTTTCACCTATTCCCCCACCTTCCTCCCCATCTGGCAACTGTCAAAATGTTCTCTGTATTTATGAGCCTGTTTCTGTTCTGTTTGTTTATTTTGTTTTTTTGATTCTACATATAAGTGAAATCATTTGGCATTTGTCTTTCTCTGTCTGACTTATTTCACTCACTACAGTAACCTCTAAATCCATCCATGTTATTGCAGTTGGCAAGATTTTATTTTATTTTTATGATGGAAACATAGCCCATTATAGATATGTACCACTTCTTTAGCCATTCATTTTATGGTAGACAGTGAGGTTGCTTCCAAATCTTGGCTATTGTAAATAATGTTGCAATGAACATATGGATGTATGTGTCTTTTCAATTTATTGATTTGGGTTTCTTGGGATAAATACATAGAAGAGAACTGCTGGGTTCTTCTTTGTCTCTTGTAATAGACTTTGTTGTACAGTCTATTTGTTTCTGGTATACATATTGTTACCTCAACTTTTTTTGTTTGTTTCCATTTTCATGAAATATCTTTTTTCCTCCCTTTCTTTTCAGTCTGTGTGTGTCTTTCCATGTGAAGATAGTCTCTATAGACATCACACATAAAGGTCTTGTTTTGTTGCCCATTCAGCCCTCTGTATGTCCTTTGATTAGTATATTTAATCCATGGGCACATAAAGTATTTGTATTTATTGCCATTTTATCATCATACTTTTTGTCTTTTTTATTCTTCTTCTTAAAGAAGATCTGTTAGCTTTTCTTGTAATACTGGCTTGGTGCTGGTGGATTCCTTGAGCCTTTTCTTGTCAGGGAAGCTCTTTATTTATCCTTTGATTCTAAATATAGTTTTGCTGGGTAGAATAATCTTGGTCGTAAGTCCTTGCTTTTCATCACTTTGAATATTTTGTGCCAACCCCTTCTGGCCTGCAAAGTTTCTGCTGAGGAATCAATTGACAGTCTGTGCAAGCTCCCTTTTAGGTACCTAAATGCCTTTTTCCTGCTGTGTTTAAGATTATCTCTTTGTCTTTTAACCTTTGGCATTTTAATTATGAAGTGTCTTGGTGTGGTCCTTTTTGGGTTCATCTTGTTTGGGATTCTCTGTACTTTCTGGACTTGTACATCTATTTCCTTCACCAAGTTAGAGAAGTTTTCTGTCATTATTTTTTCAAATGTTTTTCCAATTTCCTGTTCTCTTTCTTCTCCTTCTGGCACCTCCATGATCCAAATGTTGGTATGCTTAAATTTGTCCCCAGTTCTCCTTATTCTATCCTCGTTTTCTTTTTTGGTATTCACTTTTATTTTTGCTGTTCTGATTTAGTCTATTTGTTTCTTTTCTTTTTTTGAAATTACTGATTTGGCCCTCTTCTTCATCTATTCTATGGTTGATTCCTTATAATGTATTCTTCATTTAATATATTTTATTATTATTTTTTATTTCTGACTATTTTTTTCTCTCTCCATTTTGATGTTTCCTATTTTTTGTTGAAGTTCTCACTAAGTTCATGTACTCTTCCACTGAGTTCATTGATTATCCTTATAACCACTGTTTGAACTCTGCATCTGGTAGATTACTTGCCTGCATTTTGTTTAGTTCATTTTCTGGAGATTTGATCCTTTCTTTCATTTGGGACATATTTCTTCATTTCCTAATTTTGGCAGTTTCCCTGTGTTTGTTTCTATGTATTAAGCAGAGCTGCTACATCTCCCAGAATTGTTATAGTGGCCTTATGTAGTAGGTGTCTTGTAAGACCCAGTGGTGTAGCCTCCTTAATCACCCAAACTGGGGGCTCCAGGTACACCCCATGTGGGCTATCTGCACTGTTCTGTTATAGTTGAGCTTTGATTCCTGTTTGTACATCAATGAGAAGAACTGATCCCCTCCTACCCAGGCCCATTTGGAGCTCCCAAAAAGAAAGAGTCTATAATTTCCTTCACAAGTAGAATAGGTAGTTAAAAGGTAGTATATTCACATAATATAACACAAAAAAATAATAAAAATGAATAAACTTCTGATTTATGCAACAACATGGGTAATCTCAAATACATGATGATTTCAAATACATAAGAAATTCAGATAAAAAGTGCAAGCTGTATGAATCTACTTGTCGATAGCTGAAAGGTAGTTACAATTTATGTATGGTGAGAGAGATTAGGGTAATTGCTCTTTAGGAGACCTAATTGAGAATTAAGGTGATGAAACTGATCATATAGGGGTATATATGTGAGTGTATTTATGTAAAGAGTCCATCATTAAACTAGACATTAAAGATTAAGTACACTTACTGTATGTAATTCATTCCTCATTAGGAACAGGAGAGGGGAAGAAGGAAGAGGGAACAGAGAGAAAAAGAGAGGAAGGAAAAGAGAGGGAGGAAGAAAGAATAAATAGATGTTTGGTCCCAGCATAAGTAAAGTTTCTCCCTGCTTTCCTTATTTCTTCTTATTCCAACTTGCCTCCTTATTCCCTAGGACACTGATGTTTCTTTAATTTTAGGTTTGTGAACTTGAGAATGAGTTTTCCTGATTATTCTGATTTATCTGATTAATCTTGTTATATCCTTCGTTATTTTGAAAAGAAGTGGAATCTGACTTACATTTTTATTCTTTACCAAAGATTGAAATATATATACATGCACACACACACATATATATATACATATATATATATGTTATTTGTTATTTGAATTATATAAGGTGAAATCTGCCAGAAACAAAAATGTTTGACATTGTAACACATGATTTCTGGCATTCATTTTGTATCCTACCCTCTTAGCATATTACTATAAGCTGAGATTTATTTTCAGGTAAATATACTCTGGATGTAAGTGTTGTTTCATAACCTGGCATAAATACAGATACCGGTGCTTTCTATTCCTCAAGCAATCCTCCTTATTCAATTAAGCTATGTTGAAGCCAGCTCGCTTGTCCATATATTTTTCCATGGAAGGTGAAATTCAGATTTTTTATATAATAATTTTATCAGCTGCCAATTTCACTTTACTTGCAGACTTTAAAAAATCCAAGTTTTCCCTGCATCTTTTGTGTTCTGTGGCTTAGCAGTTTTCTCTTCACTTTTTTTATTTCGGTGTTTATACAACATCAGGGGATGGATATTATTCAGATCCAAGCTGCATAGAATAAAAAAGAAATTTTCTAAACCCAAACTGGAAAGCATACCTAAATATTTGGGTTCAGCATGGAAACTCAAACAAATACAGAAGGTGACTCTGTTAAGAAGAAAAGAGGCCCTAGAGACCCCTGGAGAATGCTGTCACCTCAATGGTGCTTAAACAGAAATTCATGTAATCTTTAAATTTTATGATTCCCTGTATTTCCTTAGAACTATTTCGCAAGATAGGGCCTTGATTAGAGAGTACCATGAGATTACTAAATCTACCTCTGGTCATCACATTTTAACACTATGCCTTATCTTTTGATAAGTTCTTTGATTGTGGATCTTTGCCCTGTTACATCTTGTTCAGAATAGTGCTGATATTCACCTGAAATAAAAACAATAAGAAAGAGAGAGAAATTATTTTCTTCTATTAAGTAGCAAATGCTGTTGTTCTGCTCAGATGCCCTTGGGTCCATCCTTGATGGACCCACTCCCATATCGTACCTACCTCCCTGCTCTGATGTTCTTTTGCAGCCTCTACAGAAGTCTGATCTCTGTTTATCACAGCAGCTCTGTTTGCACTGGCAGAGAGCCAGAAATGCCTGGAAGGGGACTTTCCTCTAGCAGGCTTTCAGCCAATGACTGATGCAGGTATGAGAACCTAGCTCCCATATGTCAAGCTGTGACGATTCTGAAACTCCAGAGTTGTGCAGTAACAGGCTGAAGGTACTCTTCTGGGACACTGTCCACTGTTGCTGTCTTAGTTACCTTCTTCTTTTTGTCTGTCATGTATTTCTCACTTCCCAATCCACTCCCCTTAGTGACCTCTCCTGGGGTTATTTCCTTAGTACAGCACCAGCAAAAGAATCCTCTTCTTAAGATCTGCTTCTGACAAACTATAAGCACGTGACTCACTTCCAGCCCACATCCACTATAGAGAATTCAATTCTCATTAGCAAAAATTTGCAATATTTTTAAGACTTCATAAATCTTTGCATTACTGATAGTATCTTAGAACGCTACTTCTCTGAAACCATGATTGGTATTTTTACATACTAAGAATAGGTCTCTCGACTGTTTTCTGACTATAATCAATGAATTTATATTCTCCAGAGAAAAACATTAGCTTGAATGTAACTCTTGTAACTTGCTTATTCTTTAATGGTGCAGTTATGCTTTCCATTCTCAGGGGCAGGAAATCTTATTTCTGAAAACAACACATGAATTGTTAACTCTCATGTATTTTTTTAATATGATCATTTTTTATATAATAGTTGATTGCTAGTCAAAAAGGAAAAAGTGACAGTACAATACTTGTTTATCATGTTCCTTAGTAATATAAATACTGAGAGCTGGAGTTTGTCCACAAAAAGCAGCAGCTGAGGCCAGAGAAACCTACAAACCAAGCTCACCTATAGCATCCACTGTGGCCAAGGAACTTGCCAGAGAGTGGCTGAAACTGAGTCTCCCACAGAGCCATCTACTGGGAGCCTCAATATAAGAACCTCCTGAATCCGGAGCTGAAACTCCTTCTGTTTTGGTGTTACAGTATCCCTTCAGCTCCCTCTGTTGACAAAACCTGACATTGTGCCACCAGGCACAGGAAAAATGTGAGTCCACTGTCAAGACTGCGAAATGGAGTTAAAAAGGAAGGATTTAGAACTGAGATGAAATAAAATGATGACACACACAATTTTGACTGTCTTATATTTAAAATTAAGAATATATATTCAATTTGGCTGTGGTGATTAGCTTTATTTCAGAAATCATAGAGCTGCTTTCAAGGTGTTTGGGGTTTTTTTTTTTCAATACAAAAGCAAAGTCATTAAGTTATATACAGAGAGGAATGTATTCACTTCTTTTTTCCTATTGTTTACCATTTATTTTTATTGTTACTGAACAATATCTTTCAGTTTCTTTTGTTGTGTTTGTATATGAATGAGAAGAGTGAATGTGAAATGAATGTACATATTCAACTCAGGGCCTAATTTTTCTTTCAGAGTTCTTAATATCCATTCTGCCACTCACATAAGAAGTGGTAACCTGTGGGGGACACACTCATCATACTCTTTGGTTGTTTTAATGTAAGGAATATCTTTTTCTCTTTTTATCCTTGATGAAGTCATAAAGGTAATGTGGTATTATGTATCTAGCACATGGTAGTAACTTATTGTTACTACCAGATGAAAAGTTTGCTAGCTCTGTGACAAAAGTCACAGAGCTTGCTTGTGACAGAATCCACACATACAAGAAACTAAGCCCCTGGTTATCAAGGCATGCAAACTCTTTCTGTGAAGTCAGAAGGTGGAAAGACAAGTGTGGTATTAGTGAGCAAATGCCATACAAGTCATCCCAATATTTAGAAACTTGTAACGATAAGCATTTAGTAAGATCATGATTTTAGAGTTTGGCAATTTAGGTGAGGCTTAGCAAGGCAGTTCTGCTCTTGGCTGTGCTCTGTCACCCATCTGTGTTTTTCTCTGGTCTTGTAGCAGCTTTACTAATTTCAGCTGGGCTCCCTCATCTGTGGGCCTCAGCTTTGACAATTATGTTGACTTGGGACCATTATTCTGCCTACCACAGATGATTAGCAGTCTGACATTTCCTGTAAAATGTTGGCATTTTCCCACTCCCCATCCCTCACAATCAGGGCATGCTGCTTGTCTTGTTTAGCTTTGTGAGTGAAAAAAAAAAAGCTTTGAATGATAGGAACGATATAGGCAGAACAGACTGGAGGTGGAAGAGGTAACAAGCTGTAGGTGCATGCCATGTCCCCTTGGCTTACTCCAGACGTCACCTGCAAACAGAACAAGACCTAAAGTACATTTTGTGAGTGGGGCTTCAGGAGCAAGAAGCTTGGTTTAACATGTGTTTCTGGAGCATACCTCTGAAACAAGAGCTGGGAGGCATTTAGAGCAGTGCTCACAGAGGTGGTATAAGCAGACCCAGCAGGCACAAACTGATCTTAGAGTAGGTGTGTGTGTTGGAAAGCAGTCATGATAGGCATGAAGAGGCTTTAGTGTTTGTTGGAGTGATGGGGAAGAAGATTTTCAAGACTGACCGTTCAAGTGTGTGGGCATGGAAGGAACTGTTCTCCAGGTAAAAGGAGATCTAGGTAGGTTTAATCAATAAAACAAAAAGTTAACCATAGAACCTCCATTCATATGAATATGGAAGCACTATTTGGATCCCTCATTTATCCTCTATTAGGCTGAATTTGTTTTCCTGCAAGTTTTCAATGTCCGTCTGTGGTTGTAGTACAGCTGGAGATATAGAATGTTCTGGCACAGAGTTTCTTTCATTGTTACCCGTGGCTTAAAAATCATTTCAGTAGCACTGAAGTAAGTGCCTGTTTCTTCCTGGCAATTTATGACTGGGATGAATGGTTTGTTTTGGATAATTTCTTCACTGTTTAGTTGTAATTGCAGATTGGTCCCGGGCGGAGGTTAGTGTGGCTTTCACTCACTCCTCCGCCATCTTCCTTTATTCTGGAATGAATGGTTTGTAAGAAGCCTAAAATCCTTTGTTATACTAATAGATGTATTCCACCTCCTGTATATTTACCTGTGGAATACCTTTTAATTTTTCAAATTATGTGCATATTTCAATTATATGCTGTTTCTATACTGAGATCAAAACAGCACATAACTGCTGAGAGAAAGACAAGCTGAATTGAAACTGTTGTTTGAGAGCAAATGAAACCTTAAATATTGGAAAAGGAAAAACTTGGAATTTGATTAAAAAGTGGAGGGCTTTAAGTGACACTCTAGTGCCTTGGGCTGGGGTTTCAAAGAGTTGGCAGGGGAATTGAGTCTCCCAGTACTCAGGCTTAAGACGGCAAGAATAAAGCTATTTTTATCCTCTAGGCAACAGCTTTCCTCTGCCAAATTTCCCAAGACTCATACAATGAGAGCATCCATCCCAAAATGATTAATGCAAATTTAGTAATTGTTCACATGGATCATTTCTCTGTCACCCATTTTATCCATAAAACCTGCCTTTCTCTCCATGTATGAATTACTCATGTTTTGTGCCACTCACCTGTTGCTGGGGGCATGGAACAAATTACCTCTTTGTGTGAGGCTGCAGGAAGAAGAAATTATCACGTTGTGGCTGGCCCCCACTATTAAGCCTAGCATGTAATTATCTGACTCAGAATGATTATAGTCACAGAGTCAGAATTTCCCTGGATATCAGAAGGATAGCAGATGAGGTCAGATTCACAGCTGGACAGTCTTCTGAAGGGAAGGTAGGTGGGAGGATAGAAGCTTCTGTTAAAGAAGATAAATTTTTGGCAGCAAAGGCACATTTCAGTACAAGCCAATGAGGCCTCAGGGGTTCCGGCTTTTATAAAATTTTAAGTGAAATGAGTGCAAGGATTTGAGTTGAGAGCCTTGGGGAAGTTAATCAAAAAAAGAACTATTGTGTTGCCAGTCTCACAGTGTGGGCTCCCCAAAAGCACTTTATGTAAGACCCTCAAACTTAATCAACCAATACTGCTCAGTGGAGTAAATGAGATAGCCCTTCAGGCTTGTGTTATCTCTTTCAAGTTTCCAGGGAGCATGGATGCTTGCTTAATAGGCCCTTTCTGGAAACTACTAGATCCTATTCAGAGGGCACCAATCAACCCAAGGCTGTGTTCCATCAGGGCTTTAGTTGACAGTGTAAGTAATATAGCATAGCCATAGTAAGGGAAGGGCCTCCTCCAAGAAGCTGTTTGGTGGTTAAACATCCCACTGCTTTCTGACACTCCCATTTAGCAACCCCAGAGGCTCTGTGTTCCCTCTACACCCTACTGTCGTGCTACACGAATTTTTCTTACACACCACAGGCTGTCAAGCAGATTTCCTAAAGCACATGTGATCTTTTAGGTTCCAGTGAATGGTGGTAGGTTAAAACAAACACATTTTCTATATTGAGAATGGGAAGGAAATAGTATAAATAGCATATGGCTACTTAGAAGTGCCACCCCAAGGATGTTATCCACAGAGAATACAGTGACCTAATACTTCTCTTTCTCAAATGCTTGGAAACTACACTTTTTGAAAAACAGTTAATCTGAATCCTTGCTTTTAAGGAAGCTTGACTGTCTTCTCTTCTTACTTTAGGATAAATTGGAAAAATAAAAACAGTAACTACAACAAAACATAACATACAAAAATAGAAGGTTTCTATCGATAAGATTGTAGGGCAAAACTGTCAAAAGCATTCAAATGGACAAAGAACAATAGTTACTGAGTGTCCTGGGTGGCATACTTTTTCTGGTTTTCTGATTCTATTTGGTCCTGCTCTTTTCATCCTCTTTGAGGTATTTACTAATCCAATAATTCTTACCCGCAGATATTAAAGTAAACTTTGTCCAGTAGGATGCAACCAATTATTACCCTATGGACATTATTTAAATTCACATCTATTTGCCCATTTATTTCAGCATTCGTGATTGCCTTTGCATGTGTAAGTTGTTTGAATTACCCTTTGAACCAGTTGTAACATCTTACTGGCTCTCCTCATTAATAAATGAGTTAAATGAAGTGTTTGGCACATATTCATATTATATTTCTACATGAGTTAAGAGATTCACTTTAAAATATATCATTTATTAGCATCAATTAAGGAGGTTTTAAAAAAATATTATTTTAACTTTTTAAATTATAATTAACATACAATATCGTATTGAATTCAGGTATAAAACACTGTGATTAGACATTTTTATAACTTACAAAGTAATACCTTTTCTACTATCTATCTGTTAATATATAGCTATTATTGACTGTATTCTGACTATATATATTACTGACTATATTCCCTATGTTGCACTTTGCACCCTCATGACTCTTCTGTAACTACCAATTCATACTTCTAAATCCAGGGGATTGTTTTTTTGAAAAGTAGTACTGAGGGGATCAATGTGTAATGTTGTTCCCCCCCAAAAAAAACCCACAATAGTTGCCCAATCCAGAGAAGAAAATGGACAGCAAGAAACTTTAGAGACTGACTTGAAAATAACATGCCCATTAATACAATGAAACTACCAAGGTGCCTTAATAGAAAAAAAACATATTGCAGTTGTCAAATGAACTTTCAATAACTATAACCTTGGTTTTTCTCATGTTATTCATTGTTTTTATAGTGATTCAAATAGAAATCTGTGCTGAATCTCGTTCAAAGCCATTTTAGAATGAAGGCACAGGTGCTGAGGTGACGTTTAAAACCACTGGGTAGCAAATATATGGTATCAAGTTTTTTTTCTCCTTACTCCTTCAGGATGTAAGGAGTAGCTCAGTCAGGAATGTCCATGATTGCTCCTCTTCAAGTAGTTGTATGTTTTGATGCAACTTCACTGTTATGAATATAGTAATAGAAGAAAAAAGAAAAACAACTGAATTTAGGATCGTTGAATGGGCTCTAGAATGGCTGCGGTTTCTGGTAGTTTCCATATCCTCTGGTAGCTATTTTTGACTTAAGAGCCATAGGAAGACCAGATTCAGCTAATGCAAATTAGATCACATTTTTGAAGTGTATATTGTAACAAAATATTCACTTTAGTGAGGTTTACATGAGGGCTTTAATTCATAAATCAAAAGTGTTTGGGAACCTGGCTGCCCCCTAAGGCTTCTCTCCTTTTCTCTTGTTTTTTTTTTTCTTCCTTTTTATCCTTATCCATCTAATATAGTATCCCTTAATAAACTGTAATGTATCCTTCCTAAAACAAAAGTATAAGCCCTTCAATTTCTTTCTTTCTTCCTTCTTTCTTTAAATGTAATTAGTAATTTGGGAATAAGAAAGAAGAAGAGAAACTAACATTCTGATATGAAAAGTAATGTGATGACTTGAACTTCCATTGCAACACCTGATCCTAACTTCAAAACCTCATTTTCTGAGATGTTTGATAAAACTTGTGTTAAAGGTAATACATTTCCCCCCACATCATTGGCTTTATAAGGAAATACACCAGAATATAACATATTATTGGATACTTGACTTTGGTATTCTTTCTAGCTTTGTATTGATATGTAATGAGAAAGTGAGGGAAATAAAAGAAAGATCACTAGTTAGAGTTGTATCTCTACAAGAAGCTTATAATCAGTATTTGCCTGTTATCTATGCTATCGTCTCATTTTCAAAGATAAATTTTTCTTGTCCAAAGGTAAGGAAAGCTCTCTTTAATTTAACTGTAGCATTCAAGACTTCCTAAGTAACAGCCTAAAGTTAATTTACAAACTTCTGTACTTTCAAATCTTTATACATACTGTACTTCAAGGAAACTAGACTATATTTTGATCCCAGAACATGTAATCCTCTGCTTTGTGAAAACCTTAGAATGCTCTCTATGTTTATGTAGAAATATTATCTATTTTGTAATACAGTGCTTCTTAACCATTTTGTGGTGATGGGCTAGTTTTTTGTTTAAAAGTTCTTATTCATAGTCTCACACTATAATGTAAAAAAATAAATTGTTAGAAATATAAGATAAATATAAAGTGGCTTATAGAATCCAAGTCCTGATTCATTACTATTATTATATTCAACACATTTTTAAATGGCTATAAACATTCCTCAACCCCTTGAATGCCTGTCCTTACATCTTCCCAGGTCAGTGACAATCATTTTAGTGATTCAAGGCACTGCCATTTACCGACATCTGTTGGGTACATAGCAGAGCACCACAAATTCCTCTCAAATGCTGTCTGCTCTAATTATTGTTCTGTATATCTCTAAATAAAAGTGATCTAACTTTCATTTTAAAGAATAGTTTTAAATTATTACTTTTCCTACAATAATTGACTTAATTTCTATTGTATTCGAGTTCTTCCATAATTGTATTTCCTTTTGAGAAAAATTCCATCCCAAACACTAGCACTACATGTTCAAGTAAACATTTGTTGTAGGAATCTTTGAAATGCCTTCTACAAGAATGATTTCAAGTAAATCAAACATAAGAATTTGAACATGCACCATGACTGAACATCTACTATTACTGAACTTCTTTAACAGCCCTGCAGTGCCTCCACATTTACTTCAAGCTTAGGTAGACATGTCTTTAATTTATCAAATGTTTGTTTTACATTTGCCCCACCATCTAAGTTTGCCAAACACAAAGGTTCATAGCTTTTCTTGACCTCCCCCTAAGCTCATTGCCCATATTCAATAAGTTATCCATCAATATGGATTTAATTTCTGAGAATTTCTTACATTTGCCCCTTCCTTTTATCTTCATTGACCATATCGTGGTTCTGAGTATTATGTAGACTTAGAGGGGTACAATAGCTTTTATCTATTTTTTATCATTGTATAACATGTATGTATGTAAAGGTTTTGCTTTTATTTGAAGGACTTTTTGCCAAATTTTTTAAAAATCACTTTTGAATTTTGAAATAAACTCAAAAGTAATAACATCCAAAAGTCAAAATGAATTGTAGAGACTAGGTAGAATTATTCAAGCATAAAAAGATTCCACCTGCTTTACCAGCCCATTAATGGAAGGTTTCCTATTTCATTTTTTTAAGAAATGGAAAATTTCTCACAATTATGTAAGTTTATTGTTAAAATGACAAAATAAGAATAGAGATGTTCATATAAAGACTCTCTGGAAAAAATTTAGTTGTAGAAGCCTCTATAAGTAAACTCATTATAAATGTAAGCTTAATTGTAGTGATGATCTATCTAATAGTGAGTTTTAGAATCAGCAATTTCTGTTTCTAAAGTTTGCTGAAAACTCTGATATTACTGTACAAAAGAACTTTCAGGATAGAAAATAGTTCATCTTGCCATGACTGGTGTGGCTCATTGGGTTGGATGTCATCCCTCAGACTGAAAGGTCATGGGTTCTATTCCAGGTTGGGTCCCAGTTGGGGGCATGCGACAAGCAGTCAATCAATGTTTCTTTTCCTTTATTTCTCCTTCCCATCCCCTTTCTCTAAAATATATGAATAAATAAAATGAAAATTAAAAAAAATTCCATCTGACTGAGGTGTTCAACTTTTTTGCATTTCTGCACCACACTGGTGTTGTGTCTTGGTTCACACAAATATATTGCAACACATAATCACAAAAGTCTCATGATGTTTTAAGTAATTATATGATTTTGTGTTGGCATACATTGACAGCTATATTGGTCTTCATAAAGCCTGGGGGCTGCAAATTGGATACCCCTGTAAGAATTAGATAGAAGTAAATGACACCATACTAATTTTGATAGTGACACTAGTTAGAAAGACTTGTGTACTACCTGAATATTAAGTTGATACACAAGTCATGTAAGTTTCCTACAAATTAAGAATTTCACAGATGTGTAGACCATAGTTATTAGAAACTTTTAAAAATTATGAATACCTTCTTTGAATCCAGCTAGCCTGCTTACACTATGTTTTATGGAAATTGTTGGAGTAATACTGGAAGGTGCCAAAGGTTATGTTACTGACAGCTATCAGTAAGATATGTTAGTCTGAGGGTGATGTTTTTCTTTCAAGAATGTAGTAAAGCTAACCAGATACCAAAGTACATTATCTGATGAGAAGTAAACAAACGACAATATCATAGTTGTCAAAATAAAATATAGTCCTGTGAGAGGATTGTCTAGGAAAATGAAGAAAAATGAATATCAAAAAAAATCACTGAAATGAAATTTTCAAAAAAACCCAAGTATTTCCTTTAGACATGATAGTTTAGGTTTTTACATAGTTGTATGAAGAACAATTTGGGAGTTAAAGTATAGGAGTGTGAAAAAAATCAACTGGCAAGTTACTATGCCTTTCTAAAATGAAAGTGTCACATACTATAAAATATGCACACTGTATAAATACATAATGGGATCAACACTTTCATCATCTTGATTTATTATTTAATTGTTTCTTTGAACTTAAACTTTAAAAGTTTAAACTATGTTTAAAACACGATATGTTGTCTTTGTTGGGCCAATCTGCTGTAAAAAGATTTAAAAATGCAAGAGCTCACACAAAAAATAGTTATTTATTCCTCTTTCAGGAAACAGCTCCAATGGGTGAAGAAGATAAAAAGTAGAGAGCTCAGCTCTATAAAAAAGTAGATGCTCAGTTCAGCTTTATAATGTGCTGTCACCTAGATGTGTACTCATCTTAATGGCCAAACCTGGATAAAGTAGCTTTTTAGGAAAAAAAAAAAGATCAAGAGATACAAAACAAGCAATTTTGTTAAAAGGAAACACCCAGGCAATTTCATGCCTGATTTCACTTTTTTCTTTGCAAGATCTTAAGCACCACATATCCTACTTAGCTGCAAGAGATGCTGGGAAATGTAGTTGTTAGCTGGTCCTCTATGAACCTTTTTAGAACTGAGTAAAGAAGCAGGCAGAGGAGAAAGTAAATACCAGAAAACAATAATGAGTTTTTGCATCATTTGTAGATGATTAAAATTAAATATGAGTTTATTTTAAAGAATATATTCTCTACTCCCACTGCTACTGCTAATTTTTTTGCATGCTTTTCAGATACTTTTATCAGGAAGGGGTTTAGAACATACTACCCCACAATATACCTGATGGTCTATTGATTATTTTCAGCTGCAGGCATTTGAGAGCAGATCTCTCTGACCTCCTTTTTCTACATAAAAGCAAGCCATAAAATTTCCCAAAGTTTCCCTCTATGTCTCAGGAAGAGAAAAATATTCATATTGCCAGAGACTGGAAGTTGACACCAAGATAAATCTGTACACACAAACCTGTTAAAATAACACTTGTCTTTCATTAGTTTTCCCCATAAATTTTATAGTCATTGTCCCACAATTTATTCTCCCTAGTCCAAGCCCTTTTTTCCTTGTCACATCCCATAACTTATTGTTCTTTGTATCAAAAACTATTTAAGCTTTTGGTCTTGATGGCTTCTTCTGGTCTTCATTTTCCTTTTAAAGACTTCTATATGCACATAACAATATTAAATAATATCATTTTCTCCTATTAATCTGTTTTATGTCAATTTAATTCTAGACTTGACTAGGAAATCTAAAGAAGAAATTGTCTCCTCCCTACAATATTCCTGAAAGAAAAAGATGATAATATTTCTCCCATTTGTAGAATATACCTTACTATATGTATAGTTATGTGGTTTATTTTTTAATGCATCTTAGAAATATTTGTATATAGACACATACATATGTCTTTTTACTCTCCTTAATAGCTATACAGTGTCCAGTTGTATAAATAAATCATAACTTATTCAACTTCTTGCTGTTTGATATTTTGGTATCATAAAGGTATTTCCTTCTCTCTTACAACCAATGAACTTCCTTATAGATACATCTTTGCATAGGTATATAAATATAACTGTACACATTTATTTTATTAATATTTTATTAATATTTTAGTTAAATATGTTTAGACTTTTTCATATTTAAAATACTTAACAGGTTTCATAATTATTTTCCATTCATTACTATTATAAAAATGTCATGATTGAGATCTTTGTAAATGTAATACTTTAAAATTTCCAGATTATTATCTTAAAATTACTTTCTGATTCATGTTGATAGCAGTATCTGTTAAGCTTTATCTGATGTTAAAAGCATCAAATACCAAATATGATTGTTAGTGGCCTACAGAGGATCCAGGTCTTATAATAATATTGAAGTGCCCATCCCCAGTACATGTCTAAATTTACCAATAAAGTTTGAGGGAAGAAAAAACAGGTACCCACCCCTGTGCACATGTACAAAAGCCCATGCATATATCCATGCACCTAAAAAACCTTTATGATTAACTGAAAATTCGATTATTTTACTTATTTCTTTTTCTTTTAGAAAAAATAGTCAGACTATTTAAATCTACTCCTGGTTAACCATAGCTAACGGAACATGACATGAGTGAAACCTGAGACAAGCCCCTTGGGCGAGAAGCTACAGATATGTGGAACACCAAGAAGCTAAGTCACTTCTTGGTCAGGGGCAATTACAGTGACACCTAAGGAAAATAGCATTAGAGTTGCTTGACAGTTGGAATTGAGTAAAAGATTATCAAAAATGCTATATGTCAGGTTCATGCCTAAGGCGGATGACCTGGTTGACAAGCTTGCCCCAGCTAACTAGATTAATTCTTCAGATCAGTTTAAGAGGAACCAGCAGCAATTTTCCTTAACTAATCATCTTAAAGTTATTGACAGATTTCACATTTGCTCTCCTGCTGTGTAACTATTCATCATCAGTGGGGTGAAGAGAAAAGTTATATAGATTAACTTGAATATGTGCCTCCCCCTTTGGCACTAAGAATATGAGAGCTTTTCTTTCTTTCTTCCTTCTTTTCTTTCTTGTTTTCAAAGTTTCTGGTTGTTTCTCCAGCAAGTAAAATTATCTTCAAACAGCTATTTTTTTCTTTATTTACAGAAAAAAAAAACTGCATGATGTGCCTGTCAGTTCTGAATATTGTGTTATGCAAGTTGTAAGCTCCCTTTCTGGGTCACATACTTCTCTTAGGAAAGCGTATGATTCAAAATTTGAAGAGTCAAGTGCTATTTAATGTGCTCAAAATGAAAGTAAATTCTTAATCAATAATTAAGCCTTGAGGTTTAACATTGCAACTATTAATTAAGTTTATGTTTGACATCGATTAGGTACCTCTTTTTCTCTATGGCAATGTATTTCAATCGCATTTGTTCCTGAGAGTAATTGGATTTTTGAATAATCTCCAAACTGCCTCTCAAGCTGGTTTTCAAATCTCCAAACCATGTTTGTGTATGATTTTGCTATGTTCATGCCTGGCTTCATTTCCTCATTTTTTAGGGAAACAATAATTGTGTACTTTTGAATATAAAAATGATATTCTCATTGAGTCAACCGACATAGAAATAAAATTAGAAGTATCTTTGATGAAATCTGTTAGTATCTGCACCACATTTGTCTTTGAACAGGACTTAGATTGGCTTTTATGAAAACATCAAAGCTTGCTTAAGTCTAAACTTGATTGTCATTTTTTATCTATCTCAACATTGGAGATAACTTTATGTTTGAATAATTATCTCCTTCTCTTGTGAACAGGAAGTTACTCTATCCACTATGCAGTTGCTACTGCAAACTTTCTAGCTGGGTTCTGTAAATGCAAAATACAAGATGTAACTTGACTGTCCCTAAATACATGAAGAGTTACTGTTTTGCTATTTTTTTATTCACTAGGTGACATAATCCATGCAGCTTTTCAGTATCTGTTAAGGTGTAGGTGCCTGTGTATCATGCTTCATAATGTTTAATACTCTTAGTTATTTTTTAATAGACCATTATGTGCTAGTATGCTGGTAGAGTAATGGTTTCCAGGGGTTTGTTCATAACTGCTCGCTTTAGTGTTTACATTTTGAGTGCTGGAACTTGAATGGAAACATAATGATTGATCAAGAAAATACTAATTTTCTTTTCACTCTACAATTTAACAGTGATTTCAATGAGAAAAATAATAAGAAAAACACAACTGATATTGATTTTAAAATGTGTTATTTGAATGTGAATAATCTGCTTTGCCAAATTTGGTTGAAACATAAAGGCAAAAATGTCAAAAGACCAGTAAATGTTAACACAAGTTCAATCAGGGTTTGCTTGGGAATGGGATTTAAATCACTCAATTTCTTGCTCCCCATAAAGTTCATTCTTTAAGATCAATGCAATATGATTGCAATAAAACTTGTTACTCTTTAATATCACTTTTTATTTTTACTGTAGTTCAATAAGGTTATGATTTAAAGCCATTTTAAAAAGGTCAGATCTTGAAATAACTGGAAAACACTTATGTCTTTTTCCTAACTTATTACATAGAAGTTCACAAGTGAGAAATGTAAGAAAAAAAAAGGTAACAAATCATACCCCCAACATATTACAAAAAGTTTTCTATGTTATCTGGTAGTCTTTATATTCAACTCTCTTTTATTGATAGAATATGGCCAAGTTCAATTTTTCATGACTTTCATACTCCAGTCAAGTTTCTTCTGAGGTCAGTTCTGAATCAGCACATAACAGGGAAATATAAACCTTTTTTTAAGGGGTGGAGTCAATCTCATGTACACATTAACTTATTTATTTTCACAAGAAGATGCTCCAGGGTTAATATCCATGTAACCATGACATATTCATATGCTGATGCTCTCCTAGAAATGTTATTTTCTATTTCTACATCTCTTCTAAGCCTTCTATATTCTGTGACATGACCTTAATTATGAGGATAGTAGCACATTTTAATCAGACTTTACACTGTGGTTTCCAGTAGTTACTAACTGTTATGGTAATTATGAATAAAAATTATTTGCCCATTAAGCAGAATCCTAAATAATAATAATAGTAGTAGTAAATATTTATTAAAGGCTTAACTTAGTGTTGGGTCCAGTATAAATATCTGAGAATGTTATTTGTAGCAATGCCCTGAGGTATTGCTAAATACCCTGAGGTATTGCTAAATAATTGTTAAATACAATTATTATACTGTTTTTATTAATTCCCATAATTAATATGATGTATATCTTCACCCTGGAGTTATCCCCTGAGCTCCAAATTTCTGTATTCATCTTCATACTAGATGTTTTAGATGTTTAGTGAGCATCTTAAAACCTGGCCTGAGCACATACAAGAATTAACCAATGGATGCATAAATAAGTGGACAAGAAATCAATCTCTCTCTCTCTCTTTCTCTCTCTCTACCTTCCTCTTTCTCTCTAAAAATCAATCAATAAAAATAAATATTCAAAATAAAATTTATATATTCATACCAGAATCCTTACCTTTCCTGCAAAATCAGGTCTTCTCTTGATTTTCCATCTTAATTAATGCAACTCCATTTTTCTGTGGTCCAGGACAACAATATTGGGGTCATCCTTGATTCTGCTTTTTTTCTGACACCCCACATACAATCATCAATAAATCTCATAGACATTACCTTTAAAGCCTAACAGTTATTCATGTCTCATGATCATCTCTCATCCAACTCATTGGTTTTCTTGTCTTTTCCCTGTTAAGACATGTCAGGTATGTAAAATCTATCTGCTCAGAATTCTCCAATGGCTTCCCAATTTACTCATATTAAAAGTCAAAGTCCTTAAAATGGTCAAGGTTCTAAACCATCAGTTTCATTCTTCAAACCATATCCTTATCTTACTTCTTCCCCTAGTATGATTATCCTTAATTGCTCAGTCTAGTCATACTAACTTTCTTACTTTTCCTGAATCAAGCTAGGTACCAGTAATCCACTGCCCCCTAATGACTCCCAGGCACTGCTCTCTTACCTCCTGCAAAACTTTTACTCACCTAATATTCACAGAGAGTAATTCCTTGACTACCTCAAGTTTAAATTGAAACCTGATACCCATACCTCCATTGTTCTAATCATCCTTATCTACCCTCCTCAGTTATTTTATTTCAATGGTACATACTAGCATCTAATGAAATATGTCTCACCTGCTTACTTAACTTACTACCTATCCCTTCCCACTTGAATGTAAGGCATGAAAACTTATATTTTTGTATCTATTCATAAGTATGGGAGTAGTGCCCAGCACATTATAGGCTCTCAATAAATATTCAATGATTGAGTGAATAGATGAGTAATTTTATAATAGAGATGCTGAAGCTAAAATTATCCTGTTAATTTGTTTTCTTATAAATTATCTATTCTCTATTCCCATGAATGAAGCAATGTAAGAGCAGGATTGTTCTTGTACATTCTCTGTTACATACCCAGAATGTAAAGAACACCTGGCACATAGGAGCTGAATAAATGACACATAACACTTTTTCAATGAGGAGACGAAAAGATTGCAAAAATCATTTTCAAATATCTAAAATTATTTTTATATAACTAGAGTCTATTTTAAGAAAAAACATGTATTTGCTTGTGATTCTCTTGGAGATTAGAGTGTGTCAGAGGAGGGATTTAAGCATTTTATCCTATTGTTTCCAGAATGTCAAAAGCCTGCGGCAAGTTTGAAAACCAAAGAAACTTGAACATTTCTCAATCTTGCTTGCCTGTTATCCTACAAAGAAAAGATACATGCAGAGAAGACATACATCAATATCCAAATGCTGTTCTTTTATGGGAAATATTCTTAATCTTTACGCTGAGTGCCATAGGTGGTGGTGGTGAGAAATGAGAGTCATGCAGCCACAGAAATGGAAGAAATCAAGTAAATGAGGGTCAATGACTGGGAAGGGGGTCATCTAAGGTTATGAGACTTGCCACTGAGAAGCAGATGTAGTTTATGTAATTCACTCTTCACTTCTTGCTAGAAGCACTATTTAATGAACTTGACTTTCTTTCTTGATGTTAGTGAGATATTTACCTAGTGGTCAGAAAAAGAATATTGGTGTCATTTGCTGTTTTTGTTGTTGGTGGTAGTGAGGTAGCAGTGTATATATGCATATATTTTTTAAAAAGAAAACTTTAACATTGTGCTAATGTGTCTTTATTCTTTACAGTTTTCTTATTCTCCATTGATTAAAGCTCTATTTTTTCATTCATTTCCTGTATTTATTTGACATGCATTTATTTAATGGACATATCTGATAAGAAATATATACCTAGTATATTAAAAAAACAACTTGCTATAAAATGTTGATTTCCAAGTAACAGACATGAATTTGATGTAGTACCAAAGCTTAAACTAGAGAAATAAAGTTTTAATCTGTGGAGGAATTTAGGTAGTGATATATTTTTAGATATTTTAATATATGAATAATGAATTATAACAAAAATTTGCTTTAGAATTGTGCCTTCTTTAAGAGTACATTTCTGATAATCTGGACTTCCTGTTAGGATGGAGGCATAAGTACATACATTTCACCTCCTCGAGCAACAAAAGAGAGAATTACAACTATACCTAAAAACAAATAACAATGATAACTACCAGAAAATCAAGCTATATGAAAGTCTGACAACCAAGGATTTAAAGAAGCCACGTTCATCCAGATGGGACAGAAGGGCAGAGTCATAGAGATGGGCAGAGAGGCAGGAAGAAACTGTGTGGCCCAGAGAGGTGGTGGTGGTAGAATGGGTGGTCCTACACTCATGTGTGGTGGATAAAAATCAGGAGAGATACCTTGGGAGGGAGTAATCTGAACCCCAGGCCAGACTGCACAGACCAGGGTTCCAGTATCTGGACAATAACCTCTGGTTATAAAAACTAGTGGGGGTTGGGGCAGTGATAGAAACCATTGGATATTCAGGACAGTCTGTTTAAAGGGTCCACATGGACTTAGAATGTATGTACACGCCCACTCTGGAATTCACCACTACACCAACACCTAGAATGGTGCCTGTTGCATAAGGTAGATGGGTGAAGTGACTAGAAAAGGACCAGGAAAACCTCCAGAGGCTATGCAGTGGCATTGTCCCTTCTCTAAGCTCTCTCCCAACATGGAGCCACAAAGCAGTGAAGGGGCTAGCCCCACCCTGGTGATTACCTAAGTCTCTGCCCCACATAATTTGCAGGTGCCTTTTCCAAAGCAGAGAGTGAAGGAAGCTCTACCTATTACACAGAAACAAACACAGGGAGGCTGCCAAATTGAGGGTACAAAGAAATATAGCCCAAATGAAAGAACAGAACAAAAACCCAGAAAAAGAATGAAACTGAGTTAAACAACCTTTCAGATACACAGTTCAAAAACTGGTGATCAGGATGCTCAAAGAACTCCTTGAGTATAGCAATAAAATAATGAACATTCAGGAAGAAATAAAGGTTACACTAAGTGAAATAAAGACAAATATGCAGGAAATCAACAGTGGAGAGAATAAAGCTGGGATTCAAATCAGTGATTAAGAATATAAGGAAGACCAATAACGTATTTCACAAATATAGAACAAACATCTCAGAAATTTATATGGAACCATAAATGACCCCAAATAGCTGCAGCAATTTTGAGAAAGAAGGACAAAGCAGAAGGGATCACAATACCTGATATCAAACAGTATTACAAGGTCACTGTAATCAAAACAGCCTGGTACTGGCAGAAGAACAGACTCATAAACCAATGGAAAAGAATAGAGAGCCCAGAAATAAACCCAAGTCTCTATGGTCAATTAATATTTGACAAAGGAGAAAGAAGTATAAAATGAAGTGAAAATAGCCTCTTCAACATATGGTGTTGGAAGATCTGGACAGCTACATGCAAAAAAAAGTGAAACTCAATCACCAACTTGCACCACATACAAAAATAAATTCAAGGTGGATAAAAGACTTAAATATAAGTCGTAACACCATAAAAGTCCTAGAGGAAAACATCAGCAGGAAAATTTCAGACATTCCACGCAGCAAAATCTGCACTGATGTGTCCCTTCAAGCCAGGGACATAAAGGAAAGAATAAACAAATGGGACCTCACCAAATCAAAAAGCTTCTGCATGGGTAAAGAAAGCAGCATTAAAATGAAAAGAGAACCAACTGTATGTGAAAACATATTTGCCAATGATACCTCAGACAAGGGTTTGATCTCCAAAATATATAATGAACTCACATGACTCTACTTCAGGAAGGCAAAAAACCCAATTAAAAAATAAGGCCAAGGACCTGAACAGACACTTCTCCAAGGAGGACATACAGAGGTCGAGGAGAAATATGAAAACATGCTCAGCATCACTAGCCATCAGATAAATGTAAATTAAAAGCACTTTGGGATGCCACTTCACACCACTCAGAATGGCCATCATAAATCAACAAACAAATATTGGAGAGGATACAGAGAAAAGGGAATCCCAATGCACCGTTGGGAATGTGGACTGGTGCAGCCACTGTGATAAACAGTATGGAATTTCCTCAGAAAACTAAAAATGGAACTGCTGTTTGACCTGGCATTTCCACTGCTGGATTATTCCCTAAGATCCCTGAAACACCAGTTCCAAAGAACCTATGCACCCCAATGTTCATAACAGCACAATTTACAATACCCAAGTGTTGGAAGCAACTTAAGTGCCCATCAGTAAATGAATAGATCAAAAAACTATGGTACATTTACACAGTGGAATTCTACACAGCAGAAAGAAGGAGCTCCTACCCTTTGAAACAGCACTGATGGATCTGGAGAGCATTATGCGAAATGAAATAGCCAGATGGTGAGGGACAAATACCATATGATCTCACCTTTAACTGGAACATAATCAACAAAAGAAAAAAGCAAACCAAATATAACCAGAGACATTGAAATTAAGAACAATCTAACAATAACCAGAGGGGAGGGGGGAGGAGATGGTGGAGAGAAGTGTTTTCAGGAACTACTATAAAGGATGCATGGGCAAAACCAAGGGGGAAGGTGGAAGCAATGGAGGGAGGTGGGTTTGGCTGGAGTAGGGGAGAGTGGTTGGGGGAAAATGCAGACAACTGTAATTGAACAACAATGAAGTAATTTTAAAAAGAATATAAGGAAGATATAAGCATTCAATCAGAACAACAAGAAGAAAATATAATTTTAAAAAGATGAGGATAGTGTAAGGACCCTCTGGGATATCTCCACATATACTAACATCCAAATCACTGGAATGCAAGAAGGAGAAGAAGAAGAGCAAGAAATTGAAAATTTATTTGAAAAAATAATGAAAGAGAACATCCCTAAGTTAGTGAAGGAAATAGGCATAGAAGTCCAGGAAGCACTGAAACTCCCTAACAAGTTGGGCCCAAAGAGGGCCACACCAAGACACATCATAATTAAAATGCCAAAGGTAAATAGATAAAGAGAGAATCTTAAAAGCATCAAGAGAAAAGCAGAGTGTTACCTACAAAGGAGTTCTGATAAGACTGTCAGCTGATTTCTGACAAGAAACTTTGTAGGCTGGAAGGGCCTGGCAAGAAGTATTCAAAGTGATGAAAAGCAAAGGCCTACAACCTAGATTACTCTATCTAGCAAAACTATCATTTAGAATAGAAAGGCAGATAAATTGCTTCCCAGACAAGGTAAAGCTAAAGGAGTTCATCATAACCAAGTCAGTATTACATAAAATGTTAAAGGGACTTATTTATGAAAAAGATCAAAACTATGAACATTAAAAGGGCAACAAATTTACAACTTTTAACAACTGAATCTAAAAATCAAACTAAGCAAACAGAAAATGAACAGAATCCTAATTATGGATATTATTTGGTGGGTTATCAGCTGGGGGGGGGGTAGGAGGAGGATGGGGGAGAAGGTGCAGAGAATAAGAAGCATAAATGATAGGTACAAAATAGACAAGGGGATGCCAAGAACAGTATAGAAAATAAAAAAGCCAAAGAACTTATATGTACAACCCATGGACATGAACTAAGGGTGGGGTGAATGTGGGTGGGAGAATGGTGCAAGGCATAGGGAAATAAAGCGGGGGGAATGGGATTTCTGTAATAGCATATTCAATAAAATATATTTTTTAAAAAAGCCAATAGATAAACAATCAGAATTATATTTTAATAGATAATTTCTTTAAAAATTTGAATAGGAAGAAAAATAGTAATTCAGATTTTATATTTGAAGTGTTTTTAAAAATAATATAAGAACTAGTAATCCAACTACCTAAATCTCTAAGTTAACTGTTGAAATAAATTATACTAGGACATTCAAATGTACCTCATTTTTGTGAGAGAGTGTGAATTAAATTTTGAAAATAAAAGTTTTAAAAATTCAAGATAATATTGATACATATAAGTAATATCTTTTTAATAACCTAACCTTTGATAAAAGTGGACAGATTTTGAATGTTTTGTATTATAATAATTTCAAGAGTATTTTGATTATACTTTGCTTGTGGTCTTTGAGAGTTATTTTTCTCCCTGACTTTGCTTCAAGTGAAATGTAGTATTTATCAATACAATAAACCATTTTGAATGTAATTAATTTGAATTAATTCATTTACATTTCTGTAGCTACTAGAGAAATCTTATTTTAGCAGAATGTCAGCCAATTTACAATTTTTGTAATTTTCTTGGGACATGAGTTATAGTGTAAATGTAAGGTGTCTCATGATAGCTGGGCAGTATCTCCACTGGAACCCGTGTTTATTAAGTAAGCTGTTATTTGAAATAGCATTTTCTCGTTATCTCAGAATAACATTGTAAATTATGTGTATTATTTGGAATACCAAACAAATATTTTCAGAAGCTCATCAAGCACCTGACTTACAGCTCTGAAATCATCCCAGTGTTGCTCTAAGAACAAATCCTGTTTGCGTATATATTATGAAATTAGACTGCACTAAGCCCAGAAGGCAGATACAATCATTCTTTGAACTGTACAATAAATCCTGCTTCTCTGAAAAGGTTGAAAGCATATTTGCACTTTGCAGAGGTAATGAGATGCATCTTAATAGACTTAAATATGCAGCTTTAATAAGTATGAACCAAACATAACCATTTCCTGGTTGTGATATCATGGGCTTCCAACATTAAGGTGGGTTTCTTTTTTTTTTTTTTTTTTTAGCTAGCTCTTACTTGTTTTTCCTATTTGCACAACAGTAAATATGAAGCATTAGGCTTGTGAATTGATTAAACTTCAAAATTATTATCTGTGGAAGTAAACAGTAATCATTTGTTTAGTCAGCAAATATAAGCTTAATAAAAAAAAATATTATGCTAAGCTTTTTGGAAGATTTGCTGTTAGCTTGATAAGTAAAAATACTCCCTTTCCAAGTTTCTGTAATCGCACGAATAAAATGAAATAGAATCTGTGTTCTAAAGGGGTTTGCATGATTACCTATAATTATGAAAAGTTCCTTTTACCATAACAAGTCTATCTATGGGTAGACATCTGTGCTTGAAAAGTTTTTCTTTGAACAGAAGTTGACATTGAGAAATACGTTTTTTTTTTCTTTAGCTTCTCTAGACAGTTTTAGAACTTCAGATGAAACTACTACTTAGAAAATTCTCCCTTACTCCTCAGCAGACTAAGGGCAATTGAGAATTAGGATTCTGGCCTCACTCATCCAATTTTAAGGGGAAATCTTTATCTGAATTTAGGAGATCCTGTCTACACCCCAGAAATGAAGTTAGCAGAAGGTTTAACTTAGGAATTTTGTACGTCTATTTGTCCTAAATTTTGCTTGAATAACCTAAACACAATGGCATAAATAAAAATAAATGTCCTTCAGAATAACAAGAACATCATATTCATCACACCTGATTCTTTCTCATCACAGCTGATGTGTAGAGAAATGATTAGAAATCATATAGACACTGATGAGGAGTGAGAGGAAGTTATTTAAAATTCTGCTGCACCTTGTGCTCAAAATATCTCTGTCAGCTTATAGTCACTCTTATAAACAACTTAGGAAACCATGCTTTTTTGATCCTGAAAAAGCTTAATTTTATGAATATTTTAGTTATATTTAGACAGATTGAACTTTTTAAAAACTCAAGCACAATATATTCTTCCTATTTCATAACAGGTATAACTGAAAAAAAGTTAAAGAAAAATAAAAGATAACAAATGTTACCTAGAAAGTGTAGTTTTTTCCCTATGCAAAGACAAGTCTCCTGTTGGTCCATGGTTGTTGTAGAGCATTATATTAACTATTAGGACATAAGTAAAGTTTTTAATGATAATACAGCTAGATTATATCTATCCTATTCTGAATGTAAAACCAAAACTCAGGGCAAGAAAAACACCTGACAAATGCTTTTAAACCTATTCTTAATTGAGGATTGATCCACATCACCATCTATTTATTTGGTGGAAATACAAATTTCAAGTAGGTAGGAAAGTACAGACAGACTGTCTACTTGGTTAGCTCTCATCTTTTAGGCATACTTAAGGGAAGTTTTTACCTTAAAAATGATGAGTTCACTTCATCCAAATTCAAACATTTTCATTTTAATATCACCTAAATGTGAATTAAAATTTTGTTATTATTGGTCGATAAATAATAAATTATGAATGAATGAGAGAATAATATATTAGTTTATTAGCTAACTGGTACACATTTGCAAATAATTTACACCTACATTTAATAATAATCATTTGGCTCTTGTTTAATCACTAGTCCTTTTATAATGAACAGGTTCTTAAGAGAGAAAAATCTCTATTTCTATTTTCATAGTATTCTTCAGGTTGGCCATTTCTTTCTGCTGGTAGAAATGTGTCTGGTTATTATAATGTGTGCTATGAAACATTTTTGAGCACAAAGTTGGGATCTAGCACATTTTTTTCTGTTCTGTGAAGTCTCTCTTCTGTTTTTCTTAATCAAAAAGCCTAACTGGGATGCTGATGACACTACTATATGGCTCTTTTCACCATCTTATTCATGACTTTTCTATTAGTACAGATATACTTTCTGTGACATTGCTGAGTAAGAGTCACACTATTCTGTCTCCCCCGAATACTGTGGTTTGTCTTTTTGTCTATTGACCTCTGGTATTTTGAACACTGGAATAATGTGTTCTGGCTTTAGCTTCTCTGATATAGAACAACTTCTAAGTTACCCTATGACCACTGTTCCCATCCCACGAAGCATAGTTATCATGTATTTTTTTTCTTCAGATGTATGGTTGCAGGATTAATGGTTTCATTATTTTTCCAGTCTCAAAGACCATTTTATGTAGAATATTTCAGCAGCCCTACTGGTCAGTTTGACTCAGAAAGAAATTGCATTAAGTTGTCCTAAAGCTTTCCTTTCTCTCTAAAAAGTCCCTTCATGCACTTCTAAATAAAATAGCTCAGAATTTCTAAAAGTTTACTAATATATTAATTCCAGAATAGTCATATAACAATGTAGATCATATTGATATATATGATTGGGTAGTTGTTTCTGTCTGTGGTTAAGCAATTTTGCAAAATAATACATTAAACCGAGTTAATCAGGTATTTTTATCATAGGATTTCTCATTGTCTTCAAGGTTCTTATGTCCTTTGTGGAGTTCTAGAAACTTTTTTTATGAAAAGTGTCATGGATTTGTAAAACAGACTTTGATGAATGCTAATGTAAATTTTCTCCTGCTTTCCACTTCCCGGAATGACACAGAGAGGACTTAAATTTACTTTGTTTCATCCAGTTCTTCTATTCCTAGATTGAAGAGGATGTTCTAGCCATGAGACATGATGGAAAAGTAATCCCATTATATACAAACATTGTGTTCTATTTTGGAGCTTAATATCATGTTCTCCTTTCTCAGCCACCACACATTACTTCGTACCCCCTCCTCCTCTTGAGTCATGTTCTTATATTGCTTGTGTGGATATGTCCTTTCCAAATACATCATATGTACTTTGAGAAGTCCCTGTATCATAGCTCTTTTAGATTAACATCCTACAGCATTTGTCAAGGGCAAAATAAATGTTTAAGTTTAAAATGTAAATATCAAATACTACATGAAAAAATAATAATAAACAATATTATGACAAAATTATTGAGTTATACTGTTCTTGATGTAAAACTGTGTACCTGTGATTATCCAAATCCCTAATAAATTTCTGGGCAAGGAAACTAAGTAGTATCTGTTAAAATTTTTATAATGTGGGATTCTGAAAATGACAAAATAACAGGTTTAAAATTGGATAAAATACATAAAGCAACTTTTTTAGACAGTGGATAAAATTTCTCATAGAACTACGATCCTCAGGAGAAAGGGCACTCAGTAAATAAGCTCCAAATTTACTCTGCTTTCTGCCTGGAAGCACTCTTCAAACTTTGGTCTAGAAAGTAGAGCCCAAGGAGAGGTCAGCTGTCTCACTGGATGGAGCAAAGCCTAGATTATTTTTGGCATCTGGGGTACCTACAATTTTCAAGGCAGGTTATCACAGAGAATAGTAAAGGTACTAACATAAGGATACCTTGAATTTTTGAATGAATTCCAAACTGTTATATGCATCTCAAGGTTCTAAGAGACATGAAAGAAAACAACTACTGGGGGCTGATTGTTAGCTGGAGATTTTATACACGCACAAACACACACACACACATATAGGAGAAAATAATGGAAAAGATGAATGAAACTAAGAGCTGTATTAAATAAGTGAACTGAAATAGTTGTCTCTTATTTCCCTTACCCTTAAAATGGAAATGACAGTAATGAAAATAAGTATAAAGAACTGGTAAATAAGGCATATGCATTAGTAGGGAACTATACCTATTTTTAATTAGATTTTCATATGCTGAATATAGTAGTACTTCTGAGGGCATTTAATTAAAAGCTTTCTTTTTTCCTAGCTTAATGAAAAGATCAACATTGAGGCAAAGGTTGAAAGTTAGCTCAAATCATTTTCAGGATATCATATTCTTTACTCCTTCCAAATATGCCCAGAAGCCTGCAGAACCAAAGATGTAATTGATGTGTTTTCAGTGTTATTAGTTAACTTTTTAAATGAAATTATTCTTGGGTCTCCACTACCAAGGCAGCTTCATACTTTCTGGACTTTTATTTTGTATATAATCAAGTGTGGATCTTTCGTGATTATTCACTTTGAGATCCTCAAAATGCAAAACTGTGTCATAATGTTTTGATCTTTCTCTGTCTGAGCATAGTGATCCTTATAGACATTCTCACTGCTTAGAGAGCCTTTAACCATAGATATCTGAGTTAGTCTTTCCATGTAGATGAGTTTCAGGACTTCAGTTTCAGGTAAAGGAATTTCATCTGGTCAAACTTAGTGACTTATTTAGGAGACAGAATTGACTTTACATAAGGGAGAGTTAGACTTGACTTCTCTTACAGAGACAAGTTGATGTTATCTATAAGGAATTCTATTTTTTTGCTAGGTTATCTTTCCATAAAGTGTGAACTATCACACTCACCACATTCATTGCTCAGTACAAATAAAAGATATAAACACAATTATGTGTCAATGATTATGTGTTTCTACTAATTTTTCTCTGACACATCAGCAACATTTTGTGACTTCTCTAACAGATATTCAAACAAAAAATTGTCAGTTAAAATGTCCTAAGGAGACTCTGGTCAAGATGGAGGCATAGGTAGATACACTTTTCCCCCTCATGCAACCATAGAAAGAATTACAATAAGATCTCAAAATAAGTAACACCCATAACCATCAGAAAATCAAGCTATATGGAAGTATGATAACCAAGGACTTAAAGACGCCACATCCATTCAGACAGGTAGGAGGGGTGGAGTTGCAGAGACAGACAGACAGGTGTGGAGAAGGAGTGTAGCACAGAGAGGCAATGATGGCAGTGGATTGGATGATCCTACATTCATGTGTGGTGAATGAAAATTGGGAGGGGTACCTTGGGAGTGAGCGATCCCAGACCAGAACACACAGCCCAGGGTTCCAGTACCAGGATGATAAATCCCCATAACTTCTGTCTATAAAAATCAGTGAGGGTCTGGACAGTGGAAGAAGCTACCAGATTTTCAGGAGAATCCATTTAAAGGGCCTGGACTTAGAATATACACAAACCCTTCCATTCTGGGATACCACTGGGGCAACAGCTGGTAGGGCACCAGTCATATACAGGAGGTGGGTGAAGTGACTGGAAATGGGGAAAGTGCCAAGAAAACCTCCAGAAACTATGCAGGGGTATTGTACCCTCTTCAAGCCCTTTCCTCACACAGAGCCACAAAGCTGTAAGGTAGGTCGGCCTGCCCAGGCAATTTCCTAAAGCTCTGCCCCACACAATTTACAGGTGTCTTTTCTACAGTAAGCCATTCTACTAAGACAGGGAATCAAAGCAGCTCCACCAATATACAGATACAAATACAGGGAGGATGCTAAATTGAGGAGATAAAGAAATATGGCCAAAATGAAAGAACAGAACAAAAACTCAGAAAAAGAACTAAATGGAACTGGGTCAACCAACTTATTAGATATACAGTTCAAAAACTGGTGATCAGGACGCTCAAAGAACACATTGAGTATGGCAATAAAATAAAAAAGACCCAGGAAGAAATAAAGACAAATGTACAGGGAACCAAAAGTGGAGGGAATGAAGCTGGGATTCAAATCAACAATTTAGAATATAAGGAAGAAATAAACATTCAACCAGAACAGCAAGAAGAAAAAAGAAATGAGGATAGTATGAGGACCCTCTGGGACATCTCCAAATGTACTAACATCTGAATCATTGGAATCCCTGAAGGAGAAGAGGAAGAGCAAAAAAATTGAAAACTTACTTGAAAAAACAATGAAAGAAAACATCCCTAAATTGGTGAAGGGAATAGACAAGTCCAGGAAGCACAGAGAGTCCCAAACAAGTTGGACCCAAACAGGACCACACCAAGATATATCATAATTAAAATGCCAAAGTTTAAAGATAAGGAGAGAATCTTAAAAGCATCAAGAGAAAAGCAGAGAGTTACCAACATCCCATAAGACTATCAGCTGATTTCTCACAAGAAACTTTGTAGGCTGGAAGGGCCTGGTAAGAAGTATTCAAATTGATAAAAAGCAAGGACGTACAACCTAGATTACCCTATCCAGCAAAGCTATCATTTAGAATGGAAGGTGAAGCAAAAGGAGTTCATCAACACCAAGCCATTATTACATGAAATATTAAAGGGACTTATTTAAGAAAAAGAAGATCAAAACTATGAACATTAAAAGGGCAACAAGTTAACAACTATCAACAACTGAACCTAAAAACCAAACTAAGCAAACAACCAGAAAAGGAACAGATTCAAAGACATGGAGATCATCTGGAGGGTTATCAGCTGGGTGGGGATAGTGGGGGAAAAAGTGCTGGGATTAAGAAACACAATTGCTTGGTACAAAATAGACAAAGGCATGTCAAGAATAGTATAGGAAATGGAGAAACCAGAGAACTGTATGCATGATCCATGGACATGAACTAAGGGGGAGATTGCTGGAGGGAAGGGCGTAGAAGGTGAATGAGTGCAAAGGGGGAATAATTGGGATAACTGTAATAGTATAATCAATAAAATATATCTTAATAAGATGTCCTAAGGAGTTTAGAGATTGCCCCACTTTTTCTTAGCGGAAGGTACTATTAAATACATATGTGTGTATATCCATATACAGTGTAGTTGGAGTATTGAAAGTCAAATTTATAGAACTAGTTTCTTATCAAAACCCACTGTTTTATGGTATCAAATTTTAAAACAATCTTAGCAACTTTAAATAACCTTTACCTACCTTAGTTTTTACACAGAGGGGCTTAGAAAGGAAACATGAGTTTGTGAGGAATGGGTCATTTAACATTGTTTCCCTTGAAGCAGCAATTTTAATGCATGTGTGTACACATGTGCATATATATATTTGCCATGCTTTATTTCCAAAATTTACGTAAATATCATCATTTAATATCACTGATGCAGTTCATTTTACTAGTGGGAAAATATAGGCCAGTTTATGGAAGACTAGTTGATAGATCTAAGTCTTTGCTATCCTAACCCCCTGTGTTCTCAGCCATATATGTTGCCTGTTGTCTCTGATAGCATAAGGCCAACTTATATTTTTGTGATATTGGAATTATCATGGGGTGTTCTCTGTGATGGGCAGGCTGGTGCCTTTCTCTTGATAAAATGTTGAGTTATATTTACCAAAAAGAAGTTTAACCAAGAAGAAAAAGACAAGAATATGTTAAATCACCAGCTCCCACAATTGATATTCTCACAATGTAGGCCAAGAACATTGTCTCATATTTTTATATATATCAACTGTTAGTTGATGTACCTGCACTGCTCTGGACTGCACCCCAGTACTTGAGGTCTGCAGCCTGCATAATTTGTGATTTTGAATTATTAAGCTCAAGTTGGGCTTATCTTGCCACCTTTGATGTCATGTACAGATTCTAGTTTGATATAATTTGTAGAAACCTTATTGGTTTCTCCAATTTTAAATGAGAACTGTTTGGCATTTGTGAAATTTAAGTTTGTAGTTCAGATAAAAATGAAGTATCAGATAGCCTTTTGGTTAGTTAGGTTTTACCAAAGCAAAAGAGTTCTTACAGTCCTAGGATCCATACGTAGCATTCTCAGGGTCATGCTTGTGCTTGTCATGTTACCGAAGACAGTGTCTCAGCTTCACGGTCACCAGTGCAAAATTCTAGTTAAAAAGTTTATTTCCAGCTGTGTGGATTAAGGTTGATGTCATTCTGCACAGCTAGGAGCTGGCAGATCTTTTCAGTCAGTTCTCAGTTTACCCCCAGTAGGCACTAGTAGCACTGAGGAAAATTGCATTGTGTTATTAAGGGCATGGACTTAGAGGGCTGCCTTACTCACACACAGTGGAAAGATTGACTGTCCTAAGGACTGGTGCTAGTCTTCTCTCTTAATGAGGTACCATTTGTATTTATTCTCCCCATTCATTCATCTCCTGAAAGTTTCTAGAATATAAGTTTTTGTATCAACTAAATACTGAAATCCATGACTAATTTGATCAGGATATGTGTTTTTCATGTCCCTTACCATTGTTGGTTTTCTTTTCTTCTTTTGTTTTTATGATCATCTTCTAAAAGTCTTTGTGATCAGTTTGGATTTCTTTAAAAGGATTAGCTATGGCATCTGTACACAATGCTGCAAAAACCTATGCCATCTTTTTGTGTTTTGGAAGATGAACTTGTGTAGTTGTAAATCAAATAATGGCAAGGCTTTGTCTTATTCAGTGCAATTTAGGTAATCTGTTTTACTAGATAACAGGGATTATATAATCAAATGACCTCTTTTTGATCCTCAACCATCATCTTAGCCTGTTTATAAATGGAGATTTGAGACACTGTATCTTAAACAGTAAAATTATTCCTTTAGAACAAATCTAATGAACCTGTAAAATTAAACAAAACTTGAATTTCAAAAGTAGAACAGCTTAACTCTGTTTGCAAGGAGTGGTAGTAGGGAAGGAGTGACAATGTGCCTAAGGTTTTTATTCACGTGGTGAAAAGGGCATAGATATTTTAAATTTAGAAAATATTGGTTTGAATTCCAACCAGAATAATCTTTGGAAGTTGATTAACTTCTCAGAGCTTTTAGTTTCTCTTTAGTAAAATGCAGTGACAACCCTTATATATTAGTCTTGGTTTAAGTACTTACTAAGATATGTTGCCTAATGTCTTCAAAACATAAGTACCCAACAAATATTAGCTGCCTTTCTCTTCCTTTTCCTAAATCTTCTGCCTTTACATGGAATCTGCTTTTTCCCCCCAAGAAATAATGCTGCAGAATAATACTGCCTATGGAAGGAAGGTTTCATAGATGGCTGATTTAAACCTGTATCAAAACTAAAGAGATATTTGGAATACAAATACTTTCCTGTGAGAATAAAGGTGGTTTATTACAGATAGAGCAGCATTGCCCCATCAGCAGACTTGCATTTGGTTCCCATGTCATACTTTTGACTGGATTATAAGGGTCTAAATCCACATTCAGCCACTTTCTAACATACGATTTTAGATAACTAATTTATATTCTGTTTCAGTTTTCTGCAAATTTTCAAATAATTTTAGGGTTATTTCACAATAAGTTTATTATGAAGATAACCTGGGATAATCCATGTTAAATACTCAACAAAAATGCCCAGATCTTTGAAAGTATACATAAAAGATGACATATGTCTATTTTTTTAATAGTTGAGAATTTCCTCCTACTCTGGTTGTCTCTGTATTACCAGTTTCACTGAATGAATAGTGGAGTGAATGGCAGAGAGGTTGTTTAGGCCAATGCATAACCATTGCACTGAGATTTCATACTCCAAAAAATGTCACAACATGAGAGGGATTACTAGAACTGTGCTGGATGGGTATTTTTGAGAATTAATTATAAATAAACAAGGAAGTGTCTTATTCATGAAGTCTACACTCAGGTTTTGTTACTACAATTTCTATCATTTGCTAGTTTGATATAAGAGAGCTATTGATAGGAGCAATGGTTTAAATTATTTATGTTAGCATAAATCCAAGCTGCAGAAAGTGTGAGGAATCAATTGTGATTAAAAAGTAACTATTGGGGCCATCCCTGGGGTGTGGGACAGAGAGTGCATGCATATGTGTGTATGTGTGTCCATAAGAGAAGTATGGTGGCCAAGGGAAGAGAGTCTGAGTGAGTGGAGGGAGGGGAAGGAAAGGAGAAGAAAAAGGTGGTAGGAGAACCAGGTGTGAGGGTGGAGGCTCATTCAGGACCCAGCAGGGGCAGTGTGATCAGGTAAGTGATGCTGTTCCTTAAGAGAAACCCCCTGAATGGCAAGGGGTTTGCTCTCTGTGGCCAGCAGTAAACTCTGCATAAAAGCCACTAGTGTGTATAATAGGAGAGGTACACTGATTGATGATATTGCTTTGATCAGGGATGATGATGTGTTGTTTGTGTGTGAAAGAGAATCATTCATTGATCCTCAAAGTCTAAACTACTTGAAGGGTTGTCATGATCTCACACGGACTCACTCTAAATGTTGGAGGGTAGCACTATACAATCACACCAAGCACTTGGGTGAAGAAAAAGCCTGGCAGTGTTTAAAGCTGGCCCAAGTGTTTAAAGACAAAGGTGTCTGGGAAAATAAGCAAGATGATAGAGGAGCTTTCTTTTTCCATTTTTTTTTCTTTTTAAAATTTTCTCTCAGGGAACTTACTTCAAATGACAGGACAGATAAAATAAATAGATGAGTAAACACGTGTAGTTTACCCCATGCTTGGTAAGCACTGTGGAGAAGACTAACGCAGGAAGAGCAGAAGGTACACTGGGTTGGAGGGAGAAGAAGAGAGTATTACAGTTTAAATCAAATGTCAATCAAGGCCTCTTTGAACAGTGGTATCAGAGGAAAAAACTTGAAGCAGGTAAGGGAACAAGCTGTGTGTGTGTGTGTGTGTGTGTGTGTGTGTTGTAAGGAAACTGGTCCAAGGAAAAGAAATATGTTCAAAGGCACAAGCTGGGAATGTGCCTATGAGCTTTTCTTTAAAAAAATGTATTGCATTTTTTCCATTACCATTTATTTAGTCTCCTTACACCCTGACCCTCCACCCCCCAGCAATCAGCACACTGTTGTCCATCCATGTCCATGAGTCCTTTTTCCTTAAGGTTGTTGGGGTGCTTTCTTAACTGACCGAAGACCTGAGTACTTTGAACCTATTTTGAACTACTTGCATCACAGACAGCTCATTGTAAATGACTGCATGAATTTACTAGGTGTGTTAGAAGAAGCCAGACTATTTTGTATTGCCTCATTAATTGAACAGTTAGAAGCAGAAATAAAGAATTCTCAACCACCAACAGAACATTGACCAATATCTCCAAAAGAATTTGTCTGATCTCTGCTAGACACTCCAACCAAATCAGAATTGCATTGCCAGGTTTAAACTTCAGTGGTTCTAATCTTTCTCTTTTAGACTTTTGATACATTAATTTCAAAATGGCCCACTTAAACTGCTGTAGTATTACACATGCTAATCTCTGCTGTACAAATCTTCAATGAGCTGATTTCTCTGGATCAGTGCTTGGCATAAGAGTCATTTTTGGTTATAAGAGAAAAGTAGCCCTGGCTGGTGTGGCTCAGGGGATTGAATGCCAGCCTGTGAACCAAAGGATCACTGGTTCAATTCCCAGTCAAGGCACTTGCCTGGGTTGCAGGCCAGGTCTCCAGTGGGGGGTATACCACACATTGATGTTTCTTTCCCTCTCTTTTCCCTTCCTTTCCCCCTCTCTAAATATAAATAAATAAAATCTTTTAAAATGAAAAAATTAAATTTTTAGTCTATTGAGAATAAAATAACTATCTAGGGACAGGATGATATAAACTTTCCTAATGATTACATATAGCCTTCAATGGCCTTTCTATACTAACCATTAGTACACCAGAACATGTGACTGGTAGTAACTCAAAATAGAATTTTCTTAAAAAGTCAGACAATATCTACTATTCTGTACATTTCTAGTGTTAATACCTAATTGATTCAATGTTTTCCATTGTCTAAGTTTTTTTAAAAAAGGATTCTAACTTCTTGTAAGCAACCATAGGTTTATAAAGGTACTCTGTGACAGACAATAGTCATAAAAACTGAAATCTCATTTAGTGATTATGTACTTAAAATTAAGTATGTAAGTAAAGAAAAAATATCAATATGAAATTGTAAGTATATGGTCACATATACAGAGAGAGATATCTGGTATGTTTTTTACTGATAACAGGGTGAATTTTGGCAGATAATATTTCAGATGTTACTGATTGCAAATAATAAAACTGAAACTACTAAAGTTTAAGTGATTCCTAAAGTTTATACAACTTTTTAGTGGCAGGTCATGTTTAAATTCACTCATTGATTCCATTAAGTACTAGACCTTAGTCCATTAAGCCATGCTACTTCCATTTAAAACCTATTACCAGATTTTTTACATGTTTAGAATTCAGTGTTTGGAGTAAGTAAATCCAACACAACTGAAGAAGCATATTCCTAAATAGCTGCACACATATTTGCATATGAATTGCTGCTCTTTTATCTCTACATAAGTTTTAAGTTCATGAATTGGTAAGAATCCTACATAGCTCAGGATTTCTTTCTACATTGTTAAATTGCTCTTTCATGATTATTTTCAGAGTGACTGATGTTAGTTTTGCAGGTTCTGTAGGCTGAACTGATATCTCTTAAATCAGTGCTTGATAAAAGCAGGAGGTTAATAAGGCATGGATCATTACGATTGTAGACCCATCCTAGTTTATACTAATGATTAACAGGACTCATAGCTGTGAATTGGAAATTGAAGTGGCTTGATTAAAAACAATGACTTTTATGTGTTTTGGAACCAGAGAGAATAATAATCTTGATGCTATCAATTTCTGATTGAGACACCATCAATACAGAAAACAGAGAATTGCTTATGAATAGCTTATGTGAATGAGAGGATTTACAGACTCATAATAAATCAGGCCCTATTACAGTGAACTCTACAGAAGTGTGGCTGTGGTCCTTACACAACAATTTGGATAAAATATTTTCTGAGGAAAGGTAATTAGTTGGACTTCTTTGTTATATGGACAATTTTACTGAAATAGTTTTCATCATAGTAGGATTTGACTATGGATGAATTTCAGTTTAGTTACTTTCTTTGGAAATCAGCACATAATATTCTTGTTAGAATTTCTCTTATTTTAGAAATATCAAGAACCATGAGCTTAAAGAGAGCCTGAGGCTTTGAAGTGTTTCTTGAGAATGATCCTAGCAACTCAGGCACTAAAGAAAAGCAGAGCAGCTATTCTTCAGGACCATTCAGAGAGAACTGGGAAAAACCCATGTTTCTGTATCTAAAATCAAATGTATACTATTTTGAGTGTTCCCAACTCCAAGGAGACTTTTATATTAAGCACTGATGATAGCTTGTAATGGTGTGGGTATGTATGCATGCACATGCATACACAGGAGGTTGTGTGGGGACGTAGGCAACATACAAGGTGGCTTTCGAGAATTTAGTCTTTACTAACGTGAGCTTATCTGTTGACCAGGTAAGATATAACACGTTTAAAACATTTTATTTTAACACTGGTAAAGCCAAATAAGAGGGAAAAGAGTGGAGAGAAAAGACACTTTTAAGTGTGAAGTGATGAACCCATTTATTAGTGTCCTTACAGTACAAAATAAGGTTCTATGGTATTCCTGGGAAGTTTCTAATTACAGTATTTATTATCAGTCTTAGCTTACCACATAGATACCAAAGCCATGTTCCTTTGGTGTTAAACTGGAGTATCTAATACAATCTCTGGCAAGTATGTACAGGCTATTTAGGAAAGGAAAGGGCTGGGGTACTGCACTGGTGGTGTGGCAAGCTGTGAATTGTTTAACCCTAAAAACACCCATACTGCCATGGGTGGAAGAAGATGGCCCATGGTGGGAAAATTCAAAATTGTAAACAACCATATCTAGAAGTGAGTCCTTTGAAAGAAGTTGATTGAATTATTTTTCTAAAGAATTAGAGATGTGTTTTTGGAAGTGTAAAACACTATCAGTAACTGATGATGACTTGTGTCGGTGTGCATACAAATATAGAAGTAGATGCATGTAGAGAGAGGGATGGAGACCAGGGAGAGTGAACACACATAAAAAGTAACATATTTAATTGAAAATATTTCCTACACAGTCTCCTTATCTATAGATGATTCACACCAAAGCAACCAATCATCTAACCAACCAGCCAAATAAACACCTGCAAAGAATCAGATCGCATAACTTAGAAGTAGATACCCAAACTTTAGCAGTATGTGTAGGGATGAACCTTTGTAATCGCTATACCCAAATACTGTCTAGTGGTTAAAGTCTCTCAGGATATGATTTGGGATTTGGGTTGAGGCAAATTCTGTTTCAATAACCCCCCTTTAAAAAATCTTCTTTAATCAAAATATAAATATTGAGAAATAATTACTTGGGAATCATATCAATTGGTAGAGACCAAAACATCTGATACTATTCCTTTTATCTTCCAGAGATATCTCAACTAGAAAGTTGTAATTTGTCAGTTATTTATTAATTTAAAAAATTTACTGTATATGGTAAAAATTCAAAGAGCACAGTATATTAATAAAAGTAAGTATCCTTCCCACACTCCCTACAAATACTTTATAGGAATTCATTTTTAACAGTGTTTATTGTTTTCATGTATATATTTGGCTGCTTTTATATCTTAATTTTGTTATTTAGAAATATATGGTTGTTTTATTCAAGTATTTAAAAGACTTACAGTTGTTATAAAAATGAAGAGACATTCAATCTTATTTCAAACTCCCTCACCTCTACCTGCCTTATTCTTTAAGTGAATATTTTATATATTTGTAGTTTTTTCTATAGGATCATTATGCCTTTTAAAATAGCCATGGTTAGCTGCAGTAACTGGTTTATTAATCTTAAGAACTATCTAATGTAGGGAGAAAGATGGCAGCTTTACTCTAGGCAGCGTGATTCTCGGCTTCTATGAAGAGGAGGAAAACTTGTGGATCAGTGGAGGAACAGAGCAAGTGGCCTAGGTTACCGAAATATTTTTGAAAACAGGACATCAAAAATTATTGCGATCATTGAAAAACCAGATGGTAAGGAGACTGCTTCAGGACAAAAGGGACCCAGGGATTAGCTCAGGGACCAGGGGGGTTGCAGTCCCAGACCCGCTGCTTCACAGGTCTGCCTCAGGGCTCCCGGGAGAGGGGAGTTGCTGCTCCCTCCCTGGAACAGGGGGGTTGAGCAACACCAGGGGAGACCTTGTTGCTTGAATTCACAGAGAGGCCAGTTGGACTGGGGGAAAAAAATCACCCAGGGTCTGTGAACACCCACCCAGAGCCCTTGGAGAAGTGAGTGCCTCCAGCCGGCAGGACCAGGGGTGGCCTAGAAGAGTGCTCACATGCCTAGCCCGGTGGGAATGTGGATGGGTGGAAAACCTGAACATCGCAGCCATGATCCAGGAAAGGGCACGGGCGTTCTCAGGTTTCTGGAGCCTGCGGTGCTGAACTGTGGAAGCGTGAGCCCCATCGCGAATCCTGACTCTCACGCTGTGAACCCGGAAGGGATATGGTGCTTAGTGCATTCCTAGAGCCTGAAACTCAAAAATTTGGTGGATGGGCACACCCTTTTATGATCCGCAGAGATGGCACAGTGAATTCCAAAATGTCTCGGGTACTTCCTGAGATCATAGAGCTGGAACCCTGCGGGGGTCCTGGAGCCCGGGAGAACGCGGCAGTGAGCTCCGGAGAGTGAGCATGCTCAGGAGCGCCCAGGGTCCTGTAGGGAAAGTCAGATTGGCCCTGGAGATAGTACCTGAGAGACTTACTGAGATTTGGCTGGGAAGAGTGATAAGCATTTCAAACGTCCCTCAGCCAGCTGAAGCCAGCAAGATCAGAAAAACTGGTCTGGCCAGTTAGAAACTAATAAGAGGTTGTTTTGTTTTGTTTTGTTTTTTGTGGCCATTGTTGGTTGATTGATTTTATCTTGTGTTTTAAGTGACATTTTATTTTTCAATTCTTCTTATTTTTATATCTCTCAATCCCTTATGTTTCTCTTGCATTCATCCTAGTATTATTCCTTCCACTCCAAATTTATCTCTCCTGCACTCCATCTTCTGCTTTTTTCCATTTTTTTTTTGTTTTTTTTTTTGATCTTGCAAGTTACTGTAAATTTGTATTATCTTTTTCTCACTTTTCTGACATTTTTTTTTATTTTATTAGTATTTTGTTATTCTATTTCTTTATGTATAATCTTCTTTACTTAGCTGGTTATACTGTCATTTGATAAGTTCGCCCTTGTATCTCAGTCACAGTGTGTTGATAGTTTACTATCCTTCATCTGTGTTCCATTAATACACCTCTCAAGGTTCTATACTCCTTATCTAGACCTCATCAATTCTGCCACAAGACTGTCACTTTACTATTACTGTTAATAAGACCTAGTTCATACAATTGTAAATGCTACTCAACACCCTTACCTGATCTCAGCCCACTTTACAATTTCCTGAACTATACTATTGGGGGGTTGTCTCTATTCTTCTACACACTACTACTAGTTACTAATCTTTATTCCAACCCCACCTTAGAATCTGACCTCCCACAGCCTCACAGCTTTCTAGATCCAACTAACAATCCTCTCGTCCCCAATAAGAGTCTTACCTTCTTTCCATCCTTTCTAAAACGTGGATAGTGGGGTGGAGGATCACGGTTAGCACTATAAGGAGCCAAAGGATAACCCTTCTCTTTTCTACTGGCTGCTAATGTAAATATAGTATACTGTCTTGCTGTCTTAAACCATTTTGCCTTACTCCTCCAACTAATCACAAAAAAGAGTAGGGGGAAGTTGTGAACACCAGGATACATGAAGGAGACTGCACCACTGAATCTCACAGGAACTCTACCACAGAAATTCACACCATAATTACAGGGAACCAGAATAGATCAATTTAAGAACCAGGGGCTAACAAGAAGAAACCCACGAACAATGAGAAAACAAAGAAACAATCCCCAATTGAAGGGAAATGAGAAAGCCTCAGGAAAAATGCTAAATGAAATAGAGGCAACTCAACTATCAGATAGTGAGTTCAAAACAATGATTATCTGGAAGTTCAATAAACTCACAATGAGCTATCAGAAACTGGAGGGAAGCTACAACAATCTCACTGCAAACTATATAAACATGAAAAAGGAAATAAAAACTCTCAACAAGGGCCAAGAGGAAATGAAGAATGCCATTTCTGAACTGAAGAACACAGTAGAAGGAATGAAAAGCAGGATTGATGAAGCAGAACATCGGATTAGCGAGCTAGGGGACAAAGTAGAAGAAAACACCCAGAAAGAGCAAGAAAAGGAAAAGAGGCTCAGAAAGAATGAAGAGGGATTAAGAGAAATGCAAGAGAATATGAAACGTAATAATATCTGTATAATAGGGATACCAGAAGGAGAAGAAGAAGAGCAATGGATCGAAAACCTAGTTGAAAATGTAATGAAAGAAAACTTCCCTAATTTGATGAGAGAAAAAGCCACACAAATCCAGGAAACACGGAGAGTTCCAATCAAGAGGAACCCAAAGAGGCCCACCTCAAGACACATCATAATTAAAATGGCAAAACTTCAAGACAAAGAGAGGATCTTAAAGGCAGCAAGGGAGAAATAGGAAGTAACATACAAGGGAGCCCCAACAAGGCTAACGGCTGACTTCTCAATGGAAACACTCGAAGCCAGAAGATAATGGCAAGAAATACTCCAAGTAATGAGAACCAGAGGTCTGTAACCAAGGCTACTTTATCTAGCAAGGCCCTCAATCAAGATAGGAGGCCAAATAAGAAGCTTCCCAGAAAAAAAGAAGACTAAAAGAATACACCTCTACCAAACCAGCTCTGCAAGAGATTCTAAAGTGACTGCTTTAAGGAAAGGGAGGAAAAGAGAAAGAGAGAGGAACACTCATACATAAAAGACAATGAATAAGTACCTATCAATAATAACCTTAAATGTAAATGGATTAAATGCTCCAATCAAAAGACAGAATAGCTAAATGGATAAGAAAAATGACCCACATATATGCTGCCTACAAGAGACCCACCTCAGGATAAAAGACCTGCACAGTCTGAAAGTGAAGGGCTGGAAACAAATCTTCCAAGCAAATGGACAGGAAAAAAAAGCCGAGGTAGCAATACTCATATCAGGCAAAATAGACTTCCAAAAAAGGTCCATAAAGAGAGACCCAAAAGGTCACTTCATAATACTCAAGGGAAGAATCCACCAAGAAGACATAAATATTGTAAATATATATGCACCCAACATAGAAGCACCCAAATACATAAAGAAAATCTTAGAGGACTTTAGGAAAGATATGGACAGCAACACAATTATAGTGAGGGATTTTAACACCCCACTATCAAAAATGGACAGATCTTCCAAACAAAATATCAACAAAGATATTGTGGCATTAAATAATACCCTTGATGAAATGGACTTTACTGATATATACAGAGCCCTCCATCCAAAAGAAGCTAAATACACATTCTTTTCAAATGTACATGGAATATTTTCAAAGATGGACCACAGGATAGGACACAAAACAAGCCTCAACAATTTCAAGAAAGTTGAAATCATGCCAGGCATTTTCTCCGACCACAAGGGACTGAAGCTAGAAACCAATCCAAAAGAAAAAAACCCAAAACACTCAAAATCATGGAGATTAAATAGCATGCTATTAAACAATGAATGGGTCAAGAGTGATATTAGGGAATAAATCAAAAGGTTTCTGGAAACAAATGAAAACGAACTCACAACAACCCAAAACTTATGGGACACAGCCAAGGCAGTCCTGAGAAGGAAGTTCATAGTGATACAAGCCCACCTAAAAAATTTAGAAACATTCCAAACAAACAACCTAACCCTAAGTCTACAAGAACTCGAGGAACAACAACAAAGACAGCCCAGAGCAAGCAGAAGGAAGTAAATAACCAAGATCAGAGCAGAATTAAATGACATTGAGACTAAAAGCACAATTCTAAGGATCAATGAATCCAACAGCTGGTTCTTTGAAAAAATAAACAAAATCAACAAGCCTTTAAGAAGACTCATCAGGAAAAAAAGAGAGAAGACCCAAATAAACACAATCAGAAATGAAAGAGGAGAGATTACAACAGATACCACAGAAATACAAAGGATTGTAAGAAATTACTATGAAGAACTGTACGCCAAGAAATTTGAAATACTAGGGGAAATGGACAACTTTCTAGAAAAATATAATCTTCCAAAGCTCAATGAAAAAGAAGCAGAAAGCCTGAACAGACCAATAACAACAAAAGAAATTGAAGCAGTAATCAAAAAACTCCCAACACACAAAACCCTGGAACCGATGGTTTCACAGGAGAATTCTACAAAGCATTTAAGGAAGAGCTAACCCCTATCCTTCACAGACTATTCCAAAAAATCCAAAAATATGGAATACTCCCGAATTCCTTTTATGAGGCCAACATCATCCTAATCCCAAAATCAGATAAAGACACAACAAAGAAAGAAAAATTCAGGCCAATATTGCTGATGAACATTGACGCTAAAATCCTTAACAAAATACTGGAAAACCACATCCAACAGTACATTAAAAAGATCATACACCATGACCAAGTGGGATTCATTCCAGGGATGCAAGGATGGTACAATAAATCAGTAAATGTAATACATCACATAAACAAAAGCAAAGACAAAAAACACATGATCATATCAATAGATGCAAAAAAGCGTTTGATAAGGTACAGCACCCATTTATGATAAAAACACTTGGCAAAGTGGGAATAGAGGGAGCATTCCTCAACATAATAAAGGCCATATATGAGAGAACTACAGCCAACATCATTCTCAATGGGCAAAAATTAAAATCTTTTCCACTAAGATCAGGAATAAGACAAGGATGTCCACTTTCACCACTTCTATTCAATATAGTACTGGAAGTTTTAGCCACAGTGATCAGACAAGAAAAAGAAATAAAAGGCATCCAAATGGGAAAGGAGGAAACAAAACTGTCACTGTTTGCAGATGACATGATAGTGTACATAGAAAATCCTATAGACTCCACCAAAAAACTGCTTGACCTAATAAATGAATTTGCAAAACAGCGGGATACAAAGTCAATATCCAGAAATCAAAGGCATTTCTGTACACCAACAATGAAACAGCAGAAGTAGAGATCAAGGAAAAAATCCCATTTGAAATAGCAAAAAGAAAAATAAAATATCTAGGAATAAACCTAACCAAAGAGGTAAAAGACCTGTATTTAGAAAACTATATAACACTGAAGAAATAAATCAAGGAAGACACAAACAACATGGAAACATACACCGTGTTCATGGACTGAAAGAATTAATATCATCAAAATGTCCATACTACCCAAATCAATTTACACATTCAATGCAATTCCTATTAAAGTACCAATGGCATATTTCACAGACATAGAACAAACTCTTCGAAAACTTATATGGAATCATAAACGACTCCAAATAGCTGCTGCAATTTTGAGAAAGAAGAGTAAAGTAGGAGGGATCATAATATCTGACACTAAACTATACTACAAGGCCACTGTAATCAAAACAGCCTGGTACTGGCATAAAAACAGGCACATAGACTAATGGAGCAGAACAGAGAGACCAGAAATAAACCCAAGCCTCTATGGACAATTAATATTTGACGAAGGAGGCAGCAACATAAAATGGAGTAAAAACAGCCTCTTCAACAAATGGTGTTGGGAGAACTAGACAGCCACCTGCAAAAAAATGAAACTTGAGCACCAACTTACACCATATAGAAAAATAAATTCAAAGTGGATAAAAGACTTAAATATAAAATGTGACACCATTAAAGTCCTAGAGGAGAACGTAGGTAGGAAAATCTCAGATATTTCACGAAGAAACTTTTTACTGACATGTCCCCTAGAGCAAGGGACATAAAGGAAAGAATAAATGGGACCTCATCAAAATTAAAAGCTTCTGCACAGCTAAAGAAAACAGTATCAAAATTAAAAGAGAACCAACTGTATGGGAAAACATATTTGCCAATGACACCTCAGACAAGGGTTTAATCTCCAAAATATAAGGAACTTACATGACTACACTCTAAGAAGACAAGGAATCCAATTAAAAAACGGGCAGAACACTTGAACAGACACCTCTCCAAGGAGGACATACAGAAGATCCAAAGACACATGAAACAATATTCAATAGCTCTAGCTATCAGAGAGATGCAAATTAAAACCACAATGAGATACCACTTCACACCAGTCAGAATGGCCATCATAAACAAAGCAACAAACAACAAGTGTTGGAGAGGTTGTGGAGAAAAGGGGACCCTAGTGCACTGTTGGTGGGACTGCAGACTGGTACAACCACTATGGAAAGCCATATGGAACTTCCTCAGAAAACTAAAAGTGCATCTGCCTTTTGACCCTGCAATTCCACTGCTGGGACTCTATCCTAAGAACACTAAAACACCAATCCAAAAGAACCTATGCATCCCAATGTTCATAGCAGCACAATTTACAATAGCTAGATGCTGGAAGCAACCTAGATGCCCATCAGTAAATGAATGGATCAAAAAACTATGGTACATTTACACAGCGGAATTCTATGCAGCAGAAAGAAAGAAGGAGCTCCTATCCTTTGCAGCAGCTTGGATGCAGCTGGAAAACATTATGCTAAGCAAAACAAGCCAGGCAGTGAAAGACAAATACCATATGATCTCACCTTTAACAGGAACCTAAACAACAAAACGAATAAACAAGCAAAATATAACCAAAGACACTGAAATAGAGGGCAGGCTGACAGTGACCACAGGGGAGAGAAGAGGGAATTTCAGGGGACAATGGGAAGGGTTCATGGGAACAAATTTAAAGGACACATGGACAAAAACTAGGGGGAGGGTGGTAATGGGAGGGAAGTGGGGAGGGTTGGGAGAGTGGGCTGGATTGGGAGTAAAAGGGAGAAAACTGTACTTGAACAATGATTAAAATAAAATAAAAAAAAAAACTAATGTATGTGTTGTCTTCAATCTATCTTTCTCCTGACTGTTCCTGGTTATATTATCATTTTCATATTGTCTTTGTTTATAGCATATATGTGTGTATGTGTGTATTTATGTATATTTCTTTTTCACCACCATTCCCATAATTGTTTATCTGTGTTTCTGTGTTTTAGAGGTTTTAATGCTTATCATCAATTTTTTTTGTTAAAGATTTTACTTATTTATTTTTAGAGAGGGGAAAGGAGGGAGAAAGAGAGAGAGAAACATAAATGTGTGGTTGCCTCCCATATGGCCCTCACTAGGACTTGGCCTGCAACCCAGGCATGTGCCCTGACTGGGAATTGAACCTGAGATGCTTTGGTTCTCAGCCCACGCTCAATCCACTGAGTTATGCCAGCCAGGGCTCTTATCGTCATTTTTTTTATAAAGGTGTTTCTATTCATGCTTTAACTGGCTGGGTTTTATTCTAGAGTTACTTTTTTTCCAGAAGAGGCGGTAGCCTCTAAGTCCTGAATTCTTGCAGGCATGAAAGTATACGTCCGTGGTTTTTATAGTTGAGTAACCTCACTGTGCATAACAATCTGGGATCATATTTTAAAAGTGAATTTTATTTTTAATATTTGACAAATACAAAACATGTAAAATGCATTCAAATTACTTGGCATGATAATAAACCAAACACCAGTGACCATACCAGCCAACTTTATATCCAGTGCATTACCATCACCTTTGCTTTATCTGCCCCTTGTGGCTTGCTCCAAAATGTTTGCTTTCCTGCAGAGGCTGCTGGCAGCTCATGACTTTCAGTAACTTCATGATGGCCAGGGACATGCCTTCAGGTGGACAATTTTGACTTGAAATGATGGAATAATTTTGTACCCAACTCCTTCCCTGACAGCTGAGGGAGGAGGGGAGGAGCTAAGATAATTCTTGATGCTTCAAAGGGTTAAAGTGATCCATTGCACTACAGATCCCAATACAACCCCTCCTCCCCTCCACCATCCCACTGCTGCCTTTCCTGAATGTCATATATACATAACTGCCTCAGCTACAATAAGGGAGTCTCTGTTAGGTCATGCAGTCTGTTTTTAAAATCAGTTTTTTGAGGTAGACACATCACCTATTAACTCATTTGGAGCTTGTACTCAAGTCTCTATGCCTTCCTCTACTGCCCCTAGCCTCAGCAAAGAGCTATAAGACCTAAGCCAAAGCAGTCTCCTTCTCAGGACCTCATTCCTGGTGCGTAAAATGAAAAGGTTGAACCAGAGGAATTCTGAATTTCTTCCAATTTTAACTTATTTAAGTTCCTAAGAGATTTGCTTTGTACTTTTTATGTAGAATCTCTCATCCATAGAAATATGGGAATGTAAGTCTGCCTAGAGACATTGCATTGATTAAACAACATAAACTGCAATTTTTCTCAGTGGTATAAAGCTAATATTTGCAGATGTCTGGATACTGAGTGATTGGTGTGTGGTCATATATAACCAGTTGACTATGCTGGGCTGTAATGGTCCAGGAGGTAGAGAATAAGTTTGAGACAAAGAAAGTACTGAAGTGAGTGAGAGGAATGTGGATTTCTATGCAAAAGTGTCCATCTCTCTTTTTTTAATTATTAAAAGAATGCCTACGTACTATCAATCCCTCATTTAATTTTATACACAAGGAAGAAAAAGAGAAACATTTTAAGAATAATAAGATGAAAGGCTAAGTAGAACATGGAGGGAGAGTCTAAGAAGTGTGGTAACAGTAAAAAGACTCTGACTTTTATATCTTCCATGGCTGTGTATAAACACATCCCTCAATTTTGAAACACTTATTCTCCTCCTGCCCTTACCCTGCAATCTCAGTTTTCATCTAGTACTGGATTTATATGGATAAGATCAAAAGATGGTTATAAATGATGGAAAGGTCCTAAACAACAGAGGCTGACTTCATGTAATACTTGAGGAGGGAGAGAATAGGTAAGAATGAGAAGTGACAAAGACTGTCTCATTGACCATGAGTTGGATGTCCACATGAGATGCCTCCAGAACCTAAAATAACTGCACCTGTGATTTTCAAGAAAAATGAGTAAGAATAGAGGAACTTTTGCTGTACTATTTTACCTCTGGTTCTTTATTGTGTAGAATATTGACTTACATGCTATGTAAAGGACTAGTTAATATGTATTTTTATGAAACATATGCCAGAATTACCAAGAGACAATTTATTTTGTTGTAGACTGCACTGGGCATCCATTCCCCATCTGAGGATATACTGTAAATGCTTATAGGCAAAAAATACCAGAAATCTTTAAAAACAGAAAATTTGTACAGATACTAAGGACAGTATAATAGCTAACATTAAAAGTATTCTGATATTGTTCATTTGACATCATGTAAAACAAAAGTAAAACATTTTACATAAATTTTCAGTTATATTATTCCTATAAAAATTGCATTGAAAAATGTCACACTCCTGAGAAAATAACATTCTGGGAGATTTTTATAAAATTACAGTTCTTGAAAGTAAAAGAATTTAACTGAAATTATCAAGGTGACTTTCACTATTACTGTTATTTTTGTCTCCAGTAACTAATGACAACCTTTTCCCATAGAGCTGAACATAAATTAAATGAAAGCAGTGCCACCTACTTCCAGTAATAAATAGAAAGGAGACAGTAATGGGGACTCCCTACTATTTTTCTTTGCTAGTGTATCCTAGGAATAAAAAGAAAAATATCTAGTTCATCACTTATATTTTTAGTAAATGTGCCTATTTTCACACTACTGCAATGGTAAAGCATTAGTGCATTTAAAAAATGAGCTATTTTCACCTATAATGTGACAATTCACAACATAAAACTGAAGGGAAATACCTGCATTTTCACATGACTTTGATTTTGCTGAAACTTCAGCTGCATAACTTCAAGGAATGAAAGATGTCTTTCTAAAATAATCATCAATTTCACCTACATTTAAATTTTGAAGGGTAATTCCTCAGTTCAGTTTAAAATACTTGAAAGTGATGCAATCAATGTATTACTTTAGTTAGCTGGTGAAGTTGACAGACTTTGCTGCGGAGTCAGAGGCCATTGTTTTGATTCCATTTAAGAGCTGTGTGCCCTTGGAGAAATCAGAGTTTCAGTTCCTTGAAATACAAGATGGGAATGATAAGGCAAACCTCCCTGGTTTGTTGCAAGGTTGTGTTGGAGACTGTAGTTCACCCATCCATCCATGATAGGACCCCAGTCACTTTGTGTGTGTGCCCCTAATGCCCTGTCCCTCTGCCTGAACTGGGGTGAGCGTAGCACCCAAGCTGAGTCAATGAAACTTTTATTACTGAAATTTGGAATTGTAGGAGAGACAGTGATTGATTGTTTCACTGTTTCCAAAAGCTTATACTTGGACCTATAATAATCTTCCCTCAAATGCATCATATGGACCAGGAAAAAAGAGGAAATAATTTAGGAGAGAAAAAAATGAGTCAGATCTAGGGAGATGAGGTACAAGCAAGAATTCAGAGAGCTTTCCATAATTTCCTCTTGCTTATCCACCCTTCTGTCTTCTTCCTGCCAATACCAGCTGAAACTACATTCTTTGATTTGCAACCCCAGAAGCCTTAGTGTAAGAGTTAAGTGAGAATGTTCATGGAAAGAAAATTTTAAAAACTATAAAGCAGTTTTGGAAGTTGTCACACAATTCTAAAAAATACAGGAAAACAGTTAAAATGTATTGGTGTTTGTATTAGTCTTCTAGGGCTGCCATAAGAAAATACTACAGACTAAGTGGCTTAAACAGAAATTTATGTTCTCACAGTTCTCGAGGCTAGAAGTACAAGATCAAGGTGCTTTCAGGGTTGGTTTCAGGTAAGAGCTCTGTTCTTGGCTTATAGATGCCCACTTTTTTTTTAAAGTTCTTCATGGTTTTTTTATGTGCCTCTGTAAGGAGAGAAAGATCTCTGGTGTCTCTCATTCTTTTTTAAAGGATTCCATTCCCATTGGATCAGGGACTCACCCTTATGATCTCATTTAACCTTAATTGCCTCTCTGGAGGTGTTATAATTATATATAGTCACACTGGGGTTTGAAGCTTGAACACATGAATTTGGGGGCTGGGTACAATGTAGTCCATAACAGTAAGTAAATGATGTAGTTTACTGAACACAGATAGTTATACAAGCAGAATCCACAGCAGTAATTTCATTTGGAGCTTCCTGGACTTCATCCTGTGATTGTGCCCTGCTACCAGGGAAATCATCTATTGAGGTGAGAATTCTAGAAGTTTCTTTAAAAAGTTTCATTAGCTTTCAAAACAATTAAATTTTTCTATTATTATTTGAAATTCTCCCAGTTTTCTTGTTAGAGCTCAGGCTATTCGCCTGCTGGCTCAACAGGTAAGAGTAACTGGTGACAACTCTAGTGTGTTAGTTTTTGAGTGAAACTATGTCCCCAGGGTCGACTTCCTAGAAATGCCATCTCTTCAGCAATCTCAGGGTTTAACCTATTTCTATCCATTCCTGTACCTATACAAAGGTAATATATTATCATTATTATTATTATTATCATTGTCATTATCATTTCCACTCAGTTATAGTGATTTAGAGCCTCTCATTGGAGTCAACATTATTTTTCTTCCTTCAGCAAATCTGGTAGGCTTGATATAAAATATAATACCTATGTTAATAGCATTAGCAGAAAACTTGGAAGCATGTCAATCTAACACTTCTATAGCCCTACCTTGGATAATGTTCTTTAGAAAAATTGTAAGAAATATATTATAGGCAACTATTAAAACAAGCAAAATCCTACCATACAACCCAGTTACCTCTATGCATCAGAAGAAATCTCAGTATCACCCCTGCTTTAGGACTTAGCTGGGAATCCCAGATAAACCTGGATGAACATGTTTTCTTTCCAGATTGATATTTGACATTGCCAGCTTAGGCAAAGGCGAACTATACTCTATTTGGAAACCACCAAGACAAAATCTCACTTTATTCTTGTTTCTGTCAGGCACCACTGCAAACACAAGATTCAGGCCATCCTTATTCTGCCAACATACATCTTCACATAGTTCTGTCCATCTTTTTTTTTATTACCTGTCAACCACCTTCCCTAAGTCCCGAAAAGTTCTTTACTGTGTAGTCTAACACTCACAGATGGTAATCAGCAAAATCCCCTATGTTCCCCTCCTTCACATTTCTGAGTGTTTCCTTCATCTGCTTGATTTAATAAAATCTGGCTTTTTCCCTGAGTAGATATGTCTCCAGAAACTCTATGAATTAGTGGCTCTGGACCTTTCTGAATTCTCTACCACAACCTTTATATAATTGATATCCCTAGATCTTCACCGTCCAATGTGGTCTCCACTAACTATATGTACCTCTTAAGCTCTAGAAATGTATCTTGTCTAAGTTGAGATGTGGCCTATGTGAAAAACGCACAGTGGATTTTGAAAACAGTACCAAAGAAAGAATGTGATGTATTTTATTAACAAGTCTTGATTGTATGTCAAAATGACATTATTTAGATATATGGGGTGAAATAAAGTATAGTATTAAACTTAATTTTACTTGTTTCTTTTCTCCTTTTTTATTGAGGTTCCTGCCAAATTAAAAAATGATATATTCCATGTTATTTTTCCAATGGGCTGTTTGCTCTTGCTCTTTCACAAAATCCTCAGTATTTAATTTCATATTATCATACACCTGCTATCTGCCTCTCCCCATTGTCTTTAGTCAACTTCTAATCCCAAAAGTGTTTCCTCTCTCTCTCCCTCTCTCTCTCTGTGTCTCCCTCAAGATTTTAGTTCCTGGCTTACTGTCATTCTGATATTTTATTGTAAAGTGTTTGTGATTTCAATACCCACCTAAATAATGTTTCAATAACTGTGGCCTCTCACTTCTTTGACTTCATTTTGGCCAATGGTTTTCCCCCCTCTACTTTCTCTTAAGCACTCATTATCATGGGCACATGATAGAACTTATCATTACAAAACTTCTAATCCCTGTATAATTTCAATATTCAAGCAGTCTACTACCTTTTATTTTTCTATCACCCAACTTCAACAGTCTTTCCATCCCATGTAATGATTTCAATACTTATGTACACTCTCTTAAAGCCTCTCACATCCTCAATCTTCCTTACCCAATTTAAGTGTCATTATCCCTTATTATAATCACTTCCTCACATACCTTCTCCACCTCCTTGCCCTTCTTTCACTTTGTCTTATCAGGCAAAAACTCAATTACGTTTAATTGTAATTCCCTACCTCCTCCATTCCCAGATTCTTGAAGCTGAACAGATCTAAGTGAAACTCTCAGTTATCTACCTGTCCTATTTTGGATCCATGACCATGAAATTTAATTGTGTCCCTAGTGCTGTTGAACAATTATGTACTCTCCCATGTGACTATTTTATTCCCTCTCTTTTTAAACCTCAACACCATTCTCCATGACTACTTTAATCATATTAAAGGACATTGCTTCCTAGTTCACTGGGATAAGAAGAATAATTAAAAGAGTATTGTCACAAACCTTTAACATCCCATCTACATACTGAATCTGAATTTATACACATATATTCTACTTAACCCCAAGGTCTAGAAGAAGAGGAGGAGGTGGAACCTATAAGTTGGATAAAGCATAAAAACTCCCAAGTCCCAATAGTGGGCACTTTCAGCTTTGTGCTCAATAAACTTGCTCTCCCATTTCCACTACAATTATTGTCTCTCACCTGGATTTTTCTCTTGTGAACAAGGCAACAACCCAGGAGGGGGAGACCCTAACTCAGGTCCTCCTGGTAATACCTGCATGCTGCTCTTGCAAAGTGTCCTCTGCCCATTTTTCATATCATTCTGCCCATTTCATATCATTTGGCATTGGATTGCCAAAGAGCTCAGACATGAACTTCCTTTCCGTAAATTGTATTCAATCCCTTGGTAATACCATTCAATTTCACAGCATTAAATATAGTTTTGTTTTTATATCTCTAGCTTATACATCCCTTTGAAATTCAGAGTCAAAAATCTAACAGCTTATCAATATTTCCACTTAAATATCTAATGAGCATATTGTCTAATGGAGAACTCAGCTATAAAATGTCCAATAACTGATAATCCTCCCAAACTCGGTCCTCATACTCTGTACCCTGTAATCAAATAGTAAACAACAACTGAATGTTTCTAGTTGCTCAAACTAAACAACATAGAGTCATCTTTACTTCTTTCTCCCCCAAACACCACATCTAATCTGTTAGTAAATTCTGCTCCTGTACCTCAAAAATATGTCTAAAAATATGACCACTTCTAATTAACCCACATGTTCCTACTATGGCCAGTCCATCACCATTGCTCTTCTAGATCTGCAGTGATCTCCTAATTGTTTTTCCCTTTCCAATCTCGTGTATCTCAGTGACCCTTTCCCTTTTATTTGCTACACAAAAGCTAGAGTGATCTTGTCTCGCCTTCTCAGGCCAAGTCACTCCCTAGTCCAGTTCTCTAGTGGCTTTCATCATATTCGAACTAAAGTCATACCTTACATGGCCTTCAAGGCCACACACTTTGTTAGTTCTCTGACATAGTTCCCATGCCATTTTTCTTCATCCACTCAGCTTCCTGTTATTGGTCCCCTTGCTATTACTAAAATATGATAGACACAACCCTCCTTAGGGATTTTTAGTAGGCAAGGGCAGGCGATAAAGCTAGAATGTCCACCAATAATTTAGACTTTATCCTTTAAGCACTAGAGAATAATTATAGGTTAAGGGATAAGTCAGTTTGAATTTTGGAAGATAAACTATATGTTAAAATTATGTAGGGTGGATTAAGGAAGGGAGAGAATCAATGTAGTTTAGTAAAATTTAATGATATTTTTGAGGTCCCTAACTAGGTTTTGGAAGAGAGGTAAAATGGATATGAACAACATTTCAAAAATAGAGTTGAAAGGCTCTCTCACTTAATATACTGAATTCAGAAATAGAGAAGAGTAAAAAATGGCTGAGGCATTCAGCTTACTCTGAGTACTTCTCTGAGCAGAATGGATAGACAAGGTGTCTGTCTTCATCACTTTGGTCTTCTATAAGCATAGAACAGGTAATTCCTAAACAACAGAAATTTATTGCTCACGGTCTTGAGCTGAGATCAGGTTACCAACACAGTTGGGTTTTAGTGAGAGCCTGCTTTGGAACTGCAGACTTCCAGTTGCATCCTTAAATAGCAAGATAAGAACAAGCTAAGATTCTCGGCTACTCTTATAAAGGCACTAATCTCATTCATGAGGGCTCCACCCTTATCCCAAAGGTGCTGCATCCTATTACAGTGGTGGTTAAGATTTCAATTTATAAATTTTGCAAGGATACATTGAATTCACAACAGTGTCTCATATCTACGGTACTCTTAATATTAGACCATGTCATCAAATGTCCATAGAATGATGTTTGGTTCTAGTCTGTACTCAAGTCCTGACCTAAGTTTTGTATATCAAGACCCTGTAAAGACCATTTGAGGGGAAATTTTATCTGTATCAGAGACATGGAGACCACTCCAGAGCACTGCTTCTCTGTGCATGTGCCCACTAATACTTATAAAAAGGCAACTTAATCCTCCAATAAATCATATTTTTAAAGTGTCATTTAAACAAGGTAAAATTATGACCCAGCCAACCATTTTGGACTATAAAGCATTTAATTGGAAACATGAAACATTTCCTAAGTATAAGGTTTGTGTTCTTTTTAAAAAATATTAAAGAAGTTACCGAAACCTTATCTTTTGGATCACCTTCTCAGTGCCATGCTCCTTGACAATTTTCACTGGCTGTGATGTTTCTGAGTCCCAACCTTGTGTATTGTTGGAAGGGCCTGGTTTCACCCTGTCTCATACTGTCTATGGCTGAGTCATCTTTTTAGCACAGGACTATGATCTTGGATCCCAGCTGCCAAATCTATACCTTCTCAGGAGAACTCTAGCAAGAGGTTCATTTATACATTGCTTGAAAGAACCACTTTACAAAAAAGCCTGCTATGAGTGTTAAATATTCCCTGACTTCCTAAGAGGACAAGAATGTTTAGATCAGGACTGAGGTCAATTCATGTATAGAAGCTGCCATTTCTGAAGCAAATACTTTTGAAAGTTTGAATGCCAATACTTAGAACTACTGCTCTTGGTCCCTAAGGACCTGAAAATCAATGATGTTACCTGGATAGTTTATTTAAAGACAGTTTTATTGTTGCTGTGCAACCTGAGTGCTGTATTGCATGACAGGTAGTTCTTTTGTAGTGGAAAATTGTTTTTATTTTTCATAGCACTTTGCATGAGCTCTGTCTTGCTTTTTGCATTGCTGTGCATATGAACACATTGAAGTGGAATCTTTTATGAAGCAATTTAACATTTCACAAAAATTTATCAGCTACTATGGAAATGTAACAAGGGACAAATAGAACTTCATTATTTAGATTCAGTGCCTTCACTATTGATACACTGTAGGGTTATTATGATTATATTACTGGGTAATAACTTTTACTTATTCATCTCTTTGTTATAATTCATGGCTAATGCAGATATTGTAGAAAATACAGAAAGTAAAATCATCAGGATTCCAAAGAAATAAAAATAATCACTGCTGTGCTTACATATACCTATATGCATAAATGTTTTTGAAATAGAATACTACATTGTTTTGTAACCTGATCTAAGAATGTTCTAACTGAATTCATTACTAAATCTAGAGATAAACATTTTCTGCCAGAGAGTCAAATGATAGAAATTATAATTTTTGACAAAAAGAAGAACTGAATATGTGGGATTGTGACATTGGGTAGCAGGAGAAAAGGCTTGCACATCTGTGTCTATAAAGACACCGTATATTAATAATTTAAATGTTAAAGGGTTCTAGCTAAGTCTTGATGTGATATATTGACCATATTTAAGTCTACACTAATCTTTGTATAATTCTACATGAGTAGAGTTACTATAATGTTTCTAGTTAAAACTCTGCTGTAGTTAGCATAACTTTTGGCTTATTTTATGGAATGAATGTTTGTGTCCCTCCAAAATTCATATGTTAAAATTTTAATCCCCATTGTGAGAGAGTAGGATTTGTAGGCTTTGAGAGGTAATTAGGTCATGAAGATGAAGGCTTCATGAATGATATTAGTGTCTTTACAAAAGAAACCACAGAATGCTATCTAGTGCATTTCATCATGTGAGGATATAAGGAATTGGCAATCTTCAGCCTAAAAGAGGTCTCTCACCAGAACTGGACTGTGCTGGCACCCTAATCTAGGACTTTCAGCCCTCAAAACTGTGAGCATTAATTTTCTGTTTTTTTTTATAGGTTATCCAGGCTATGGTACTTTGTTACAGCTTCACAAAGACTGACATATAATGCATAAATTTCTAATTTATCTTGACTTTAAAATTAGTTCATGTACATACTTACAAATTATATATTGATGGTGAACAATGCTAAGATTTTTAGGGAGCATTTGCTTTGGCAATTTAGGCTTAAAATTGCAATAATTATTATGACTATCAGTACGAAAAGTTTGATAAACACACAATGTTGTTAATTTTGTGGAATTTCCTATGATATAGCAGAAGCTAGTCAGTCCCAGAAGAGAGAGGACAGATTAGTTTTGTATCTACCTGCATGGTTATGAATTGAGCATCTTTTTCTGTACTGTTGTTACAGAAACCACAAAGATATTTTTTCCTTGAGTCCACCTGCCTGTGTGCACTGGCCCAAAGAAATGCATGAGCAGGAATTTACAGTATAGGTAGAAAAAAATAGTTTAATATTGGATTAAACAATAAGGAGAAGGGGAGCTTATACTCTAAAAAGATTGAACTCTCTGAAACTGTGTGTAGGTTACACATTGTATAGGGCAAAATCACAAGACACTGTAGATTAAGGTGTATGGAGTTGTGTTGAGAGCTGATTTGTCAGAGGTGAGGTAAGGGTAACACATCATTTCTTTAGGTCTTCAAGATAATCCTAAGATTTTTTCCAGCATCCCTGTGTCTGATCTTATGGGTGAGTAGCCAGAGGGATGGTCCTTAGAGTTCAGAAACTGAAACATAACTTAAGTCAAGATGTCATCTTCAGCTGCGAGAGATCCAGACCTCATGATTACTAGTCATGTCTGGGCTACTGTCTTCTGCTGCCTTGGGGGTTGCTGGTTATGCCAGGGAAAACCTAGGTTTTTGGGGATATATACATGGGGGGAGGAAGAGAAGTAGAGAGAGTGAGATGATTTCTAGAGCTAGACTGTTAAGCTAAGTGTAATCAAAGTCTAGGGACCCTCCATTTCACTGACCATGCATATAAGCCTGACTATACATTTTGCTAACCTTTTGCTTTTAACTGCCAGCTCATATGGATTACATTATCAACATTACTTAAAATGATTAGAAGGAATTGTTTTGCTTAAGCTATTTATTTTCAAATGTAATCATTACAAAAATTGTATCTCAAAATAATTTATGCATTAAGAATATAACTTGCCTCCAAATGCAACACAAAGAGGACTGTTTAGTAATTTATAATACTTTGAAACATAAGGTCTTTATATACAATTTAGCACTTCAAAAATGAAAATACTGCTGAAAATTTCCTCATAGTGCTGAAATATATGGAACTATAAGGCAGCTGGATATTACAAATAGCAATGCATAAATTATATAAACTTGAATAGAGCAGATTTGAAATGAGTAGAAAGAGCAACTATCATTAGCATTTTAAAGTAAGTGTTGCTGTTTGACAAAACATGATATACTCTAGGAAAACATATGTTAAATTGAAAAATTGGATCTGTTCTTCATAGGTCACATTTCCATAGGAGAATCAGAGAGTTATCCACTGAAATGTCAAAGACATGTCAGCATCTAGGCCCAGATTTGAGTTAATAGATAAATAAACCAACCAATGCTGATTGAAGCTTCTGATAATGAACAGTAGAGTGAAACACACAATTCAAGGAATAAACTATCCTTGAATTTCAAGTTTAAAAGTTATCCTTAGATATTGGTAAGTAGAATAGTATTAAATAAAATTAAGTTTAAGCTTTCCTAACTTTGAAATATTTATTATATGAGTTCAACCACAAATATTATCTTAATGCTTTCTTTTTCTTTAGAGTATTTGCTCCATATTTATTAAAAGTGAGTACGAGTTAAAATATGTAATATGTTTTTCATAACTTTTAAAATATTTTACTTATTTAGTTTTAGACAGAGGGGAAGGGAAGGAGGGAGGGAGAGAAACATCAATGTGTAGTTGTTTCTTACACTCCCCTACTAGGGACCTGGCCCACAACCCAGATGTACCCTGACTGGGAATAGAACTGGCAACCCTTTGGTTCTCAGGCTGGCACTCAATCCACTAAGCTACACCAGCCAGGGTGTTTTAGATAACTTTAAAGTGAGAAATATTGTTTTCTATGCTTAAATTTCTTAAGATATGGATATTTTAATGGGTATATTAGTGGTTTTTAAACATTTTGATAGCTTGTGAAGAATCCTCCATCATCAGCCATTCTTAACAGACTGTGACAATCATAGGTATAAAAACTATCCATGTGACATAATTTAAACTAAATTAAAATTTCCAGGTTTTTAAAAAAATATTACTCTTTGATTTAAAGTTAGTTTTGCATTTTCCTAAAAAGTGGAACTTTATTTCTGCTATTTATTGTGATTCACAAATCTCTGCACAGAAAAGAAAAATAAGTGAGAGTATTTGGCCTTTTGTTCCCTTTTCCCCATAAGTTCATCTCACTTATTTCACTTATTTTATTGATTTGATACACATATTTTAAATATTCTTCTGAGGTTATTTACTCAAATTAAGACACAAGGAGATAAGATCAAACTGAAGCAGACTACCTGCATTTCACAATGATAACTGTGGAAACTACTGTAAGTCCAAAATGTCTAATTGAATAAAATCAGATAGGAGCTAGCTGAATCATGCAAAAAAGACTAAGAATTTTCAATTTGACTGTAAGATCAAAATGAATGAAGTGTGCTCTGCCTGCCTTTAATAGCTAATGCCTTTGATGGCTCTATTAGCTTTGAAATGTGACTAAAGTTGGATGGAGGTGGGCGTGGGCAGTGGGGGGAAACCATGTACTGAGAACAGTAGAAAGAAACTAAGAGTATTTCGCTTCTAAGAGAGAAAACTCTAGGGGCGGGATGAGAGCTGTCTTAAAATAGTTGATGGACTTCAGTGTAGAAAGAAAATTAAACTGTAGCAAATGGTTTAGGTTATTTTACGTCTGAAGAACTTTCAGTTCTGAGATTATATAATTCTGTGAACAATACTAACCTCTTTAGGAAACAATGATTGTAATCACTATTAAATTGCAATTAACTTAATATTTAATGACCAACTGTTCAAGGATTCCCTCATGGGTGACCTCAGTGTTATCTGTGTTCACCAGAAGTGGTGAAAACATCTGAAAATCAAGACTGAAGCACAGAAATATAATTGGGCCTTGGGGATTTGGAAAGCTCATTGGCGTTAGTCCTTCTGAGAAAAGCATAAGCTTAGAGTCCCCCAAATCTTGGCATATATTCTCTTCAAGGCTGTACCCAAGACCTAATGGATGATATCTTGGGCTTATATCATTCAGTTGAAGGCTCGGAAGGATGGATGACAGGCCAATTTTTAAGCCTATTCAGTGAAAATTATGGCGCTGCTGACTACAGAATTGAAAAAATTTTCGTAATTGCCACAGTGATTTAGGATCATTCCTAAATGTAACATTGTCAAACTCATTGCTCTTGAAACCAGCAATAAAGTGCATATAAACAGAGAACATAGTATTTACACACTTATACTTTTCTATTTATAATTTATTAATTGAATCATTGTTCGGAACCCCCAGATCATGCCTATTATAAATATTTACAATGGCCTTGTGATTTTCTTACCCTTGGTGTATGGAGATGTGTTTTCTTGGTGATAATGATGTTATTTAAAGCTCTTTACTGATGATGTATAATATAACATTCAATTGTTAAGGTCAAATTCCAATTAACTTTCCATTAATTTAGAAGAATAGGATTGATAAAGCTTAAATATATAAAGTAAAATGATCATTTCAATGGAAAAAATCCCTGACAGCACTAAGATCACATAGAAAGAACAAAATTGTCTTTAAATGAACTACCTAGGAAACATCATTGATTCTTCAGTTTAAAAAAAAAAACATCATCCTTGGGGACTTGGAGCAGTAGATATAAATGCTGGTTTTTAGAACATCAAAACTGTTTTCTTCAAAGAGGACAGCTTAAGGAGATGAAACAATTCTGAGACCCTGTCAAAAGACCTTTTGGCCTCTTAAAAAGTCGATGGAATTTGACATGCATTGCAGGATTTGTAAGGTAGCTCCCCTGAGCCATATCCAACAAGAGTATTTGACTGATGGTAGTTGTTCTAAGCCATCCATTTCCTTAAATCTTTAAGAATGTTTTTATTTATTTAAAAAGCAGAAAGAAAGAGAAAAAAAGACAGGAAAGGCAAGGAATGCCCTGGTAAAAGTATATCTGCATGATAACAGGCAGCACTGATGGTCCTGTTTTCTAGCAGCAAATCAAATAAACATGTACAAGAAACTCAAGAATGCTATTATGTTGCCCTAACAGCTAATTTTTCAGGGTCTTCAGGGGTGAACGACATATGCTTTGGAAAGAATGTGTTAATAATAAAAAGAAATGATAATTGAAGGTCATCCTATGTTTACATTCCATTTCTAACATTCCCACCAATTTTCTTCCTGTTGTTATAAAGGAAAGCATACATTTACCAATTAGATGGTCATCTGGAAAGTAAAGTCAATACTAATTTCAACTATTTTTTCTATTTAAAAAGCGAATGAACCTTACCAAATTTTCTCTCTCTGCAAAGGTAAATGACTTATCGTGAACAGGGGATATGGTTTTCATGACACATCATAAAAACAGTGGAGGAAGTTAACTGCTTAGTGGCGACTGCATTGTGTCATCCTACCCTCTGGGTTGAACAGCACTAACAGTTGTATTATGTGGGAGTTGATCCTTTATTAGACAACTGCATGTATATAGGGACCCTCCCCTGAAAGGTGTAGTCAACTTTAAGGAGGGAATAGGTTTCTCTCACTTCCTAGTAGGAAGATCCAACTAGAGCAGTTTTATGCAGAAATTTCTAAGCTGTGTTCCTTCCTGCCCCTAGCATTTGTTAAAGCAAATAAATATTTATTGCAGCAATGGATTTTACTTTTGTGCCTTTTCTGTAAAAATTCATGTGCTAGAATCTGGGAAATAAAAGGAAACAGAAGTCATTGCTTCTATTTCAAAGCCACAACAGTCAAATGTCATATCCTCCCCACTCCTGTGACATTTTAAGTAGGAGCTGTTGAAGACACAGTACTCTGGGTATGTCTCAGTGATCTGATTACATAATGCTTTTAGGGTAGCCTGTAGCCACATATGGTTACCTACTTAAATTTGAATTAACTAAGATCAGACATAATTAATGATTCAGTTTTTAATTCAGTCACCCCAACCACATTTCAAGCACTCTGTAACCATATGTGACCTGTGAATTTTAAATGGATAGAGCTAAGAGTGAATATTAGTTACCACACGAAGTTCTATTGGGCAGTACTGTATGATAGCCTTATTACCGTTTTTTTTAAAAAGCAGTGGGCTGAGTGTTGAGACCCTGGTTTGAGTAAAGTTTCACACTATTATGTGTGACCTGGAACCAGTTACTCTCCCTTTTTTGAGTTCAGTTTCCTTCTTTTTCAAGCGAGGAGGTTGTCTGAAAAATCACAAGGTCTGTTCGGCAATGATGTGCAAATACTACATGGTTCTGTTGCAAAACAGAGTTAAGAGTCACTACTTAAACTGAAATTTGACTTTGGTTTCTTGACAGAGTCAGGCCCATTTGGCTTCTTGTAAGCAAATAAGCAAAACTCTAGAGTGTCACTGCTTATGAGAATACTGTTCAATACATAAAAATACAGGGTTAAAAGATTTTTCAGCATCTGTATTATCCATCAACCTCTAGTGTCATTTGAAATGATATTAAGCTTGTTTTGGTAGCCATAGCTGACATGAAGGTTTAAAAGAATACCACAGTTACATTTGTGATTTTATTGAGAACTGTTTTCACTAGGGAACTCTCAGGCTGTCTGATTAAAATGGTAAAGAGACCTTTTACTGCAAGAGCTCTGACAGTTATCCCCTCAGCAAAGTTTGCTTTTGTGATAATTACACCTACTCTTGTTTACCAAATGAATCACTTTTCAGTGCTGCTTTTAACCTTGACTGGTTTCCCTTTGATGATTATTTTTTTGCTATGATGAGATGTTTAGAAACAGTGCACATTTTCTGCTGCTCTTTTTCAAGTGATGTTTACTCTTGGTTTTCTTTAAAACAGATTTTAAGGTTCATTTTAGGGGGCAGTTTAACTTGGGGAGAATATCAGCAATATCAATATCTCTTTCATCTTCAAGAGGATAAATGTGTGGTGGTTAGTCAGGGTAATCATACCTAATTTCCCTGTGTTCCTTAGGCCCACAGACTCCACCCAGTACACTAGGTATCAATGCAGGAAGAGTTCAGAGGATTTAGAAATCAAGTGATGAGGGTGAGACAAATGGTTCTCCTAAACTGGCATGGGTTTGGCAGGGTACTTTTCTCCATAGGTCAACAAAAATTACCCTAAGCTAGAAGAATGTGGAGATGCTGAAATTATCTTTAAAAATTTAGGGTCATGGTTTTATGCACCAGTTATTTTAAATATAACACTTGCAACTCTTAAGCAAATGGCAAATGTTTCAAGTACCAAAGTAGAAGGTCCAATAACAAACTGGGGACCTATCTTCATTTTAGGAGCCACTAAGAGTTTGTTTGTTTGTTTTTAATGATAGTCATGGTAGCAGTAGAGAAGGCAGAAAAGAAATCTAAAAAAGTATCAAGAATTTTTAAAAGTTTCATAAGAATGAACATCCGTGGGACAAGAGACAACCCAGGAGATAGGCTTAGGAGGGGCAGCCCTTGGGCAAAACCAAGTAGTATTGGTAAGGACAAAACTGGTTCCTGAGGCCAGTTTTGTTGAGATCTGGAACCCCAATTAGAAGTAAAAGGAACTTGGAAGAGGAGAATTGACATCCCAATAATTTATTAATGCTCTTCCACAAAGACATATTGTGAAGAAGCAAAGCAAGCATAGACGTATAGAAACACAAACCTATTGTGTCTGTGAAACCGTCCCTATATTCCATGGTCCCCTTGTACTGTTGCCTTATCTACCTCCCTTTCACAGTCAAATTTACAAGTCACCTCTCAACTTTGGTGTGAGTTTCAGCTTTCTACTCAATCCTTAGCCACTATATGTGGCTCCTCCCGCACCACCCTCTTGAAACTGATCTCATAAAAACCACCAATGCATAAGTAGACAATGAAACTACCCACAATGGATTCTGAAAATTCCTAGATTTCTTGACCACATGACCAATTTTCACTTTTGAAACACACACTTCCCATAGCTTTCACAGTGCCATACTCTTATGCTTTCCCCACTTTTCCATCTTCCTTGCAGACTCATTTTACCTAGAGTTGCATCCTAATTTTTGGAACCTCAGTTTAGGGTTTCTTCTTTTCTCACTCTATATATTCTCTTTGGGAAATTTCATCTACTCTCAAGATTCAACTGCCATCACAATACTAGTGAGACCCACATTATTATAATACTTACAAGCCAAATTTCCCTTTAACCTTCTACCAGAACATACTTTGATTTGAGTTCACCTTTTTGACATCTATTTATTTATATCCCATTATTCTCTATTTCATTAAATTGCTTCATGCCCCCAATTACTCAGAAAAAGATACCAAAGTATAGTTAATTTCATCTTGACCTTAAATCATAACCTCCTAATGATAATCTATTACTTTTGCCAGGGTCTGTTATTTTATCACCTAACAGCCTATTGATTCTACCATCAAAAGTCCACCTTTTTTCTATGCCTTTTTCTCCTATCCTTGATTAGGCTTTTGCTTTAAAATTTTTAAATAGTTTTCTGTTTCACATACTATAGTATTTTGTATCTATGATTCACCTACTGTAAAACCAAAATACTTTTTTGAAGCACAAATCTGATTCAGATAATCCCTTTTTGAGACCCCTCAGTAATTCCTCATTGTCACTAGGATAATGCTCCAACTCCTCATGGTGACTCATAAGACTGTGCAGGACCTTTGTCCTGCATCATCCCTGGGAATAGTCTCCCTCAAATTCAATGTGTCAAACATTGATTTCTTTTATTTCTCTATTTTTTTCCTTTTTTCTTATCTTATATCCTTAACACATGTTGCTTATCTCACACCACCTCCCCTTCTGACAACCTTCTTACCCTTCAGATCGTTCTTCAGTAGACTCTTCCCAACCTTTAGACCAGATTGGGCTCACTCAGCAGAAGCTTTCCAAGAAAATTTGAATTTCCACTAGCATACAAACAAGATCATATTTGCTTTTAATTGTCTGTCTTTCCTACAAACTATGAGCTCTATGAAAGCATGAACATTGTGAATTTTATTCAACATTGTTTCTCATAAACAAAAACTATTGAAATTAGTATATAAGTTATAAATATACATGGACATATATACTACACACAATACATGTTGAGGGGGTCCCCCCCAAAAAAAAAATGGAATTGTCTTCTGGAGGGCAGGTACATTCTAGTACAGAACTCCCTCACTAGGTGAGTGTTCTAGGAACCCATCTGTATTGGTGGACCAGCTGGGGTGTTTGTGAGTGGCTGCATTTGGCTTCAGTGGATTTTTTTTGAAGACCTTTTCGATGCATTTGCCCATTTCATGTTGGGTGATTTAGGAGCACATCTGCATACACTGCTCTGTGTGTTCAGCAGTTTTTGCCCAAAAAGGGCATGACCCCCAATCTCTCCATGAATGACTTTGTTTAAGTTCCCCAGGGAAAAAAGTTCTCAAAGGGAAATATTTTGATATCTGCATGTCTTTTTTCACTCAAGCCTGGGCACAAATGTTACCTCTCCAGGGAATAAATTAAAATAGAGTGTCCATATTTTCTTTATTTTATTTTATATTTCTTTTAAAAATTAATATTGTTTTTAACTTTTTTATTTTAGTGTCTTCCTTCTCCATGCGTGTGAAACTCCCTGAGGGAAGAGTTGTGTTCTGTTTGTTTATTGTTGTATCTCTTATCCTGGAGTTGAGAAAGAATGGCTCGTGTGGCCTTGGTCATGAGTAGTGTGGGAATGTCAGTAACTTTATAATGAAGTCAGGAAGCACTGCAGTTAGAGGCATTGACCTGTCACTATCTGATGAGTACATTTTACCCTTTCCAATGGGATACATTTTTGATGTTGGCACATTATAGTTCAACTTTAATGGAGTTCCAAGATCTAGTAATCCTCTATACCTGTAATTTGCAGGGTTAGAGCAGTTGGGAAATGACAAAATGGCATGGAGTGATTGCATGAAAAGCTAGAATTATTCAGTAATCATTCTATACTTAGATTTTGCGCATGAACAAATTAGTACAACTCCTGCAGATATGAAGGGAAGACTTAACATTTCTGTGTGTCCACATGGCTAGACTACAGAATTTGGCTAGGGGGTAAGGGATTCAAATTCTACTAATGTACTGAATGGAAGTTAGGGAGCAGTTAGTGGCAGAATAAGGACATGGGACACAGTGGAAGAAGACATACTGCAAGAGAAACTGGAGGGTCTCAAAGAAACCTCAAAATTTTTGTTTGTAGTTAAACCTGAAAATAACATGAAATCATTATCTATGTTCCCTGTCAGAGCCTAAGGCTTGGGAAGGATTGGGATCCTCTGAACATAAGATTGCCCTGGACATTGAAAGCCAAATGGACAAAAAAAAATGTCTTGGCTGAAATGCTAAAAAAGACCTATCAGAATGACAGCTATAGTGCCCCGAGTTAATGTGATTTAGGATGCCAAGGTGATTTCTATGAACATTGATTTTTTAATTGCTGGAGTTTTGGCAGTGTTCCTTCATGTTGGCAAGTGTATGGTGTTTTGGGTGCTTGTGTGTATTTGGGTCAAAGCTTCAATGTTTTAAGACCCAAGACAATCCTGTAACCCCTCACTTTACAATGAATGCAGCTGTTTTACAGACCAGGCCATTTAGACTGCTATGTATGGTTCAGAAAACACAGCCTCATGCTACAGAAGTGGGTATCTGTACTATGATTCAATTACCAGATTCATCTCAAAGAATTGCCTGTGTATACATCTACGAATGTGTTTGTGTGTTTGTAAGTGATGTGAATCTCAGAGAAGTCCAGGTTATGAAGAATGTTCCATTTGTTCTGATATTCTTTGAATCTCCTGTTATGCTGAGGGTGCTCCATGTCACCTAGGTCATTTTGAGGCATCAGGGAGGAAAAAATTTTCCTATTCTCTAGGTTTTTTTGCTTGTCTAACAATCAAATCAACATAAGACAGATTAACAAGGAAAAAGGACCAAATTTAGTTATATATGTAGGTACAGAAACCCCACATGCATGGGAGGTTCAGAAAGCAAAGCAAAATGAAATAAATGTGACAACCTAAACATAGAATGAGGTATGGTGCCTGAGGCTTCAGAGGGGAGGAAGGTCTTCACAGGACAATAGGAACAGATCCTTAATAATTAGATGTTTGGCAATTTAAATATATCATAAAATAATATTTCTGGTAATAACCCATTATGTAAAAAGACTCAATTTAAAGTCTTTTTTAGATTTTTTAATTAAATATTTTTTAATTTTATTGTTGTTCAAGTACAGTTTTCTGTGTTTTCCCCCTACCCCCAGCCATCCCCACCTCCTTCCCCTGTTTCCACCCCCCCTTTGTTTTTGACCATACGTCCTTTGTAGTTATTCTTGTACACCCTCTACTCTTTTCCCCCAGTATCTCTTCCCCTTTCCCCTCTGGTTACTGTCAGTTTATTCTTAATTTTAATGTTTTTGGTTATATTTTGCTTGCTTATTTGTTTTGTTGATTAGGTTCCTGTTAAAGGTGAAATCATCTGGTATTTGTCTTTCACTGCCTGGCTTATTTTACTTATCATAATGCTCTCCAGTTCCATCCATGCTGTGGCAAAGAGTAGGAGCTCCTTCTTTCTTTCTGCTGAGTAGAATTCCATTGTGTAAATGTACCATATTTTTTGATCCATTCATTTACTGATAAGCACTTAGGTTGCTTCTAGCACTTGGCTATTGTAAATTGTGCTGCTATAAACGTTAGGATGCATAGATTCTGGCTGGTGTGGCTCAGTGGATTGAGTGCTGGCCTGCAAACCAAAGGGTTGCTGGTTCCATTCCCAGTTGGGGCACGTGCCTGGGTTGCAGGCCAGGTCCTCAGTGGGGGATGTGCAAGAGGCAACCACACATTGATATTTCTCTCCCTCTCTTTCTCCTTCCATTCCCCTCTCTCTAAAAATTATAAATAAATAAAATCTTTAAAAAAATTCTTTAAGAGAGAGATGAAAGTTTCTCTTGGTCCTGGCTGGTGTGGCTCAGTTGCTTGGGTGTCGTGCCACAAACGGAAAGGTCACCAGTTCAATCCCCAGTCAGGGCACATGCCTGGGTTGCAGGTTTGGTCATCAGTCAGGGTGGGTACGGAAGGCATTCAACTGATGTTTCTCTCCCTCTCTTTCTTCCACCCTTCCCCTCTCTCTAAAATAAAAAAATAAAAATAAAATAAAGTTTCTCTTGGGCTGGCAAAATCTCTATTGCCTTCAGCTCAAATAGTCCACATACTAGCATAGAACATCTTGGGGAGGTCTGTTCTGAACACCTGCTAAGGTTATTCTGATCAGCTGCAATAGCATTAGTGGGTCATTTGTAAATGTCAGGACCAGGGTTCCAGGAATTATAATAAGCAAAGTTTCTGGACTAGATAGCTCTGCTGGTATGTTCATTAGTTTTTTAGTGAATGGGTAATTTTTTTCTTATCGAAATGTATATCAGTGCTGTTTTCTTGTTTAATTATAGAGACAAGAAATAGGCAGACACACTGGTGTAGCATTCAACTTGGGGGGCAGGGTGGAAGTAGAGGAATTACTACAGATGTCTGGATGGTGTCCTTAACTCCCCTCTTAGCTATTGAATCTCAGCTGTCTGCAATCAAGTTCTAAGTCACAAAATGGTTTGCATTGTGTTGCTATTTCAGCTTGACAGACGGTCTTTCAGTATGGAAATTGTGAACAATTCACCAAGTTTTTAAATTTCTATAAGAAAAACATTTGAATGCTGCTAGAACTCTAACTATAATAGCACTAAGTATAATTCTACAAAAATATTGTAATAATTCTGTGAATATTCAGTAAAGCCTCATTAAATTGAAAAGTAAGGTGCACACTGCACTACCAAAAGCAGATTTTAAATTAACTGTATTCAGATAAACCAATAATTTTATCAAAGAAAAGTAAGGCAATTATTTTGCATAATATAAAATTTGGAGGAAGAGATACCCAGTTAATTAGGTATTTCTGAAAATAGCATATATTTTGAACTACTTTTTCTGCTGAAAAAGTTTTAGTAAGTTTTCATTCTCCTAGCTGATAGAAACACTCAAATCCGTAAATGTTTCTCTTTATCAGCAAGCGTGTATGCATATAGTTTTTTGTACTTATTTGTATATTTCTCTCATCTGCATATACAGGTATGCCTATGTAAGATGCAATACACTTTGAGCATATGGGAATATTTATCTGATTGAATAGTCTCTTTCAGATTTTAGAATGGTGCTGCCTTTCCTAGTGCATGAGCTATTTTGGGGAAATGTACAAAGGGGACCCCAAGAACTTCAGGAATGCAGCAGGTTCTTTATTATTATGTCATTTAGATACAACACTGTGCTTATAAAAGCTTTTTTCAAAGATTATGAACGCTATTTAAAAGGATACAAAAAGGGCATACTGATTCCTCAGGAAGGTGCTATCGTCTTTATGCTGCCTGATCAGAGACCACAGATTGAGTAATTTAACATCATTTTAATCTGTCCCTAATGGAATTTGCAGTGATTTTCTTCCTATTTCTTCTTATTGTTTTTCAAACTAATCACTAACGTGAGTGTGAAATGGAGTCTCTTAATTGTTTTTCACTTTTTTTAAATTCCAGACACACAGTTTGAAAATTGTACATCTTGTGTTTGAAGTTTTTCTTTATCTTGCTCTCTTCCTGCCCACTGTTTTTTTTTTTTTTTCTAAAATTTTGGTTTATGGACTCTTTAATTTACCCAAGGGCACTTAAAAATTACATAAAAAGTTGTGTCACTTGAGGATTATTTAAAGTAAATAAATAAATAAACAAGATTAATAATTAGGCAACTCATTGACTAGGCTGTTGAATCATTTAGGGTGGGAAAGAAATTATTCGAGTTCTAAACCTTTGCAAATTAGCCAAAAATCAATTGTATTTTAAGTGTTGCATCACCTTGATTGATTTTAAAATAGATAATACTTTGCTGTTCACATTAATGGTGATCTGTGAAGGACTTGGCAATGGGCATCTTTTCTCCAGTGGTCTGCATTAAACTTTTTAAATAGTGTCTACTTCTTAATGTTGAACAAACTTTATTGCAGAACACAGTTGGGTTTTTTCCTGGAGGTTAAAATCTATTCTTCAGATTTTATTTTTTTACAGATAGTATTCTTATATTTCCTTAGAAGTACTAACAGCTTCTAATTAATTTCTTTAAGCCAGATATTTTTTAAGTCTCTGATATTTTTAAGTGTTTAGGGTAAAAGCGGACATTCATATGATGAAAAATTATATCAGGAAATAAGTTAAAATTTCAAATGTATTTGATTTTATGGGGTAAAATGGATTAAATAATAGGATAAAAGCCCCCTTTTCAGGCGCTCTTTGCCAGAGCCAGCTGGACCCCATAAAGCATGACTGACTCTTGTTTTATGAGCCTCTGTTCTCAGGACTAGAAAATTACTGGAAGCACCTGGAAGGCACAGAGGCTCCGGGACCAACAGGACATAGCAGACCACAAAGACTGGACCCTGCACCCAAAGATAATATTGAAACAAGCTGCAAGCCTAACTGAAAAACATCCTGCTCTACAACCAGCCCATTACCCAGTAAGAGCTCAAAACCCTAACACCTCAGGGCTGATGGAACTCTCCACACCACACCTCCCTCCCCTGTTGGAGAGTGAATAAAAAACTTTACTCTCCACACTTCCTTCTCTTTGTGAATTCTTTCACAGCCTGTGTCACTGACCACCTTTAGAGAGAGTATATAACTCTGGCTTTGAAATTAAAAAATGAAGATTTTGAACTTGCCTGGAGAGCATCTTTGTGAACTTGGACAGACCCATCCTTCCTTCCCAGCTTTGCTGTTTTTCCTCCCACTGTTTCTTGTTTTAAAGATCGAAATAGAAAATGTGAACTAGTTTAACAGTACTAAACACAAAATGGCAATCAATAAATTCTGGTTTTCTTTCTCTTAATCCTAGCCTGAGAATGTTTGTTGACTTCAGGGAAAGAGAAAGGGATGGAATGGGAGAGAGAGAGAGAGAAAGAGAGAGAGAGAGAAACATTGATCTGAGAGAGAAATATAGATCGTTTGCCACCCTTATACGCCCCAACCCGAGATTGAAACCTTTAGGTGTACCAGAAAATGCTACAATGAACTGAGCCACCTGGCCAGGCCGGTTTATTTTCTTCTTCTTCCTCTTCTTCTTTTTTTTTTTTTTTTAGATTTTATTTATTTATTTTTAGATAGAGGGGAAGGGAGGGAGAAAGAGGGAGAGAAACATCAATGTGTGGTTGCCTCTCACATGCCCCCTACTGGGGACCTGGCCCACAACCAAAACATGTGCCCTGACTGGGAATCGGACCAGTGACCCTTTGGTTCTTAGTCCAGCACTCAATCCACTAAACTACACCAGCTGGGCTGTGTTACTTTCTTAATGCAAACAAAGACACATAATACTACATTAAATGAATAATTAATTATATGTGTACTGTTTCCTACATTTTTCTTTTTCTTTACCTTTTCTTACTTCTGTAAACTCCATTTCACCAGAGAGTATGGAATTATCTCCAACTATACTGCCATGGGATTTATCTTCAACTATACTGCCAAGCACATGTATTGAAAACAGAAAGCTGGGACATATATATTATGTGGGTGGTAATAAGTGGTAATTACTATGGAAACAATTATGGAAATGTCAAGATGTAGACTAAAATAGAAGAACTCATATTTTATGTTTTTGGCACACATAAAACATCAATTTATTGAGCTAGAAATGTTTGTAGAGTTAAGAACATTTGTGATTATTTTGCTAGAATGTCTTGTGAAGAATGTACACTTCGTATAATGGGAGAAAAGTTAGATGGGGCCCAGCTCAAGTATGTATTATCATTTCTAATGATTAATCACTTATAAATATTGATCATACAGCTTATTTTAAAAGATACTCTCTTGGCTGAGCTGGAGTTTTAATTTGCAAAAATTGGCTAGAAACAAACATTGGAAATTCGTTTCTAGTTTGCATAAGCCTTGCTTTGCAAATATTTGCTCTTCTAAAGAGTTGGCAATGGGTGTTTGCATATGTACAAGGATTTGTGGGCAGTAACAGTGAAACTCATTATGGCTTTGGTAACTGCCATCATGCATTTTACATGGGCTTTGCATTAGATAAGACCCACCTGCTCCTACTCATCTTCTAGGAATCCAAATTTGACATTTTGAGGAGCCAGTTAATTTTCTCTAAGATGTGCTCTCACCTGATCATCAATGCTCCTGAGGAGCTTTTTGTTGTTGTTTTTCTCGTTCCCCTCATATCCTGTAAAAGAAAAAGAGTGAGAGCTGCTTTGGACTCTTAAATAAGAGGCTCCCCATCCCCAAACATTCAACTACTTTATTTATCAATAAAAATCACATTAATTGGAAGTGGTTTCTGCTTTAAAGGCAGAGGTAAAACATTCTGAAGTCCAAGGGTGAGGCATCAATAAGCACTGAAAAACAAGCACTTCTGGTGTTTCCTACACATCAGGTGATCTCACTTTGACACATACTAGAGCAAGATCGTCCAAAGTGAGGTATGTTTACCCCAGAGAAACTTGCACCAGAAAAATAGATTAGAATTTCCATCATTGTATAGCTTTATTTATCTTACATATTTTAAAACATTTTTATCATTGTTCATTATACTCTTTAATTAGTTTTATACCAATAAAGTTGCCCATCGAATGTGAATTTTTTCAATAAATACTGTAAATATGATGTCTCATGATTTTCTCAATAACATTTTCTTTTGTCTAGCTTACTTTATTGAAAGACTATAATATGTAATACATAGAACATATAAAGTATGTGTTAATTGACTATGTTACTGGTTTGGCTTCTAGTCAACAGTAGGCTATTATTAGTAGTTAAATTTTTGAGGAGTCAAAAGTTATATTCAGATTTTTGACTGTGTTGTGAGGTGGTGCCCCTACATCCCACACTCCTTAAGGGTCAACTGTGTAATACAGTCTGTTAGTGTTGCATTTATGTAATATATACAAAAGTTAATGGATATTTGAGAATCTGATCATTTTTTAACATAAGTATACAATATCAGACAGTTTCGGCATTCCTTAATTTCAACAGTCTTTTTTGCTTGCTGTAGCATATACTAGATTCTCCATCCACAGAAGACTAGCGAACACCACACAGTAGACTCTGTGCTGTATTTCTGTGCATTAGATCAGGAGAGCACTTTTTTTTATATCCCAGATCCATTAAAAAGCTCACCATGGATTCAGGGACTTTTCTTCTCCCCTACCCACCCATCCTTTTTCCCTCTTCAATAGATGTCTGGTGTAAAAATAGTGCAAAAGCAAAGGTAGTGTGGGGTGAAATAGTTATTGCCAGTAGAATTTGTGTCTGAACACTGCATGTACATCCGTGCCTTTCTGTTGTGCTTAGTTGTGTTTCCTCGAATCATTCAAGATTATATTTTTGTCTCACTGGCAACTATGTGTCCTAGATATCGGGATTCACAATGTCAGAGAACATGATGGGCAGGATAATACTCAAGTTTTTGACCGTTGACATTTCTTTGTCATATTTTGGCTCATTTTGTTCTATGAAGAGAATAGAGCTTCTACTATCTGAGCACATACCGCTTCCTCAGCCTGGAATGCCCCTAGTTGGCTCGGCTAAAATAGGTTTCTGTGAACCCACAAAAATGGGTTCATGACACCTTTATCTAGTCACATAACACTCTAAACTTACCTCCATATTACATAATTCTTCATTTTAAATTTTCTTCCTTAGTTTGTATGTAGTATTCATATTAAGATTACTTTAAGTTTTCAAAAACAAAGTAATCTTTTTAAAACAAAGACAAACACATTACTGTGTTTTAAAATTTTTTCTTTAGTTTTATATTTAGTATTCATATTCCTGACACATTTGGAATTTGTTTTTTAACAGCTTTATTGAGGCAAACACAATAAAATGCAGACATTTGAAAACCATAATTAGTTGTTTTAACATATATACATACCCATGAGACCATCACCTCAGTCAGGGTAACAAACCTATCCATCACTCCCTGTGGTCTCTGTCCCTGTGGAATCCCTCTCTCCTGCACCCTCTCTCCTGCACAACAATTGATATACTTTCAATCACTTTAGGGTAGTTTTCATTTTACAGAATTTTATAGTAATGGGATCATATAGTATATATTTATTTTTCTGGCTTCTTTTACTCAGCTTAATTATCTTGAGATTCATCAATTGTTATATAAATTATAGTTTATTTCTTTGTTTTACAGTTGTATTCTATTGTATGAAATACCACAGTTTGCACAGCCAGTCACTTGATGGTTCTTTCCAAATATTGGTTATCAAAAATAAAGCAGCTAGGAAATATGCATTATTTTTTACAATATTATGCTGTGGTGAGAACACTGTACATGAGATCTACCCTCTTAAATTTTTAGGTGTCCAATTTAGTATTGTTAACTATAGAAACAATATTACAAAGCAGACCTATATATCTTAATCATCTTGCATAATTGAGACTTTATGCCATGTTTTCATTTAATTTGGATGAGTACCTGAGATTTGAATAAGTGAAAGATAAGGTGGTCTATGTTTAACTTCATCTATTTATTTGTTTGATTCTTTCATTGAACATATTGCAGTGACATTGTTTAATAAAATTATATATTTAGGTGTACAATTCTATAATACATCATCTGTATATTTTATTGTGTGTTCACCACCCTAAGTCAAGTCTACTTCCTTCACCATTTATCTTCTCTTTACTCTTTTCTACCTCTCCTACCCTCCTTTTCTTTTGGTAGTCACTATATTGTTGTTTATGTCTACTAGGTTTTTCCCTACTTAATTGCTTCAGCTTTTTCACCCAGCACCCCCAGTCCTCCTCCACTCTGAGAGGTGTCAGTCTGTTCTCTGTGTCTGAGTCTATTTTGTTAGTTTTTTAATTAGATTCCACATATAAGTGAAATCATATGGTATTTGTCTTCCTATGACTATACTAGTTATTTTTAGCATAATACTTTCCAGGTCCATCCATCCTATTCCAAAAGGTAAGATTTTCTTTTTTCTCATGGCTGAATAGTGTTTCATTGTGTAAATGTACCATACCTTTTTTATTCATCCATCTGCTGGTGGTCACTTGGGCTGCTTCCAAATCTTGGCTATTGTAAAACTGCAATGAACATAGAGGTGCTTATATTCCTTCAAATTAGTGTTTCAGATTTCTTCAGATAAATTCCTACAACTGGAATCACTGGGTTATAAGTCAGTTCCATTTTCAATTTTGTGGGATAACTCTATACTGCTTTCTATTGTGGTTGCACCAGTCTGCATTCCCACCAACAGTGCAAGAGGGTTCCTTTTTCTCTGTAGACTCATTAGCACTTGTTGCTTCTTGATTTATTGGTGATAGCTATCCTGGCAGGTGTGAAGTGATAGCTCATTGTGGTTTTAATTTGCATCTCTTTGATGTTTAGTGACACTGAGCATCTTCTCATATCTATTGGCATATGTATGTCCTCTTTGGAGAAGTATCTATTCAGGTCCTTTACCCATTTTTTCATTGGATTATTTGATTTTTTTTGGTGTTGAATTTTATAAGTTCTTTATAAATTTTAGATATTAACCCCTTTTCAAATGTATCCTTGTTGACTATATTTTTTCCATTCAGTAGGTTGTCTTTTTGTTGATGGTTTCCTTTTCTGTCTAAAACTTTTTAGTTTGATATATTTTCACTTGTTTATTTCTCTCTTTTGTTTCCCTTGCTATGTTTAACTTCTAAAAGAAATTGCCAAACTGTTTTTGAAAATGGTTTTACCATTTTTTATTCCTATCAATGGTGTCGAAAGTCTCAGTTGCTCTACATTTTCACCTTCAGTAATTACGGCCAGTCTTCCTAATTTCAGAAATTTAAATAGGTGTGTAATGGTATCTTGTTAAATTTTAATTTGTATCAAATGACTAAACAAGAGGAGCTATTTTTATATCTGCTTACTTGCTATTTCTGTATCTTTTTTAATGGAGTGTCTACTAAAACATTTTGCCAAAGTTTTAGTTTGCTTTTTTGTTTTGCATTATTGATTTTTGAGGGCTCTATATATAATTAGAAACATTTTCTTAATCAGATATATGATTCACAAATATTTTCCAATGCTGCAAGTTACATTTTGTTCTTAACAGTTTTTGAGAAGTAGTTCTTTATTTTGTTAAACTTCAATTAATCATTTTTAATGAAAAGTTATTTTAGTGTTATGTTTCAAAACTGTCTGCCTAACTGAAAATACAAACTTCTTCCCCTTTTCTATTCCCTAGAAGTTTTATTATTTCAGATTTTATGTTTAAATCTATGACAATCATGAGTTAATTGTTTTGTTTTTTTTCAAAATTCAGGATTTTTTTTCCAGTGGCTTTTGTTGTTGTTGTTGTTTAAGCCTAGATATTCAATCATTCTAGCACCTTTTTTTTTTCCCAGAAAACAACCTTTCTCCACTAAATTTTCTTTGTAATTTTCTCAAAAACCTTTCTCAACCTTTCTCAAAAATACATGTGTGGAACTTTTTCTCAATTCTCTATTTTAATCTATTAATCTGTTTGTCTATATTTATACCACATCATACTTTTTCATTGTTATAGCTTTTAATAAGTTTTATATATGTTTTAATTCCATAATACATTGTCATTTTTAAGCATTCAATAACATTTTGTAGTTTCAAATAGTAAGAAAAAGTGTATTGTATTTTCTCACTAATTACAATTTTCATTTCAATTCTTTGAGTAGATCCAAATTTCTATCTCGTTTCCTTTTCATTCTGAGTATAGGACTTTCTTTGCCAATTATTTCAATGCAGGTCTGAGGACAATTAATTCTTTTTATTAATGTATGTCTTAAAAAAGCAAAAGTCTTTACTTCACCTTTTTTTAAGAAAAATATTTTTGTTGGAATGGAGTTCTGTGAGGGTTTTTGTTTGTTTTGGTTGATTATTTTTTTTAGTACTTTAAAGATTACTCTCTTTTTGCTTGAATTGTTTCCAACATAAAATCTGCTGTCATTTTTTAAGTATATTTTATTGATCATGATATTACAGTACCAATTCCCCCCCTCCATCCGGTAACCCCCCTTTCTTACAGTAGTCCTCCCTTTAGGTCATGTCCATGGGTCATGCTTGTAAGTTCTTTGGCTTCTCCATTTCCTATGCTCTTCTTAACTTTCCCTTATTTTATTGCTATCAGTTATGCTTCTTAATCCTTGCATCCCTACCCTAATCTCCCCCTTCCTTCTACCAGATGATAACCCTCCAAATGAGTTCCATATCTATGATTCTGGGTCTATTCTGCTTGTTTGCTTAGTAGTGCTGTTTTTTTTTTTAAAATTTAGCTATTGATAGTTGTGAATTTGCTGCCTTTTTAATGTTCATGGTTTTGATCTTATTCTTTTTCTTAAATAAACTCCTTTAACATTTCCTGTGATAATGGCTTGGTGTTGATGAACTCCTTCAGATTCACCTTGTCTGGGAAGCACTTTATCTGCCCTTCTATTCTAAATGATAGCTTTGCTAGATAGGGTAATCTAGGTTGTAGGTCTTTGATTTTCATCACTTTGAATACTTCTTGCCAGTACCTTCTTGACTGCAAAGTTTCTTTTGAGTAATCAGCTGATAGTCTTATGGACACTCCTTTGTAGGAAGTTAACTGCTTTTCTCTTGCTGCTTTTAAGATTCTCTCTTTATCTTTACCTTTGGCATTTTAATTATGATGTACCTTGGTGTGGTCATCTTTGGATCCAACTTGTTTAGGACTCTCTGTGCTTCCTGGACTTGTATGCCCAGTTTCTTCACCAAATTAGAGAAATTTTCTTTCATTATTTTTTCAAATAAGTTTTTAATTTCTTGTACTTCCTTTTCTCCTTCTATCATCTTTATTATTCAGATGTTAGCATGTTTGGAGATGATCCAGGATAGGATGTTCCTTAGACCATCCTTGTTTTTTTTTTTTTAATTCTTGTTTCTTCTTTCTGTTCTAGTTGAATGTTTATCTCTTCCTATGTTTCATATCATTTCCCTTCTCCATTGGTTTCCTATGGATTATTCTTTATTCCACTTATAGTGACCTTCATTTCTTCCTTTAATTTTTCACCATACTCAATAAGTTCTCCGAGCATCCTGATCACCAGTGTTTTGAACTCTGAATCTGACGGGCTGGCCATTTCCGTTTCACTTAGTTCTTTTTCAAGTTTTTTTTTTTCTGTTCTTTCATTTGAGCCCTTTTCCTTTATCTCCTCAATTTGGCAGCCTCTCCGTGTTTGCTTCTGTGTGTTAGGTAGAGCTGCTTTTACTCTGTCTTAGTAATATGACCTATATAGAAAAAGCACCTATAAATTGTGTGGGGTGGAGCCTTAGGTAAATGCCAGTGTGGGGGCAACCCTCTTCACCACTTTGTGGCTGTGTGGGGAGGGATCCAAGAGGGGATAATGCCACTGCCTGGCTTCTGGTGGTTAGCCTGGTGCTTGTCTGATTTTCAGGCACTTCACCCCCTTCCTGCATGCAAATAGAAGTCTTCCAGCTGCTGCCCCAGTGGTGAATCTGGAGTGCATGGGCCTGTGTACATTCTAAGACCATGCTGGTCCTTTAAATGGTGAAAATCCAGCAGTTTCTTCTGCCACCCCAACCCCTGCTGATTTTTACAGCCAGAGGTAATGGGGATCTAACCTTCCAGGTGCTGGAACACTGGGCTGTGCAGTCTGGTCTAGGGCTGGGATTGCTCAGTTCCAAGGTATCCCTTTCATTCCTTCTGCTGCCACTGTTGCTGCTGCTTTTTGTCTTATCTTCCCATCTCTGTGACTCAGCCCCTTTTACCCATCTAGATGAATGTGTCTTCTTTAAATCCTTTATTGTTAGACTTCCACACAGCTCAGTTCTATGATGGTTCAGGTGTTGTTAGTTTTGAAATTTAGTGGTAATTCTTTCTATGGTTGTGCAAAGAGATGAAGCATGTCTATCTATGCCTCCATCTTGACCTGAAGTCCTCTGCTGTCATTTTATTTTAACTATTCTGTACATAATTGTCTTTCTTTCTCTAGCTGCTTTTAAGGTTTTCCTCATCACCGCTGTTAAGAAATTTGATTATGAAGCCCTGGCTGGTGTGGCTCAGTGAATTGAATCCTGGCCTGTGAACCAAAGGGTCGCCGGTTGGATTCCCAACCAGGCCACATGCCTGGATTGTAGGCCAGGTCCCCAATGGGGGGTAAGTGAGAGGCAACCACACATTGATGTTTCTCTCCCTCTTTCTCCCTCCCTTCCCCTCTCTTTAAAAATAAATAAAATCTTAAAAGAAATTTAACTATGAAGTGTGTTGTTGTTGGTTTATTTCATTCTATTTTGTTCTATTCTATTTTTTTTTACTATTTTATTTGATTATTTTATTTATGCTTCTTGTGTTTAGAGTCCATTTGGTCTCCTGTATCTGTAGTTTTATAATATTCTGTAAGTATGGTAAAATTTTGGCTATTGTTTCTCATAATATATTATCCTTTTTCTATACTCTCTTTTCTCTTTTAATTGACTTTACTTACACATGCATTTGGTCTCTTGAATTTGTCCCAAAGCTCAGGGATGCTCAGTTGATTTTTGTTCCAGTTCTTTTCATTTTTCATGTGAGATGATTATTATATGTTCTCAAATTTTGTAGTGTCTAATTTTTTTGCAGTGTCTAATCTAATGTTGATTTCATCTAATATATTTTGTTTATCTCATACATTTCTATAAGTTTGATTTGGGTATTTCTAAGAATATCCTCCACATGTCTGATATATACGATCAATCTTAACACTAGCTGCTTGAATATATAAACTATAATTACACTCTTTTAATGATCTTTTCTTTTAATCGTCACCTAAGAATATGTTTTTACTCAATTATTTTTAGAGGGGGAGGTGGAGGGTGAGAGAGAGAGGGAGAGAGAGAGAGAGGGAGAGACATGGATGTGAGCGAGAACCATTGATCAGTTGCCTTCCATATGAGTCAAAACTGGTGATCAAATCCACATCCTAGGTGTGTACCCTGACCAGAAATCGAACCTGAGACATTTTGGTGTATGAGACAATGCTCCAATCAACTGAACTACCTGGCCAAGGCTGTTTTTATGACTTTGATTAATCATTTTATCATCTAGGTCATTTCTAAGTCAGTTTCTATTGATTTTTCTTCTTACCATGCATTGTATTTGCTGCTTATTTGCAGGCTTGGTAAATTGTGAATAGGTGCCAGATATTGTTGATTTTAAATTTTGGGAGTGTTAAATATATATCCTAAAATATTTTTGAGTTTTATTCTTGGATGTGTTTAATTTCTTAGTGGAGTAGTTTAATCTCTTCAGTTCTTTTTTATTTTTTACATTTACATTTTTATTTTGCACAGCTTCAATTAAAAAAGATTTCATAAGGTTATTTACAAAGCTGAATGTACATTATGAATGTATGTGTTTTTGACATTTTTGACATCAGGGTAATATACCTGAGTAGCAATACAGTTTTGAAAATATACAATGCAGTATCATTTCTGATGTAAAGTTTCCTTAAAAAATTCCAAAATCTTAGTGAATTAACAAATCATAACAGGAATTTAACTATTTTATTAATTTAATGTGTACATAATTACCAAATCTTAATTCATTAAAATATGTGTAAATATCCAGACTATTCTTTGTTTGTTGAAACCAGAGTGACATTTAGTTTCCACAACTGGAGCAAAACCTTTCTGATCCCATTGTGATGTCACATGAATTATGGGATATTTTATTCTGGCTGCTGAAAACAAGTACTGTTCCTGGTTTTATTTGAGATCTGGTTATTGCTTCTTCTAATCTTTCTAGGTGGTTCCTTTTTGGCCTTTATAATTTCTTCACATGCATCAATACTCATTTAACTAGAATGTTGGTTATCTGTAGATCTGCAGAGCTCTTTCTATGTGGCTTTCTTTTCCCGGGTATTCGCCCTGTGAACTCTAACCAACTTGACCTCCCCTTGCTCCTCAACTCATTGTGCATATACACCTCAAGGCTGTATTTAAATGGCCCATCTCTGTCTTGCAGCCAGGAATTTCTGGTCACTTGGTAAGCAGAAGCTCATCTTTTAATTTTAGTTCTATCAGGAATCACTGCTTTATTGTCTGATATCCAAAATCTTGAAAACTATTTTTTCACAAGTGTAATCTCCATTACTTTTTCATGGTAAGCTAAATCTGATCCTTGTAACTCCATCTTGACTGAAGTGGAAGTCTATGACACTTAATTCTTAACACTCATTTGTAATTACTGGCATCCTTATCTCATTACTTCAAGAGGCCATAAGTTCCTGGAAACAGAAAGTGTGTCTTTTATCATTGTATCCTCATTACTTGGCATAATATCTGGAACATAAAGGTCTATTCATTGTTGAATGGTTACTTACAATGGGATTGCATGCACACATAATTACAAAAAGAAACCAATCTCCTCATAACATGACCTTAATCCTGTATACCTTCTTGACTTAATATTTTCAAATTTGTTCTCAGAAATCATTGAGATTTCATAGATGTACCCCAAGGGCCACACGGATTTGGGTTGAGAGGAAAGGAAAGAAATGTGGACAAGGTTCAATTCAATTTGCTCCACCTTATTTATATATTGAGTTTCTACATAAAATTTATTTGAAGGAGTAATTTTGGTAACATACAAAAAGTATGAAAAATAACTGCTTTTCCCAAGGTTATTTATATTTCACAGATTGCATTTAAAGTAAAAGCCCCTTCAAGGACTGAAAGTACACAACATCTAATTGTAAAATGGCTCAGTGTTTTACTGGAGATTTGGAAGATTTGAGATAAAAGGCCTTGCTGTTGTGCTTTAAAGTATACCTTGTAGGCAAATGCTTTCACTAGTATTCAAAACTCCATTGTGCTGTTAAAAGGGAAGTAATGCATGAATTTTCTATGACTAAATATTATTTTGATTAAAAGACAGAACTTCAACTTTAATGCCTTTGTCTTTTGAAACAAAGATAAATGACACAACATTTGTTATTCTGTGTTTAATAAGTTAAGCAAAAAATACCATAAGAAGTTGAAAAGTCCGTTATAAAATTGCTCTAACTCTTCTTGTATGGAGAGCTTGAAAATGAGAAAAAGGAGACATTTCTTGAAAAAAAAATATATCAGAAGAAAAATGATTGAAATTGTATGATGAACAAGAATTAGCAAAACACCATAGCTATGCCCTTGGCTATCCAAGTTTTGCCTGATGTCAAACTCTGGCTGGCATTCTGGTGTCTATTTATTTGTTTGTTTTGTTTTAGCTGGTGTTTATTGCAACTACTTATTTTTTATATTCTTCCTGTTATGCTGCAATCTGTGATCATTGGGGAATATGATGTCTCTGTTATTCTTATATGAAAGACTTATTACAATAAAAGAATCTTTGAATATCAGTAACATTTCACTTTTTCCTCAGAAAGACAACCACACATGTGATGTTTGTTTTTTCCTGCTGAACATCAATGACCTACATAGGCCATTGGCCTGAGCTAAAAGAAAAAAAAATGTTTTATCACAAAAGCCAATGATAGTTTTTGACATCTGTGCTAGATCCATTTCCTACCTGCTGTGCTTAATTTCAGAATTCAGTTCTATCATTAAAATAAAAACCTTGTTGGCTCTTCCATTGGTGTGTCATATTACATCAATTTTCTTCAAGAAACATGTACAATTTCTAAGTACTGGTGCCCTCTAGACTCCTAGAAATTTCAGATCTTGCTATCCTGTTATATGAAATGATCTTGTGCATTGTGGGATGACATGTGACCTATGAAAACACATTGTTTCTTGATTCTTTTCCCCAACCTCAAGCCCTGCAATGACCTATTGCTCCCATGTCTTTGATGAACTTACTTGTAATTCCTCTCTCATACCATAAAGATTATTCTTCCAATGGGAGAGAACCGACCATTTGCTTTGTGCAGAATACTGTCTTCGTCAAAGCCTGCTGTCATGGGCAAAGTGGCTCTGATCATGCAGGCTGAAAACACATTTCCAATGTCATTCTCCATCATGTGCTGTCTTTTGAATTTCAGTTTTAAATGGAAGCTAAGGATATTGACTCAAAACCATTATTTTGTAGCTGAACGACTGAAACACTCTAGGTCAGCATCCATAGGAGTCTATTGTTAGTAGAATTATGGATGCTAGGGTTTTGACATTGATGAGAGCCATGGGGACAGATACCTTTGATGTTGGAGAGAGGAGTAACTGATAGACTTTGGGCAATGGAAAGAAAAGATGCATACTTTTTTTTAAAGGAGAGACAGAGCAATTTTCTCTTTTACTGAGTCTGCTTTCCACCTACTCCTAATAAGTATACTTCAGGGTCCATGTTTTCTATCATATTAGTTATAGAAGAAGACAGGTTCTATATATTGTCCTCCCTCTCTAATTCCTGGACAATGGTGGCTCCATCCATTCTGGTATCTAATGGAAAAACAGGGGTGTCATCCTTCACTCATTAGGCAATTGACCTTTGTCCTTTTTTATTTTGATAAATATATTCTTTTCCTATTCTCATGGCTACAGCTTTCTTTCAGAACATTATCTACATGTCTGCAATAGATGTCCTGATTTATCTCCTTCCTCTGTGTCTTCATAATGGCCCTATAGAGATTTTTGTAAATCTCTATCATGTTACTTCCCTGTTTAAATGTCTTTGAGACTCCCTATCACATAGTGCAGTCTTGAGAGTAGGAAAGAGTGAGTGAAGTGTGTGCAAACCTTGCTTAGTGATTTGTGGGGAGGCTCCACCCACAGCCCCCCCACCTCCTGCCCCCGGTCACCATGGATGAGAATAAGTCTATCAAGACATGATCTTCTAGGGGAAGAAGGGTGGTGGATCTCTCAAAGCAGAAGGGCCAAGAACCTTTTCCTCAATGAGCTTGTATTAGGTTCATTTTGCACAGGAATACAGGTAAATCTCATTAATCATTGTTAAGCAGTAAGTATCAAACAATAGATAACATATAAAGAACTCTGAGGGCCTATTCTGAGCCAGGGCCTGTTAGTTAAGGGGCTACAAAACTTTGGGAAACAAACTCATTTCCTACTCAGACCCTTATCATTTAATTGAGAACATTCTTAGCAAAGCAGGTTTCACAGGAGTTTATGTATTCTTTTTTAGGTTTAGGCCTGATCACCCAGAGAACCCACCCTTTCCAGGACAGGGCTACACTACCCTCTGTCATTGTTTCAGGCTTAAGTCAGGCAGGGGAAGTAAGGCAGCCAAGAGATTAAGAGACTTCTTACAGACAGAATGAGGACTCAGGCTATGTCAAAGCTGAGGGGCAAGAGTCCATCACTCCCTTTTGCTATGGCCCACCAAGTCCTTCCCTGGAGCCTCCCCATGATTGTGTCTCAGGTCATTCCCCCCTTGGGGAATCTTACTGGTCATTGGCTAACTGATCAAGCATTGGAGGCCAGTTATGGATGAAGTAAAAGGAGCAGAAACTGGCACTCCTGTTAGGGAGATTAGCTTTGTTTCCTTAGTATTTATGGTCTGAAGGTCACTCACTCAGCCTTAGTCATGGGAGGGTTATGGCTTCTGAAACTGGGCAGGGAAGTTCCCAACAGTGAATAAGACATATGCCTCCCCTCCTGGATTCAGAGTCAATGAGCTACAAGATAATAATAGCTACTAATTATATCAGCTAACATTTAAAATATCTTATATGTATTTACCCACCTAATGTCCACAAATGTCTTTTGGCAACAGTACTCTTTTTAGTTCCATGTTATAAATGAGAAAACTGAGGCACAGAAAGAACAAGTAATTTCTCCAAAATGACAAAATCCATGAGTTGGAGCATAAAGCAAACTGGAGAGATATTATACATATCTAGCCTCTGGTCCTAGCTCTATACTGTGCTTGCTCCTTCAAGATGAAATTCTAGTCTCTTACCTCTGTGTCTGTGTGCAATAAATATTAGTGATTTGCATTGGAATTTTGGTTTATATTTGCCACATCCAGTCCTCCAATCTTTTAAAACTCTTATAGTATCTTCTTTGAAACTCCTTCAGGCATGGCTAATTTAGTTGAAAGAAAAGTATAGACATCTTTGATCCTAGAATGATTTAATGAAGCAGGTTGCAAAAATCCTGGTAAAACAATATTAACCTAAGATAATTTGTCATCTACCTAAATGTCTTAGATGTGAACCTAACTGAGGGTAAGAGAACTATAGAAGAATATGCCAATGGGAAACAGGAGTTGGCACGATAAATTAAAAATTGCATAATATTAAATTTTCTGGGCAGAAACATTGCCTTGGATTTCTCTCCAGTATAAGATGATTATATTAACCAGAGATTAAAATAAATATCTTCCTACAAAAGATAGCTTACTGATTTAAATCCTCTAAGAGGCAAATTACTGATAATGAAAGAAGTTACCTTGCATGCAAAAAATCAGAGAAACAGGAAGTGGATCATTTGGAAAAGTAAGAGGAAGAAGACTTAGGATGCTACTTCACATCCTTGAAATTGTGATGCTGGAGTTGGCAAAATGCTGAAAAGGAAATTTTCAATACTATGATATGGCATAAAGAACATGTTAAGAAATGATTGTTATGTTTTCTTTTTAATCATTTTATTGGCCATATGGCTACCTTTTAAATGTTATGGTTGTTTTGTTCAAGTATCTCTGTTCTTAAACTTCTAGAATTACAACTCACTAACTGACCACTTGAGCTAAAACATTTAAAGGAAGGACTACAACACAGAAGAGATGCCTTTTATTTGCATATTATCTGAAGCAACACAAGACACAGCTACACATTTTATGTAGAGAGCAGAGAAGAATATTTCTAGGAAATAGTGGGTGATAACATATCTATTATTACTGCTTCTCAAAATAGGCAGTATAAACTGACATTGATATTCTCTTCTCCACAAACATGCACCACATTTTATCTTTTTGACAAGTTTCTCAATTGTTTAATTAATCCAGAGAATGTAAATTAGTAATAAAGGCATCTTTGAGTCTGAGTCATACTTTCTTCCCTGTAATGCTCCTTACTTCAATTAAGTGTAAAACTGTCCCATTTTGATTTGATCTATGATGAACCTTTTCAAGAACATCGCCATCATAATTAGGGAAGACCAACTGTACTACCTTCCCTTGTAGAGCTGTTGGGATAAAATGTGCTAGTTTAGCATGTTTTAAAGCTTTATTGAGATATAACATATAATAGGACATAAGCCCCCTTTTCAGGCCCTCTTTGCCAGAGCTAACTGGACCCCATACAACATGACAGACCTTAATTATTTTGTGAGGATTTATGCTCAGGACTAGAAGACTACTGAAAGTGCCTCGAAGACCCAGAGGCTTGGGGGACAACAGGACATGCCAGACCGTAATGACTGGACCCTGCACCCAAAGACAACTGACACATCCTGCTCTACAACCACCCTATTACCAGATAAACACCCACAGCCCTAACCCCTTGGGGATGGTGTGTTTCTCTGCACCTAGCCCTTTCCCTCTCTTGGGAAAATAAAAATAAAAAAATAAAAAACTTTGTCCTCTGCACTTTCTTCTCTTTGTGAATTCTTAAAGAGCTTGAATCACCAACAGCCCTATCAATATACAGACTCTAAAATTTACCCATTAAATTTACATTTAAGTGTACAGGTCAGTCCGTTTTTGTGTAGTCACAGAGTTGTACAACCATCATTACAATTTACTTTTAGAATATGTCTGTCACCTTAGAAAGAAACCTTGTGTCCTTTTGCAGTTACTCCCTATTCTGTCATCAGTCCTGGGTGACAACCCATTTACTTTCTGTCTCGACACATTCCTATCTCTCCTTATCTACTTTTTTGGAGTATTTTATATGAGTATAATAATATATGCTCTCTGTAAGGCATTATTGAGGCAGTTGAGAAAGAAATTTTAGAAGCCTTCTCCCTTCCCTACAAAGAAACAGTATTCTATATACTAGTAAGTGTGAGAATTCTACATTCTTTTCACTTTTTATTTTCTTGTAACCTTGGGCAAACTGCTTAACCTTCTTTCAGTTTCTTTGTCTGTAAAATGGGAATGATAATAGTACTTACCCTATACAATTTTATGGGAATTGAATGTGTTAGTATGTATAATGTTTTCAGAAGGGGTTTGGCTTATAGCGATATTACATATATTTTAAAAAAGGTTGCTGCTAGTTTGATTATCATCATTCTATCCCTGAAGAAAAGAAATACAGTTGGCTAGGTTTGTGAGCCTTGGTGAACTGGGACTGCCATCCCAGAAGTGATCAGCGAAATGTAAATTCTCTCCTTAGGACAGGAAACTAAGGTCTAAGTCTTCTACTGACATACATTTACCGCATATTTGAATGACAGCTTCCTAAATCAGTAATGGAACAATAGTTTCCTCTCTATGAGTAACGAATGTAACATTTTTCCTGGGGACAAGTAGACTGTTTCTTCCTTGCTGTGACTCACACAAGTGTGGGAATTCCAGCTCCACCACATGGAAAAAATCAAGTGGTATGGGAAAATCGAACAGTCTTCTCCCTTCTTACAACAAACAGGGAGAACTTACTTTTTAAAAAGTACTGTAGCAAGGTCAATTTTGGTAGTACTGTTCAGAATAATCACTATTCATCAACTACTCTGTCATTCCCAATGGATTTTATTTTCAAAGCTAAAGAGAATGACTTATTTACTCCAGACTTGTCCTGTGAAATCTACACTGGCTGACCAATCTGCCTGTTTCACAGCCTTAAAGTGGGAAAATCTTCGGGAGTAGTAGGTGTTCCATTTCTTAAGTGGGGGCAAAATAGGTGAACCCTTGAAAGATGAGCATTCTCTCTACTTGTCTTTTCCCTGGAACAACTCTGACAGTCTAGTATCTCACCTTGGTAAACTTTTTAATAGTCTTCCCACAGCTGAAATGGGTAATAAGAGAAGCTAATCATTTCTAATGAACAATGCCACTTATTATAAAGCTGCATTTCTCGGGCACACAAAATGGTATGTATTCTCGGGCATGCAAAGTGAAACTTTCAGGAAGCTGTTCACACTCTGGTGTTGTCAAGTCAGTCACTTGACTAGATGCTTCTGTTACAAAAATTTTATAATGTACAGGGTGGGGCAAAGGTGGGTTGACAGTTGTTTGAATGGAAAATAATACAATTATTAAAAATAATAATGCAAGGATAAACTCTTCTCTGAATTCACAACTGTCAACCTACTTTTGCCCAACCCTGTATTTTTAAAAAATGTTAGATTTCAATTAAAATCTTACAACTTTAAAAAGGGTTCAAAACTTTGAGTCCTGTGGTCCATTAATTTTCTAAAGATGAGTCTGATTATCTTTGTCTAGTGTTTTTTTACTCAATACTGCCAATAATCTACCTGTTATTAGAGGGAGCAATAGCATAATGACTTTTGTAAAACCTTGCAAGTATTTCATATGCTTTCATAGATAATTCCAAACCATCTCCCCAGGATAATTTTTATATTATGTAATCCCTTCAAGCACTTTTTCAAAAAGATTTTACTTATTTATATTTAGAGAGAAGGGTAGGTAGGGAGAAAGAAAGGGAGAGAAACACCAATGGGTTGTTGCCTCTCCTGCATCCCCACTGGGGACTTGGCCCACAACCCAGGCATGTGCCCTGAGTGGGTATTGAACCTGTGACCCTTTGCTTCCCAATCCAGTGCTCAGTCCACTGAGCCACACCAGCCAGGTGTGGCACTTTTAAAAAAGTACTTTCCATCATCCAGATAATAGGCCTGGCTATCATTTGTTTTGAATTTTTTAATTTGAATTAAATATGTTTTTAAAAATCCCAATATTATGGGAACAAATTTAAAGGACACATGGACAAAAACTAGGGGGAGGGTGGTAATGGGAGGGAAGTGGGGAGGGTTGGGAGAGTGGGCTGGATTGGGAGTAAAAGGGAGAAAACTGTACTTGAACAATGATTAAAATAAAATAAAAAACATCTAAGAACCGTGGACTGCAACAACAAAAAAAATCCCAATATTAAAGCCACCTTTCAGATTCTACAAGTTGGACATCAGTGAGATTCTTATTTTCAGTATTTTTCATGCTTTTAAAGTTTTAATCAATAACTTCTAATTTATTTAAAATAAACCAGGTATCCAAGAACATTTTTAAAAAGAATTAATATAAGGTTGCTCTTCTGGAAATCCATAAAAAATTATCTATGCAGGTGATCAAAGGGAAAGACCAGGTAAATCTGAGTTGGACCCAAATATATATAATGGTATTTAGATGATATTTATATTTAGCATTAAAATGTAATTACATTTATACTGTACAATTGATAGAAGTGGTGTTGTTACAGATCACACCAAAACTGTTGCGAGTAGACTGGGGCCCATCCACGTGTTCCCTTGGTGAAAGACCCAACAATTAATGCTGGAAGGAGCATATCTTTATTTAGGAATTCCAACCCTGGGGGTGCTCAGAGCACCTCAGCACAGAGCCCTCCTTTCCCACGAGACCTAGCATTTCCCTTGCTCCCCAGTGTGCTATGAGCCACAAAACCTGAAAATTCCCCATTTCCTTAACTTAAGCCTGCTACACACAGAGTTCTCCAGCCCCTCTGGAAGGTACCAAAGTTGCCATCCTCACACAGCAGCTCTCTCCTTCAGGATCGAGGATACATGTCCATCAGCCTCCATTTAATAGTCCAGAAAAGCATGTGCCATGTTTCTCTGGATTAGGGTGAAACCCAGGAAAGGCACAAGACCTTCCAGACCAGGTAAAAATCCAGTCATAGCAGGACAGGATCTTGCAAGGAAGTGTTTCACAGCTCCGCAAGCTGCATGGCCTTCTTCCTCAGTATAAACTACATCCTACATGACAGACATCCTCCTTCTCTTTTCTAAATCTTGTGGCCAAGACCACTCCCCAGCCACAGGGTCAAAAGCCCTGCATTGTTACCTCGCTTGAGTTTAAATCCTCGGCCTGCTTCTCCTTCATTATCACATTTCCGACTCCTCCCACAATGCGCTACTTCTGCCAGCACTCTAGTTTCTTTTGCCTTTCTTCTGCCATCGTTAGTGATAGCAGGCACGGCCCCCTGACACAGGGAAACTGCCTCCGGGCTACATCATGGGTAAAAGTCAGGTCCATCTCCTGGTCCAGAACACAGCCTGAAAACTATTTAGCATGACTATAAAGTTAGCCAGCTGTTAACTGATACGCAAAGTAACTCTCCAGGGCTGTTTGCCACTTCTCCCTCTCCCATGCCAGGTTAGTGGGGGACTTCCTCATTTTGGGGACCTCTATATTCCCTGTTACAGTGTCTCCAATTAAAGATGGGTAATTCAGTGAACAATGTGGGTTAAATAATTCATGATTAAGAAGCTAAAAATTAAATATCTGCTTCGTGCCATGCAAAATAATTTTTACATGGACTAATATTTAAAATATAAAAGTAAAACCATAAAGCCTTAGAAAAAGGATGAATATCTAATCTTTTTGTACCAATGTCTTTTAAGTATAAAAAGCAAAACTCTATAAACCATAATAAAAGTTGGATTGAGATATTTAACCATAAAATATAAAAAATTATATTTACCACACGGTTTTACCATGTGGTAAAGCCATCTCAACCAAAATTGAGGGCAAATGATGAAATAGGAAAGATAGGTTTAATATACATAAAAAACTAATGACATTATTGAGTATGAGAAGATATTGTATGATAGAAAATACCTTGATAAATGGGCAAAATGTTGGCAATCTGCTTACCAAAATATAAAAGACCAAGAAACATTAAAGAATGTTCTAAATTACTTATAAAGTAAAATTAAAATACTATTAAACTAGTACTTTTGCCTTATCAATCTGGCAGCTTTTTTGTTGTTTTAAAATGGCACCATTGGGTAGTGTCTAGATAAATGAATATCATTACATATTGCCAGTGAGTCTAAATTAGTATACTTTCTACAGGGCAATTTAGCAAGTGTTTGAAAATATTAAAAATATTAAGGAAATAATTAAGCATGATTTTAAACATTTAGTGATAAAAAGTTCATAAAATTTTTTAAATGGCAGCAAAGACATAAAATTGGAAATACTATTAACAATATGAGACTTATTGGGTAAAGTATGGTACATAGGAGGTACATATATGCATTTAATAAATTATGTCACAGATATGTAATTTAAGTGGAAAACTCGTTAATTGAAATAGTTGATTACAAACACCATATAAATGATCTAATGCAAAAATCCTGGCAAATATATCCTTCAAATATTTATAGTAGTGTTCTTTATAATGAAATTATGGGTGATTTTAATTTTTTTCCTTTGGGTTTATTGATTCCAAGTGTTTTTAAAAGCAATGTATGATTATTTAGGAATAAAGCAAACACTATAAAATTATTTTGGGTGGTACTTTATATCATGGTTAAGCCATGATATAGATCATTGTGCAGAAACAATCGTTATCTGGATTTCAATCCTTTTTCCATTATATAACTAATGTTATAACTCATTTTGAATTTTCTCATTATAAAATAAAATAAAATTACCTACCTTGTAAGATTAGTTTGAAAATTAATTGAGATCAGACAAAGCTGTAGCAGCGCTATGCCAGTATTTACTGATTTTGCTCCAAATATTAGCAACTGTTACACAAGTAAAAGGTTGCAACAGAGTTATAAACTTCAGAGCTGCTCACAATAGATATTGAAACTGATTCTCTAGTCTGCTCATGTTTTCATATTCATTGTAAAGGCATTGTAAGAGATGGTTAGGCACTGTTGTACATTTGCCCACGGCAGAGGCTTCAGGCACTGGGGGTGGATAGGGACTGAAACCAGCCCTCATTTCACCAGGCACACATTTTCCCTGTGAAAGGACATCCAATAGGTAGCAGAAGCACTATAGTTTCGTTCTTATGTAGCGTCCAATATCTTCCTACATTGAAATAACTAATAACATTCATATATTGTTTTATGTGTTACAAGGTTTATTTCACCTGCCTTCCCACAAAGAGAGAAAGAAGGTGTTTTATTTTTCTATCAGTAAATAAATACATCAGAACTATCAAAACTCTACCAGTTAGTGAAGTTCAATCAGGTCACCTACTTTAGTAGTGTTACCTTAACCTTAAAAAAAGTTTTAACTTTGCCATTATATTCGCTGGCCTAAATCATCTTCAAAATGTGTCAGAAGAAATGCTGAATTTTACACAGTAGCCATTTCAAATAACAGACTAATATATCAAGCTGTACTGTGTTCCTTCTCATATTCTGTGCTATTGAAATCTACCTGCTGTTTAAATTCCACAGCCTGGCACTCTGATATTAACCTTGAGCCCTAAACTCCACAGGATTTACCAAACATACAGACAATGTCCTATTAAGTCACTCTTTGCCTTCCTTTCTCTGTATCCCTCAGATATGAGCTTGTAATTTTCTGTGGTGGGCACTTGTGTATAATAGCTTGTGCCATCTAATTGAATGAGCCCTTTAAAGAACATTAAGCACTTACAGAGAAATTGTGCCAGAGTATAATGCCCTTTCTGGGCTGTCAGCTAACCTCTGGGTCCTAATCAATAGGCTGATCAACAGCTATAGAAGAGAGACAAGGGCGTCAGGAAAACTGTGTACTCTAATGAGTAGTGAAACACGGAGAAAGCCAGATCCTTTTCAAAAGGGAATGGAAATAAGTATTAAAGAACTGATATAAAAAGAATTAATTCAACGTTCTACAAACATTGTGGAAACACCTACTGTGCACAAAGTGCTGAGCTACGTGTCAAGGAGAATGCAAAAAATAAACAACTTTTTTTTTATTGGCACATCTTGGGAACAGACTACTCTGAAATAAGACTATCTATGCCTGAGAGTTTGATGTTATTGCCTGTATCAGCATAATAATACAAAAAATCATATGTCCTTTAGTACCACTAAATATATCTTTCTGTTTTCTTTGGACAAAATACTGGGGTTAAGTCGGAGTGTTTGTTAATTAAAATAAAAATAGAAAAGAAAGCTGCTATGTAAGATAGTTGATGGAGGAATATGGCTATAAGGAATGAGTTGTTTTTCTCCTAAGTCTATGTTGTCTCCTAAGAAACTGTATCCATCTCCAGGGGCACAGCAATTAATAATACTGTGTCCAGTTTATTTATAATCCCCTAACAAATGAAATCTTTAACTCTAAACCCTGGTTAATGGCTGAAGCCTTTTGGGTGATTGTTTTGCTGGTAATGAAAGGGTAAAGGGAAAGAGTGAGAAAAATATAAAGTATCAACAAAGAAGCAGAGAAAACTTCAATCTTTTTCACAAAAGGTGAGGGAAATAATTCTACTGTTTTTCTCCATATGCATGTGTGTGTGTGTGTGTGTGTGTGTGTGTGTGTAATGACAGCCAAGGCTACAGCATATGTCAATGGCAGATCAAGTATTAAAAGCAAATTTAATAAGTGAGACTCCTAAAGGGAATTATAAAGCTCAGAGGATTTAGAGAGGAGTGTTTAGTTCAGGGAATTCCACAGCTCAGGGGCATAACAGTTGAATGCTCCGTTGCCCTTGGATGAGAGACCTGCCAAGGGGGGTGATGAATTTGAGATTTATTATTAAAAAGTAAGAACTGAGAGTACGTATACATGGAGGCCAATTCTGATAGGAGTGACAGGGAAGTTCCACAGAGGTAATAAAAAACTCTGAGCCAAATTTTAAAGTCAATGTACTGACTGATAGCAAGTGAGTGCAAATCTGCAATGATTGAAGTAATGTGATTGAATTCATTGCAATGAGAAAGTTCAGGGGTTGCATCAGGTTGAACAACAGTATGCTTTGTGAGTGTTTGACTTTTCAGCATGTCATTAACATACTCTAGAAGTCATAACAATATACATTATAACAGTAAAAGCAGCATTAATACTTTATAAAATAAGAGTGGATAAAGGGCTTTAAATCTTGGGGATGGCTCAGTGCGAGTTTTCCTTTGATAAAAGCTTTTAGATGGTTAACTGGAAAACAAAGAGTTTTTGTTTTGGGAAAACAAAGAGTAGTGCAGAAATAAAAGTTTTAAAAAGCAATCACAGGACCTTTATAAATGCAATTTACATGAAAATGGCAGATGTGGCAAGTAAGGGCAGACACATTAATTAGTGAAAGGAGAAGGTAAAGGCGGATGTATGATGTCAGCAATCTATGACACTAGAGAAATGATTGTTTCTTATAATAAAGGGATGTTTTCAGTTATGGGCAAGGGATATCCTTACAAACACAAAAATTGTGAAAATTTCACTGAGGCCTAGTAATGAAGTTCCTCCCCTCTAACCTGCTCTTTTTCCCTGTACTGTTTTGGGACTAAAGTATTTACTGTCAATGGATTTTAAAAGCAACCCGCGTCACAATATCAGCATTCCAATGCAGAATCAAAAGGTTTGCTGGGACAATGTTCAAGTTTTTCTTCACCTTCGTTTGTTCCTACTTTATGTCCTCTTTAATAATAGTTGTAGATTTACCTGTTTTATCAAGAAGTTTAGAAAACTGTGAAGGAAGGAACATGTCTTACTTTTGTTGTCTTCAATGTCAAACACAATGTATTCCACAAAGAAAATTTGTATTTTTAAAAATAATTTTATTGAATAAGTTGATTCTAGCTTTTACATTGATGATTTAAAAATCCTTTTCAAAAGTACTGGAATATCTCCTGTCTCAGTCTACTCACACTGCTGTAATAGAAAACCACAGCCTGAGTGGCACATAAACAACAAAAATTTGTTTCTCACAGTTTTGGGCACTGGGAAGTCCAAGATCAAGGTGTTGGTAGCTTTGGTGTCTGGTGAGGGCCCGATTTCTGTTTTATCAAGGACCATGTTCTCCGTGTGTCCTTACATGGGGGAAGAACAAGGGAGCTCTCTGGAATCTCTTTGCTAGGAGTACTAATTTTATTCATGAAAGCTCCACTCTCATCACCTAATCATCTGCAAAAGGCCTCATGTCCTAAAATCATCACATTGGAGTTAGGATCCCAACACATACATGTAGGGCGGTGGGGCAAAATCATTCAGCCTATAACACCTATGCACATTTCATTTTCATTGCTACCATCCTCAGCTATATAATAAATAGACATAAAGCATGTATTTTGGTCACAGCAAAAGCATAAATAAGAAAAGGGATTAATTAATTCAAAAATATTTTAATTTTTTTCAATTTATTCAACAGTTTGTGCCAATTACTCTTTTAAGTACTTGTGATAGATCTGGGAACTAAACTCACCTGTGGTCAGGGAAATAAATCACCTGTGTTCGTGGGGGACGGCAGACAATAAACAACTCCCCAAAATACACCATATAGTATGTTGGAAGGTGACGAATACAATGGAGGAAAGATCTAGAGAATGGTGAGGAGCACTGGGGATATGGCAGGATTCACATTTAAATTTAAATAAGTTGTTAAAGACAGGTACAGATTGAGTGAAATACTGAAGAAAGTGAAAGAGTTGGCTGCATGGATTTCTCGGGGAACAAGAGACACAGGGGACTCAAGGCAAAGATGTGCAAGCAGGATGGGACCAGAGTAGAGTGAATGGTGGGAGAGCAGTACTTGTGGGTGGTAGATTTTCTATGGCCTTGCAGACAATGTTATGATCATATATATAAATACCTTAGCTTTTCTTTTGAGTAAAATGGGACATCTCTGTAGGTTATTGAATACATAAATGACATGAACTAACTGTATATCTTTAAGTATGACTCTGGTTGATGTGATGGTAATAAATTATAGGGTGCAAAGTTGGAACAAATATTTATTGAAGTGATTTGATTCTCAATACACTGCTGATGGATGTAGATCAGAAAAGAAAGCATGAGAATGAATAAAACATGGTGGAAAAGTAAAGAACTTGTTAGTTCTTTACTTAACTTCAATATAAGTACTGTTGTACTTATGCTTTAAAGTTGGTGAGTTTTCTTTTATGAAACTATGTTATGCATACAAAATAAAACAGTGAAATATAGTAGAGGCATGATATTAAATGATTATGCATGGCCTTTGCCCACTGGCCTTTATTCAGTGATTCTAAGTCATGGACATTTTAAAGCTGGAGGACACTTTAGAGATCAACCAGTTAATTCAACTTCTTCCAGTGCACATCAGAGAGCTAAAGCTGCGTGAGGAGGTAGGAGAGAAATTCCACCTATATCACTGCTGTGCCTGGACCTCACTGCAGATTTTCAGATTCCCTGTGTAGTGCTCTCTTTCTAGTCGTGCAGCGTGTGTCTTTTCCTCACAGTGTTAATGTCTGTTAGAACAATCTCTATACTCTTTGGAACATGATTCTCTGGGAAGAACTATTGTGATATATATCTTTAGAAGAGAAAAAAATATATTACATATAGAAAAAATGTATATTATGATATATATAAAATAAATAAATATTCTAAATACAACAGAAAAATATATATAAGTATACATATTTAGAACAGAAAAAAATGATTTCTAAGAAAGGTCATCAGAAACATTACCTGATGCCTCCTTAGAACAAATAGACATTGAAATTTATTGTCACTAATGAAAACTATTTTAAAAATACAGTGGGGAAAAAAAATACCTTTTTGGATTGTGGAGGAGAGTTTTGTCTTTGAAATGCCGAAAGTCAGTGAACTGCACTAAAGGAGGGAAACAACGCTCTGGATAATCAAAGTCATTTTTCTTCAGCTTCAAAATGTCAAATACCAAAAAAGCAAAATACTGCTTTTTGGGGAGCAAGTAGTTTATTTTTTAATAAGAAGATGCTAAAATTAATTTATATGCTGATGGGAGGAAATATGACACTAAAACAACATTTAAAAATATTACTGGACTCTGTTAAATTATGGTTAATTTCATATTTAAAGAAATAAAAAAACAGTAAGAACAAATGCACAAGCAAAAACATCAGTTAAATGGATGGTAGTTTATTTCTTTCTCTTGCAAAATAGTCTGGCCTGTTGTTGTTGTCACTGGCTTTTTTTTTTATTTGTTTCCATATATCTTTATGTTTTAGAGCAATGGTCAACTCTTGTCTTTGTGTGTATCAAGGCGTAATAGGAAATATTTTAGGATTTGTAGTCATATCATCTCATCCTAACTATTCAGACTACACGTATTCAACTACACCACCGCAGTGTGAATGCAGCAATAAACAATACACAAAGGAATGGGTGTAGCTGTGCTCCCATATTACAAAACAGGCCATGCATCATTAGATTTCAGGAAAGCTTTTCAGGTTGCAAACCTCTTCTCAGGTTACTGCCTGCATCTGTTTGGTTGAAGGTGGGTTACTGGTAAAAATAAGTATTCCATCTGTAACAAAAAGAGAAAAAAGCTAGATAAATGTATGCCTGATGTAACACGTTAAAAGTGGCACATTGTGCTCTTAGGTTCATTTTATTAGTCCAAACCTAGTAATGTTACCATACTGAGCTGCAAGGGATATTGGGAAATTTGTGAAATATAAGCAAAAGAACAAGGTGATAAAAGAGAATGGGGGACAAAATCAACACAATGCTTGGTTCTTATTATGCTAAAATTTTACCATTGATTACCTACCCCCAAAATAATCAATAAACTGATAATTACAAGTTATTATATGCTTGTTGTTGTAGAAACTCCTATATTACTTCATTTTTGTGAAAAAATTTAAGCATACAAAAATTAATTTTAGAGCATATACCCAAATACCAATAATTAGGTTATATAATACATGTTTTGTTATATTTGTTTTATCAAATAGCTATCTATCCATGTAACTTTCTGCCCAACAATAAATCCACCTGTCTTTATGCTTTCAAAGTAAAGTGCAGACATTAGTGTCCCTCACCTCTGAACATGTCCTCTTTAATTCTATGAATTAGAATTCAATATCTGTTGTAATTTTTAGATAGAATTTACGTACAATAAAATGCACAAATTTTAAATGTATACTCAATGAGTATTTTCAAAAACATAAGCCTTTGTTAACCCAACCTCATGTCAGGATATATACATTTCAGTTATTCTGGAAAATTTCATCTTGTTCTTCTAGGTCAGTATCCCCAGAGCAAACTCTATTCTTGTCCTGCTTACCTAGAGTAATTCTGAATATTGCAGAGATTCACAGGAATAATATCATATAATATTCATTCTTTTGTAAAGTGTTTCTTTCACTCAGTCTATGTGTCTTTTTGATATTTCATCCATGTGGTTACATATATGAATAATTTATTTGTATGAATATTCCAGATGGTGCTTATCCATACTCGTGTTGATAGGCATCAGAACTTATTTTTAGTTTTGGTCTATTTGAGAACAAGGCAACCCTAAACATTTCTGTACAAGTCATATACATACAGTCTGTACAGAAGGTATCCAGCTATGTAGTATGCAAAAGAGACATTTATTGATACAAGATACAAGAAACATTGTACATAGGACAATGGTGCCTCAGTCCCTTTCAAAGTAGGTACTTTGGGACCTCAAACAGATCTCCCTTTTGCCATCAACTGCCTCATTGTATTTTCCTGAATCTCATCAACAGTCTGAAATCTCTTTCCTTTCAAAGGTGATTTTAGGTTTGGGAAAAGCCAGAAGTCTCAGGGCACCAAACGGGGGGTTGTAGGGAGACTGTGTCATCTGGGTGATTTGATGTTTTGCCAAAAACTCTGTATGAGATCTGATGCATGAGTGGGCACATTGTTGCACTGTCGTGATAAAGCTGCCAGTCACCAGTTGTCCATAGCTGTGGCCTTCTGAATCATCAGAATAGTTTCTGCAAAGGAATATTCAAGCTTAATGCAAAATTTGATGCAGATTCATTGCTCTACTCAGTCATTTTGAATGCAACATCCACACAGTACAGTACAGTACACATGCTCACTCAATGTTATCTACCCCCCCCCCACTGACTAATGAAGTCATTGTTGTTCATGCATGGGCATTCTAAGTCCACTCTCCTCAGCTGCCAGGTTACATCAATGTCATGCCAACTGTTCTTGTTACATTAACAATGGATGGAATTTTTCCAGACAGACATTAATTATATATATATTATAATTAATAGGTAATAATATAGAACTAACATATGACCCTGCACCCACTCTTCTGGCTATCCACCCTTATGTTCATTATAGCACTGACCAAGAATTAGAAACAAATGAAGGGTTCCTCAATAGATGATTCTTCTCAGCCATAAGAAAAGATGAAATACTGTTATTTGCAGCAGCATAGATGGATCTTCAGAATATCATGCTAAGCAAAAAAAGTCAGATAGAAAAAGTCTAGAACCATATGATTTTACTCACATGTGGGATATAAAACTGAAGGCAACAAATGAACAAACAAGAAACACAAACAAACAACACTCATAGACACTGACAACAGTATGGAGGTTACCAGATAGGAGGCGGTTGGGAGGGTAGTGAAGGGTGAAGGGAATGGAATATATGGTAACAAAAGGAGATTTGACTTTGAGTGGTAAACATGCAGTATACTATTCAGATAATGCATCATAGAATTGTATATTTGAAACCTATCTAATCTTATAAACAAATGTCACCACAGTAAATATACTTATAAAAAAGATGTTGGGACTTCCTGTTGAGACAGACATAGTTCACTTCTCCTTTCAACCACATCAAAATTACAACTAAAGTATAGAACAACCATCACTTGGAACCGTCAGAAAGAGAGTTGAATGGAAGTCTGACAATCACAGAATCAAAGAAACCACATCCATCTAGACTGGTAGGAGGGGTGCAGACCTGGAATGGGCTGGTCCCACACCCACATGCAGTGGATGAAAATTTGGGAGGGTTTTCTTGGGAGCAAGAAGTCCCAGCCCCACACCAAGCCCACTAGTCCACAGTTCCAGTGCCAGGAAAATAAGTCTTTGACAACTTCTGGCTGCAAAAACTAGTGGGGATTGAGTCAGTGGAAGAAACTTCTGGAGCCCTGAGCAGTTCCTTTTAAAGAACCCACACACAAACTTACCCAAACTCGCTCCCTCTGAGCTCTAGCACTGGGGTAGCAGCTTGAAAGGTACCAATGGCATACGGTAAGAAACTGAAGTGTCTGGCATCAAGGCAAGCAGAGCCCGTTGTCCCTTTTCTAAACCCTCCACACACAGAGCCACACAGCCAGCAAGCTGGTGCCATATGTGAGACTCTTATCAACCTGGCTAACATCATTTGACCCACCTTGGAGATACAAAGAGATTCTCCCCCACCCAACTTACAGACCCACCCAAACTGCTTTTCCATATGAATGGTTGGTCTTGGCTCATGCTTCATAACTTCCTAAATCCTATCAAACAAGCAACAGCTGGCCTCAATGAGCCTCAAGCCTGGCACTAGTAGTAGCCAGCCTAGATTCATAATTGGCTTCACCTGGGAATCTCCAAGCCCAGCACAAATAGCTTCCATCTCATATTACTTTGTAGCTCAGGCATGATGGCACCCGGCAAAACACAGATGGGGGATGACCTTCACCTGCACCATCCTGGAAACCCTAAGGTCTGCACACCCAGTGGACAGCTACAGATTATGTCAGAACACCAACTCCTTTTTCCTGCACAGCTGGTCTTCCACAGAGGGTGGAGATAGATAGTAAGTGATCACAGCCAATCCTTGCAGCTGACTGATCTGGGTAATCCCTCTCATCACAGCAACCAAGGCTCAACTATAAGAGGAGAATGTACTCAGCCAACACAAAGGGCACAAGTTGAGTACCCAGGTTGGCTAATTGGACACACGGTGCTATTGGACCCTGCAGGACACTTACTACATTAGGCCACAATACCAAGACACAGAGTCAAAGCAGCTCTACCTAATACATAGAAACAAACACAGGGAGGTTGCCAAAATGAGGAGACAAAGGGACATGGCCCAAATGAAAGAACAGAAAGAATTGCAGAAAAAGTGCTAAAGGAAATGGAGATAATCAATCTTCCAGATGCAGAGTTCAAAACACTGGTTATGAGGATGTTCAAGGAATTATTGAAGATCTCAACAGCTTAAAAAAGATCCAGTCAGAAATGAAGAAAACACTAACTGAAGTAAAGAATAATCTACAGAGAAACAATAGCAGAGTGGATGAAGCCAAGTATCAAATCAATGATTTGGAGCATAAAGAAGCAAAAAACAACCAATGAGAACAAGGAAAAAAAAAGAGAAAAAAATGAGGATAGCATAGGTAGCCTCTGGGACAACTTCAAAAGGTCCAACATTTGCATCATAGGAGTTCCAGAAGGAGAAGAGAAAGAGAGAAAAATTAGAATTTGATTTGAAAAAAATAATGAAAGAGAACTTCCTTAATTTGGTGAAGGAAATAGACGTAGAAGTCCTGGATGCACAAAGTCATGGAGGCACAAATGGAGTAACCAAAGCAGTTATATGCATGACCCATGGACATGAACAATGGTGGGGAGATTTCCTGAGGGAGTGGGGGTTTGGGTGGAGGGAGTCAAAGGGAGAAAATCAGGACAATTGTATTAGCATAAGTAATAAAATTTAATTTTAAAAAATTAAAAAGAAAGTTAAAAAGACTTCAACCAAGATTGGAATTGGGATAGCCTGTAGGGGGAGCTCTCACAACTATGTTGGATGTATAGGAAAGGTTAGAACCACTTTCTAACTTCCTCTTCCCTTCCCTTACTCTTCTTTGTGCTGGTGGGGCTTCCAGCAAGATAAGGCCACATGTTCTGGATTGAATTTTTCTCTTTTCCCCCCAATAAATCCTTTTGGTTAGAGGAACATCTAGCTAACATTTTGTTTAAGATCAACAACACACACACACTTTTTTTTTCTTGTTTAAGTACCTAGGAATCAAATTTTAGAATTACTGAGTCAAGGATAAGTATATATTATTTCTTTTTTAATTTAATATTTATTGAATTTTTCCATTATCATTCAGTGTGTCCTTATACTCCCCTCCTCCCAACAATCACTTCACTCTTGTCCATGTCCATTTTTCCTTTTAGTTTTATACGAAAATTCTAGAATTTTTTTATGTAATTCAACCATATGATACTTCTGTCATCAATATATGAGAATTATGGTTTCTTATAATATGCTCACCATATTTAAGATTTTAATCTTTTTAATTTTAGCTAATTGTGGGTCTACGTTATTTCTCTGGAAGTTTTTACCACCAGGGAACATATTATCTTTAAAAGATTATAATTACTGTATGATAGAGAAGAAAAAGTGTTCTCACTGAGCTATTGACCTAGAGGTAGAAGCTTTAAAATAATAAATGAGAGTAGAGCTACCTGGTATTGCTAAACTCCATGACAACTGTTAATGTGGTAGTTTATGTAAATAGATTTAGATTTCAGTGAGATTAGGGGAAAGGGTCATTTACATAGCTTAAAATACAAATATTACTCCCTGATGGAGATCCTGAATAATTAATAATATTTAAACAGGCATATAAATCAAGAGACCACTCCAAAAGTGACTGACTCTATTATAATTTTTCTTTTCTAAGTTTACCATTTCAAACAATTTCAATAAGGAAAAATATTCTTATTTACTGAAACATAACAAAAAATAAAAATGTCTGCTACCAAAGGAAACAAACATTTAGCTGCTTTTTTTTTCTGTAAGTTTACTCCAAGAATTTTGGCAAATATTGTAATCATGTAAGAATCATTAGGAGAGGCAGGACAAAAATGGCTTTATGAAAGCAAGATTACTAAAACAGCTAATGTGTTTATTTTTTCTTTTTCTCTCAGTCTATGCTGTGTTTAGTATCAAGCATAAGCATCTTCTAGTATTTAAAAGAAGATAATGAAAGAGAAATACCAATGAAAAAGAGCAATAAGAATTACAACCCATGTTGTTTTTTTTGTAATTAACCTCTTTCTAAATATCAATTTTACAGAAGGTTAATAAAGAGATATTTTGGTAACCACGCAGACCTACCTTCCTTCCCTCCCTCCTTTCCTTCCTCCCTTCCTCCCTTCCTTCCTGCCTTCCTGCCTTCCTGCCTTCCTTCCTTCATCTGTTCCTTTCTTCTATCCACCTATCTCTTTTCTATCTAGGATAACTATTTTAAAGAGGAAAAACACTCTCATACTGATATAAAATAAACATGTGGTACAAATTTTATTTAACTTATTAATTAGTGAGTCAGGCAGATGTTATAATTGGTTCAAAGAAAAATCCAAAAGACACGTTTGTATTGTAAATCAGAAATATTGAAATGAAGGAACAAATGACACAAAACTGGATTTCTCCTCCGAGGGAAGGAAATAAATTGAATTTTTGCCTAACAGAACTCATTTTCCAGTGTGCAGACAAGAATTATTTTGCATTGCTATCAGTTATTTACAACCTAATAGAGTTGTAAAATAGCTAAAAGGCAATGAAAGGCACAGAGCTCCCACAGAATCAGAATCGTCAACCCAGAACAGTGTATTGTAAAGAATGCAGTTTTTCAACGAAGTACATTTTTTTCCTGTGTCTGTTGATCATATATCTATGCCTAGTGACTTTATTTTTTAGGGAATCATTATAGAAAAATAGAGAAATTTGGCCTATGATACCTTCTGCCTTGATCTATATTGAAAATGAGTAATCAAAATGTGTGACTAATATAGTCTTTCTCATTTCTCCCTCAAAAAATCATCTGACATCCTAGGAGTTAGGATCAATAGCACACATATTAATTAAAAATTTTGAGGAATCCAAAACAATAAAATTATTTTTACTTTGACCATAGAATTTCAATCTTGCTTATACTTGCATTTGGTTACTGTTTGGTATTTACTTAATCTTATATTAGTTAAGTAATGAAAGTTCTTTAAATTCTTACTAATACTCATGCAATAACTTGTAAAACCACATATTGTTTTTTCATGAGAGTTATTTAAAAAATATTTTATCACTGGCACATTACTTCTTTTTTTTTTCTTCCTAGTTTTTTCCCCTTTATTGCTCCTCCACCCTATAACCTCCAACCCTCCAGCATTCTCCCCACCTTAGTTCATGTCCACAGGTTGTACATATAAGGTTTTTTTTTTTGAGTTCTCTGTTTCCTATACCATTTTTGATCTGCCCCTGTCTACCTTATGCCTACTAATCATGCTTTTTCTTCCCTATATCTTTTTCCCCCATGCCTCCCTTCTCCTTCCCCATGGAAATACCTCCATGTTATGTCCATTTCTCTGATACTGTTCCTGTTCTAGTTGTCTTTTAGGTTTTGTTTTTGTTGTTTTTCTTTTCTTTAGAGGTTCATTTGTTGATAGTTGTGAGTTTGTTGTCATTTTACTGTTCATAGTTTTGATCTTCTTTTCCTTAGCTAAGTCCCTTTAACATTTCATATAATAATGGCTTGGTGATGATGAACTCTTTTAACCTGACCCTTTATCGGCCTTTCCATTCTAAATAAAAGCTTTGCTGGATAGAGTAATCTTGGATATAGGTCCTTGCCTTTCATGACTTCAAATACTTCTTTCCAGTCCCTTCTTGCCTGCAAGATTTCTTTTGAGAAATCAGCTGATAGCCTTAGGGGCACTCCATTGTAGGGAACTCTCTCCTTTCCTCTTGCTTCTTTTAAGATTTTCTCTTTCTATTTAATCTTGGGTAACTTCATGATGATGTACCTTGGTATGTTGTTCTTTGGGGTCCAACTCTCTGGGCTTCCTGGACTTCCTGGAAGTCTATATCCTTTGCAAGATTAGGGAAGTTTTCCTTCATTATTTGTTCAAATAAGTTTTCAATTACTTGCTGCTGTTCTTCTCCTTCTGGCACCCGTATAATTTGGATATTGTAATGTTTCAGGTTGTCCCAGAGATTCCTAAGTCTCTCTTCACTTTTTTGAATTCTTGTTTCTTCATTCCATTCTGGTTCAATGTGTATTTCTTCCTTTTGTTCCAAATCGTTGCTTTAAGTCCTGGTTTCCTTCCTGTCACCATTGGTTCCCTGAATATTTTGCTTTATTTCATTTTGGGTATCTTTCATCAGTTTTTTTCATTGTTTTGACCAAGCTCAATCAGTTTTGTAAGCATTTTGATTACCAGGGCTTTAAATTCTCTATCAGATAGGTCAGCTATCTCCTCATTGCTTAGCCCTCTTTCTGAAGTTTTGCTCTGTTCTTTTGTTCGGGTCCTATTTCTTTGTCTCAGTGTGCCTCATAAGTTGAAAGGGGGTGGGGACTTAGGTATTCACCAGGGCATGGCAACCCTCTCTGCTGCACTTTGGGGGTGGGGCCAGAGAGGGAAGAGTGCACCCCGCCCGCTCATCTCTAGTCTACTTTCTAATGGGCTCTTGTGTGAGGCTAGGAGTTTCTCCTACCTCAGCAACCACCCTAGTCCACAGTGAGCTCTATATCTCACTGTCTTCTTCAGCCAGCCCCACCCACACAGTCCACCACCCTGCTGAGGTTTCTCTCAGCGGCTACTTCTCTAGCAGAAATGCAAAATAAAAATTAACCCTGCCACTAATTTTAGAATAATTAAAAAATCTTGTCAACAAAAAGATCCCCTGCACACTAATATGTAAAAGGAAGAAAAAATATTAAGTAATGCAATCAGAGTATTTGCATGTAGGTAATATCCCCCAAAGTCTGTGAAGTCTGGACAGAATTTCATGCAAATCTGTTCAGTACAGTAGATAATAAAACAAATAAAACTTATTTCATTTACTTGAGAGACAAATGGAAGTATGTTTGGTAGTCTCCTGTAATGTGGTGAGAGATTCATGAGTTAATTTTTGCAAGTCTGTGTTCACAGTTCCAAGGGTCAGAAGGCTGATGATCTTACATCTTAAAATTCAGTCTTAGGGTTCTCATCAGCCTTATTATATTTCCAAGAAAGTACCCAAGGAAAAGGGAAGAGGGGGCTGCTGTTTTCTTCTTTACTGAATCAGGAAAATTTCATCTTTTTACCCTTACATACAGTATCAAAAAATCCAGTATAAGCTTAAATCCAACTAGTGTAAAAAATAACCAAAGATCAAAGTTGGATGTTACATAGCAATACAAAATATGCAATGGTTTTCATTTTATTTCTACACACAATATACCATTTAAAGCATTTGTACCTAATATAATTATTTTATAATTTATTTCATTACCTAGTCCAGTTCACATTATTTATCACCCTATGAAGATCATAAAAGACTCATACTTCCTCAGTTTTATATGCTGTCTAAATAGCTTTTATCCCTCTCAATTTAATCAATGAATATTAGGGGTGAACAGAAAGAAGATTTAAATTTTATTTTGAATTTTTTTTGTTTCCCCCACCGATTCTTAATTTTTAGAGGAAAATTTTAAAAACTGTCATTTTTACTCTTGTTATTCTTTTCTTGGATGTTTACATTTTGAAAGCAGTTTTCTTTGAAATAAAATTAAATAGTTTCATTTTCCCATCAAATTTACTACTGTCTAAAGCCTAATCAAAACCTGATTTTGTAATGAGATTTTAACTACAGCAATGAAAAATAAATTTAGATAAATAGAAGATGCTGTGCTGGGTGAACAACATAATGCCTGAGATATTTCAATTAAAGTGATGACTGTAGTAGACAGCTTGTGAAGTTGTCTTTTACAGTAGAGCACTGTATAAATGTGATCCAGTAAAATGTCAATTAGATTTTCAACTCATGTTACTGAAATGTGAAGTATATTGATCTCTGTCCAGTTTTAAACAATGTGAACTGATATTGCTTATGCAATGGAGAGGAGAAAATTCATTGTGCTATGAAACCACAAAAATTCTGTTATGATGAAATCAAATCTAAGATTTGCAAGTTTTCTCAAGTGATTCAATAATTATAATTGCTTCTTCTAATGTTATGACTGGAGACAACTTTTTTATTTATAAAAATAATTGTGTATTTATTCTTTTCTTAGCAAAGCACAATTCAATGGTACATTTATTTATTTTCAATTTTTTTATTGTTGTTCAAATACATTTGTCCCTATTTTCTCCTCATTACTCTCCCCTGCCCTACCCACCCCCACCTTCCACTTTCAGTCCTCCCCCCACCACAGGGTCTTTGTTCATGGGTCCTTTATACATGTTGCTTACCTTGACCCTTCCCCTTCTTTCCCTGTTATCCCCCTTCTTGCTTCCCTCTTGTCACTGTCCATATGTTCTTTATTTTCATGTCTCTGGTTATGTTTTGCTTGCTTGTTTATTTTGTTGATTAGGTTCCACTTATAGGTGAGATCATATGGTATTTGTCTTTCACCACCTGGCTTATTTCACTTAGCATAATGATTTCCAGTTCCATCCTTATGGTCACAAAGGATAGGGGCTCCTTCTTTCCTTCTGCTTTGTAGCATTCCATTGTGTAAATGTACCATATTTTTTCAATCCACTCATTTACTAATGGGCCCTTAGGCTGTTTCCAGCACTTGGCTATTGTAAATAGTGCTGCTGCGAAAACTGGGGTGAATAGGTTCTTTCGAATTGGTGATTCAGAATTATTAAGTTATAATCCCAGCAGTGGAATTGCCTGATCAAAGGCAGTTCCATTTTAGTTTTCTGAGAACACTCCATACTATTTTCCACAGTGGTTATATCAGTCTGCATTTCCACCAACAGTGCACTATGGTTTCCTTTTTTCCAAGACCTCACCAGCACTTGTTGTTTGCTGATTTGTTTATGATGACCATTCTGACTAGTGTGAAGTGGTATCTCATTGTACTTTTAATCTGCGTGTCCCTGATGGTAAGTGATGCTGAGCATTTTTTCATATGTCTCTGGGCCCTCTCTATGTCCTTCTTGGAGAAGTGTCTGTTCATATCCTTTGCCCATTTTTTAATTGGGTTGTTTGTCTTCCCATTGTGGAGTCATGTGAGTTCTTTATATATCTCGAATATCAAACTCTTAGGACTGAAGAAAAGTTTCTTAAAATATGTGTTGTTAAACCAGATTTCTTTAAATATCTTGGTGAAAGTAATAATAAAAACCTTTATTGTCCTAATTTTCATTAGAGAACAGTTAGGTTCTTGTTATAGCATTGGCCTCTTCTGACATATTGCTGGAGCCCTTTTACACTTATGAAAGTTAGGAGAATTAAGTTTAGTTTAGAAACTCCAAGAAAGAATTAATTTAAGAAGCTTTAAATTGTAAATATGTTACAACTAATTTCTCACACTTATTAAAAGTGCATCTCCAAATATCTCAACGCATAATTTATTTTCACTATAGTACAAGCAATGTAATTCACAAATTTGGAGCGAAAAACATGTTAAATGTATCTCAGGTAGTTTTGCAATCAAATAATTGTCTGCCTCTCTGTAAAGAAAAGTGTCATTGTTTTTTAATTGATTAAAAAGATTTTATTTAAATAAATAAATAAATAAATAAATTCTTAAGATTTTAATTTTATTTATTTTTAGAGAGGGAAAGGAGGGAGAAAGAGAGAGAAAGGGAGAGAGAGAAATATCAATGTGAGGTTGCTGGGGGTCATGGCCTGCAACCCAGGCATGTGCCCTGACTGGGAATTGAACCTGCAATGCCTTGGTTCGCAGCCCGTGGCTCAATCCACTGAGCCATGCCAGCCAGGGCTAAAATAAAAATCTTAAAAAAAAACCACAAAAGATTATTACTTCAAGTCTGAAAGAAACAACAGAATATTAGTAAAGTGTTATTGTTTGTGTACCACAGTGTTTTACTTATCACAGTATTAGCATTTTTCTCATAGAAGTAAAAGACTCTATAAAACACTATTTAAATGTCTACTAATTTCATCATTAGAATTTAATATTATCTTTCTAACTTCATAGTATTTAAATTTTGTTTTCATTTCTATAATTGTAATAAGTAGCTTCCAACGGAGATCTATAAACAAATCCCTGAGTTTTTCCATAGGATATATTTCTAAGAATTGAAATTACATAATGAATGTTGAAAATCTTTCAACATATGTTGCATTATACTTTCTAGTAATATTTATAAACCCAAAAATAATATGGTACTGTCTCTTTAATCTTTGTTATTTAAACTTTGTATATAATTAAAAATTAAAATTTTATTACATATTTCTAATATCACTGGTGAAATCTACTATTTCTATATACTTATGTGTTATTTCTAATTCTCATTCTATGAGAATACAATTTGATGTTGGGTCTCCATCTTTGATTTGTAAGCATTAATAACATTAAATATTTTTCATTAATGTGTTGCAAAATTGTTGCTCAGTCAATAGTTTGTCTGCTAATTCTTGGGTACATTCTGTTGTTTGATAATGTCATTTAAGATACAACCACCAGTTGACCCAGAGCTGCACCCTGGTAATTGGCAATTGGAGTCTCCTCACCTCCTCTCTGTCCTGGATTGATGTATACTCTCCCCATCATTCCCACATTTGGAGTAGTTCTAGGACATTGCCTCACTAAAGTAAGGTGTTGTTGAGACTATCTGGTCCTACTACGTGACTGAAAACAATAACTGCCTCCACATAAACTTTTAAGATTCTGGCAGGCAGGTGAGATTTACTCATCTGCAGTGCTCACGGTAAACCTCACATGAAAGTTCCCTTGCTTATTAAAACTGTTCTTTACCCATCTGGTCCTTTCTCTCTCTCTCTCTTTTTAAATTTTATTTTAATTGTTGTTCAAGTACGGTTTTCTGTCTTTTACTCCCATCCCAACCCACCCCCCAGCCCTCCCCACCTCCCTTCCACTTCCACCCTCCCTAGTTTTTGTCCATGTGTTCTTTATATTTGTTCCTGTAAACCCTTCCCCTTTTTTTTCCTGAAATTCCCTTCCTTCTCCCCTCTGGTCATGGTGAACCTGTTCTCTATTTCAGTGTCTTTGGTTATATTTTGCTTGTTTGTTTGTTGTTTAGGTTCCTGTTAAAGGTGAGATCATATGGTATTTGTCTTTCACTGCCTGGCTTATTTCGCTTACCATAATGCTTTTCAGTTCCAACCATGCTGTTGCAAAGGGTAGGAGCTCCTTCTTTCTTTCTGCTGTATAGAATTCCATTGTGTAAATGTACCATAGTTTTTTGATCCATTCATTTACTGATGGGCATCTTGGTTGCTTCCAGCACCTAGTTATTGTAAATTGTGCTGCTATGAACATTGGGGTGCATAGGTGCTTTTGGACTGGTGTTTCAGGAAAACTTCCCTAATTTGATAAGAGAAAAAGTCACACAAATCCAGGAAACACAGAGAGTCCCAATCAAGAGGAACCCAAAGAGGCCCACTTCAAGACATATAATAATTAAAATGGCAAAATACCGAGACAAAGAGAGAATCTTAAAAGCAGCAAGGGAGAAACAGGAAGTAACATACAAGGGAACCCTGATAAGGTTAGCAGCTGACTTCTCAATGGAACTGCTCCAATCCAGAAGAGAATGGCAAGAAATATTCCAAGTAATGAGAACCAGATGCCTGCAACCAATGCTACTTTACCCAGCAAGGTTCTCAATCAAGATAGAAGGCCAAATAAGGAACTTCCAAGCCAAAAGAAGTCTAAAAGAATACACCTCCGTCTAGTCTTTCTTCCATCTCTCTTTGCCCTCCCTCTCTGGCAGCCAGTTTCAGATTTCACAATGAAAGCTTTTGAGGGTGCAAAACATTTGCCCAGAGCCAGTAGGTCTCAACTGGTTTGTAATGTTTCCCCATGTATGGTGAAACTTTCTCTTTCTGTGGATGACTTTATTTGGGTTCTGTATCTGCCAGTCTCTTGCTTCCCTGTAGTCTTTTCTGTTCAATCTCATCCTTTTTGCTTTTTTTCAAGCAGGTCTAGAGATAGCTCTTTTGGTTTGGATATTTATTTTTCCACTTACATATATTTAGGAATTTGAAAAATACTGCCTCCTACTTACACTGTGGTTGTGGGTTATAGAAAGTTTTATTTATTCTCCTTTTAAATCTGTATGAAGGGTACCTAAAGAGATTTAATCTTAAGTAGCTGCCATTATGCAAGGGGAATCTTCCATTCTGTGTTTTGAAGCAAACAATAATAAAGCGCTAAAAACCATTTCTAAGACATCAACGACTTGCTCAAATACTGAATTTATCCTGTATCTTGAATAGCTACATCTGTTTACAACTTTGAAACTACAATGTTAGAATTGGCTGCAGTGAACCTCGGTGACTCCAACCCTTGAGAGAGCAACTTTTGGTTAAAATTTATATTCCTTCTTAGCTCTTGATCATATTATTCACTACTCAGAAAAAGACAGAAATTGTGTTTTGGCATATCTTGAATAATACTTTCTAGAGTCCAATAAAACCAAATCAGAATTATTTGCCACAATCAACTTAGAACGTTTTTTTTTTTTTTCAGAAACTCAGAATTGTTAGAATTTTCTAATATAGTAGAGATAAAAAGTAAGGAAATGAAGGAGTTGGCTGTGACTCTTGATACGTTCTACTTTGATCCAGAAATAGAGAGATACCTTGGAATAAGCTTCCAATGGCATCCTTACTGACAAAAAATTAAGTGTGAACATTTTTATAATTAAAATTATCACAATATTTTTAGGATTATTAAAATGTGGAGGTCAGAATATGAAACAAGCACTCATTAAAATTGTTCCATAAATGTCAAAAGTTTGAGAATCACTGATATAAAAATGAATATTGTATTGGACTAATAAACACCATTTAATAACCAATCTACCTTTTCTAAATGGGTTGTGGATTAACCTTATGTTTATGTTCTTCTGTGTATTTTGATTTATCTCATTACCTTATACTTTTTGTACTTATTCAGTCTGCATTTGTGTGTGTGTGCGTGCATGTGCGCTGGTAGCTGGTACCACACTCTTCAATTCATTACTGGTCAATTATAAACTTTACTGTAGGGAAAGAGTAGTTTGTTTTTCTCTTTTCTTGATGACTAATTTTCAACAAGCTCTCTTGGCTCTTTCCAGCTCTTTTCAAGGACTGTCTCCTGGTCACCAGCACTTGCCCTTTAAAGAACATTTTGAGATGAAATATATTTGATCATCACAAGCTTTCTCAAGGGGCCTTTTCTGACTTGACCTCAAAAGTCTCCAGGGAAAATAAAATTATCAATACTTGTAGACACTTTCCACATCTCTATCCTATTGGGGAGTTTTATAAAAACTCCCAAGCCAGGACAGTACACTAGATAGATATGTTTGCTTATAGTCATTTGCTTCTGTTGGATTTAATTTAGTTCATATTTGTGCTTCCTCTCTCTATTTTTACTTCCTTACTTCCCTCCTCCATTTCCAATTTTTCTCTTTTAATTTATCTTGAACCCAGTTAATCAGATTTTATCTTTATAAAAATAATCTCTTTATGTTAAAGTCCCCGAAGTCCTGCAATTTACTTAATCCAATGCTCTTTCTCAGTTTTCATTTTATTTGTGCTAGCAGCTGTTTTTACTTGAAGTGCTTTTTTTTCTTGGCTTCTCTGACACCTCATTTGCTTGGAATTCCTGTTAATACGCTGGCCACCAGTACTCCTGTTTCTTTCTCATTCTGTGACTTGTCAGTTTGAGAATGCCTTGATCTTGGCTCTTCACTCCCCATTATTTCTCTGACCCCATTTCCTAAACCTCCCTTGTTCCTGGAAAGGAGAAACATAAGCTGGTCAGGTATTGCTCTTTGCAGACAGCAATTTTTTTCTAGCAAGTTGTTTGAATATTCTTTTACTTTATTACTGTACTTCTCAAATATTAAATGAGATAAATAGATTTGTGTGTCAGGTTTTTTTTTCCAACTGTATTATCTGAGTTACCCCCTACCATACCCAACAGAGTCACAGCAATTTTCTTTAGATATACATCTCTCGATATTTTTTGTTTCAATGTTCTGTTTTTTTCTTATGCACTTATGAAGTATACAATTCAATAAGCTTTGATATGTGCATATATGTGCAAAATCATCACCACTATCACGATAGTGAATTTATAGGACAACCCCAAAATTTCTTGCTCCTTTCTGTAGTCTTTCTATTCCTCCCCTCTTCACGGTTCCATGGGATACCACTGATCTGCTTTCTATACCTATTAATTATTTTTTGTCACTAGATTTATTTGTATTCTCTAATATTTTATAAAAGTGCAATCATGCAGTGTATACACAATTTTGGTCTCGTTTCTTTAACTCAGCATACCTATTTTGAGATTAGTACATGTTGTGTTGTGTACCATAGTGTTACAGGGTGCAGCCAAGAGGGGGGACCCCAAATAGGCATTTGAAATGGGGTCCAGAACTCAAGGTGTCCAGGAGATTTTAAGATGTCTTCACCCCTTCCCCCACAGGTGTGAGTTGGGGGAAGGGGCACACAGAGCAAGAACATGCAGGACAGCTTTGCAGCTAATCCATGGCATGGTCATTTAACATACCTATAGCCTCTGGCTGGTCACTTAGATATGCTAAATAGCTATGGCCATGCTCTAGGCCAGGGGGATGGAAAGGGACCTCCCCCCCCAAGATGTGACTGGGGGGCAGGTCCCCCAAGTTACAGTGCCTGCGTGGAGCTCAGAGAAGATTGGCTCCATGACATGGGGTCACACCTGCCCAGACGCACGATGGTGACCAGAAAAGCTGGAGAAGAAAAGCAGATTGAGGGCAAGTGTGCCCGACTGTAGGAGGAGTTGGAAATGGGGCTGCAGAGGAAGATTGGCGAGGGGATTTAAACCCAGGCACAGCAGCCATTGAGAGGAGAACCACGTGGCCTTGACAGAGTGGAGACTCCTACAGCCCTGAGAGAGAGAACCACAATGCTTTGGCAGAGTGGGGACTCCAGTGGCCCTGGGAGAGAGGACCACGTGCCTTTGCCAGAGTGGGGACCCCCGCAACTTTAGAAGAGGGAACCACCACCTGGTTTTAGCAGAGATCCCAGTGACTCAGCTGAGGGTGCCGGGAACCCAGGGAGGTCTCCCAGTCGAGATGGAGTACTAACTGGGAATAACCAGAGGACTGCCTGAGCCATGGACTTCTATTTCCTTTCCTGAGATACGGTACTCTGGACTGGGCAAAGGGGGAAGGAAGGAAAGGCTGTGTCTGTTTGTGGGTGTTTTAAGGGACTGTAGGGTTTTTGATATAGGCATTAGGTCACTACTTTAAGTTTGTATAGCATTAAATAAATATTTCCTTTCCTTTTCACGAATCTCTGGCATTGAGAGACGTCTTTCCTCAGGCGGCGGACATAACGGACCCGGGGGCTTCTTTCAGTAATAGTATATCGTCCCATGCCCCCCTTGTTTGTTCTGTAACAACAGTTCATTGGTTTTTACTCCTAAGTTGTAGTCCATTATTTGGATATATGATATTTTATTTACTCATACATCTGATGATGGACTTTTGGGTTGTTTCTAATTTTTAGTTATTACACGAAGAGCTGCTAAGAACATTCATGTATAAGTCTTATATTGAAGTATGATTTTTCCTCTGTAAAAGGAAAATATATATTTAACTTTTTAAGAATTAAGAAAATTATATGAAAGTTCATAGGACATTGTAAAGTATAACTTTAATGTATGTTATTATCCTTATAAATATACTTATTTTGGCTGATCATTGTGGTATGGCTAAAAGTATTATATTCAAAATTTATAAGAAGTAAATTATAAAGTCAAAATGAGCCTATTATAATGCATGATTCTTAAAATCTTTGGCCAAGTCCTGACTTTGATATATAAAAAAAATGTGTCAGTTAGATGCTCCACTAAGAATATTTTTATGTAATATGTGGTCTCAACTAATTGTGAGAAAATATATGGATATATATCTATATATATGATAAACAAAATGATCTTTTTTATATATGACACTATCTAAGTTTAATATATATATATATATCTATAGTGATATATCTATCTCTACAGATATAGACATGTATGGAAACACGTATATCATTATCCTAAATTATTGATCAGTATCTCTGAGACACCACCAAAGGTTTATTATGTGTGATCACAGTTAATCTATGTGTGAAACAGAAAATTTGGTACTAGCCCATTTTCTCTTGAACATATAGAATTAAATTAAGGAAGGAAATGAAACACCTTAGAAAAATCAGGATTAAATAAAACATTTAAATGTAAATGTGGAAACAAGTTGAAAAAGTTTATGGAGTCACATTCAGGCCTCTGAGTAGTGTTGAGTCTAGGCATACAATTACTATTTTGCTTGGCTACTTGCATTCTTTGTAGATCCCAGTGGATAAAATATTAAAAAACATGATTATGTTGTAACTATCAAAAAGAAATCACAAAGTGAGAGTTAGGAGGGAAATAGACAGTTAAAGAATTACCAAATCATTCACAGTATGAAATAACTCAGAATGGCAGCAAAAGCTATTGCTATTCCTAAGCATCTTGGATGCTTTGAAATGATTATTTGAAGTAATAATAATGACATTTGAAGAGTTTTATTATATTTTTAAAGGTATAGTCACTTGGTCCATAATTTTAATTATTTACATTATAAAATTTAAAATATTCTGAGTAGATAAAAGGCTTACACTATGTCAATAAATTTGACATATTTCTACCTAATTTTTGGTGATACCAGGTAAAGGAGAGATTAGGCTAATATTTCATAGAAAAGTCCAAATGCAATAAATAAAAGGAAAACAGAGAGCAAAGCCATGCTAAATAGCAAAAAATTACTAAGAACAACCATTGCATTTCAGTAAGCAATTGAGGACCAGAACTTCCTTAAGGATATGTATTGTGTTAAATAGCAAAATTTTGATATGTTGACAAAGGGTTTTCTGTCCATTCTTCCACTAATTCTTTCATAGTTTGGTACCATCACCACCTTTATAATCATCTGAACAAATTCTCATGTAACCCCATAATACCTTTCAGATGAAGGCCTTCAGATTTACTATCTGTTTTTAATTTACTCAAACATAACACTTTTATTGTTCAAGTTTCATTCAGAGATTCTGAATCTTCTTCCATTTCACTTTCTCTAATGGCTCAGATAAGAAGCTTGCTTACTAAGGATCACAGCACAGCCTGGCATCAATACAGATGGTATTCTCACCTCAATTCAAAATCACTGATGGAAGACAACTCCTGTGAGTCTCAATGCTTGCTCATGGTCCTGGCTGAGAACACAAGGTCTTATTCAGAGGAGTTTTGGATCTGCTCTGCTGAGCTTGTGAGTAATACAATAGGTAGAAAGGTAGTAGAAAGCAAGGGTCCATGGTAGGACATGTCTGATCTTGACTGCTAAAAATTGTCCTTTCTTGCTGTGTGATTCTAAGCATTTTTAAGTTTATCTGTACTATAAATTTCTCATATGTAAAAATAGGGATTATCATGTCTTTTTGCAGTATATTATGATATCCTATTACCTTGTAAATTGTCTAGAAATGGCCCAACAGAATGAATAATAATAGTTCCCCTTCCTTTTTTCTTCACCTTAAACCATGTTTTCACGTTGAATTTCTACCCTGAGCAAAATCAGTGAGTCCCCCCACCCATGCTCTGCCTTGATGATTTGAAAACCTCAGCTTTTTGCATTTGCTTGGTTATTATTGTTAGTGTAATCTGACTTCATTTCCATTTAAAATACATAATAATTGTTTTCAAAGAATAATACCATCATTCTTAACTCATAACATGATGCTATCTTTAAATAATTCAATTTTATTTTCAATATTTTATGATAGTGCATGGCTTCCTAGAATGTTTTAATAGTCTAGGATGTTTTAGTGGTCTAGGAATGACAGAGCCTGCTACTGATTGAAAGCTGTGATTAAGACAGATTCTTCTGATTTAAAAGAGTTTACTTGGTACAGGTAATTTTTACCTTTCAAAATGTTAGAAAATTTAAAATAATATTTCAGTTATTATTCTGGATTTTATGTAATGTTTTAGTATATGATTCTTAAAAAATTTTGGTAATTTTGTGAACATTAAAAATAATAGTATGTCAGGGGGAGCGGTGGAGGGGAAATGAAGACAACTGTACTTGAACAAAAATAAAAATAGAGAAAAAAATAGTATGTGGTTATATTTTCATGTTATTTTAATGAATTACAATGATATATTTCTTCAGGTTATTAATAATGTTTTACATTATATGAATATTATACACAATGAAATAATATAAGTTTACATTTCCATATTATCTTAATAACATAGGACAAATTATTTAATAAAAATAGAATATTATGCTGACCTTTTCATTTGTTGGTATTCCATTTCATGTAACAACATTAGAATTCCATGATACTTGATTGTGAAATTTTACCTTTGATATATTTGCCAATAGAAAAATATTTCAACCTGATAAACATCAACAAATTAATAAATAAGAATTTGATAGAAGTTTCTTGTCATTTAACTACACTAAGATAAAATACTAGCCTATTTTTACACATTATTGAAACAGCAGTGTTGTACTGCAACCATTTTAAAGCCAAAGTATAAAATTTCTGTAAGTATTTTAGCCAATTCATTAGAATGACAAAATATTGCAACTCTACTCTTATAGTTTTACTGTACAGGGGTGGGCAAAAGTAGGTTTACAGTTTGTATGGAAAATAATACAATAATTGATAAATAATAATACAAGTAAAACTGTTTCACATACTTCAACTGTAAACTTATTTTGCCTATACATGTATACAAATCACATTAGTAATTTGCTTTGTTAATAACTTCAAACCAAGATTAATGTCCCAAATATCAAATTTGGTACAAAAAACTCTAAAAGATAGTAAAATAGTCTCCAGCCTTGAGTAAATGATTTATCTGTCGCTAGGGTCCTCAATTTTAATTCTATATTGTGATAATTAACCATTCAGTTAGTTGCTATTATTGTGTTCAGCTACCAAGGAAACAGACCATCCAATGACAATACAGAAATAATATATATTCAGTGCAGCAGAGAGAAACAGAGAGATTTGCTTTAAGCAATTGGCTCATACGATTGTGGAAGGTGGAAAGTGCAAACTCTGCAGGATGGCCTGGCAAGCTGGAGATGCAAGAATTCATGTTGCAGCTTGAGTTTGAAGATAGTGTGGATGCAGATCTCCCTGTTCCTTTGAACACCTAAGTTTGTTTTTATTTAAGGCTTTTGACTGATTCAATGAGACCCAACCACATTGTGGAGGGTAGTCAGCTTTACTCAAAGTCTACTAATTTACATGTTGATCGCATCTGGCAAGCGCCTCGATAACAACATCCAACAACAATTTGACCAAATATCTATGTACAATAACCTAGCCAAGTTGATGCATAAAATTAACCATCACAAAGGCCAAGCAAGCATGCAACATTGAATAAAATCCCAGAGTAAGTAATTTTGGCTCAATTACTCTTAGTAGCTCTGAGCATAGCATAGGTCCCATTTTTAGGGCTGCCTAATCAGGGGGAAAGGAGCTGATATATATAAATGTCCTCTTCCTCTTGCGATTATTAGTCAAGGAAAACCCCATGAGGAGATTTAACTCTCAAGTACTTGTGTGAGCAGACAGACCAGTCTGAGTACCAGAGGGTATTCCTCTGACAAAGAGGTCCAGGTGCTGGCACTTGGAATGGCTGCATGCCTGGGACCACTGTGTCTTCAAAAAGGGAAGAGATCACATAAGGTATGATTGCCAACAACATTTGCCTGTGTATAAGTGATAGAGGAAAAAATATGAAGTTTATGGTGTACAGGCAAACCTCGGTTCTTGGACATGTCCCATCTGAATTCAGTTCTTAACCAAGTTGTTCACACACAAAAAACACAAGAAGTCTCATTTGTCAAACAAAACTTTGGTTCTCCATCTGACAAAATTTTCAAGCTTATACCTGTATGATAAGTCATGCATGTCTCAGGTAACAAAGGGGATTCAGTGTTTTGAACAAATCACTTCTTGAACAGCCTTCTGGAATGAATTAAGTTTGAGAGCCAAAGTTCCGCTGTAGTCTGAGGCTAAATTATGAAGGATTTTTTTTGGGACATCCATGGATATTGATTTAATGTAAAGGTAGGTTAGTGCTAGGCTTATCAGTGCCAGTCTTGCTGAGGAATTATCATTTAAAATAATTATTTATTACTCTTAGAGTCTCTAATTAAGGACATCGGAGATTAGGTTCTGTATTTGGTTTTGGGTTGATGTTTCAGTCTTGGGAGCTTTGAAAGTTTTGTACACAGAGGCACATAATCATATTTATATTGTAATACTTTACAAAGAGCACACTTGTAATAGAAGAAACGCCAGCATGAAGATGTTGCTGGTGGATATGGATTCCTTCCATGGAGTTGCAAGAAAAGCATTTCCAAGGACCTGTGCACTGGAGAATGAGGTATAGTGGTAAAGGTTATTAGAATAGAAATGAAAGACTGCCCCCAGGTTCCCAATGTCTCATCTCCATCCATCTCACCCTGGAAGAAGTCCAGTCTTGTCTTCATCAAGCTCAGTGGGAAGGCCAGGGTCCAGAAATTCTGTGCCATTGGTTAAGTATAGTTTAGTTTCTGTCCCCATCTGGCTACCTTAGCCTCTGTTCCCAGCTGTGCTCCACCCAATGCTGTGTTGCTGTATCCAGGCTCATGTTTGGAGTCTGCTTAGAGCCTGTGCAGCTGTCATGCCTGCACTTGGAGCCTGTACTTGCCCACATGGCTGCTATGGAGAGAAAATGTGCAAATGAATGGGCAAACAAATGCATATTACAAAGCCAGAGGGCTTTGTTAGGTTCTGATCACATTATCTTGAGCTTGAGAAGGACCATGAACTCTTTCAAATTAACCAATCAACTTCCCAATCCTTCCAAGGCTTGTGTTATGCCCTCCCCCTAACCAATTAATTTCCTAGATCCTCCTGAATTCTGTGTCCTTTATCCAATCTGATACTCTTTCCAGGCTATACTCCTTTATGGTTGCCCTCTTGGCTCCTCCTGCACTCTGCCTGAGCAGAAGGACCTCTCCCTTCACCATCTTGGCTCCTACTGGGCACATGCCCAACAGAGGAATTTCTCCTGCTGTTTTTATTCCTCCCTCAGTACGCCTGGCCAATGACCAGTAACAATTCTTCCTTCTCTGCTGTGGTAATTATGTAGGAGGGTGCAGCCAAAGGGTCCCAAAAAGAAGGATTTGTAATGGAGTTCAGAACTCAAGGTGTCCAGGAAATATTAGAAAAATATATAGAATGTCCTCACCCTCCACCCCAGGGGAAGGGACAAATGGAGCAGGGCCATTGAGAGCTGTTTCCCATAGCAAGGGCCTTGCAGCTACCCTCTGGCGTGGTCACTTAGCATATCTATAACCTTTAACTGGTTGCACAGATATGTTAAATAGCTGTGACCAGCTCTGAGCCAGGGGAATGGAAGTAACTTCCCCACCAAGATGTAACTGGGGGGCAGGTCCCCCGAGTTACAGTGCCTGTGTGGGAGCTCAGAGAAGATTGGCTCCATGACATGGGGCCACGCCTGCCCAGACTCATGATGGCAGCCCAGTAAAGCTGGAAGGATATGAGTTCTGGCATGAGAGGCCGAGTGTGGGAGGAGTCGGAAATGGGGCTGCAGAGGAAGATTGGTGTGGGGATTTAAACCCAGACATGGTGGCCATTGAAGAAAGAACCATGCAGCTGTGGCAGTGCAGGGAGGACTGCAGTCATAGAGGAGAGAACTATGCGGCTTTAGCAGAGTGGGGACTCCCGCAGCCGTGCAGACACCGCCTGCGATTCAGCCACCTGCGGCTCCTCTACCGCCTGGCTCCAAGCCCCAGCCGGCTCTGCAGCCGTAGCTGCGAGAAGGGGCCACCAGCAAGTGACTTGGGAGCACCGGCTCACTGCCCAGCCACCGCAGCCACCGCCAGGCCTCTGCATGCTGCGCCCGTGCTCTCACCACTTGGGCTCAGCCAACCTCACAGCTACCTGCTCTGGCCAGGACACAATGAGCTCTGCGCTAGGTGGCAATCACTCTGCTCAGTCAAGTGGCCTTAACACCATACAGATGGTCTTGAGGGCCTCCAGATTTAGCTAGCCCTATTGAAGGTCCCCACTCTTATGGCTGTCTATAGGAGGTGAGAACATATCTCCCCTGCATTAGGTGGAAAAACTTGTCCTATAACTCTGGCCTTTAGTAGTTGGGCTGGTAACCTGTTTCTCTGCCTTTCATATTCCCAGCAGCCCCTATCCTTCAAGCGGCCTAGTAAGGTTAGGTCAGCTTCCCCTATCAAGGTGTCCTAAGGATTAGCTGGGCTGACGGGACATAGACAGAACACATACCCCTTAGGGCAAGTCCTGTTGACCTTTAGGGAGATTGTAGTGTCAAGTACCCTTGGGTATTAGAGGGCACAAATATTGTGGGAGAGATTAACAGTCAGTCAGTCTCCAGATTAGTTTTCTCTTGTGGAGTTTCTTTTGATGTTATTACTTTCCAATTAGTTTGATATAAACCTTCCCATTTCTGTGAGTACTTACATCTGAGGTTTTCTACTTACAATATACCCTCAGGAACATTAATGAGGGTTGGAGTCTGGGAGTTTTCAGCCTTGGAGGCAGGACTTGCCATGCTTAATTGCATAGTTAGGGGAATTTGGCTGCCATGGACTTGTGCTGTTTCTGGGTGCAGGCAAGCAGCTATGGTAACACCAGTGATACCCAGACATCTGATCAGATCACTGGGGAGAAGTAGGGAAGGACCATAGGAGGAGTTTGCTGAGGCAGTGATAACCAGTCTAGGATGGGTGGGCTGAGAAGGTGAATTCCTCCAGAGCACATGGAAATAAAGAGGGATAGCTCTCTGGTTTCTGGGTAGGCTCTCTTTTGTTCCTGTCCTTTTCTTCTTTGAGGATGCCTGGATATAATTGTGCTGGAGCTGCCTGCATTTCCCAAAGGAGAGTATTTTGGGTGCGGAGGAACTCTAGGCACAGCCTAGAATTGGACTGGCCTGGCAGAGGGTGGCAGGTTTATTCTTGGGTGTTCTAGAGGGAAATGCTCTGAGGCATAAGCCTGCCATTCTTTCCAAATTGTGTAGCTTTTGTATCTTATGTTGTTTTAGTTTGTAAACTAATCCTATAGAAATAAGATAACTAAAAACTCATAGAGGGAATGATAGGAGAACCCAGTTGTTAGAGTTGAGCCTTGATTGATAGTTCTAAGCGACTAATTCTTGTGGAAAGCTGTTATTCCAAAAGTGTGAAACTTTTGAATAAAGATTTCTTTCCTTTATCACCAAAGCTTTGCCTCTGGAATTTTGCTTAGAGGGTGGTGGCGGACAGCAGAACCCCAACTCGCTGTTTGGTAACAGCACGAACCGGAAAAGTAGCAGTGGGCCCTGGGTGGGTGGTCTGGCTGGGGGTGGCTCCCATTTTGTTGGGCCCCATGCAGTGCAGCAGCAAGATGTGTTAGCACATCTGGTTGCCAGGGACTACTCCTGGGACATGAGCACCCCACAAGGGTAGATGTGCTTAGCCCCTCAGGCTGCTCCATTGAACAGTTGCAGCTGGAAAGAGTGTGAGGCAGCTGGGGTGCCCAAGAAAGCATGCTCCAGGAGCAGAATCACCACAGCAGTTGGTGTGCACAGGCTCCTTGTATTATGATCCCCCAGCAACCATCAGTCTGTTACCTTGTGAGGATGCACAGTGCTGTGGAATGGGTCTCTTCCTCACTGCACACTGAGCTATAAGAACTCTGTATTTGGGCCGCAGTGGCAGAGGAGGTTGCCCATTTGACCCACACCCATGACAGTGGGGCCGAGGGGAATTCCAGATCTGAAGCTGAAATGGCATGGAGGGAGTAGAGAGAAGAGGAAGCAGGAAACATACACAGGCAACAGAGGAGGGGTGAGAGAGAGAGACGAGTGAAGACCTTTCAACTTCCCAGCACAAGGAAGAGAAGGCCTTTCAACTTTACAGCACAAGGAGGAGAGGTCCTAGTTCTTACCAAAAGCCATGGCCAGTCCCATCCCTTTGTTGTTACCAGATATTTCCAATAGATATGGGCTCCTTTCACAGAGTCGCAGGGAAAGCATTTCCAAGGGTGCACTCATGGGAGGATATGGTATAGTGTAAAGATTTATTGGAATAGAAACAAAAGACTGGCCCCAGGTTCCCTGTGTCTGGCTTCTGTCTGTCCCATTGTAGAAGAAGGCCAGTTTTGCTTTATCAAACCCAGAAGAAAGGTCAGGGTCCAGAAGTTCTGTGCCATTGGTTTTCTACAGTTCAGTCTCTGCCTTATCCAACTAGCTTAGCCAGTGTTCCTGGCTGTTCTCTGGATGGTGCTGTGCTGCTGTAGCCAGGGTTGCACTTGCACTTATGCTTGCTCAAAGCTTTTGCAGCTGCTGGGCTTGTGCTCAGGCCCTACGTGTCTGCTGGGCTCATGCGACTGCTACAAAGAGAGAAGGCAAGAATGAACGGGCGAACCAATGGGAGTTTTTGAGTCAGAGGCTTTTGTTAAGTTCTGATTATGTTACCTTGGTCTTGGGAAGACCAAGTACCCTTTCAAACCAACCGATCAATTTTCCAAAGCTTCTCGGGCTTTTGTTGGGCCTTCTCCCTAACCAATCTATTCCCCAGATCTTCCAGGGCTCCGTGTCCCTTAACCATCTGATCCTTTTCCCAGGCTAGACAGGCAGGCCCCTACCTACGGTCACCATCTTGGCTCCTACTTTTCAAGACTCAGCAGAAAGACTCTCCCTGTGTCATCTTGGCTTCTACTTAGCATGTGTCCAGCAGGGAGTTTCTCCTGCTGTTTCTATTCCTCCCTCAGTAAGCCTGGCTAATGACCATAACAGATCCTTCCTGCCCCCTTTGGGGATTATGTTCTGAGGGTGGAGGATGCAGTGATCCCACTGGAAGCCTATGAGTGCTGTGATTTCCTAGTGAAGCAGGCTTATTGTCTGAGTCAGCTCCTTAGTTTGTTATGCTAAATGTCTGATTCCCTTTGCCCCCTTCCTTTATTAATATTAACCAGCTACCTATACTAACAGAAAGAAAGCTACTACTTTACTACATTAAAACAGCAGGTGTGCTGTTAAGATTGGTAGGTTTATTCTAGTGTCAATTCATTGGAGAATTCCACAGAACTGTTTACATAGTGGTTTTAATAGCCATTGAAGGTCTGATATTAACATCACAAAAAGTGAAACAAGCAGAAATTATATGCCCAACTTCCACTTCAAGACTTGGTATCTGTTTGTTATAGTATGGTTAGCTACTAGTCACACATGGCTTTCAGCATTCAAAGTGTTATTAGTCTCAATTGAGATGTGCCATTTGGAATGAAATACAAACAAGGTAGGATGGAAAAAAAGTAAAATATTACATATTTTATATTGATTAAATGTTGAAATTATACTATTTTAGATGTATTAGGTTAACTAAAAATATTGTTAAAATTAAAATAATAAAATAAAATGACAGTCCTTATGTGGGAGGGAAGTTCAGGATATATTAAATGGCAAATTTGACAAAACTGTCTACAGTGGAATGAGAAAGAGAAAAATTGGTCAATGATAATTTCCAAGTCATTGGCATTGTAACAGGGTGCAGCCAAGTTGGGAGGGGGGGCAAATAGGGATTTTTAATGGGGTCCAGAACTCAGGGTGTCCAGGACATATTAGAAAAAATATATATAGGATGTCCTCACCCCCACATGTCTGAGCTGGGGGATGGGATGCCTGGAGCAGGGCCATTGAGAGTTTTGCAGATAACCTCTAGAATGGTCATTTAACAGATCTATAACCTTTAACTGGTTTCATAGATATGTTAAACAGCTGTGGCCATGCTTTGAGCCAGAGGGATGGGAATAGCTTTGACCCATGATGTAACTGGGAGGCAACTCCCCCTGGTTACAGAGCCTGCTTTAACGCTTGCAGATGATTGGTTCCATACCACAGGGCTACACCCACCTAGACTTACTATGGCAGCCCAGTAAAGCTGGAAAAATATGGGAGTGCTGGCAGCTGTGGCCAATTGTGGGAAGAGTCAGAAAAGGTGCGGCAGAGGAAGATTGGTGCTGGGATTTAAACCCAGGTGCAGCAGCTGTGTGGGGTCTTTTTGGGATCACATGGTTTGGACAGACAACCATAAACTTCTATTTCTTTTTCTGAAATATGGTACCCCAGATTAGGCAGAGGGGGAAAGAAGGAACGTGTGTTTGTGGGTATTCTAAACGACTTTGGGATCTCAATGAAGACATTAAGTCATTACTCTTAAGTTTGTATAAATCTTTAAATAAACAGTCCCTTTCCTTTTCACCAATCTCTGGCATTGAGAGAGGTTTTTCCCTGGTGACGGGCAAAGCAAACCTAGTACAGGGTGGGGGACCCCCGAAGCACAAGGGTGGGTCCATTCAATAACAATATATCATTCACCCCCCACCAAGTCTCTTCTGTAACAGCATGTGAGATGAGAGTGATAATGATGCCAAATCCTGAAACATGGAACAAGAAAGTAGCATTTTGATGGAGAAAATAGTGAAAGAGGTTAGAAGGATCCATGAGACATAAAAAAAGAGATGGCCATTAGTCACTGTTTTAGTCTGTTTTGGATTCTATAACAAAATACCACAAACCCAGTGGCTTTTAAACAACAGAAATTTTTTCTAATAGTTCTGGAGATGGACGTGTGAGATCAGCATGGTCAGCTCAGTGCCCCTCTTCCAGGTTGCAGGCTTCTCATTTATCCTCACTTATTGGAAGGTTGCAAGTGAGCTCTCTTGGGGTTCTTTTATTCTCATTCCCATTAATCTCATCCATGGGGGCTCCACTTTCATGACCTAATTACATTATGAATTTCCCACCTCCTAAATACCATTACATTGAGCATTAAGGTTTCAACATGCGAATTTGGGTGTGGGGCGAGGACACAAACATTCAAACCATAGCAATCAGAAAGTTAGTAGAAAGTTCTAGATTAAAGATGAAGGATTTTGAGTTATTGGTATAGATCAGATCATCAACAAATTATGGCCCACAGACCAAATTCATCATCCCAAGGGTTTTGTAAATGATTTTTTTAACCCAGCCACAATTATTCTACATTTTGCTTGTGTCACTCTATACAGCAGAATCATTGGGTACAGATACCTCTGTTGTGACAGAGATAGTATGGCCCATACAGAAATATTTCTTATCTTGCTCTTTTCATAAAAAGTTTCTGACTCCTGGTATGGATGGATAGTAGTCGAATTTCTGAATGTGGATAAATTGTGTAGGAGATGTGTGTGTTGAGAACAGAAATGGCTGAGCCATACTTAAAGGCAAGGAAGAAATAAAGGAACAAAAGAAAACTAAACACAAAAAACTTACTGAAAAGGTGATAAAAAGCAATGTTTTAAAACCTCTATCTTTGTTTAAGTCCATCTATATTTTCCCTAGTTACCAATAAGCTAAAAAGGGAAGAAAGAAACAGGCAGATTGCTTCTTCTTTTATTCTTTTCTCTTTATTTTTTAAAATGTTATTTATTTTTAGAGAGGGGAAGGTCAAGGAGAGAAATTTCAATTCATGGTTGCCTCTCATGTACCCACTACTGGGGACCTGGCCAGTAACCCAGGCATATGCCCTGACTGTGAATTGAACCTGCACCCCTTTGGTTCACAGTCTGGTGTTCAATCCGGCGAGCCACACCAGCCAGGGCTCTTAATTCTTTTCCATTTTCTTTCCCCTTTGGTTTCTATCTTCTTTCTTCTACAATTTCTTTCAAAAAAGAAGGTATTTGGTAAAGGAAAAAGACAAAGATTATTCTTGAATGGTTCTAACCTTATGAGAGAATAAAAAGAAATAAAACCCCTCTGTGGCCTAGAGCCCATTCTGTGTCTCAGCCAAATACATGTCTTTCAAGTATGTACCAATCAAACTTCTGTTTTACTTCCACATTATTTTTTTAGCCTTCTGCTGTTTCCCTTTTGTTCACATGGAAAAGAAAGATAAAGAGCATCGCATTTTGCCTAGAAACTAATACCTTGTTTCCTTTGCCCAGAGATGTATACTTGCAAAAGTGATATAAATGTGCTGCCCAGACTAAATTCCCACCCAATTTGTCACTTGTTTGAAAGGGAGCCCTTTATTTGACTAGAAGAAACGGGGGCCAAATGAGCCTGATTCTTACCCACTCCAGGCAGCAATGCAATTACAGGAGTGGAGGCGAGGAAAAGACAGAGCAGCCACTTATCCTGCACATAGGTGCTGTCCTTGAACAGCTGATTGTATCTGGGGCCCTGCCTTGAACTATTAACCAAACACTGCAATACAGGATTTCATAAATTACAGTAATTCATTGGTGATATGTTGATGTTTCCCAACACAGTTTCTGAAAGGGATGGTTCTTTTTAATTTGTGTCCTCTGACAAATTCCCACGGTTTCCATAATCTTTAGAATTCATAATCTTCATAAAAACAGCAGGAAAGTGAAGATTTGCAGACCTTTCCTTCACGAATGAGCTTAAAAATGCTGTTGTTTACTTCACTGTTGAAAATGGAACTTCCCATATTTAAAGCAGTGTTCTCTTTTCATGCTGTGACAATGAATTGTCACAAATGGACATCTTGCTATGAATAAAGATGACAAGTGACTCAGAAATATTCTTGACAAGTGGGAAATGGTTTGCATATAGAGTTTATGCGCTCTTCTATCCTCCGTTTGGGAGACTGAACAAGTCTCAGTACAATGGGTAACCAAACAGGTACGTGGATGGTAGCCCTCAGAGTGTTCTCATACTCCCCAAATTGACAAAAGAACCTTTTCAGTGCTCTATCGTTTGTGAGAGTATGATAATGGTTTTCTGTCAACTGTGGTATTGTTTGATCCTGCTTTAAGTTGGCAAAGCCTCCACAGCCCTCTACCATCAGTGTCCTGCCATAGGATAGTTGGACACAACTGTTGAAGAAATTTCATCTATAGTACTGAAGTTAAGTGTCCTTTGTGGGTGCATCTGATGGACTATTCCAGAGACACTGACTGGTGCCTGAAAGCTGGGAGATGGAATGGAAGTTAGAGAGGAAATGGGAAAGGTCCCCTGTGCTTAGAGAGACCCCATGTCCCCTTAGCGAGATCTTGTTGATAAACTTCCTAGTTCTCACTTTCCTTATCTTTAAAAGTTGCTTAATCAATTAAATAATATGACGTAGAATTCCTGCTATATAAAACTTAACAGTGCCTATTTGACTATAAAACATATTGCTAATCTTTATAGCACATACAAAGGACTATTTTTCTACCTACTCTAAGTGGATGTGATGTTGCTTTATACTCAGTTTGTCTGATTTCATCATCTGCATCATTATTAGATCAGTATTCAGAAAGTGGCTTCTTGCAGGATTCTCATTCATATACAATGTAAACATAGTACACTACTAATTTTTCTCCATCTATCCTTGCCTTAAAAAAATACCTAGGAGGAAATTTTGAGTGGAAGTGAAAATCAGTGTAAAACCTCAGGCCGATGCATAGCAGTAATTTGGAATTACCACACCAGTTAAGTGTAGGTCAATATAGCACCAACTGTCCCTCACAAAGGGCTTTCCCATGATCCCAGTGTTCCCCAACTCTGAGTTTTCCCACAAATCGTTTTTTTTTCAATTACAGAGATATTTAGAAGTTCAGGAGTATAAGAATGGTGCTATCAAAGGCTAATATTAAAACATTTCTATTTTAGGAAAAACAAATTATTTGTGAATTTCTGCTACACTTTGCAGCTGGCAGTGACACATGAGAGAGCCCGGCTATCTGGAGACAGACAACCTGGATTTGGCAAATGAGAAAAGAGAGACCTCCATGCCGTGATGGCAGAAGCATGTGCCAATTTGGGTAACGCTTTTTCTTACATGCTTTTTCTCTCTGGGAACTAGTGCAGAAAGTTTAAAAGAAGAAAATAAGCCCTGATTTTCCCTACTTATTTTTAGTTTACTAGTGCTTGCCCCAGTGTTACTTTCTTTTTACTCTCTTTTTCTCTCTTTTTTTTTTTCCTGGTGGTTCCCGTCTATCTTCTTCTCTGTCTCTCTCTCCCTCTCTGACCATATGAGTCACATTCTAGAATAATGTCTTTACTTTTTGTCTCTCAATCTCATTACTCCCTTCCCTTTGGCATCTACCAGCTTATTCTCTATACCTATGGATTTGCTTCTGTTTTATTTATTCATTTGCTTTGTATTTTTAGATTTCATATATAAATGAAAGCATACAGTATTTTTCTTTCTATGACTTATTTCACTTAGCACAATATTTTCTAGTTCTATCCATCTCATCACAAATATCAAAATTTTATGTTTTTTTTATTGCTGAGTAATATTCCTTTGCGTTCAATGCTGCAATGAACATAGGGGTGCACATGTCTTTTAGAATTAGTGTTTTTGTTTTCTTCTAATAAATACCCAGAAGTGAAATTTCTGGGCCATATGGAAACACTATTTTTAATTTTTGAGCAACCTCCATACTGTTTTCCACAGTGGCTGCACCAAATTGCCATCCCACCAACAGTGCACCGGGAGTCCCTTTTCTCCACATCCTCTCCAGCACTTGCTATGTGATGATTTTTTGATGGTGGCCATTCTGACAGGTGTGAACCCAGTTACTTTTTTACTGTAACAGAAGCATTTCGTTGGCAGTGCATGCTGTCATTTTTCCCTTATTTTTACTCTTATATGCTTTCCAAAACTTGTCCTTCCATGCTATTTTAAACCAGTGTTCTCAGTGGTGGTGTTGCCCCCAGGAAATATTTGGCACTGTCTGGAGACATTTTTATTAACTGGGGGAGTGGGGGCTCCTCACGCACAGTGGACAGAGGCCATGCATGCTGCTCGATATCCTACAATGCATAGGAGAGACCTGATAAAGAAGTGTAACCTGGCCTAAAATGGAAAAACATAAACTTTTGCTTTGAAAAGAATTTATTTTTTATTTAGCAGAATTCTTTACATATATTAAAAGTATCTGATATTTTGTTCAGCAAGTAATAGAGGTTCCTAAAACATTATATAGTGTTAGTAGATATTTGTCAAAAGATTAATATATATTAAACCAGATTAAATATGTGATATCACATGAGGAACAATGGCTTTGAAAGTAGAACTGGATTTGAGTCCTAGCTCCAAAATTAAATGTTTGTGTAACCTTAATCAACTTACTTAACATTTGAGAATCTTAGTCTTATGCTAATATAGGACATTAACTCTCTCCTTAGAATTTAATGAAATATCACATATGTAAAGCCTCTGGCACATAATGGTTTCTTGTAAGACCTACTTCCTTTCTCTTCTATGTCTGCATAGATTTCCCATAGGTGAATGAATAATTTTAAAAAATTGATTAGTTTACATTAGTCATTCTAAAAATATTAGTTATTGGGATGACATCTTTTATAAAATCATGTGATTCTGGCTAATGGTTTCTTTTTTCTCTTTATTATTTTTACAGCCTTACAGTAGAAAGATTGAGTCTGTATTTGAGTCTATAGGCTGTTACCTGTTCTTTGTGTGAGAAAATGTAAGCACTAAATGCTCCAGATGGTACCACAGATGCAGAAAGGTTAAGAGAAGTAATCAATTGTCATACCAGCGAGGCACTCAATGTGATTTTGAGTTTATTGTTAGTCCCCACTGACTGAATTAGAATGTCATGTTCTGTGATGGGATAGTAATAGATTAGATACTTGCTTCTCTGCTCTCCTGGATAAATAAAGGGGAAATTCAGTTGTCAACTGCCTCAGTGACTGGGACTGCCATGGTTTCAGAGGTGTACTCGCACTCTTCTTACTTTACAATGGAAAGTATTTATGCTCACATCTCTACATCTTCTCTGTCAGCTGAGCAAATGAGTCATAATAGTATTAGAATATGAGAATATGCCAGAAAACTATGCCTACAAGGCAGTGAGGAGTGGAAAAATGTTCCAACTCAGAAAGAGTAAATTTCAGAGGCCATTCTTTATTTGAGCAAGAAAGTAGTACCTGGGGAAGTTGGTAATAGGGTTCTTTCTGATATAAATTTGAGAATTCATAATTGGGGGTTATTTTTAAAATGTCCTCTTCCACAGGAAAGAAACAATAGCATGTATTATATAAAAAGGCTAACAGCCTTAAGCCACCTAAAGCTTTTTGATAATTATTATTTTTTAGCAAGCTTAGATCATGCAATTTCCTTCTCAATGGCTATACTTTTCTCAATGCAATTTGGCATATTCCTCAAAATACAGGGGCTCAACCATTCAATGGTCTTAGAAAATGTGAGAAAAAATAGAAGACTAAAAAACATTAAAATTAGAAAAACTTGAAAAAGAAAATGTGAAAATGTTTTGGAAAAGAGAGGCTATGATAAGTTATTGTTCTTACAAATGTGTAAGACATTATCCCATTTTAAAACTGGTTTTATAAAATATTTCACTTGACATCCCACTGTGGTAACTGAAATAAAAATTCTGGGTTATTGTCAGCCTTCAATATTGGTCTCATGTGCTTCCAGAGCAATTGCTCTCAGCTAGGATGCTCAAATTTGATGAACTCCTGCCAGTTTTCAACCTAACCTAACATTAAGTGATGTTAAAGTTAAAAAGTAAGTTGGTTACACACTAGTGCATTAGTTGATATTGCTTGTGGGTAATCTGTTAAATCTTCCCTGATACATTAAAAGAACTGTGTAAAGTAGCTTGAAAGACTATTTATAATTATTGCATTCAGGTAGGAACAAATTTTTTTAACACAATTCCTTTTGCATGCCATTGTTATTAAAAATTTTAAAAGCCTTGATGTGAAAAAGCACAAAGACTTAATTGCCTTTTTTGGGCTTTCTTAAGTTTATGTAATATATTTTCATCTTTTTTGTCATAGTTCCATTTTTAAATAACTCTGTTCTGCTCCATGAGAGACATTTCAGTTCTAAATGTATATAACCAAATTATCTTTTAACCCTCATTTTCAAGCTGCAGTTCAATCAGTATACTCCAGATGGCACACAATGATGACAAAATTATGCATATGTTACATTGAGGGATTGAATATGCAAACAGAAGGAGCTGGTTAACTAAGACTTTCAAATTGCCTTCAAAACTTTGCCATTCTCCTGCATAATAACAATAATTTTAAAAAACTTGCAGATAGTGTTTTGCTTGGTTTTAGAATTTGACATTTTTAATATGGCAATGGAAATGCAATTATAATTCATAATAATCCACAAGAAATTTTGCCAATGTCAATATAAAGGCAAATGTTTCCCTACAGAAGTTAGTATAAAGGTATGAATTTTTATGTAGTTTATTACCAGTGTTTCTCAGATTATACTATACTCATGAGAAACTATATATAGGCAAATCCAAACAAAATAGTTATATTTCACATATTAATAGGCATTTCTTGTTCTAAACACATGATAAGGTTATCAAGTCATCTACTTTTGTTTGCACCACTATGATAACATTGGGGGGAAATATAAAAAAAGAAAGTAAACAAAAGTAATTCAACTCTGATTACCAAACTGCTATCAGCTAATCAAATACTGAATAAATTCCTTTATAACTCTGTCATTCTATAATGTGAAGCTACTTGGCAGATCTTCTGTTTGGATACAAGACATCATCTATTTCTTAACGTTCCTTTGAGAAAATCTACTCAATTCCAATGACAAAAATTTTATTTTTAGTAAATAGTATGTTTGTATGTTTTAGATAACTATTAGTATCATTTTTAAAGATTAAAACCTTTGATGTTGTCTCACTAATAAAGTATTTTTGTGAAAATTAGTGCACTATTTTGTTAATGTTTGTTATAAGAGTAAAAACAGTAAAATTTATCACCATTTCACATACGTATTTCTCTATCTCTCAACACCTACCCAAAAGTAAAAATTTTAAATATTTAGTCCTACTGCCTGAGCTGGATTTGTGTAAATTGGTTACACATATTTTTAGTGATCTAAATTGAGGAAGTTCTTCATTCATATGGAAAGCTAGGTGTTTTATTTTCTATATTTTCATGCATTGATTTTGATGAACATTTCATGCTAAATGAGTTTCCAAAGTAGAACAATTCAGAATCCATGAATAGTAATTCAGCCTTTTAGTTCTACTCTAAACTTAAAACCATTGTTCTCCATTTAAAGCAAACAAACCATGTTGTTCTACAGAGCACCACTCAGTCATTTTAGGCTTTTTTTTTTTTTTTTTTTTTTTGGTAGTGGTGGTTTTTTCCAGTGAGCTGGGCTGGAATATCAAGCTCTCTTTGCAGTCTATGTTCTCTCTTGCTGTGCTGGGCACATTTAGGGTTCTGTCTGATATGGACAAAAAGCAATTCTACTGCTCATAAAGAATAACTTGTCATCTGCTTTGGGTGCCTGTACATTATTTTGTGATGAGAATGTGCTATTGCCAGGCTTTGATTCTCTAGCAACTGGCTGTCTGAATCTCAGCTTAAATGTATTGTCATGCATAAACAATCAAATGTAAAACATAATAAAAGTCTCCTCTTTTGACTGCACCTCTCACATAAGATACATCGGCTTATTACACTATTCTATGTATATACTGTTGTATCTGTCAGGAGCTAATTTAAGTTTCATGTAAAAACAAAAATTAATAGACATTTAACATAGTAAAATATTGCTCTTAATATTAAAATGGAACTCCCTGCAGTTGAGAAAATGTAGCTATTGTGGTGCTTACAGAGGGATGGAGCCAAATGTGCCGGTGATGAGAGCACAGCAGGGGCGGTTGATCTCTGACATGAGCTGTCTGTCATGTTACCGAAGTGGGTATGTTTGGAGTCTCATGGTCTCTTCTGTTTGCTTGATGAAGGAAAGTCTAAGTAGTTCTTAAGCGGCAAGCACATTTTTTTACCCAAAAGAATAGTTTCTACTGGAAACAATATAGTACAGCATTTTTCTGACCTGCCCTATTATAAAATTTACTCTTCCAGATTTTTGCACTACATTTTATGTCTTCTCACATCTAAGATGCCATATATTAATATTAACTGAAAAAATATTGTACATTTTTGGTGACCTATTGGTTCTTATTTCAAGACATTTCTACCTAAGTTAACATTTTATAAAATCAATACAATTTTGTGGGTTTTTTGCATACTATTTAGAAAATAATGACAGGTCTAAACAAACCTCTTTTCTCTTTCCATTTTTCCTTCTATCCTCCATTCCACCTTTCCTTCTTTACCTTCCTTCCTCCCTTCCTTCTCCCCTTCCTCCCTCCCTTCCTTCCTTCCTTCCTTCCTCCCTTCCTTCTCCTCTTCCTCCCTTCCTTCCTTCCTTCCTTCCTTCCTTCCTTCCTTCCTTCCTTCCTTCCTTCCTTCCCTCCCATTATGCCTTTTCCTAGAAATATAAAACTAAATAAAAGTATGTATCTGGCAACAGGCTAAATTTTCTTATGAAAATTACATTAAAATATTTTTAAGGACTGTCAGGAGCCAAAGACTAATGAAATATTTCTCATAGGATATGGGCCCAATATCAAGGCTCCTGTTTCATTTGGTGCTCCACAACAACACAGCAACAATAACAAGCACAACAGTGGTGTTTCCCAAAGCTGGAAGAAAGCAGACCATAACAGAGACTAAGAACCTCCAAAGTGACATCCTACTAAATCTTTAAGTTTATCTTTGACTGTTAAGGAATCTGCCTTAGCTGGTGAATACAGAACCTAATACCTCTAGTAACATGTGACTCCATAGTAGAAATAAAAACACGGCATCTACCTGGTGATTTACATTGATGACAGAAATTGGAAGTTTAAAAGAAAATTACAAACTATACTGGGGACTTCTGCCATTCTGCATGAATGAGGAGGATAATTGGCAAAAGGTTAAAAGCAATTATTATTATTTTTTTTTAATGCAGGAGATTCTTTGAATGAATTTGGGCCACACCAGGTTTCTAGATAAAAACGAAGGACACCCAATTAAATTTGAATTTCAGTTAATAATTTTATTTTATTTATTTTTAAAGATTGTATTTATTTATTTATTTAAATTTTTATTTATTTATTTTTAGAGAGGGAAGGGAAGGGAGGGAGAAAGAGAGAGAGAGAGAGAAACATCAATGTGCAGTTGCTGGGGGTCATGGCCTGCAACCCATGCATGTACCCTGAGTGGGAATCGAACCTGCAACACTTTGGTTCACAGCCCGCACTCAATCCGCTGAGCTATGCCAGCCAGGGCTAAGATTGTATTTATTTTTAGAGAGAGGGTAAGAGAGGGAGAAAGAGGGAAACATCAATGTCTGGTTGCCTCTTGTGTAGCCCCTACTGGAGACTTGGCCTGCAACCCAGGCATGTGCCCTGACTGGGAATCCAACCAGATACCCTTTGGTTCACAGGCCTGCAGTCAATCCACTGAGCCACACTAGCCAGGGCTAAACAGTTTTATTTTAAGTATGTCTCAAATATGGCATGCAGTATACTTATGCTAAAAATTATTTGCTATTTACCTGAAATTCAAATGTAATGAAGTGTTGTGTATTTTCTTTTAGTAAAGCTGGCAGCCCTAGTGTACAGACATTCTTGGAACAGTGAGAGAAGAAGGAATGAATGAGCTCCAGATTGGTGCTTACCTCTTACACATAACTTCTGCTCCTTATTCCACATTCTGACATGAGAAAAGTGTTGAAGTTGGGTCATGAGCCATCAGATCTAGGAAGAATAGCCTGAGGGTCCTGTGTGTTGGAGCATATAAGACTTACAGAGCCCTGGCTGGTGTAGTTTGGTGGATTGAGCGAGGACTGTGAACCAAAGGGTCACTTGTTCGATTCCCAGTCAGGGCACATGCCTGGGTTGTAGGCCAGGTCCCTAGTGGGGGCCATGTGAGAGGCAACCATACACGATGTTTCTCTTCCTCTCTTTCTCCTTCCCTTCCCCTCTCTCTAAAAATAAATTTTTAAAAAATTAGCCAAAAATAGCTCCCACCAAAAGTTTAAAGACTTACAGAGGTGAGGTTTAACAAGTACAACATCTCATCTGATTTATTGCAATAACAAGGCCATTGAAACAATATGTAGGTTCTACTTTCAAAAAATCGCCATATGTTAATCAGGTGAGCACCTGTCTAAGGAAGTAATATGGGTTGGATTATAAATTGAAAAAAAACAAAAACAAAACAAAACCCTGGAAGAAACAGAGACTCTAAACCAACTACATTTTTGGCAACACTTTCCATTTTCTCTTTTGGGGTTTTCTTAAAGACATGTTTGTTTGTTTGTTTGTTTGTTTGTTTGGCTTTTGTTTGCTTGTTTTGGTGGAGGAGGTGGGAAGGTGTGGAAATGTTCAATCTGGCCCATTTTGTTTTCTCTTGGAAATTATATCACAGTAAAAGTTCCATTACCAGTCTTTGTGCCAAGTTACATAGTATTCAAATCAAATTAATTCTATACTAAAAAGTAACTATTCTGAGTGCCCAGTAAATTTAAGTGCCTTGTAAATTTTCTGAACTAGGTACTTCCATTTTCACGTGGGAAGGTAGAACATAGAAAGGTTAAAACATATCCAAGATCATAAACCCAGAAAATGAAGAAGCTACGATTAGAAACTGTCTGTAATAAGAAAACTTTTAATGCTGTTTAACTACATTAAAAAAAATCAAAATTATTTCACTACAACTTGAACGATGCTGTTTAAAGGGTTATTTAGGACATTTTTTTTTGTTACTTTCTGAAGTAACCAAAATATGAGTCCTAGACATCAGGTGCAATGTTCCCAGTATTTAATCTGAAATAAGAACCTGGGATAAGGTTCTCAGAAAACATTTTGATTTAGAAGCTAAGTTTGTGAACTATTAGCTATCATAATACACATTCTACTTATCAGTTACTTTATTTAAATAATGCAGGTGGCAATGCTGACTACCCTACTGCGATATTGTAGGAATAACAATGGAAGCAGAAAACATACCCCCAAATAATGCAAAGCTCCTTTTGTATGTACGAACTATGAGGTGCTATATGAAGATGAAATACCAACAATAGCTCTCTGATAGACATAAATGTAGACATTTCTACCCATTCACCCACTCTGCAGATAATTACCAGAAAAAATGTGGCTTTTATCCTTAGTGAGAGGGCATATAAATTCAAAACAGACAGATGTGACTTTTTTCTAAAGAAAATTACTGAATTCATACATTTTTTAGCAACAGAGAAGTTAGATGAAGTTACTTTAAAAATTAGTTAAAATGCAAATCCTGGCCTGCCTTACAATCAGTTTTTCAGAGAAGTATGAACAGGACTTTAGAATTTAAAGATTGCAATTCAAATGAATATTAATGCTCAAGTGTGCGGAGCACAGAGGTAACTGACCTCAGACCTCACACAGTGTACAAAGTAGCTGCTTAGCTGGGAAAACCAATTTTTCACCTTTTTTTTTTGTCAGAAATAGGAGACACTCCACTATAGCCTGGATTTTGTTCCTTGTAGAGGTCAAATCAGTGTCTGCTTGAAAAATTCATGATCCAGAAAAGGTAATTTTTAATGAATATTTATGAGCTATGTCCTTTCTTATCAGAGCTGTGCAAGTTTTCTGAAGCTTGCCACTAAGACTGGCTTGTGATTTTTAGCAAAAAACTCTGAATCAAAATGGAGAAAATGGGCTTGATATACTGTCGTCTGACTCATTTGGCTTCTTCTGTCATGCATCACCATTGCTTATAAAACAACATTGTCCCATGCTGTTCATATCACCACCATTGCAGCATTCTTTACCTTCCTTTCAGGATCCAAACACCAAGATGAAAGAACATTTAAACAACATTGTACTCTTTCTAGATATTTTTTAACTTTAAAAATATTTTGCCCATAAGGTTGCTGGAGACTCAGACCAAGTAACAATAGAACTATGGATCTTTTCTCTAAGAGCAGTGTCTCTTATATTCAATATATAAAAACAATCACTTCAGAATAATGAAAAGGCTTTTTAGCCAAATCATGATTTTTCTTACATTGTATCTTAAAGTTAGCACAAAATGAGATAAATCTCTAAAAAAGCCCCTGTTGAAATGTTACAGATTTAATATATATTAGTAATTATACATATATACATATGTGTTAATACAATGTGTTAATCATATATACAAATATGTATGCATATTAATCAAGAAAAATGTTAGAAATTAATTTATAAGTTAAAGAATTTGTTACATTTTAATTTGTTCAAAGACTAGAAAATACATTGAAAATGATTCTTTGAGTTATTCTTAATCAAATAATGTATGGAGATACAACCACATCATGAACATAATTCAACCTGCCTACAAATTGGTTAGGGTTTTAATGTTCAGTCTCTGCCATTTTATAATAGGAAATGTCTTCATAATGCAAAATTACTACTTATAGATTTTACCCTCAAGGTAGCATGTAATAGACACACATTATCATAACATTAGTCTTCATGCGGTTTTATGAAATGTTGGTTTGATAAATTAGGATGACAACCTATTTATCATGATAAATAGTAGAGGAAGGCATGTGGAAATGGAATTTAGTTCCTTTTAGTATCAAAACTTTGGTACACAAGGGTTATATCTTTAGCTTTTCTGAAAATGAAAGTATGTGTTAAAAATACCTAATACCAAATATAAATCATGTTTATTATTTTCAGTGTTTATTGCTTTTAGCATTTTGAAGCATTGGAAGATGAAGCCTGCAAAGTACCAAAACTGTAAATACATCAAGAGAGTTCTACTGAACCAGGTGATGTGTACCTAATTCTCTCTTGATTCAGACTTTGTGTCACATATATTACTTTGCTTGGAATGTTCTTCCTGTCTCAGTTAAAAACAAAAACACTCAGTCATATCTCACACATAGTCTCTTTAATTCCTACTCATCCTCTATGTCTAAGATTAGATGATGCTTCCTTTGGAAACTCTAATTTTGCAACCCCAGGTCATTGGAGCCCCTTGTACTTGCTCCATTCATATTGCATCTGCCTGGTATTACTATACTGTGAATGGTAAGCAATTATTGCCTTCCACACTGAAGGATTGTTCCATGGGGGCCAGGACTGAGGTTAGTATTCGCAGATCCTGGCATATACAGTCATTCATTTGATCAGTATTTCCTGAAAACTTACCAAGTGCCAGGCCATGTTTGAGGCACTGGATATAGGAACATATACTATACTAATAATGTACAAGATGAATTAAAAAAAAAGATAAGTGCAAGTTCAAATTGATCTGTTTTCAGAACAGATATTCTTAAAAAAGGCCCTGCATAGCAACAGTGATCCCAAATAAGAAAGAGAAAGTTGGGCGAATCATGTTACCTAATATTAAACTATACTACAATACTATAGTAATCAAAACAGCCTGGTACTGACATAAAAACAGACACTTAGATCAATGGAACAGAACAGAGAGCTCAGAAATAAATCCACACCTTTACTGTCAATTAATATTTGACAGAGGAAGCAAACACATACAATGGGCTAAAAGATAGTTTATTCAACAAATGATGCTGGGCAAATTAAACAGATATGCACAGAAAAATGAAACTAGACCACCTTCTTACACCACACACAAGGATATATTCAAGATGGATCAAAGGATTAAATATTAGACCGAAACTATAAAAATCCTAGAAGAAAACATAGGCACCAAAATCTTGGACATTGCTTGTAGAAATTATTTTTCATCAGACATATCTCCCCAGGCAAGGAAAACAAAAGAAAAAAATAAATAAATGGGACTTTATCAAACTAAAATGTTTTTGCACAGCAGAGGACATCATCAACAAAGTAAAAAGACAACCCACAGAATGGAAGAACATATTGCCATTACACCTGATAAAGAGTTCATATCCAAAATTTATTAAAAAGCTTACAAAGCTCAATACCCCCCAAAACAAGCAACACAACTAAAAAATGGGCAAAGCACCTGACTAGACACTTCTCCAAAGAGGACATACAGATGGCCAACAGACATATAAAAAGAAGGTCAATGTCACTAATCGTCAGAAAAATGCAAATAAGAAGCATGATGAGACACCATCTCACACCTGTCAGAATGGCTATCATTGATAAATCAAAAAACAGAAAGTGCTGGAGAGGATGTGAAGAAATGGGAACACTTTAACAGTGTTGGTGGGAATGCAGACTGGTTCAGCTACTGTGGAAATCAGCCTGGAGATACCTAAAAAAAATTAGAAATGGATCTGCCTTTTAACCCAGTAATCCCACTTCTGGAAATGTATCTGAGGAACCTGAAACACTAATTTGAAAGAACATAAGCACCCTTCTGTTTATTGTGGTAGTTACTTACAACCACCAAGACATGGAAGCAGCCCAAGTGCCCATCAATAGATGAGTGGATAAAATAACTATGGGACATTTACACAATGGAATTTTACTTGGCCATAAAAAAGAAGAAAATTTTACCCTTTGCAACAGTATGTATGAACCTGGAGAACATTATGCTAAGTGAAATAAGCCAGTCAGAGAAAGAAAAATAGCACATGATTTCACTCATATGTGGAATCTAATGAACAAACTGAAATAACAAGCAAAACAGAGACAGACTCATAGATAGAAAACAGTTGATAGCTAGTGGGGGGTTAGGTTAGGGGGTGGAGGGATTGAACAAAAATGTAAAAAAGACTCATGGACAGGGACAAAAGGGTGGTGATTACTGGGGGGAGGGGGTATAAAAGGGCTAAAGGGCAATGGAAAAATGTAATAAAGATCGTATATTTAAAGTAAAAAAGGTCATGGATGTAATACAGGTTGATGGGATGTGGGTATGATGGCAAATTTAGATTAGCAGTAGTATTAATGGGTAGCAGTGAAGCAAAAATCAATAAGGCCAATGAGTCAAATATTAGCCACTCTGTACCTCTTGCTGTCTAAGCCTCTACCTCTCTAGGTACCTTTTTAGTGCTTTCTTGATTCTTATTTTTCTGCTCACCTCCAGTAATCTGAATATCCAAATCATGTAAAATGATTTTCAAGCTTACATTTCTATATGACCTTATATTTCTATTACACTCTTAGAGTTTTGAAATACAGAATAAAAAATAATCCACTAAACAAAAGTTCTGATTTTTTATTTCCTTTTTTCTCACTGTTTGTTCTAAAATAGTTTAGTTTATTGTTTGACTCAAATATCCATATGACATTGCAAATACCATGATACTTGATAAGAAAATCTTACTGGAAAAGATAATGTTACTATATTGATAAATATGAATGATCTCATATGCATATTTTCATTGAAACTTCTTTATCTTACTATTATTTCTTGGTAATTTTTTAAATTCATGGACTATATTAGAATTTCTGTTCAAGGGAACATAAGAGAGTCAGATAATAAATGGAATCCTGGCTCAAATGTGTTCATGGAGCTCTCCAAGAGTCTTCTCCTCAATCCCCGGTATGTAATTAGAATAGGCATATTTGGTGCTTGGCAAAAGCCCGGCATCAGTCTCTTTGTCTATAGTATGAGAGCTGGCCAATAAGAAGAACCAAGTGGGAGTTTTTCAAGCTGAACCTGCAGTTAATACAGTAAATTAAAAACAGCACTAGATTTGTGACACTTTAAAGGACTAATGCAGTAATATGATTCCCATTTTACCTCCATTTCACTTACTAGTCTGACACTACCAAAACCAGACAGATCCTAAGAATGACCATGAACTACTGCAAATTCAAACAAGTATTTGTCTCTGTTTCAGCTCCTGTGCTACATGGGGTGTGTTGGCTAAAGCAGATTAACATGGACACAGGCACTTGGTTTGTAGCCATTGAATTGATAAATGAATTATTTTTTGTCCTCATGAGTAAGGAGAACCAGAAGTGGTTGACATGCACACATGCCAGAGAAGAGAATGCAGCTGCAGTCCTGCCCTAGGTCTATGTGTAGTCTTCCTCACCCTGTCACAATGCAATCTGTGCCATCAGAGCATTCTGCAGAATGCCACATTGGTCCACTCTGATGATTATAGATGTTAATCATCCAGAAGAGCAAGCATTTGCAAGTATATTGAAGGCATTTTAAAGACATATACACTCTATGAAGTAGGGGATAGATATGTAAAAAGTCAGGGGAGGGGCCCATGACATTAGCACATACATGTCAATAAATAAAATATATATGATGAACATGAGATAATTCAAGATATGCAGGCCAACAAAGAAACAGTACTCTGTGCAGAGAGGGTGATATTCAGAGAAGTGAGAAACTGAAGAAGACTATCAGAGGGTGATCAGAGACAAAATAGTTAGAGTCTTTAAATGCTAAGGTTTGAATAAATTCCACAGGGGTAAGGATCTTTACATGGTTCATTCATGTACCCCAAGAACCTAGAACAGTACCTGACATGTACCCAATACACATTAGTTACATAAATTCAATAACTTTGGGTTGAGAAGCTAATGACGCAATGAATATATGTCACATTTAGAGAGATAAGACTTAGAGAGACATTCATCCAGTCACGTCCTAGCACTATACTTGGCATGTACCATGTGATTGGAACTTGTTCAGTGCTCAAGGGGAACCTCATAGTGAGGGAGAAGTTTATATTAATGTCATCTAAGGAAGTTAATTGACTTCGCAAACACTTTATAACTTAAAGGTTGTACTTTGATGGGGATTATTTTTTTTTCGTATCTGCTCCTTAGTTTTGAAATATCCAAAACAATTGTCCATGAATTTATTTAAAGCCAATATTGTGCAGGCAGGGACTGACACATTAATATAATGCAAAAAGGATCAATGTGTGAATCAGGTTTATACCATATCGATCAGTGAGAATCTTTCTAATTCTAAAAATATTTGTCTCTTCTATACTTGTGTATACCCTCCTCAGTATCAGGGTGCTTTGGAACTACTAAATATATACATTTTGAATAAAAACAAAATGGTGGTTAGTATTCAGAAGGAATATCTCATCCATGTACAATAAAGTCAAGTAAAACATCTGTAATCATAACAGAAATTACCTTTAAACCATCTAAATGTTCACTTCCCTCTATTCCAATGTTTTTCTCTCACTTTGTGGAAAAGAAAGATAAACACAAACACCACCTTGCTAGCCCACCTTAACCTTTATTCTAAGCTTCATTTTGACACCCTGTTCCTTAATTATCAATCACACTCCAATCCTGCAGTCCTTTGGCTATTCCTAGATCTGATTTTTATTGTGAACTCCCTGATCACGCTGGTACGGCTTGGGTTTCTTCCTATATGCACAGCCACACATCAAATAGCATTCCATTCAGTTATTTTTCCAGATGTGTTCTTGATATAAATCCTCTAGAACTTGTAAAAATTATCATTATTGACTTGGTGAAGAAAAACCTGCTATGATGACCTGAGTTATGCATCATCTAATATGAGATTTGGAAATTTGCAAATGGATATTTACATATCAAACTTATGAAGAAACACTATCTCATATAGGGCAGAGATCATGTGAGCATTCTGCATAGCACAAACTTGATAAATATCAAGTGACTACATGTAATTTAAAATAACATTTGCTCACATCCTGGGTCTATATAACTAGGTGTGTTTTATTCTTGCAATTGAGAGGATGACTCATGATTATGAACTCTGACATCTCTCCTATTGATTGAAAGTAAATTGTGCATGTCAAATGAGTTATTATGTAGGTATCCAATTTAACAATTTATTGTCACCTGTCGTGCCAAAGGAAGATTTGTGGTTACTGTTGTGGTGTGGACCACTGTTTATCTAGTAATTCCTGGTATTACTAATGACTACTTGCTAGTAAAGCAACTAAGCCCCCAGAGACTTTAGCAGCTGGGGAAAAGGAAGCAATGGGATAACAAAAAGCCACAATTCATTTCTAGTTAAAGAGAAATCGCTGCACTGTACAATTCAGATATGTTTTATTTTTTATTAAGCAGTGGAAGTAAAAAAAAAATCCCTAATGTTTAGATTCCATAGATATTTCAAAACTTTGTAAGGAACTAGAGTAGAAAATGCTTAATTACCTACTTAGATTTCTGATCAGTACATGAATAGGCAGCTGTGCTTTTGCTGTGATTAAAAAGATATCAGAGAAAATGTTTTTAGGGTACAAAACTCCATTAGACATATCATCAGGAAAGATGCCACATTTAGTTTTTTCTGATACTGTAAAAACAAACCCTAAACCCAATCCAGAATACTTTCCTGTCAATAGGAAGTAATCCCATAATCATAGTTTTTCAATAAGTAAGATCATTTATATTGATTTTAAGTTTAGTTTTTAGTTAATTTATTAATTTCTTTTCTCTGATGAAAATTCATCTGCCTCTAGTTACTTAAAACATTTATATCTTTATTTAATAGAATAAAGGATAAAGAAGCTATATTTTCTACATGTCAATGACTGCTTAGTAATAACCTATTTATCCATGTAATCCTCACTTAATAATTATGACTTTCGGCTTAATCACTAATGTCTGAAATGTGTTGATTTGGTTCTTTATAGGCAAGTTAAATGTAATCAGTTTGTCTACTAAGGGGCACCAGTCCACTGTTTTCAACATGGTATCTATCAGAAGAAAAATCAAATAAATTTGATTTTTGAAAGCTATACTAATTCCAAAGCATCAAACCTCTCATCAAAAAAAAAAAAAAAAAAAAAAAAAAAGGGGAGGGCACTAAAATCAGCCTTGACAGCATGAGCTTTACAGTTCTTTGGAGATGATCATCATGTCTTAGCTTTAACAAAATAAAACTAAAACAAACAAACAAGTCTGTGGGATTAGAGCCCTGGCTGGCATAGCTCAGTGGATCGAGCACGGACTGCGAACCAAAGTGTTGCAGGTTCAATTCCCAGCCAGGGTACATGCCTGGGTTGCAGGCCACGGCCCCCAGCAACCGCACATTGATGTTTCTGTCTCTCTCTCTTTCTCCCTCCCTTCCCTCTCTAAAAAATAAATAAATAAAATCTTAAAAAAAAAAAAGAAGCCCCTTTAAAAAAAAAAGTCTGTGGGATCTAACTGTAAATACTGAAATGAAAATGATCCATTCCAAGGTCATATGTGATAAATGATAAATATGACAGTTACACATACATTAATAAAAACTAAAATGTGGAAATCTTCCCTACGCTTTCACAACTCCTCATCTCCCAAACATGAGTAAGCAGAATTTATGAATATTTACATATTGCATATTAAGATAATAATTAGCTTTCTGAAAGTTGAGAGACTCAGTAAAGGCAGAGAGTTTTCTGCATTTTTGTATTAGAAAAAGAGGCCTATTTCAGGTAGCTTGTAATCTTGAGAAAAAAATATTTTCCTGAAAAATAGTTTTAAAACTATTTATTAAACATTTCTAATATTTTTAAATGTCCAAGGATCATCATTTGCACAACTTAAATATTATGAAACTAACCTAGTGAAAATCCCCAAAGTGTTGTTTATTACATTTGTGACAATACGTGAGTTCAATGATAGGTGTATGTTTGTGTGTGTTTGTAAGTATATGAGCCCATATCTTCACATTACATATAAGAAAACTCCTTGTTCTTCTTTGCAGTTTTCAGTTTTTCTATCTCTCAATTTCTTTACCTTTTTTATGCTTAATTTTTTCATTTTACTTTTTCTCTGCCATTAAAACCAATAGCCATTAGAAATAATAACTAAGCCATTTGTGAAATGTTAAAATTTAAGAAAACCTTGGAAAATGTAAAGCAAATATTAAAAATGATGTTCTATCTCTCCCTCTTGTCTCTCTCTCTTTCACTCTTTCTCTCAAGGCGCTGAAAATTGTGGAAAAGTGAAACATCAACTCCCAAGAGTTACTTTCTCAAAGTGCTGCAAGTCAATTCAACAAGTATTTATTGAGCTTCCAACCCTGCCCTTGGGGATGCTGTGATATAAAATCAAAAAATTTTCCCAAAGGTAACACTTGATTCATTTTGATTTATAACTGGCAGCTGAGAGTCTACTCAAGGTTGCATTTGCTCTTTATATATAAACATTTTTATACAGCTTGAGCTTTTACCTCTACCAATGCTCAAGGCTTAGGACTCTTGGGATATTTTCCTAGATTATTGTGTAAAAAATGAATCTCTCTGAAAATGGTAATAATTAAAAGATTATCCATATGAGAATCTGTGGGAACCAATGAGAATATTGAAAGAATTTTAACTTTGATAAAGAGTGGATTTTTTTATGTATGGATATTTAATTCTGCTTTTTCTTTTTGTTTGTAGCTTTAAAATGTATATTCTTTTGCTGATTGAATGCCACTTTTTGTTTATATATTGCTATAAGATATGTTGCTGTGTCAAATAGTAATTATAAAATACTGAATTAAGTTATTCATTCAGTAAATATATAGAGGGAATCTACACTTTTCTAGGCATTGCACTGAGTGCAGAATTTGCCACATAAGGAATCTCAAATACAGGTAAACATAAAAGGGGTAGAAACTAGAAAAAGTTATAGAGAGTTGTTTTAATATACACAATCAAATTGTATCATGATTTTTATGTATTTGAAGAAAGCTGATTTTGCCTAACTGAAATAGAACAAGGATGATTGGATTTTTTCTTAGATATATAGTTGAACCTTAGGTAGATATTTCTTTGAACCCCCTCAACCACCCCCAAAATTCACCTATATAAGAAGGAAAAATTAGAGCAATAAAATTTGTGTTTTCTTTATTTTTTCTTATCAAAGGAAGTGGGAAAGGAAAAAAGTATAGAACATGTGGTCTGTGTTCCAGCAAATCCATTAAGAGAATTGGAGAAGGATAATAAAATGGATAGAATTACTTGTATTTGGATAAAGACTCATGTTAAAACTATTTTTACTGTTATTAAAAACAAAAATAGCCCTAGTTGGTGTGGCTCAGTGGATCGAGTACTGGCATGCAAACCAGAGGGTCACCGGTTCGATTCCTAGTCAAGGCACATACCTGGGTTGTGAACCAGGTCTCCAGGGGGAACATGTGAGAGTCGACCCACACACTGATGTTTCTCTCCATCTCTTTCTCCCTCCTTTCCCTCTAAAAATAAATAAATAAAATCTTTTAAAAAATAAAATAAAATAAAAATAACCTAATAAAGGGAAGTATGTGTTTTTTATTCAGATTTAACACATTTGAAAAGCAGCACCTTTTCAGCAGCGGGTTCAAAGGAGAGACTAATATGGAAGAGCTGCAGATGTGGGTGGAGCAAAGCAAAACAAGTTCAAGTACCCAAAAGTGGAAGGGGAGAAATTGAAATACAGGGCTCCCACCACACTGATGAGTTCAGGTTTCATAGTTTTAAGGGCAGTGAGAAAACTGACATATTCAGAAGGAAAATTCAGGTTAAAATAATTCCTCTAATTCTATAAAATATTTTGTGGTATTTATTTTTACTTATGTCCCAATGGATGTATTAAAGTTTCCTAGAACGTTGTCTAACTTGAATGAGGATCTTAGGATAAGATTGAGATAAGAAATATAATTCAAGTAGGAGAGTTAACAATAAATAAACAGTGAATTCAAATTTCTGAAAAATCGGTTAGGCTATGGAAAAATGGAGGCCGCTGAGGGACCTTAGAAGCCAGGCAGAAGCCCCAGCATTAGGACTGGTAACTGACAAAAAGGGATTGGGGGGTGATTGTTCCTTAGTAGGGGGTCCAGGGACACCACACACAGGATAAAACTAATTTCTGAGTTCCTCCCCCTGCATCTCCCCATCTCATCTTCAAGGAGAGGCTTGGTTCTGACTCGAGGTTTGGTTAAGAAGGAATCAAGTACCGTGACATTGAGACAGTAAAGTCTCAATAGCATGTTCTCTGGAATCAGAATTCTTGGGTTTGAATATCCACTTCGCTTACTACTTGTAGAAGCTAAATTGAGTTTCTCAACTCTTTAGGACTCAGTTTTGCAGTATAAGATGGGAATAATAACTGTACTTCCCCCTAGGGCTTTTGTGAGAATTAAATGTGTTTAATCCCTTTTAAAGTGCATTAGGGCACCTGACCAACATAAGCACTTCAGAAATGATAACTTGCTCATTCTGTGCAGGCAGGAAAAGCATGGCAGGAGGCAGAGTGAGAACAAATGGAGTGATTCCTGTGTTATTCTTTTACTCTAAAAATTAAAGTTGAGCTTTGACGTAAGGAATAGTAGCTTAAGTTTTGCATAATTGCAGACACAACACAAGATAGATCATCTGCTATCCTCACTGACAGAGGTTTTCCTTTGCGCTTCATAGAATTAGTAGGTCACATCTAAGTAGAGGAACCATTGACTGAAATCTTGATGAATCCTTAGTAATAAGATGTGTAAATCTTGAGAATGTTGGTGGAAGTTCTTAACTCTCCAAAACGTGTACCATTGATGATGCTTATGGTTGACATCCACTTCAGGCTCTAAACATTTAGATAAGGCATAAGAAGGCAAGCTGGACTAGAACAGTTTAACAACTATTAATTTAATCAAGTACAGATGTTATTTTTAAATAAATAGGATTAATGATTAGAGGAAAACAGGCCTTGGGAAAAATAAAATAGAATTAAATGCAAAAGCAGAGGTGAAAGAGAAACCATTCTATTATTAACCATATAATATATCACCAATAAAATAGAAAAGAAAACAAAACTCTGGTTCCAACTTTGTTTTTGTCATGACAGTATATTGTATTTTATGTATATTTAGAATAAAATTAATTGTTTTTGGTGTTATCTTCAAGGAAGGATGGTGATGGTGGCAGCAGAGTGGCCAAGGACAAGGTTCCACTCCCTGCAGTCGTGTCACCAAGTGTGAGCATGATGGCAGGTGGTACTTTGGGACTTCCCTATGGGAAGTATGATATAGATTCTTTTGAAAAAGGCACTGAACACATGCCTGGGGGGGAATAAAAAGTACCCAAAAGAAAGAGGGTTTTGACCTGTATAAAAAGTATAAACCAAATCATGCATATCTAAGGAGTGCTGCTGTAAAAGCTATTAGTTACCTCTCTGCTTATTGGTTACTGCAAGTAAGTGAGTTTTCGTGGACTCAGTGTTGCCTCTCCGACTTCATTATCATTACCATAAATAGATATTCAATTTATGAATTCACTTCCTTCATAGTACTTATGAATTGTATTAAGATTGCAATAACCTGTTGCTTCACCAAACTGCTTTACTTTTCTACCAACAGATAAATATGAAAACTCCCAGGGTAGAGAGGAAATTATCAACAAAATGAACAAGCTATTTGCAGTGCTTGTGACTTTTTAATTAAGAACTTATGCTCTCTCTGCATGATCTTCTTGGAGATCAACTCCAAGCCCACTGTGTGAGTGTATCTGAGGGAGGAACAGATACAGACACCCCCCTATATAAACATGTTTTGCTATGCATTTGTAATGGGAGGTGGTGATTTGCTCCTATCAGTGGTCACACATAAATTTTTGCAGTTGCTATCTGAAGTTGGTAATAAGTAATTTCATGCATGTGAAGTCATAGTGGGAGAACTGGACTAGCTTCTTCCTAATCATTATGTCAGAGAAGGGATGCTTGAGTCATGGTTCTTATCTAAGCTTATGGACACTGGGGTGAGATAGCATACCTGTCACCTATACAGAATTTCCTAGTGCATGTCACCCGCTAACACTATTCTTAGGAAAGCAGTAATATTGATGGCTACTATTCAGTCAGTTTAACCATAGGCTTGCAAAAGAAAAGACTACTTGCTTACCTTTTCTGAAGGATCACCTGCAAAATTTTCATAGAATCATGGAAGAAATGCTGGGCCAGAAACTGGGGGAGTTTGAGTCTCTGATTATTCTAGTAAACCATGAATCAGGTAGCCAAATCCCCTCTTGACTACTTTTCTCTGTCTTTCACTAAACCCGAAAAGCACTCCCACTAGCTCTGCTGGCAGTGTTATACCCAACTAATAAAAATGATGTGCACTACTCAATTTATGTAGGCCCGATTACATTAGAAGGCAGCTAAAGGCAAAAGTGAATCCTGTATACTGAACAGCATCAAAGCTCCTGTAATGCAGAAGGGGAAACATTCAAAGGGCAATATTATGCTCAATTTACAGAAATAGATTGAAAATTGCTGCCAAGTGGCCCAGCAGACAATGCTTATGTACAGCCAACACGGATCAGGTTGCTCAATTTGAGGACAAAGTTGTGCAGCATCAGGCGTTCGTTGATGGTTTCTGTGCCATCGTCCCTGAATACAGAGTAGTGACCAGACACCAACACTTATCTTGGTTAATCTGGTGCCAATCTATGAATTTTAAATGTTCTCTTTCCCCTGATCATTTCTATGCATATTAGAAAAATATTTTTAAAATTCTCAGGCTGAACCACTCTACTACCAATTTATAGTTGATTGCTTTTCACAAACATCCTGGCTATACGTCCTGGAATAAAATTCCTTAGACTTTTTATTTAGGTATGCCAGTATTGTGCTGTAAGCTTTGTCAAACCCTTGGTATCTTACTTAAGTGGTTTCCATCAGTAATAATGGGAGAGGTTACAAATCTCATTATAGCAAACCTTTTGGCCATCCATTTTATACTGTTACCCCTAATAAAAATGTCTGAGTTTCATGTCCCCAGAAACTGTTTCAAATTTTTCAAAATAGGTTTAGTCAGGCAGTGCAAAACAAATATCATATGATCTCACCTAATCAACAAAACAGACAAGTAAGCAGAATATAACCAGAGACATTGAAATTAAGAACAAACTGACAGTGACTGGAGGGGAGGTAGAAGGGGATAATGAGGGCAAAAGGGGGAAGGGTTTTCAGGAACATGTATAAAGGATGCATGGACAAAACCAAATGGGGTTAGGGTCGAGGGTGGGAAACGTGTATGGCTAGGGTGGAGGGGAGTGGTGGGGATAGAATGCAGGAAACTGTACTTGAACAACAATTTAAAAAGGTTAAAAAAAAAGAGGTTTAGTCAAAGAAATCAACTGTTATTTGAGCTCTGTCAATTAATGCCTTCCTGGGACACCTTATTTTGGAAATGACTTTTGCCATTTTGACAGAATTTAGTTTTGATATTCAAACAGATTTACCCTCCTCCAGCTTTCTCAGCTACCAGGCATTTGAACTTTTACTCACATTTTTTTGTGCTTAGCTTCTGCTGACTAGCCTCTCCAGATACCATGCAGGAGGCTGACTGAAATATAACCTCATTTCAGGTCAGATGCCTTTAAGCTGAAAACCATTTCCAAGAAGGACGAAAATCTTATATATTTTAAGTTTGTTTATTTGGCTGTATTGTGATAAGAACAATGGGTATAGGGATTTTTTTCCATTTTTTAAAATGTATCGTTCAAGAAGAAGAATTCAAATGTCCAGTAATCCTCATTGTTGCACACACAGGAAGTATAAAATGGAAAACACTGTGACAAACTGAGTAACCATTGTAATGATGGGTAGGTACAAAATAATGCTGAGGGGCTGAAATTACTTTTTAATTAATAAAAATGTAATTGTGACTTGAATATTTAAGAGTCAGTTTTAGAAATGTAAAACTTTGATTTAGTAATCTTAGACAGATCATAGTTTTAAAAATGTGCACTGATGGGTGAGAACAAATTACCTGAGTTTATTCCTAGTGAATTTCCAAAAGACTACCCACTGAGTGGTTCCGCCCATCATATTGTCTCAAAATGTCAACACTAGCCTCTGCTTTGCTCTAATTGTCATAAAAAATCTACTTAAAATAAGTACATATTATCTAAGATGAAGAGAGAAGGGAGTGAGTGCTTTCTTTCTTTCTGACTAAAGACCATCTTAAAAAAGCTAGAGACCTTCTTTGGGGGGAAATAACTCTGGAATTTTTACTGTTTAAGAGACAGTTTCTTGGGACATACGATGAAGGCATTTTTACTCTATGGACATAATTTCTGGGGACGTAAGACTCAGACATTTTTACTAGAGCTGAAAAGACAAGATGCATGGCCAGAGTGAAGGAGCTGGTGTAATATGACATGTAAACTTTCCCAGCATCCCTGAGGAAAATAACTTAGTTCAGAAGCTGAGAGTTTAACAAAGATTCTGGGAGAATCTGGACATATCTGAGTGACTGGCCACCTCTGGAGACAGAGCAGGGCAGGCACAGCTAGCTTATTGGAAGGACATAGCCTTGGTAAGGGATGTGGGGAATACAGAGAACCTTCCTTCATTTTTATAACACAAGTTCTTTTATAATTTTACTTTAGCTCTGTCTTCAGAAAACCACTTTCTGAACATTTATCTACCCAGTTATGTTTAAGTCTATATATTGACTTCTCAAAAAAGCACAGATTTTACAAGTGGTATGAGACAGTGGCTTGTTTCATACTTTTAAAGTCATGGCTATTTTGGTTTATGGGAAGGGAGAAGTGGCATGCACAAATTGGATAGCCACATCTAACTTGAATGCTCTGTTTATTAATTAAAGTGCACTATATTATTTTATGTAGTTTAAAAATTTCAGGAAATAACTATTTTAGATGTTGGAATTAGCCATGTATCTCTCTTTTTAAAGAAAACTATCTGTTATAAAACATACACTAAGTGAGTTAAAATTGAAGTCATATATGACTTAAATTACTTTAAATTGAGGCATTGTACTTATGATTTTGTTCATACTTCTACTTCCTCTCTAGTTTTGTTAAGTAATTACTCAAAAAATTATATTTCTTACTTGTAGGAATGACATTTATTCCCAAGCAAGACTAGAACTATGTTTTTAAAGGTATTATGCTGAAGCTTTTTTCTATATTACTTTGTTTAATTCTTACTACTTTATGTAAGTTCTTATAAATGAAAGAACCAACACAAAGAAAATTTGAATGTCTTTCTCAAGGTCACACATCTAGTTACTGCCAAATACGAGATTCAATCCTGACTATGTTTCATTATAGTAGACATCTTCAAACTTCTCTTATGGTGTCCAATGTTCACAAATGTAACAACTAATATGCATACAAACACACAGATTTTGAAAAACAGAGCACCCAAAAATTCAAACAAGTAGAGCACTACAGAAACTCTTAATCCTGATAATTTATAACATTATGTCAGCTCATTATGGGCTATAGCATAACAGGGAGCTTACAGGCTATGTGTAATTATGACCTCACCACTTGCAACTCTATACTTTCCTTCAAAAAAAGAAAGGATAGTATATTAGAAGTACATGAAGGACACAGCATCAGAGCAATAACCATGCATCTCCTGCAAATTATACTGAAATATAAATGATTGGCTATATGATATAGGATATACTATTCTTAGTGTCCCTAAAAATATGTTTCTCATCCTGCATGAAATTGATAAGTGAGACTGACTCTCTTATCCTCTGGCTTTTTCAGAAAAAAAAAATACATTTTAAAATTTTATTTTAGAAGATTAAACATTTAACCTTCTCTTGAAACTAAAGCATACACAATAACCCCAAATGCTATTCATTGGTACTAATAATGTTCACATAAATTTTCTACCAAGATTTTGACTGCCTTGCTTTGCTTTTATTATTCTGGAGTTCCACCCACTGCAGTGGTTAGACTTTCCTTACTATCTGGTCAACACTATGATCAGCAACTCATAATGAAGAAAACTGAGTGAATTAATGCATCAAACATGATCACATATGATCACATACTGTTTTAGTGGGGCTGAACTATTTTAGCTATAGGCTAAAACAGAGGGCAAAAAAATAAAACACCTCCAACAAGCTACAATTTACTTTCTTCTCATCTGTCTGAAATGAAACTAAATAAAAAAAAAAAAAAACACTTCCATTTCATTATTTTGCCTCTCTTACTGTGTTGTATCCAATTAAGATGGGGCTTGGTCACCACCGACAAGCATTTTTACCTCCAGAAAAAGGAGTAAGAGACTGAAGGGAAAGACATGTCATTTTCTGGAAGTGATATGTGCAAACCTCAAATTTCTTAGGAAGGAACTCAGTAAGTAACGTGACCATACCTAGCCTGAAGACAATTTGGGGACTGTAGTCTCTAGTTAAGAGGCCAGTGCACTGCTAAAACCTGCAGGTAAGCTCTGGCTCTCAAAGGAAGAAAGGAAAAGCGGAGACTGTCACCATCTTAAATTATAAGCTGGTGATGTTTATACTAACTTTGATGCCTCCCTCTTTCCTAGTCTTTCATTTTCCTTCTCCCTTAGATAAGGCTTTTATGGATTTACTGCCCTTCTTTCAGAGAATATGAAGAGCATGTGGCAGAAGAATGTAGTTGGATATTGAATGATGTTACTTTAAGCACTAAAATGAAAATTAGTTAATTTACAAAATATACTTTACCCTGAATGCTTAAAGAATATATTTATGGTCTTAGGGAAGTATTAATATGGAGTGTGTCCCTAATGAGCTTTCTAGTTCACCAAATGGTTACTATGTACTTACTACATGAATAGAGCTGAGTATAATATTTTGAAGATGAAAGAATTTGAACACAAAGAAACTTTCCTCAAATAATTTTTGAGGATACCCAGTGAAAAAAATCACCAAACAGGGTAATGATATAAGAGCTGTCACAGAAGAGAAGAGATAAAGCTCCTTTTGTCTGTGTTTTTTTTTTTTTGGTGGGGCACTATATATGTGATGGACCACTTTCCATCACATATATTTTATTTTAAAATGACTTTCTTATTAAATTAGTGTTTCTGTATAATGTAGTTTATGTAATATCTCATTACAAATATATAATTATATGAGGGCATAAAATAATTCTACCTTTTATTTGGGGCAGCTTATTTAAATTATAATATATAGGCTTTGTTCTTTGATTCTATCAATCATGAAAATGGTATTAATTATAGCCTTTATAATGTCATAGTATTTCTTCTCTGCTTTAATGAGACAGAAAGAATGACTCTAAAATTTAATGTTCTTAATCATGTGGAGAGTTTGTTGAAAATACGTATTTCAGAGAGATTCTGGTTCTACAGGTCTTGTAAAAAGGCCAGGAAGCATTATTTTCCGCAAGACTGCTGTTGAAAGACCTGGCTGCTCTTCCCACTTTAGAGACCGCACACACTATTTAAAGCATACACTGGAAAGTTCATACAAATAGATACCAATATTGATAGGTTTTCTTCACATAGTTTGATTTTTGGACATAATTATCTTTTGTGTGTGGGTGTTTGAAATTGTTTCTGTCAATATGATTGCCTCTTCTAAAAGAGGGCAATTATTCAAATTTGCCATATCAAAACAAAAATCAATGTATTAAAAATGCTTTCATGTTAATGAAAATGTAATCTACACAAGAGGTGTGATTGACATAGTCTCTATATATCTTTACTTATTTTTAATGAGAAAAATATTAAAAGAGGACAAGCTTATACCTATTTTATCAGTATAGGTAGTATCAATAATCCACTGTTTCCTGATTATGTATTTTTCTCTTATTGCTTCTGGATTGGTACATGTTCAAGGTTAAGGAAGAAAAGTAAGGAAGCAAGAAAGAAAAATAAGAATGAAAAGAAAGAAGGAAAGAAAAAAGGAAGGGAGGGAGAGAGAAAAAATAGTATAAAGATACAAATCATGAAAAAATAATCTTGAAAACAATAGTACTTTATCTTGATAAATCATTTGAAGATAGACTCCATAGTCCAGCTACATGTGTTCAAATATGTACAAACACTATTGATGCTTTCAGCCTTGCCTCCCCTCTCCTAACTCACACTGTAGTCATTGGAAAACACCAGTGCCACGTTTTTAACTGATTGTTAACACAGTTTGGAAAAAATCTTATTTATTTAAATTGAAATTCAAGTGCAATCCTTTCATTCCTTTAAAAGGTATTATTTCACAAATTTGAAAGATTTGTATTCAGGAACAGTGATGGTTCTTGACTTTGAAGACCTCCCTCTGCATTTTCCCAAAGCACAAGTGGTCTAATTTTAACCTTTAATTTCAGTGAGTAGATAATCATCTTATAACCATGAATACCATGCTGATTTCTTGCCAACTCTTCCCACCTTTAACACTACCATCACTGATGTGTATTGATTTGAATCTTCTGCGTCACAGTACCTAATTAATTTCAAACACAGCAGAATATTTTGGGATTTTATATTCAGGATTTGATTGATTTCTTGTCTTGCCACTTTTAATCATATTTGGAAAAAGAATATTATGTCAAAGCTGTCTAGTCGTCTTCTCATTAAAAATGTTATAAGTGCAATCTTTAGAGAGCACTTCATTTGAATAAAGTATCTAAGACTTGAAGTAATATACATAGAGTGGGCATTACATAATAATATTTAGTTTAAATATCAGACAGAATGTGTGTTTTAATTGATCCATCACATGACTATTATATGCAAAGAGTAATTGTTTATGTAGAATTCAGATCTATATTTCACATCTTTGTGATTTATACAGAAACCTTTTTTTGGTCCAACTCTCACATCCAAATGCCTAATACTTTGTCTAAAATCCATGGGGCCTTGGTATGTGTTCCTGTGCTCTGCTTTAGTGATAAACCAAATAGTCAACTACATCATTTCAAATGCTACTCTTTACAGGCAGTCTTTGAAAGAATAGTACCAGCACTGCTGTTTTGTGGTACAACAGTGACAACCAGTGGCCACTGGGTTTCACTTTAGGCTGACAATGTATTGCAGGCATTGTATAGATTAACACTCAATTTGCTTTTTGCTCATATTCATCTTATACTGAAAATAGGTAGAGATCCACCACATATATATTTGAGAAAAACCTTTTGTTTTATTAATTTTCTGAAATTTAGATTAAAATGGTCTTCCTAGGAGGTCACTGCACATGCTAACATATTGGAGCTAACTGAACGACTCTTAATGGATTTACCTTATGTGATATATGAGTAAAAACAAAATGACCTATTATTTTTTCTTTTGCCTACAAGGAAAAGAAAAGAACTGCTAGATATATGTGAAAAACACATCAAAGCACTCCCTGGGCAAACAGTCAGGGACTGTGTAATTATTCACTACCTGAACATCCCAGATTGGTCTCATCTTTCCTTTCTAAAAGGTCTATTATTTCTTTCAAATGGAGTGTTTAATGGAGTAAAGCTTTGCTAGAAGTAATGAGCTGAATAATGTAGAGTTCAACTTTGGATTATGGACTTTTGGACACTTCAAGCAGTTACAGCTCATGATTTAATCTTTATATTTATTTTAATTTTTTTCAGACAGATCTATTTATATATCCTTAAAGTTCTCTCTGAGACACAGCAAACTGAACCCACCTCTCCCCACCCCTTTTCCCTCTAGTGTCTATGACATTCCTACTTTGTCTCAAAATGCTCTTTTTTTTTCTTTTTCTTTTTAAGCATAGCTATAAACCTTCATTTCCTCCTCACTGGCACTGCTCTAAGAGTGCTTATGGCAAATTTGCTTCTGTAATCATAACTTGAACCCATCTGGGGATGAGATTGGCTACAAGCTTAGTATTTCCACTTAACATATTCATGATTAGCATGCACAGAAGGAGCAGAATTAGGATGAATGTTTTTGGAACAGTACAGATAAATCCTCATAAATGTAGTACAACAGCTCTGGAAACGCACAGTGCGGAAATGTAATGAAGCTGAACTCTGCAGAGAGTTTGGTATTCTCAGTACCATGCCTCTCCTAATGAACTCATTTAGATTAGAAAATGGATTTAATATTTTATTGGAATTAACCTGAGCCAGTAAAGAGGATTACAATTTCTTTCCATAAATATAGTGATATTACAGGGTGAGGTAGCATGTTACATGAATATTAAGCACTTTATGAACATTGTCATGAAGCCAAAAGGAGTAAGGTGATTATATTTTAATATAGTGGTACTGTTCTTATAATAATTAAATTTGAATAGCCGTAAAGGGATATTTTTAAAAGATTTAAATCAGAATTTTGTTGTATTTTCAGAGCTAAAATGTGTTGTGATTAAAATGAAACTCAGGATAGACTAAGCAACTGGCCTCAGCAGCAGCTGTATTCTCCCAAGTGGGAAATAAACATAAAAAAACTTGAGGGGATAAAAAGGGAAACTAAGGTTTTGAGTTTGACTAAAGAGAAGGATTATCTCCTTACTAGTGTGAAGAAAGTTTGTCTCCTTACTTACCCCTGGCTACTCTGGTAGATGAGCTAGTCAAACACAGAACTTGGCTGCATTTTTGGCTAGTTTCTTTTACCCCTTCTGCCTTCTTTTGTTTTCAGGCCAAACTCACTTATGTCCTTTATGGACTCTGACTTCATGTTTTTCCAATAAGAAGCATACAGTCTGTAAAGGAAGTGATTCAGGAACACTCACAGAGCATGCGTGCTTTTAATCCCTTAACAACTTTTAGCCCTAAGCTACTTCTGCCATTAATTTGTGTAAATCTAACTGATGTGTTATAGGCAAGGGATCTAATATCACACTTTTGCAATCTTAAAAAAATAAAACTATAAGATAAATTTGACCCAGCCTTAAACAAAGGGCAAGCTTTGGCCCTGGAGTGCGATTTCTACCCATTTTGTAAAGTCAGGTACTGTGCATATGCGCACCCAAGCATTCACTGATGTTACAGGATAAGGCACAGTGAGCACTGCATGCTGGAGGCCAGGGTTAGGTCCCGAGGCTGTGAAGAAATCTTCTGATTAAAGCTGAACATGTGCTGTAAAGCTGTTCAGGCATGTACACGGAGTTAGTTTCAGGGAAGCTTTCCACCCCTCCTTCGTTCCACCTACACAAGTAAAACTTTTTTGCTTTCGCTGGAAAAAGACATGTGAGAGACTGCTCCATGTGCGGATTTCAGATTTCCCCAACCCACACACGCAAAAGCTTCCACAACTGATGCTTTTTAAGCTTCAGTCACACTGGGGCTTTGAGATAATGCTATTAAACTGGAACTGGAGAAAATCAGGTACTTGCTGAGTATGTGGAGGGGAAAAAAACAGGTCCCCAACAAGAGAGGTCAGGCTTAGTGCAGAGCAGCTGGCGAAACTCTGCTGCAGGAAGGCTGGTGTGACCTGCAGGGGAGGCCTTTTAGGGGGAATGTGTCCTGCTGGAGACTGATGAAAGAGGGCATGCTAGGAGAGTCCATGGGACCAGGAGGAAAGGAAACAGGAACAGGAGGACTTGGGAAAGAGGGCTGAGGACGGGAAACTGCCAGGAGCTTGGGATTTACCAGTGTCGCCAAGATCCTGGCCAACAACCCCTTTGTTCCACTTTATTTTCATTTCTACGGTTTTCCCTCCTAATCATTATCTTCTGGTGCCCTCTCTCATCTTGTGTCTCATTTTATTATTTGATGGGGTAAAATATTGAGTACAAGATTTCTATCATAATTAGCCCATTGTCCATCTCCCTTGGAGGTAGACAGGTTTTGAGTAGATAGGCACGGATGGGAAGTTTTAGCAATGCTACTGAAATAAATGAAGGCATACCCAGAAAAATCCTTGACTTCTAACATTCCTGAAAATGATCTTTCTGCAAGATATGGTATTCTTTTCAATCAGGCAAATTAGCTTGCAAAATGATTTTCTAAATTTCCTTATCAACTTTTCTTTTAGTATGTCAGTGGTTAGTCTGGCTGACTTAGTTCAGACAGCTCTCTTGTCATGAGAGATATATGTACACTGTGTCTCTATTTTCTGGTAAGAGGATAAGATACAGGAAAAATAAGTGATATACCAGCAATTTTCATACCCCTGAGCATAACTAGTGAGAAGCAGCATGAGAACCAAGACAGTTAAGAAGCTAGAAGAGGGTCCCCATTTTCTCCTCTTCAGGCTTATACCCAAATAAGGAGACACAGCATCAAATAAGGGTGCAGACTCTATTCTGCACTGCCTTTTGAATTCCAAGAGAAGCTGATTTGCAGGCTCCCTTTTCCCAGCTTATGAGCCAGCTTCCACAAAGTAAATATGGTTGTTCATAGTGAGAGACCATGAAGCAGATGATAGAGGGATAAGTACCTACTTGTTAACTAATGCACATTATCCTGAAACTAGAAGAGAAAGAGATATTTCCTGAAACTCTGAGCCTTTTATAAAATTTTTTTAATGCCAAGTTCATTTAAACCACTCTCCTTCTCTTACACATTCTATAGTACATATATTGGTAAACCCTTCCAAAGAAGATAGGTCAGGTCCTAATTCTCAATACCAGTGAGTATGCTCATATTTGGACATACAGTCTTTGCAGATGTAATTAAGGATCTTCAAAAGAGATAATCTTGATTTAGAGTGAGCATTAAGTTCAATGACTATTGTTTTTATAAGGCAGAGGAGAGGGAGAAATTGAGGTACAAAGATTTGGGGACATGGGGAAGGCCATGTAAAGACAGATGCAGAGATTAAAATTATGTTGCCATAAACCAAAGGACACCAGAATACTTTGAAATCAGCCTATTTTTTCTTTCTTTATTTAAAAAATTGTCTTTTAGGGATACGGGAATTTAAACAAATTCTGAAGTGTACAGAATAATATAGTAAAAAGCCATATATCTGCCATCCATCACCCAGACTTCTGAATTATTAAATTGACCAATCTTGTTTCCCATACAGTCCTTGTAACGTAGAGTCAGTTCCTCAGTTCCTTAATGTGTGCTTCCGCCTCCTTACTCTCATCTTCAAGTCAGTAAGGCCTGGGAATTTATTAGAATATGGATGGCCTTAGAACAATTACTGATGGATGGGGGGCATGAAAATGTAACTCCTCCATACTGGGTCTGGAAATCTCAGAGATTTCATATGTACTCTGACTTCCACTGCAGAATCATGTTAAAGCTACTTCTGTAGCACGGTCCATAAAGTTCCACCAGGACTCCCCATCCCTTGTTCTGCTCTCTCTGGGTCACAGTGGGTGTAGCAAAGTAACAAAATAAGCCTATGAATACTTGTCTCCAGGTCTATTTTTGGGAAACTTAACCTAACATCTTTATTCACTGAGATCCTACTGCATTACATTGAATTACTTCCCCCAATTAGAGCATTTCATTTGTATTTCAATATGTATCTCTAAAATTTAAGGACTCCTAAAGAATGCATTACCATTATTACATCTAAATATAACAGTAAAATTCCTTAGTACATAAAATAGCAGTCAGTGTTTTAATATACAATTATCTCATAAATATAATCATTTAATAGTTTGATTCACCTGATAAACAAACAGTACATTTAATTTGAAATGTCTTGTTATCTCTCTTAATATGGAGGTTTCACTCTTTCTCTGTTTTTCTTTTTCTTTGATGTTTGTTAGAAAAAATTGTCATTTTTCTTTAGAGTTTTCCATAGTCTGAATTTAGCTGACTGAATCTTTGTGGCTTTTTTTTTTAAGCAAATTTGTCTAGCCCCTCTATATTGTGTTTTGTTGATATTTGAATTTAAAGCTTGACCAAATTCAGATGTGATATTTTCATGAAATCTCTTTTATTGGTGACCAGATGTCCTTTTTATTAGAAGGCATATAATTATGTTTACATTTTCACTATTTAGTGGCTATTAATAAATAATGTCTCCACCCATTAATATTTTAGAAACTACAAAATGGTAATACTTTTTTTGAACAATAGACACTTTAATTACAGGAGCTCAAATAGAAAGGAGGAGTATTTATTTGTCTTTCTGGGCTTTATTTTCCTCAGCTAGAACCGAGTTCCTTGCCCTCCAGCACACAGCCATCTGGGAGGCCACAAGGGCCTGGTCTTGGAGCAATGCATGCAGGAAGCTTGCCTTGTGGAACTGCTTGTCTAGAAGATGGCTGATTTTAACATTTTTTCCTTTCATCATATTTCTCCTAAATTTTTTTAAATCTTCTTTTTTGTTTAAGATTTCTTCCTCCTCAGCAGTTATCTTGGCCCTCTTATTCTTCTTTTTATTTAACAGTTTATTTTTATTGCATTTTTTTTCTATTACCTTTTATCACCCTTATGCCCTCTTCCACCTATACTCGTCTCTCTTCTCCAACAATCACCATACTGTTGTCTGTGTCCATGTTGCTTGATCTTGCCATTCCCCAGTGCCCAACCCCCACCCCCAGAGATGCCATCCTGCTCTCTATGAGTCTGTATCTAATTTGCTTGTTAGTTCAGTCTGGTCATTAGATTCCACATATGAGTGAAATCATACAGTGTTTGTCTTTCTCTGACTGGCTTATTTCGCTTAACATAAGGCTCTCCAGGTTCATCCATGCTTTCACAAAGGGTACAATTTTCTTCTTTTTTTATAGCTGAGTAATATTCCATTGTGTAAATGCACCACTTTTTACACAATGATGAGTTGTTTATCAGCTCATCTACTGATGGACACTTGGGTTGCTTCCACATCTTGGTGATTATAAATAACACTGCAACAAACATAGAAGATAGGGTTAGTGGAATCACTGGGTCAAAAGGGAGTCTCATTTTTAATTTTTTTTTTTGAGGAAACTCCATACTGTTTTCCACAGAGGCTGCACCAGTTTGCATTTCCACCAACAGTGCAGAATGGTGGCCCTTTCTCCACATTCTAGCCAAAACTTATTACTTGTTGATTTATTGATACTAACAAAAAAATGTGAAAAGAAAAACTGTACTTGGAAAATTATGACAGTGAAGAAGAAAATTAAAGAAAATGCAAATAAGTAGAAGCATATACTACATTCATGGATAGGAAGAATTAACATCACTAAAATGTCTGTACTACCCAAAGCAATATATAGATTCAATGCAATTCTTATCAAGATACCAATGACATATTTCACAGAACCCGAACAAATATTCCAAAAATTTATATGGAACCACAAAAAACCCTAAATAGCACCGGTAGTCTTGAGAAAGAAAAAACAAACTTGGAGGAATCATGCTACCTAATATCAAACTATATTACTAGGCCATAGTAATCAAAACAGCCTGGCACTGGCATAAAAACAGAATAGTGAGCCTAGAAATAAACAAAAGAGGCCAAAACATATAATGGGATAAAGATAATTTATTCAATAATTGGCCCCCTTCTTGCAGCACAGGGGTGATGCATGGTGGAACTCATACCACTTGTTGGTACAGCATGCCCTCAATGAGTATAATGCAGTTCTTTTTCCTGGGATCTTGGTGTAGACCAATTTGTCATTGTATGCATTGTAGATAACATCAGTAATCCTTGTTTTACACATACATTATTCTGAGTCAAAGGAGAAGTTGCATATGTCCAGCCTCAAGAATCAGCATTCCCTGCTGTCTCCCCACAAGCAGACCATGTAAATGCAATGGGTACAATCTTAATGTTGTCAGTGGGGCATCATAGCTCATATTTTTACTTCTTGTGGTGGGGCTTTCTCTTGCACTTGGTCATGTAACACTTGTGCCAGTTGTCTTGAGAGATGTCCATAGGTTGGTGCCAGCTGGAAAGAGACTTTCCTTTTTTAAATTTCTTTTCCTTTTATTACTTGGATTACTTCTAGAAAGACAAGTACTCATCCTCTATTTGTTTGCTGTTTGGTAAACTTCACTTAGAAAAAGCAAAATAAGTGTTTATTTTTTCTTTTTACCAGTTGTTAAAATATGCCTGGCTCTCTGCATCTGCAGTTCCAACCAACTAAAAATAAACAATATTTTAAAAAGTTATGTTGCTGCTAACAGGTACCATATAGTTAGGATTTTGATGGTGTGTTTGTAAAGAACATGAACAGACTTTTTTCTTATCATTATTTCCTAGACAGTATAACAACGTTTTACAGAACATTTGCATTGTATTAGTTACTATAAATAATCTAGAGATGGTTTAGTAGGGGTGTTCAACCTGCAGCCCATGGGCCTCATGCAGTCCAGTATGGAAATGAATGCAGCCCAACACAAAATCATAAATTTACTTAAAACATTGTGAGATTTTTTTGTGATTATATGTCACAATGTATTGAATGTGTAGTCCATGATAACCCTTCTTCTAGTGTGGCCCAGAGATGCAAAAGGTTGAATACCTCTGAATATAGCACCGGATGTTGGTAAGTTATATACAAATACTGCTTTATTTTATTATATAAGGGACTTGAGCATTTGTAGATTTTGGTGTCTTAATGGGGAGGGTATTGGAGCCATTTGCCCTGTGGATACTAAGGGAAGCCTGTAGTGGGTTGACTTGTATACCTCAATGGAGACTAAATAGGTTTTTTTCTGTCTTTTAGTAAAATTATGAATTCATTAGTTTAAATGAACTTGGTGTGCTTTATCTATTACAGTGATAAATCTTTTTTGTCCATTCTTCTGGCCAATGAGAGTCTAGTCAAATTGCTTTGTGAGTCCTTTTGGTATGACTGGAGTAGTCTTTGATGTCTTTCTTCCTAAGAGTTATGAGCTTCCGGGTCATCTTGTATGTATTCAACTCCATAACTAGAATGGACATTTTCCCCAGGATCTCTTATTAACTTTTGTGCAACTGTAGGTCATTAATTCAAAGCCTTATCAGTCAATGCAGGTAGGATTACTTTTTAAGGTGAAATATATCATGAGTTTAACTGAGTCCTTCAATTATAATTCAAAAGTATTGAATTTCACTTAAGCAATTCTAACTTTAATTTAAACCTATTTCTGCCACACAGAGACACCAATTCCCAACAATCCTAGTAATGATAAAATGAGGATATCATATAATTGGTCATCTGTTTTATTCCACAAAATGTAAAAAAAATCTTTATTGACAATCACAATTTTCACCAACAATATGATATGGAAATCAGTGTAAGCTTTTTTGTAGTTAAATTACTATATTAAATTAACATATTAAAGACTCTTGAAATAGCTACTTTCTGGGTGCTTATGCCTCCAACAAGTTACACAGTTTTGTTTATTTGTTTATTGTTATTTGTCATATTCTTTTCTGTTTTTAGGCTTTAAAATATAGGTAAAAATAGGTGTATTCAAATATGTCAACCTCCTCATCCTTAGCCCTTATCTTATACCACACTCTATTTATAGGTAAGCATTAAAAAATATTGTTTTTTAAATTTGTTTGTTTGTCAAATATAAACATATATATTAACTTCCTCTTCTTTCTTAAACATTGATATAATATACTCACTCTTCTCTACCTTGCCTTTTTATCTTCTACTAATACAAATCTAAGAGGTTATTCTAGGGTAGCATATAGAAATATGTTTATTTTTGCAATAGCAGAATGTTCCACTTTGTGGAGCCCATCTTAACTTATTAAACAAGTCCTATATTAATAGATATTTAAGTTATTCCTAGGTTTTTGCTAATATAAATCAGTCCTTAAGTAAATAACCTTGTAAATATTTTTAAAAGTGTATTGTTAGCGTATATTTAGGATACATTGCTAAAGATAGGATTGCTGTGTCAAAGGCCAAATAAATCTGTCATTCCAGTATATATTATTAACTATTTCTTCATAACAATTATACCACTTTATACCGGTATATTCTGTCTACATTAAGAAAATCTCTTTGAGTGTCTTTATATTAGGTGAAACAAGATGCTATATTTTCTTTACTTCAAATAAACGAGTTAAGCCTATCCACATGTATTGATGTGATTAATATATGTAACCTTAGCTCCTGTTATGTTACATGAATAAGCTTTGTCTGGTTCTGACCAATGAACTAAATAGAACATCCAGAAGGATGTAGTGTGAGATGGTGGCATAGGTAAACATGGCTCTCTTCCTCACATTCCACATCAGAATTACAACTAAACTATAGAACAACCATCATTCAGAACTGTCAGAAATTGAGGTGAATGGAAGTCTTTCAACTCAGAATTAAAGACAAAAATCAAATCAAGATTGGCAGGAGGGGCAGAGAGAGGAACATGCTGGTGCCATACCCACACATGGCAGATAAAAATTGGGAGGGATATCTAAGGAGTTAAAGGTCCCAGCCTCACACCAGGTCCCTCAGCCCAGGGTTCCAGTGCCAGGAAAATAAGTCTCTGTAATGTCTGGCTGTAAAAAACAGTGGGGATTGAGGCTGTGGAAAAAGAAACTTCTGAATCCCAAGCAGTGCCTCTTCAAAGGCACACTCACAGACTTACTCAGACTTACTCCCTCTGAGCTCCAGTGCCAGAGCAGCAGATTGAAAGGAATCAGAGACACACAAGGAGGAACTGAATTGTCCAGCATCAGGGTGAGAGCTAGGGGGCATATTTCTCCAGAGAGAAGTGCTGGCAGAGGCCATTGTTTCTTTTCTGAGCCTTTCCCCAACATAGGCAGCAGGCAGCATCATATCTGAGACTCCATCAACATGGCTAACACTGTTTGCCCCACCCTGGTGATTCCTTGGGTTCCTGTTGAACCCAACTGTCACGTCCGCCCAAGCTGTTTCCATTTGCTTTTCCATATGAATGGTTTGTCTTGGCCCATGCCTTAGATTTTCCTAAATTCTCTTGAAGAAGCAACAGCTGGCTTTATTGAGCCCCATACCTCTCACTACGTTGTCCCAGGCCAAACACCAGGAGCACTTGGCCTTGGTTCACAACTTGTCCTCTCCTGGGCACCTCTAAACCCAGCACAAGTAGCAGCCACCTGCAGATCACTTCATAACCAAGGCTATGTGTCCCTGGATAGAACACAGGTGGTGTTTGAAGGCTCAACTACAGGAGGAGGCTGTACACAACCCACACAATGGGTGCCACTTGAATACCCAGTTTGGGTAATAGGAGAAGCTGTGTCACTGAACCCTACAGGACACATACTATATAAAGCCACTCTAATAAGATCGGGAAATGTAGCAGCTCCACCTAATACATAGAAACAAACACAGGGAGGCTGCCAAAATGAGGAGACAAAGAAATATGGCCCAAATGAAAGAAGAGATCAAAACTTCAGAAAAAGAACTAAACAAAATGGAGATAAGCAATGTATCAGATGCAGAGTTCAGAACACTGGTTATAAGGATGCTCAAGGAAGTTAAGGATGACCTCAACAGCATAAAAAAATCCTATCAGAAATGAAAGATACATGAATTGAAATAAAAAATAATTTATAGGAAATCAATAGTTGAATGGATAAGGCTGAAAATTGCATCAGTAATTTGGAACATAAAGAAGCAAAAACAAAAAACATTGCTTTTTTCTACTTATTATTACTACTTCAAACTAGAATTAGTTTTTTTTCTTCTTCTTTTAAGATTCTCTCTTTGTATTTAGTCTTTGTAATTTTAATTATGGTGTATCTTGGTGGGGAGTTCTTTGGGTTCAGCCTTTTAGGGACCCTCTGAGCTTCCTGGACTTGTATGCCTATTTCCTTCATGAGGTTAAGGAAGTTTTCCATCATTATTTTCTTAAGTAGGTTTTCAATTCCTTGATTTCTCTCTTCTTCTGGCACCTTCATGATGCAAATTTTGATACACTTGAAGTTGTACCAGAAGCTCCTTAAACTAGTCTAGTTTTTTGGATTCATTTTTTTTTCTTTTTGCTGTTGGATGTTTTCAGTTTTTTATATTCCAAATTGCTGATGTGATTGTCTGCTTCATCTGCTCTACTGTTGATTCTCTGTAATGTATTTTTCATTTTTCACCAGTTCTTTTTCATATTTTCTATCTCCATTTTTATGTTTCCTATCTTTGTGTTAAAGTTCTATGTTCATCTCTTCTGTTTATTGAACATCATTATAACCAGTGTTTTAAACTTTGCATCTAGTAGACTGCTGAACTTCATTATTTAGTATTTTTTCTTTTTTCTGGAGTTTTGTTTTGTTCTTTCATTTTGGACATTTTTTAATATTCTCATTTTGGCTGCCTCCCTGTGTTTCTTTCCATGTATTAGGCTGAACTACTGTATCTCCCAGTTTTGATAAAGTGGCCTTTGGAGTAGGTGTCCTATAGGGACCAGTGAAGCAGCCTCCCTGGTCACCTAAGCTGCATGCTCCAGGTATGCCTTTCATGCAGGCCTTGTGTACCCTCTTGTTGTACACAGTAGTGAGCCTTGATTGCTGTTGAAATATCAGTCAGAGGGATTTATCCCTAGGTCAGTTGACTTTGAGGACTGACTACAACCATAGCACAGGGTCAGCTGTTCAGGGGCCAATCCCATGCAGTAGAATTCACTTCAGTGAGGATCTGGTGCCCACTGAGTCTACCCTTTGAGTGTGTCACGAGTGTAAGTGGTCAGGTGGTGCTCTCATATGGTCTGAAGCTGGCCACCATGTGCACTGGCTCTAAGGCATCTGGGAAGTACAGACCAAGGTTAGACACTACCTTTGCCCTGTCTTGGGCCACTCAGCATGAGCTACTAAAAGATCTTCAGATAACTGCTACTTATGCTTCCCTTGGAGGTGCCCTGGAGAAACTAAGCTGTGAACCAAAGCTGGTTTCTACTAGTGCCAGGCCTGAGACTACTGAGCAAGAGGTAGTGATACTGAAACCAGTTGCTGCTTGTTTGGAGTTTGTGAGTCTCTTGTATAACCTGCACATAGCATATACAAGGGTCTTATTTTGTTATTCCTTCAGCCATCATATGTCTTTTGATAGGAACATTTAATCCATTTGCATTTAAAGCTATTGTGGATAGATATTTATTTATTACAATTTTATTATTCATATTTTTTATCTTTTTTTAGAAAGATTTCAGAAGAGCCAGCAGCATGAGCCAAGACAGGTTGTTTGTATGAAGAAGCCACAGGAAATGTCTTGATTGGACCTGCAACTTGAGTGGGGCAGGGTCTCAGAGAATAGCCAGGGTGGGGTGAACAATGTTAGTCAAGTAGATGGCATCTGCCTTCTATCCTGAGAGGGAAAACTCAGCAAAAGAACAATTTCCTCTGCCAGCACTTCTGTCTGGGAGAGAGCTACTCCTTCAGCTCTTGTCCTGAATGCACACAATTTAGTTTCTTCCTGAACTGGTGACCCTAGTGACTTCTGAGCTGCTGCCCCAGTGCTGGAGCAAGTGAGTGCTGGTATCTACTAGTTCCAGCAAAATCCCAGTGCTGGAGTGAGTGAGCTCAAAGTAAGTGGGTGCAAGTAAGTCCATGTGTGGGCCCTTTTAGAAGAATTCCTGGGACTGCAGACATTCTCCATGTAACTCAGCCACAATATCTGCTGAATTTTGCAGCCTGAAGTCATGGGGACTTCTCTTCCTGGCACTGGAACTCTGGCCTGGGGGAACTGGTGTAGGGCTGGAACCTATTGTTCCTCATGCGTGACCTCTGCAGCCAAGATATCCCTCCCGATCTGCCACCTGTGTGACATGTGTGTGTGTGAACAGCTTGTTTTCATCTCCACATCTTCTTCCAGTTTTGGTGTTGCTTATTCTGTATTTCCTTACTTATACAGCTTCGTTTCAGCTAGACTTTATATTGGTTCTCAAGGATGACTGTTCTGTAGTTTAGTTTTACTTTTAATATGGTTGTGGGAGGATGCAAACACTGTATTTACCTATTCTGTATTTTGACTTTAAAATTGAGAATTAAGATATTTATTAAAAAGTAGTCCTTTTAATACATTTAACATAAAATAAATCAGCATTATACAAATAATATTTTTAATTAGAAGTAACTATATTTTTCAAAACAAAAAACAATGTGAGAAGAGTGGTATTATTTCACATTTTGAAAATCTCATTAATTTCTTTCTTAATTTTTCATTCAAGTGGCTGTGATATCATCCATCATATAGTTTTGGGAAATGCAACTGTTTACTTTGAGGTAAGAATAAAAAGACAAATAACACTTTGGTATCCTTGTAAAACTAGTTTTAATTTGTGGATCTACTGAAAGGGTCTTGGGGACTTTGGGAGGTCCTGGATCACTGCTGTTCTACAGGAAGAAGACGCCATAGAAGGAGTTGAAAATCCATGTTCTACAAAGAAAACCAGTATTGGACTATTACATGAGAGAGAAATAAACTGCTCTTATGTTAAGCCACTAAGATTGGGATTTTATGTATTATAGAAGTTAGAGCTGCCCTGTCCAGAACAGAAATCCACAGAGAATACTAATGTTGATATAGAAAAACATTACTTTTTAATGATAGTTATCCAGGAATCAGTTATTTTTATTCCTAGAAGTTACACTCATCAAAATCCAGAAAATGAAAACTAACATGCAATACCCATAAGAGCTATTTGGGGTTTAAGGGGAAAAATAGGATTTATTTAATTGGGAAGCAAATTTTAACAGGAAAATGAAAGACACTGAATATATCCCAGAAATGAAATGGTTATGGAAACTTACTATTACCTTTTAAGTTCAAAACCTTATTTATTTATTAAAAAATTTGATTTATTTGTTTTTAGAGGGGAAGGGAGGGAGAAAGAGAGGGAGAGAAACATCAATGTGTGGCTGCCTGTCATGGGTTCCCTACTGAGGACCTGGCTCACAACCCAGGCATGTGCCCTGACTGGGAATTCAACTAGTGACCATTTGGTTCACAGCCCCACACTCAATCCACTGAGCTAGACCAGCAAGGACTAAAACCTTATTTAGATGGGAGCTAATAATACTGAATGTGTGTGGTGATGGTAGAAGGACAGAAGAGGTTGAAATTACATTATCTTGAATTTGGATTAAGCAATAAAAATGATGAGATTGTCATTATTGTTTTGAGGCAAGGCATTGAGCTACTTAGAGCTCTAGGAAATATTCTTTAGAAAGATGATTAAAGATGTGCTATGAAATCTAGAGATTGCTTAATAGTTACATAAAGAACATTGAGTATGTGAGTACATAAAAACATGTAATAAAATGGGAGGGAGGTGGGGAGGGCTGGGGTGGTGTACTGGGATGGGAGTAAAAGACAGGAAACTATACTTGAACAACAATTAAAATAAAAATTAAAAAAAAACATGTAATGATCAACTCACAATAATGATGCTTATCAAGTGAGAATTATTATTAGCCTTCTTCTCAGGGAGGGGATTAGGAAGAAAGTGGAGTCCTAATTTATTAATTTTTGAAATTATTCAGCTGTGTTGCAATGATTTCTTGAACTCACTTGGGATGAGAATTGAATCAATACTTGTAAAGTATTAGGTATGCTTGTCTGGCATGTATTGTTTTTTTTTTTTAATTGATTTTATAGGGGGTAAAAGGGGGAGAGAGAGGAGAGGAGAGAAGAGAGGAGAGGAGAGGAAAGGAGAGAAACACTGATTTGTTGTTCTTAGTTATGCATTCATTGTATGTACTCTGACCAGGATTTGAACCTCCAAACCTGGCATATTAGACAACACCCTAACCAATTGGGCTAGCAGGCCAGGGCAGGCATTTATTGTTAAGGGGAAAATTATGTTTTATAATAGCTGGCCTTAATACTATGAAAATACTATTTTTCCCTTCATATTTTTAGTTAAAAAATCAGTAATTGGCCCTGCCTGGTGTGGTTCAGTGGATTGAGCACTGGCCTGAAAACCAAAGGGTTGCTGGTTCAATTCCCAGTAAGGGCACATGCCTGAGTTGTGGGTCAGGTTCCTAGTAGGGGCATTTGAGAGGCAACCATACATGATGTTTCTCTCCCTCTCTTTCTTTTTCCCTTCCCCTCTGTCTAAAAATAAATAAAATAAATAAATAAATCTTTTAAAAATCAGTAATTGTATTTATTGAGAAATACCTTATTGTATTATGGTAAAAAAATACTGTTAGAGACTATAGTTTTTGATTTAAATTAAAAGGAAGAGAGCTGGGTAATATTGACAATTCTGAGTGATATATAATTTATTTTGCGTTATGTATTATGTGATATGGGAAATATACTGAGCAAGCATTAATTTAAGGATATTTATAGTTATTAGATATTACACCGTTTCTCTCTAGATTTTGGCTTACAGCTTTAAAAACTTGGAAAAACAGAATTATTGATAAGAAAGAATGTAGTCTCACTTTTTTTAAAAACCACTTCTTTCCTTGTATTCAACACTTGCACTGTTATTTATGAGTTAAGAAGCATACTTACACACTCCACTGAACACAAAACTAACTACAAAGGACAGAAAATGGCTTATTTCCCTCTAAGCAAGTACACTTTAAAATAGAACATGAAGATGGGAAAAGAGACTCCATTTTGATTTATTGATCCTAGGACTTTCTTGTTATTTTGTTCCTCAAATACTCCTTCCGTCTCTGTCCTTTGAGCACCAAGGACTTTGGATGCATCTCTTGACTTTTTATTCTCTCTCCCTCTCTTCCCCTCTCCAGGTTTCCCTTTCAACCTCCTTCCATCTTTCCCTCTCCCGGCTGTTTAGTATTCTTCTTTTCTCAGTGGTACTTACTGCTTGGAAAAAAAGATACTTGTTGTGAGGTTTCACATAGGAATTCTGTGCTTCTTGTGGTGAATTACAAATAAAAACAAAGGACAACATGAGAATGCACCCAATAGTCTAATGCAAATGCTGGTGGTGAGATAGAGACAATTGAGGGATGTAATAGTGGAGGAGTCTTAACAGAAGCACACAAATGTTCTGTAAGGAGATGCTGGCCTTGTTTCTAACTTCAAGGTTTATTGAGAATCTTTCAGGACTTGAGTTGCTGATCCAGTGGTATTGAGGAAGATAGACGAAGGGGCCTACTCTCAATTAGGCAAGACTCCAGGGGGCTTAGCCTGGATAGCTCGCAGATGTACTAATGTACATATTAAGTCAGGTTTTACAAACTCTTGTTAAGTACAAATTCCTACAGATTCTAGAAATAGATTGACAAAGAATAAAAGTTTATGCTATTGCAAAATGTATCTTTTATGTCCATATTTTCATATACACTTTAGTCATATGTTGTGGGAAATCTTGGTTGTGAGCTGGGTGACAGATATCATTTTCTAAGAAAAGCTCCCCAACATTTGCCTTGGAACTGTAGGCACAAAGTTTCAGACTCAAATAATTCTTTGATTTGGGCCTAGCAATTTCTTAAAATTGTTTCTGCTGTAGGAAATGTTCAAAGTAATAAACAGTGAAAGAGATAATCAAGAATGGTTGGACTATGGCTTAAGAAAGGCTTGGGATTAATATTATGACTTGAAAATACTGTGTTTTTTCTTTTAGAGTAAAAATACAATTTAATTTTATAAATAATAATGATGTTTTTTGTTGTGTATTCAGTGAAACTTTCTTAGGTTAAAAAAGTTGCTTAATTCAGATGCACAAGCAAGACCTATAATTAGGAGAACGAGTTCAGCAATTACACTGAGCTTCTTCCACATTTTTGGCAGCTCTAGGGAAAAAGAAGAAATTCAACTTCAGCTACTCAAGAGGAATCCAGTACTTTTTCAATCACTAGAGTTTTCCTGAGGATGAATCTGAACCTTGTTTTAAAGACCAAAAGGTTTCACACTATTCATTATTCCACTGTTCTGCTTCTGAAATCAGATGTGCTGTTTCAGTGTCGACTGTGAAGCTTTTCCAGTGTCTGAGCTGATTACCATACATTGGTTTAAGCAGACTCTCATTTTCTTATATTTTGCTCCTCTTCCTTCCTTTTGGTTCTTCTGCATGATTTCCCTGTCCTCACTGTCTGCTTTGTATTTTCTTGCTCATTTTACAGCCAGCTTGTCTACTCGAAGTGCATCTATTCTCCTAGGAAGGCACTTAAATGGCTTGTTATTTGCAGCCCTCTGCATTCTAGGGCTGCAAATGGAAATAAGGGAAGGGCTTGTGGACATTTCCTATTGTCCTTAAATATCCAGGGATCTACACTGTGATGAATTAACTGAAGATTGTATGAAACATAGGAATGAACAGATATGGCCTCCTTTTTTAATCCGTGTTATACAATTTTTGTGATGGATTTTTTCTGTGATTTATCTAGTTGCCTTTTGCTTGGTTTTATAAAACAGGCTGAAACACATTTTATTTTCCTGCTGTAAAACAGCCTGCACAGATATGGAAGCCCATATCTTTTGGACCTCACTAAAATACTATAATTAAACATATAATAATTTAAGATTCATTCAAATCTGCTCTTCTCCTATTTATTCTCTCTTCAAGGAAGGATCATAAAAATGCCCAGACATCTAAGTTCTTGTTTTTGTCTGGTTTTTCCTCTTAAATATAGAAGAGAGCATTAACTGTTGTGATTTCTTGAATACTCTAGATGCTATCAAAGCTATCACTTTCCATCTTAGAGATTGGTCACAGGGAGCACATCTCTTATAAATCCTTATCTCCCTGTTAATCCTGAAGTAGACTCATCGAAGTGAATGAGCATTTCCTAATAATACTTTCAAGGTGTGATTTTCAGCCTATGTGCCTTTGCCTGCCTAGTAAGAGAATGATGCCCTCTAAAAGAATACAAAAATCCCTTTTTTTCTCCCCCTCCCACTCACAGTTTTTCAGATGCCCATAATCAAAATTATGCAGATTTCCTTTCTGATATTATGTTCTTTACATGACATCTAGAGGCCAAAATTGATGTGAGCTGTAATTAATCTTTCCATGTGGCTATGCAGACCCTCGGTATATCAGGAAAAAGACACACTGTCTGCATCCTTAAGTTTACGGAACATCCCAGCACCGATCTGTATTCTGAGTGATGCCCAGTTTGATTCCATCATCCTAAGGATATAAAAGATATAGAAAGAGAAAGCAGCCTTATGAGGAAACAAAAAAGACTTATGAGAATAAAACTCCTTTCTTCAAGTTTGCACTTTATGTGCAATAATGTTTTCTGTTAAATTCCACACAAATTGTGAAATAACCTAATTAGTGTTCCTGACATTTACCCATGACAGTCAAAATCCTGCTGGTAATCAATAATGTAAATGTAAAGTGGCTGATTAAATTTCCTTTTTCTTTTCCATCAAAATTTTTAAGGGCAAAATTCATTTTGCTGTCCTTTACATTTTCTCAGAACACTCCTCTAACTCCAGCTTCAATCTGCAAATTCTCAGAAGGCACAGAAAGAACTTAACTCATGTGAAGGATGATTGATACTGTCACCACTTGGCTATAAAGCAGTCCTCTGCATTTTTTCAATATTCCTCACAAAATAAAATATTAGAACCAGAGAATCACTATAGATGTGATTAAGGAAATATTTCAAGCTTCTTTTTCTAAATATTTTGAGTACTTGAAAATTTAAATCCCACCATTTTATAACTGAATCGTGGGCATAGATAAAAATGTTTAAAATCTTTATATACTGTGACAATGCACTGAGATTAATGTTTATTCCCCACCACCCCCATTCATATGTTGAAATTCTATCCTCTGATGTGATGGTCTTAGCAGGTGGGGCCTTTGGGAGGTAAATAAATCATGAAGCTGGAACACTCATAAATGAGAATACTGCCCTTATAATAAGGGCCCAGAAAGTTCTCTCTCTTTCCATCATGTGAAAATACAAAAACAAGTTGGCAGTTTGTAATCTGAAAGAAGACTCTCCCTACAACTTAAACATGCCAGCATCCCTATCTTGGACTTCCAGTCTTCAGAACTATGAGAAATAAATTTTGCAGTTTGTTTGTAAACCTCCCATTCTATAGTACTTTGTTATAGCAGCCTATGACATATGTGCCTTACACACACACCCCCATGCAGTTGTTTCCATAGATAATACACTGATAGTCACTGTTAAACACACATATCTGATCTAAAATTACCTAATTCCAACACATTTTGTGTGTCTATTTGTATGTGTAAATGTATGTATGTGTGTGTGGTTACCCTGATTGGTTTTCTGCCTTGTGAAAGCCTGTTTTTCAGCTGTCTATGTTGTTATATGCATACATGGCTTGCTGCATCCTACTACTATCTTATGGTCCATGTTCACTGCATTTTACTGACCAATTTCCTGGCAATGGAGAGCTATGATGCCCATGTTTTCTATTACTATTTTAAAAATGTGAAGATGAGTCTCTCTATGAATATGGCCACACTGATTTGTTCAAGTATTTTCAGAATATATGGGGGAGGGTGGAGCAAAAACCCCAGAATTTATTTATAATAAATTGTGTACTTATTCTTACATGTTTAAACTTCAATCACCTTCAAAGTACTCTCCATTTGTTCAATAAACTTATGGAGACTTTTTACATGGTTCAAAACAGTTTTTGATATGTTTTGATGCCTTTTACCACTTCTGCTGGTTTTTGTTTCACATCTTACTCATCAGCAAAATGTTTCCCTTTGAGGATTTTTTTTTCACCTAGGGAGACAAAAAAACATCACTCAGGGCAAGAATGGATGAATACGGGGACGGTGGGGCACAGGACAGCTGAATGCTCAGTGGGGTGTGGGTAAGTGGTCTAATAAATCAACCATCACAAAATGGGCAGACACATTAAGTCTTCAGAGAAAATTCACTGAAGCCTAATACAGCCTCTCACACCACCACCAGCCAATACACTGATAGAGATAGGTTCCTAGAACACTATTCTGACAGAGGAAGCCTGTACTACAAGGGGACCATACTCAAGAAGATAATCCTGTTTTTGGGGGATCCCCTTTTATATATAAAGAGAGATTTCTGTGTCACAGAAAACATGCATATGTAATTTGGATACACATTGCCATATGGCTTTTCAGAATGGCTGTTGCAATATACGCTGCCAGCAGGACATGAAAGTTTCTGTCTATCCACATCGTCGAAAATAATTGGAACAATCCCAGGTTTTGATTTTCAGCATTCTTATGAGTATAAAATTATATCTCTTTGTTATAATTTGTAACTGATTAATAGTAAGTTTGAACAACCCTACATATGTTTGTCAGACATTTAGGTTCTCATTCTGTAAATTACCTTTTCAACTTTTTGTTTACTTTTGTATTAGGTTTTGTATTTTGGAAATTTGTAATTACTTGTATACTGTCTTTTTAAGTTATTTCTTTGTATTAGATGTTCCAAATGTATTCTTCCAACTGCCCTCTGACTATTAAATGGTCCTTAATTTTGATGTCAAATCAATTATTTTCAGTTAATGATTTTTGCATTTTGGATATTTTAAATATTTATTTTCATACACCTGTATCATAAATATATTTTTAATAGGTAAATTAACTTTATATTTACCTTTGCATGATTGGGTTTTTAGTCTGGTAGACAATCTTATTTATTGTGTAAAGTAGGAACCCAGAGTTAATTTTCTCCATAGAGTAAGACAGCTTTTCCTATAATACAATGAAAAATTATGCCCTTTTTGTCTTTGTGATACCACTTGCCCCTCAGCTATATTGAGATATAATTGACATATAACATTATATAAGTGGAATATATATAGCATGGTGATTTGACATATGTATATTGCAAAATGATTATCATGATAAGGTTAGTTAATACATTCATCACCTCACATACTTATATATTTTTGTGTGTGGTGTGAACATTTAAGATTTACTCTCAGTAACTTGTAAGTATTTAATATAGCATTGTTTCAGTTATAGTCACCATGTTATGTATTAAATCCCCAGGTTGTATTTATCTTATTATAGGAAGGTCGTGCCCTTGACCGAGTCCCAGGCCTTGGCAATCACCATTTACCATCCCATGCTTTTTCTGTGGGTTGGACTTCTTTTTTCTTAAGATTCCATATATAAGATATCGTATAGTATTTGTCTTTCTCTATTTGACTTATTTCACTTAGCATGTTGCACTCAAGTTCCACCCATGCTGTTTGGCAGGATTTCCTTTTTTACGGTCAAATGATATTCCATTGTACACATGTGCCATGTTTTTATTTTTTTATCCATTCATCTGTTGATAAAGACCTAGGTTGTTTCCACATCTTGGCTATTGTGTACAATGCTGCAATAAATATGGAAATGCAGATAATAATTTCATTTCCTTTGATATATGTCCATAAGTTGGATTGCTGGATTATACAATAATTCTATTTCTATTTTTAATTTATTTAAGAAATTCCATACTTCTTCCACAGTGGCTGTATGAATTTACATACCTACCAACAGTGCACAGGGGTTCCCTTTTCTCCACATCCTGTCTAACACTTGTGATTTCTTGTCTTTTTTTCTTGTCTTTTGATAGTAGTTATTCTAACAGGTATGAATAAAGTGATATTTCATGGAGTTTCATTTCCATTTTCCTTATGACTAATGATATTTAATAACTTTTTATGTATTTATTGGCCTTTTGTGTGTTGTTTTGGAATATGTCTATTCAGGTTTTGTGCTCATTTTTTAGTTGAGTTATTTGTATGTTGTTGTTGTAGCTGATTTGCTATTCAGTAACACATGTTCCTTATATATTTTGGATATTAATACCTTATGCGATATATGATTTGCAAGTATCTCTCTCCATTTTGTAGGTTACCTCTTTATTCTGTTTTTCTTTTGCTGTGAAGAAGGTTTTTGATTTGATGTGGTTCCATTTACCAATTCTTGTTTTTGTTTCTTGACTTTTGGAGTCAAACACAAATAATTATTGCCAAGACCAATGTCAGGTAACATTTTTACCCTGTTTCTTTCTTTCTTTTTTTAATTTTTTAATTGTTGTTCAAGTACAGTTTTCTGACTTTTACCCCCACCTCTCCACCACCCTAGCCCTCCCCACCTCCCTCCCCTGTTTCCACCCATCCTTGTCATTAACCATATGTCCTTTATAATTGTTCCTGTAAACCCTTCACCCTTTTTACTCATATTCCCCCCACTCTGGTCACTGTCAGTCTGTCCTCAATTTCGATGTTTTTGTCTATACTTTGCTTGCTTGTTCATTTTGTTGGTTAGATTCCTGTTAATGGTGAGATCACATGGTATTTGTCATTCACCGCCTGTCTTATTTCACTTAGCATAATGCTCTCCAGTTCCATCCATGCTGTCACAAAGGGTGGGAGCTTCTTCTTTCTTTCTGCTACATAGAATTCTACAGTGTAAATGTGCTATAGCTTTTTGATTCATTCATTTACTAATGGGCCCTTAGGTTGCTTCCAGCACTTGGCTACTGTAAATTGTGCTGCTATGAATTGAACATTGGGGTGCATAGGTTCTTTTGGATTGGTGTTTCAGGGTTCTTGGGAACATTTTTACCCTTTTTCTTATAGGAGGTTTATAGTTTTAGATCTTACATTTAAGTTTTAAATCCACTTCAAATTAATTTTGGTGAGTAATGTAAGTTAGAGGTCCAATTTCTTTCTTTTTCATGTGGATAGTCAGTTTTCCCCCAAATCATTTATTGAAAAGACTGTCTTTTCCTTATTGAGTATAGTTGGTCCCATATCAAATATGAGTTGGTAGTCTATGTGTAGGTCATTCCCTATTCTGTCCCAGTGGTCTATGTGTCTGTTTTTATACTGGTACCATACTGTTTTGATTACTATACTTTTGTAATGTAGATTGATATCAAGATGTGTGATGCCTCCAGTTTTTCATGATTGCCTTGGCTATTTATGTCTGTTGTGATTCCATATAAATTTTAAGATTTTTTTCTATTTTTATAAAAAATGCCACTGAAATTTGATAAGGATTGTATTTAATCTATAGGTGGCTTTGAATAGTATACATGTTTTAACAATATTAATGTTTTGATTGTGGGAACATGCTATTGTATATCAAGTACCCATAATATTCATCCTCTTTTTTCTTTCATTTTTTTCCTTTTTTATTTTGTTTAAATATTTTATTTATTTTTGGAGAGAGGGGAAGAGAGGGAGAAAGAGAGGGAGAGAAATGTCAATGTGTGATTGCCTCTTACCTGGCCCCCACTGGGGACCTGGCCTACAACCCAGGCATAAACCCTGACTAGGAATACAACTGATTACCCTTTGGTTCACAACCCATGCTCAATCCACTGAGCTACACCAGTCAGGGTTTTCTTTAATTTATTTATTCACTTGTTTTTTACTGGTAGTTTGCCCATGATTTTTGCTAATCTTTTTGTTTTTTGTCAAAATAAACCTATCCATATGTGTCCATCTATATTCAATATGAATATTAGCATTAATTTGTTAATTTTTAAAAACATATTTCACCTTGAGTAAGAATATCACTGAATTTGTAGATTTGGAGAAAAATTAATATATGCATATCAAATGTTTACATATATTTATTTTTGTTAATCTTTTAATAGAACTTTTACATTTTCTTTAGAAAGATGTTATACATTTTGACTGAATTGATTCTCACATGTACAATAATTTTGCTGGTATGAGAATTATGCCTTATTTTCTATTATATTTTATAGTTGACTATTGCTGGTAAGAAAAATATCAATGATTTCAAGTTGATTATGTGTCCAGAAAGCTTAATGTACTCTCTTAATAATTCTAATTCTTAGTTGTTTCTGTTGGATTTTTTATGACTTATTACATAATTTGAGGCTTGATTCACTGACTGGATATTTATCAGCTGTTCCTTCAGGTGAACTTCTTATTCTTTACCTTCATATGTGCCCTAAGAGACTGTATCACAGAATCTACTGCTTTGCCTTCTGGCTTCTTATTGGATCAGTTAATTAGAGTTGCTGTCAGATCAGAAGGTAACAGTTAAGTGACTTTAGGGTATATTTTCTCCTGGTCCCCTCTCAGCCTTGCCATTATTCTGTTGGTGGTTGAATTCCTCTATTGATGATCACAGCTCTTATTGATAGCTCTCTCTTCTACAGTGATAATTCTTTCTTTGGCTCTCATAAACATTTGTTTTTCTGTTCAGACTTAGAGGTGGTAACAGCTTCCATTATTGCCAGCCCTGAGGTACTGACTGATTATTTGTTAGTTTCCACTGATTCTTTATACAAAATAGGAGGGAAAGATTCAGCATCAGATAATATGCCACACTCAGAGGGAACTAGTGCCAATTCCATCCATGCACACACTCTCATCTCTTCTTCTTGCCCCTATTCTAATACAAGAGGATCTCCAGGCATCTTAGTATATAAAGGGTAAGAAGTAAAAGAATAAGGTGTGGGAGAAAGGAAGATGCAAGCTTATCATTTTACTCAGTCCTGACTTCAATGTTGAGAGCAGTAAAGGGTTGAGTGGGAGAGAAGTTTTAATTTGTTGGATGTTTTTACCATTTAATTGACACTTTTGTTATGAATGGAAGTGACTAGAATTTAATAATTATCTAATTATATCCAGAAAAATCTAGGCTTGTCTTAAATTTCAAATGTGGGCAGAGAAGAACAGGGAACAAACCTCTAAATGTTTTCTTTGTATTCCATTGAATTAAGCTCATTCAATGAAAAAGTTGATCATATTTTACAAAATATGGAAGTCTACTTGCATCGATAGCAGCAGGTTCCTTGTAGGTTCTTTTATATAACTGTTCAGCATTAAGGTATTAAAAGACAACACTTTTTGGAAGCAAAAAGTCCTAACCATATTAGGAACATAGGAACATGGTGTGAGTAATATTATAATCTATATAAGATGTAGTAAAATTATAAGAGAAAAGTTAAAGATGTGTAATGTTAAAATAAAGGAAAAAAGGAAGTGAAACTCAAGAACAATGAGAAAAATTTTAGAACCTGGCTATTTTAGACCCAGTAGGACCTACCTTTGAACTTCCAATATTTTTCAGTCAAAGACAACCAGGGATACCCCTGTAGTTGAACAAATTTAATTTATTCCTTTTTGCAATGAGAGAAAACACACCCGAGGGAGAATCATGGGAACATTTCAGTAACATGGTATCAGAAAATACTTACAGGATTTAGGCTTTTGTTATGTAACTTTGGAGAGGTTAAGAAAGCAAGAGTTTGCTCCAGATTGACTGATTTTGTTAATAAATCTTATCTAAAAGAAGACAGAATTGGAATGAGGCAAATGCCATAATTAGTAAAGGAGCAAAAATCATTCTTATTATGTAGGTTGGGTGGGCAACTGGTCACTTTTGTGACTTGGCCATTTTCACTGTTTGTCTTTTGTTTTTGTCATCATCCATACTAGTCTGACTGCCCTGGTCTGATGATGATGTTCCCTTAAACTGTGTACATGTACCTGGAGAACACTGAGCCCCAGCTTTGAGTATCAGACCTGCTCATAACAACTCCAAGTTCTGACTGATAGATCAGACAGACTCATGAATGATGAGGGATGCTTTTCACTTTCTCGCACCCCATTTATTCAATAAGCCCTGTCCAAAGTGAAACATTTTCTTATGGATGAGGATAGAGAGATAATAGTGTTCCTACAAGTTCTCTTCAAGTGTGTTTGGAGGATGCTTGTACAAAAGCAGATAGTGATATCTCCTAGTTTTGTCATTGAAGGAACAATTGAATGGCAAGAACATGTCACTGAAAAACCCAATGAATAAGCAATAACATTGACATATATCCAAAATGTAAATTCACCCATATCAACCAAATAATGGTAGTTCTTTATATGTCAATATGTCCAAATATGTAGATGGTGTTTTTCACCCACCTTCCACAATTTACATAGGCCTAGAAGACAGGGCCTTCATAGACTTTAACAAATTCAAATTCAACAAATTCAAACACATGCATTCATTGTGTGGATTTCTGAGTTCTATACAAAAAAGATGATATATTGTGTAGGATGTACTGTCCCAGAATGGACAACAAGTTGTTATTCTTCATAGTTGTTTATTCATCATGCTGTCTCTTTAGCTTTTTGATGCTTCCCCAACAAGAATTCCTCTAGATCCCTGATTCCCATCATATATTTTGGATTTTTTATTAGAACCATCAAATTCATTTACCTGTATACTTTTGAAAATCAACATAATCTACTCTTTGAGAAGAGGAGCCATATAATCATAAACCTGGATTTTTTTTCAAAGAAAAGATTTACCTTTAATTAAAGGAAAAAATGATGACATGAAAATTTTGTTTAACTAAGCATAAAACAGCAAATTAGATTGACTCTATTTTCTCTTTTGCCCACTTGTTAGCTCTTTGTTGAACAAAGAGAAATGTCCCCTTCTTTTCTATCTTGCTTTTTTGGTGGTGGGGTTTGACATTTGCATGGTTACTAAAAAATGTTACATAGGTTTTTGAAGACTATAAGTTAACTTGAATAAATAAAACTTCTAGGTTTGTGCAATGTACAACTTATGTAAACATACATATGTATACTGAGTTTACTAATATACCAAATCTAAAAATATAATACATAAGCTTATTATAGCACCTATCGTTATAATTTAAAAATATAAATAAATGTTTATTCTATGTTTTTGTGAACATCAAGGGCTATGAAATATGTTTTAGATAATGCCTGACCTGAGATAGTGATATTTTATAGATTATAGCTGTTTTAGTCACTTTAAGTATAAACAAAGTCATTGGCAGTTTATTACCGTTTTTTAAGCTGAGATATTAAATACATGTAGACATTAGTTAGGCAAAGGGTGAGGGGATGGAGTTTAGGGTAAGGATGTGGGTATATGAAGCTTAAAATGAGGGATGGCATATGTGACGATTTGAGAGTGATGGAAAATACAATCATGAGGATTTAAAATACTTTATTTTTCTTTTATATAACAGAGAACATGAGGCAGAGGGTAGCTAGATATGAAGCAAACTGCAAATTTAAGTGATTATATAGTGCTCAAAGGCTAGATTATAATAGGTGTTCAAATATACTTTAGTATGGTGAATGGAGACACACTGAAGGGGGGTTTATGTTTTTCTCTTTATTTGTTTTCTTTTGTCATATTTTAGGTTTTATATGTTTGAAGGAAGTAATTTGTATATAAAAAAATACCCAGATTATGGCTTTACAGTTTGAAGATTTTTATGTATGTGTAAACCCACCAACTAGATAAGCTGTTAAACATGTTCATTATCTCTGAAAACTCCCTTTCTGATACTTGTATTTCACTAGTAAGAAGATACCTGGGGCATGGGTGGGTATGCCTCTGCTGTGTTCTTTGGCTAGTGGTGTTACAGGACCAAGGCACAATAGGGGTTGTAGCCAACTGATCTACAGGGACATGGGGCTGTTTCTGTGTCTGCAGCTGGGACCACATTCATTGAGTCTGTCATCTGCCTTCACAAAACCACCCTATTCAGTCGTGGGCCCCAACTGGTGTCACAATCTCCTACCTGGATCCTAAAGCTTCCAGAAGTGCTTTTGTCTGTGGATTGCTGCTGAATTTTGGTGCCGAAGGGGAATATGATTAGGGGCCTCCTATTGTGTCGTCTTGACAAAATCCCTTTATATTTTCATTATCTTTGTCATGGTGTGATAGCAAGGTAATATTGTTCTCATCAATCAGGTTATTAAGGGTTTCTTTCCAAATTGTGGGAATGTGGGATAAAATTCAGAAATAAAGTCTGGGCTTACAACCTTCTTTTGGGGGAGGCTTTTAATTACATATTTGATTTCTTCAATAGTAAAGAATTGTTAAGATCTTGTTTCAGATTTTAATTTTTGAGAATGCTTTGGTTATTGAAGTTTCCTCTATTAGGAAAAATCTGCTGGTACTACTTCTGTAGTTGGAATGTTTCTCGGTTGTGATGTTTGCAAAAATATGAGTGCTCTGCACAGATTATACCCCACAGTAACAAAAGATAGTCATTCTTTTTTAATTAGGCTTTATATTAGCAAAACCTTAAGAAGCAAACACTGTGATGAGAAGGGGACATGGTTCCTTTTCCAAGCATGGGTCACTGTGCATGAACCATCCTGCCTCTGGAAAGAAACTGCAGAGCTGTGTCGCCAGGTCTGATTCATTGTTCCTTTTAGAGCTCCTCCTCTGTATGGTAGTCAAGTTTTTCTCTGAGTTTTATTCTTAGAAGAATTTGTACATTTTATTTGTTATTAAATCTATTGATTTCAAGTTACTCATAATATTCCATCACTATCCTATTATGATCTATAAAATCTATTGTTCTAATATTGATAGTTTTGATACTTCTTTATTGATAGATTAAGTTTTTTTTCCACTTCACTAGTTTTCCTAGGGGATTATTAGTTTTATTTCATTTATTTTTTTCTGGTATCATTATTTATTAATTACTGTATTATTTTCTTTCTTTTTAACATTTTTAATTGTTGTTCAGTTTCAGTTGTCCCACTTTTTCCCCATTGCTCACCCCTACCCTATCCCCACCCACTTCCACAGTCAATCCTGTTATCGTTTTTATAAATCAAGCCTTTTCTCTTTGTTGGTTTCCTCTATTGTTTGAGTGTTATTTATTTAATTAACTTTCATTTTTATTTCCATGATCTTATTTACTTCTTTTACACTGATTTTACTATGTTCATTTAGATCCCCTAAGCTTTAACATTAGATCAATAATCACCTAAAATGTGTTTCTTTTTTAGAAATGTCGACATGTTCAGTGATCTTTCCTAAGTACCAACCCAGTATATTTAATGTTTCAGAATTTTCAGGGGGTCTAGAATTTATTATTTGTTCTCCTTAGAAGTTCCATTTCTCTTTTTCTACCTCTTCACCTAATATATCATGTATTTTCTTAAGCATACATGCAAGGATTATATTAAGGTTTTCTTATGACCCGTATATTATTCATTTACATGTCTACTTCTAGTAGAATTATTAAAATTATAAATATAATTTTCTTCTTTTTTTGCATACCTCATATCTTTTTTACTGTACTCTAAACACTGTAATAAAAAGCAGTGATGCCTAAAGAAAAACATTTCAACAACACCCTCAATCCCAAAAGTATAAGCTCTTATTTCAACATGGCAGTTAGAACAAGAGACTGATTTTTTAGATTCTTCCAAGAATTTAGCTGGGGCTGGGCCAGCCCTTTAAATGCATTGAGTTCATCTGTGAATACCCAGTACCCAACTCTGGTATGGTTCTGATTGTTCTCATGGTACTTGTATTGGGGCTGGCAGTAGATCAGAGTTTCTAGGAGAGTTTACCACTACATAAATTAAACTATATCCTGGTATCCAAGCACAATGTGATAAATATGGGGTTGGATGAATATTCTCTGATTTCTAGACCTTTCTCAAGTATGTCTCAGAAAATTTCTGAAAGTGAGAGAGTCAGTGAAAAAAAAAACATTGATTTTAGTAATTGTTACTTTTGCATTTGGGGATTTCCCAATTTCAAATCTATTTCACTTGGCAGCACTGCAAATAAAATTAATCTGACTGATTTATTTTAGCCGACATTGGTGCCAATCCAGATGTTTGTCTTTGGTAGTAAAATTGCCATCATTCTCAAAATCCTATTGAGGAATTTCTCATTCTTTGCTGCATTCATTTCTTCAATAGTGTTCTGCATTTACCACTCTTCAATAGTTCATACTAAAATATAACTTTTCTATCTATTTATTTTTTCCCTTTTGTTTTCACAAGAACAAAGACCTATTGCCTTCTTCTTTACCCAGAAATGGAATTCTCATTACACTGAATAATTTTCTGCAGGTGAGCTACACATTTAATTTGATAAAACAAACACACAAACAGACAAACAAACAAACACAAACCTCTCTAGATATGTGGAAAATGCAAAGGGAGGAAGACAGCTGGCAAAAAAATAAGTTAGGAGAGATGGCAATAGCTGTGGAGAGAATTATTCCAACTTAGGTAGTATCATGTGTATAGTATTGAATGAATTTGAGAGAATTCTTTCAATGGTAACATAGAAAGAACTTGGTTATTTATTGGGTGTTAGAGTAAGGCAATAGCAGAATGGTTACTGATATGTAGAGGTTTGGGGCACTGGATAGATCTCTAGAATATGAATTACGTGAAGGCAGAAATTTTTATCTGTTTTGTTCACTGATGATTCAGAAGTGCTTAAAATAATACTTGGCAAATAAAATATAAACTGCAAATATTGATGAATAACACTGGGTGGAGAGCATGTTGCACTTGTAGGGGACACGTTAGGTTCATTTATTCTGGCTTTGAAATGAAGTAAGCATCTGCATTGAAATACATGGTAGGTATATCAATCTATAATCTAGAAGACACAGCTGAATACATTTATGTTGTATAATTATTACACAAGCTTGATTGCTATTACTAGCAATTAGATATTAGAAATTAATTAAATTAATGCATTTATATATTTTATTGTAGTCAGCTGAACAAAGATCATTATGTTGATAAAATTTTGGTGTAGATATATGGTTACTAATAGTGAGTTATTTTGTTATTCATAATATCTGCATGGTTTATTCATAGAAATGTTATGTTACAATAAATTCAAATATCTTCTTTTAAATTAATATTATTGTATATCCTTTTGTTAACAGTTTCAGTAGAGGTTCCAGTGATGCCTTAAGATGTATATTTTAAGGTTTTGAAGAGTCATACATATTCATGAAATCATGAAACCCACAACTAAAGTTGTAGAAGGTGTAGCATTAACTGTTATTTTGTGAGAGTATATGTTTTATCAGTGTAGTAGTTTTGATTAGTCTAAAAATAAGCTATAGGCTTTAGTGAATCTTAGAACATAAATCTCCATTTTCTTTGTAATAAAAGATAAAAACGAAGTTGAATTTTTAACATGGTAATTTGGAATTTATCAAGAATTCCATTTGCACTTACCATTCTTTAAAATTATTAGGGGATATTATAATAGTTTCTATTCAACTGTCCTAGACATAAAACTACAAAGCCAGAAAAGTATTGAAAGTAACAAATGTTTCAAGTGACCTTAATATTAACTGGAAGGTATATGTGTATATATATGAGTGTGTATACACATATACCTCACCTTTATTCCTGCCTAAATAAACTTTCCAAAGTTTTGTTTCTAGAGTTAATAATGGGTAATATAAATAGATTATTTTAACTTTTTTGTTTTTAAGGAAAAAAATTGTATTAAATTATTTTTCATGTATTTTATTTGTACTGCATGTTGGTTATGATAGTTTATTTTTACCATTTAAATTAGAGCTTTAATATTGATAATTATTTTCTTGCATACAGAGGCATTTTGCAAAGCAGTGTTAGTGTTTTGAATGTTATTTAACTGCAGATGAGTGTGTATATATGTGTAAACAGAGAAAGATTTATTCTTAAATATCCAGGACATTACAGGACATCACAATGTTATTTGTAGCTGTTGATGCTATCCTCCAATAGATATTCATTGCTGATATATCTTTTGTTTTGGGGGGAAGTTGACCTTTTATTGAATATATCCATCTTTATACATTTGGCAATCAGAAAAATGACCACCAAGGGCTCTTTAGACCTATTGAATGTACTCTGAACCAGACTTGATCACAGACTTAGTTTATTATATAGTACCCATCCACACTCAACAGAAATCCATGAAATGTTGTGGATTCTCCAGTAAAAATATTGTTTTTTGCTTCTTTAATCTTATTTATTTACTTATTTATTTATTCATTGTTCAAGTACACTTGTCTCCATTTCCATCCCACAATGCCCCCCCATCCCTACCTCGCACCCTTATTGCTGATATATCTTAAGTTTTCCTGTTAATGCCGTAAATAAAAGTTCTTTTTCTTGTTCTTTTTCTTTGTAGTGCCCAATAGGTTGAATTTACCTGATTAAATAGAGAAATGTTTTACATTGTATCTCTAGTAATGAGCCTAAATAGAGAATTTTCACAAACTACACTATGGTTCTTATATAGTTGCATAAAACTTCAGTATGCCAACTATTCTTCTAAATATCCTTATTTTACAACCAAAATATTTTATAGTATTTAATTATTGAATGGCTTACAGAAATAGAATATGTTTCAATCATCAATCAATAACGTTCCTTCAAACCTGCAATGTCTTCACTGGTGAATGATAGTCTTGCTGATATATTTTATTTTCGTGCCTCATTTAGTTTCTTTTTTTTTAGATCACTCCTAGTTGAAAGCAGCAAGGGCTTATGTTCCTTTCCAAATATCAGTTTTGACAGTGATAAGTTGACCACCTTAGAGATTCTAAATATAACTTCAGATCCTGTTCTTCCGTGTATCTATTTATTCCCTCACCAAATGAACATTCTGCCTTTTATTTCATTTTATTTTTCCTTAGTGACATTAACCATATTATTTTAAAGGTAGAATTTTGATAAGATTAGGTGTGAAAAACAAATACATAGTACCTCATTTTTAAGTCATAACAAGCCTAATGTAACAATTATCTTTTTAAAAACTACTTGGGAAGTATAAGATGTCTTTTGGTGTGTTTAGCTTTAGTATTATGTGACCAAAGAATATTCTTAAGGACAATGTTTACCTGCAATTTAATTATATTCTAGCTAGAGATACAGAAGATGAACAAGATACATTAGCCAAATATGTGCTATTTTGGAATATGATTAATGCTATGAAGAGACACAAAACAGGGAAAATAGAAATGGCAATGTATGTATATGTTGGGAGGATCATAACTTTTAGTAGTGCATTAGTTTCTTGTGATTGCTGTAGCAAATTATCACAGATTTTGTGGCATAAAACAACAGAAATGTCTTCTCCCACAGTTCTGGAGGCCAGAAGTCTGAAATTATAGTATTGGAAAGAGCATGCTTTTCCCAGAGGCTACTGGGGGAGTTGCATTCCGTGCATCTTCCCAGTTACTATCCATATTCAGATGGCTGCGTCATTCCAGACTTGCCTCTGTTTTCACTTTGCCTTATCTCCTGTATCTTCTCTTCTGTATGTCTTAAATCTCAGCCTTTTTCTTATCAATACATTAGTCATTGGATTATGGGCCCACATGGATAGTCAAGGACTACCTCCTTTCAAAATTATTGACTTAATCACATCTGCCAAGAATCTGTTTTCTATTAAGGTAACACTCACAGATTCCAGGGATTTGATGTGAATAACTCCTGGGGCCCAATTTTTCAGATTACCACAATGATAAAACCCAAGTGGCTTATATAGATTTTGAAATGTAGAAAGTCAATGCTTGCATTGAGGGAAAGAATCAAACTTGAGATACACTATTGTGTGGGATTCTGCAGAAATTATAGTTTGTTCTTTTACTTTTTAGTTAACTGAGAGGTTAGAAATAATTATGAAAAATGTGCATGCCAATGTATATAATACTAACAGTCAAGTTTTTTGGTCACCATTATTAATTATATTTTCCTAGGGGAGCATCTAGCCAGGATCATTAAAACTGCAGAATAGCAGACAGCTTTCAGCCCATATTACACAACACCATTACATATATTAGGCTAAGCCTACTAGAAAGTCTTCAAATATAGATGAAGGTGCAAGGAATTTGAAAAACACTAATATGACAAGGATTTTTTGTTTTATGTTGTAGTTGAGGGTAAAGCACAACACAGAAGGGAGGCGATACATTACAAATAATTGTGTTTAATGAAATTACAATCTGGTTAGTGCTATACTTAAGATAACTATACAATGTGGATAAGCCTCAAGGCCTAGAAGACAATACAAAAGTCAAGTTTTGACAAAGAACACCACATTTAGTGGTGGTGAGGACTGTGGTATGTAATAGAATAACTATAGTAGAGATGGATGAAGTAAAAAGGATGGTAGATTCGAAAGATTTTGAATCTTCTTCCAGAGATTAGTTGCTGCGCCAAGGCTTTGACCATGCAGGAAAACATCCTTAAATAAGTATAAGCGACAAAACTTTTTAATATGCAAATACAGTTTCAAAAGAGCTCATGCAAAGAGGAATGACTGTAAGCTCCCTGCTGTGCATGAAAATCCTTGTTTCTGATCATCTTTCATATAAATTCCAGACAGTTCCATATTGTTAAATCAGGCCACAGAATTGTGAAGTTTCAGGTAATGTCCACCCCCAAAATTCTGACCATGACAAAGCTGTAATTGGACAAATTAGACATAAAAGCTCTTAAACATCATTTCTAAAACTATCCAATATCTATCAATAAAACAATTTGTGATGAGAAAAAGTATTCATATGCAGATTCTCTAGGTCTGACTATCTATCCCTCACCTAAACCCAGACATCTACAAGGATAGGGTTTTCAAAAATACCTGTTTTGATGATCATAGAAAAAGTAAAAAACAGGAAAATAATGTCTAAATTATCTACACAAAAATGTGATAGAATGATCCCAAGGAAGTTTTGTTTAAAGTAGAGGAAGAGGGAGTAAAGCTGGGCAGAAGCAAGCCTCTGAGAATAAGATCTGTAACTTTAGGAAAGAGGAGTTTTGAGAAACATTTTTATGCTATATGCAATCTATTTCCACATCAGTGTCCCTCACAGACAAACACATCATCCCCCATTACACAGACACATTGCATCAACAAGAAATTTCAATAGAGGCCTACAATGCTTTTGGTAATTATGGAGTCAGATGTATCCTTTTAATATGCAAACATGTAAAATTCATCCTTTTTCTTCCCCTTCTTTTTCTTTCCCCTTTCTTTCTTCTTTCCTTCCTCTCTTCTTTCCTTTCTACTTTTATCGCTTCCTTCTTTCTCTCTCCTTCCTCCCTTCCTCTCCTTCCTCCATCTCCCCTTCTCTCTTTTCCCTCCTTCCTTTCTTTTATTTTTTTATTTTATGTCTTTCTCTCTTTATATATATACCTAAGAATGTTTTTTTTCCTTTCATGAATATTCTATAATATATTCTGAGACTTTGTTATTCATACATCTAGATTTACAATTTCTTTTCTAAAATGATGTCAATAGAGAATGAAAGTTTCTCACTTTCTACCTGATGAAATGATATATTAAAATGATATGACTCTTTTCTCAGTTAATCTGTGTGTTTATATGTAATGTAACATTAGAAGTTGGGTCATGAACTACAAATATTGGCTCAGATGATTAAAAATGAGTGAGAAAATAAAAAATAATAAGGTTTGATCAGATTTATTTTTCATAGACAGAACTTTGCAAAGGGGACAATACATAAAAAGAAGCAGAAGAGGCGATGAGAAAAATACTGTGGATCAGCAATGCATTGAGAGTTTATAATTATAGTTTGGAAGAACAATGTTATGAACTAAACTATAAGGGAAAAATAGTGGAAATGTTACAAAGCAAACAAGGCCTCCACCACCTGGCACCTTTACATATGCCCCAACAATTAGTGTTGAAGGAAACAGGCTTTTATTAAAAGGGTTCCAACATCAGAGGGGCTGCGAGCACTCCTGTTAAAAACCCTCCTCTCCCACTAGAACCAGAATTTCCCTTGCTCATCAAAAGGCTACAAGCCAAAACCATACTCAGAAGTTCTCCATATCCTTATCTGTCCTTAGGCCATAGCATAAACCCATCTCCATCTTCTCTGGAATTTGCACTTATGGGTCTCAGCGTTGACATCCTCTTGCAGCAGCTCTCTCCTTCAGATCCGGGGTGTACTGTTTTCAGTCTCCATGTAGTGGTTCAGGAAAATGTGCTATGTTACACTGGATCATGGTGGAGTCTGGGGAGGCATGTCCACAATTTAGCATTCTGGGTCAAAGTTCAGTTTCAAGCACCCTTCATGAGTCTGGGTGGCTAGGCAGGTCTCTGCAGCTCCATCAGCTCTGCCGACTCACTGAACTTCTGACTTTCAGACCTCCTCTCTCACTCCAGATGTGCTGGTGCTCTCTTCTTTTTTCGGACCTCCTGGCTTAATTTAAATGCTCTGCCCAGAACTACCTGCATTATGTCATATCTATCTCTCCTTATGGCATGTTAGTGTCTGCTATTTTTTTTCATTTCCCAGTGTCTTTTACCTTCTTTTGGCTTCCATCTTTAGTCAGGGCCAAAATTCCCAGTGATGCATGGGCATCAGGGGTAAGCATCTGCCCCCTGCCTCTTGTGCAGGTGCTATATGAGCCCCCAACCCAGATATATCACAAGCCACTGAATGTTTTCACAGCCATGTGCACTATTCTCCCTAGGCAGTAGCCCTCTCCCCTTAAGGAAGGCACAGCTATTAACTTGCCATTTTTGTGTACCATATCTTAAATGCTATACTGTACATTCATCCCTTCTTCCAGTCAAGGGTTGTGGGGGTTACACTCTGCATCCCATTACAGAAAGAAACATGTGTATTTGAGGTTGCTGTTGCTGTTGACATTTTTAGAAAAATAAACAATGTTTGCTGATAAATTAGATAGACTTATAAGAAGAGACAAGAGTTTGAGATGCTCTATCGTTCAGATTATATGCATGAATAGATAGAATTGCCATAATCTAAAATAAGAACAAAATAGAAATCATGCATTTAGGAAAGTAATGATTATTTTGAAAATTATAGGAGGTCTGTAAAACCACTCAGAAAACATATAAAGATTGGGCAAAAGCTCTCAGTTACATAAAATGCTAAAAAAAAAACCCCTGCAAAGTTAATTAAAAAGCCCCTTTTCTAATTTGGATTTAAAATATTGTTGACACAGCTTACATATATATTTCTGCTATGTTAAAAGTGGAGTTTTATAACTGATTATAGGCCTATGTTTTCCAGCTGATGTAGTTCATTTGTGTATATGTATGTGTGTTCATGTACATGCTACATACTAATGTTTTAGTTTTACTGTTAAACAACATAATGATCTTTTAATATATGCTTATCTTTTAAATACACAAGCCAATTCGAATTTTATTTACTTTTTAAATTAATTTTTCTTCTAAATAGAGTGCACTTTCAAATACAAGTTGTATTAGTTTCCTTTGACTGCTGTAACAAAAATAGCACAAATTTTGTGGGTTAAAACAGCATAGATTTAGTTTCTTGTAGTCCTGTTGGTTAAAAGTCCAACAAAGGTTTCACTGAGCTAAAATCAAAGTGCTGGCAGGGCTGCACCTTCCTCTGGAGGAAAATTCCATGGGAGAACCCATTTCCTTGCCTTTTCCAATCTAGAGAGGTTATGTAAATTCCTTGTCAAGTAACCCCTCCTTTGCTCTGTAACAGCATTTCTCTGGCCCTGATTCCACTGTCACTTTTTCTCAGACTCTTCTCTTCTACCTCTTCTGTTTTTCAGATCCTAATCTTGTAATTACATTGGATCTGTCCAGGTAAACCAAAATAGTCTCTTTATCTTAAGGTTGATTGATTGGCAAACATAATTTTATCTGCAACTCTAATTCCCCTTTGCAATGTAAGGTAATATATTTGCAAGTACTGTGGATCAAGATGTGAACATTTTTAAGAGATCATTATTATTTCTACCACACATCTCTACTGGGATTTTAGTTATTTGCCTGCCTTCTATTATTTTCTAGAAAATAGTGTTAAAACTCACATTTTTAAAATGGTTTTTAAAATGCTAAACTTCATATTATGTATATTTATAATAAAAAATACACACACAAGAAAATAGGGTTAAACCAACTCACAGTTTTCTTCCATTTCTGTTGTAGGCTGCTTCTAACATGGTCTCTATCATATTTAGTTATCCACACTGTTGCATAATACCCTTGAGTATGAGACTCATACCTTGACTATGAGACAAAATCACTGAATTGCTTTTTTTAAATAACATCTTTTTAAAATTAATTTATTTATTTTTAGAGAGGGAAGAGGGGGAGAGAGAAAGAGAGAGACATGAATGTGTGGTTGCTAGGGGCCATGGCCTGCAACCTAGGCATGTGCCCTGACTGGGAATCGAACCTGCGACATTTTGATTCACAGCCTGCGCTCAATCCACTGAGCTATGCCAGCCAGGGTCTGAATTGCTTTTAATGGCAGATATGGTGAGATGTCATTTCTGAGACTGCATTATATAGGCTGTGGCTTCTACCTTGGGTGTCCTTGTGTGATATGTTGTTCTTTCTTCACTTGCTTTGAGGTCCATCAGTGGCCATGTTGCCACCTTCACTGTGGCGATCATGTGGCAAGAAACTAAAGTTTCTGGCCAAACAGCACAAATACCTGAAGCCTACCACCAGCTACATCAGTTAGCTTGGGAGTGGAACATTCTCCAACTGGGACATCAGATCAGTCTAATAATACTTGATTTTAGTTTTGTGAGAAACTATTTTAATTTCATGAAAGAGTCACTCAAGTAGGTTATGTCTGGATTTCTCACCCATGAAAACTGTGAGATTAAAGAACAAGTTTGTTGTTTTAAGCCATTAAGTTTCAATGTTCTTGTTATACAGCAAAAGAGAAATATATTTTTGTGTGTGCATCTGAAAGTAATATGCTGCCTTAACAAGTACCTAAAAACACAAGCATGCTTTAGATCTAGGCAGTGAATAAAAGCTGTAAGAATTTTGAGAAGGGTGTTAGAGAAATCTTAAATTGTATTGTACTAGTAATTGGTAAAAATGTGGATTTCAAGCATACTGCTGTTGAGAGCTCAAAAGGAAGTGAATAACATGGTATTAGAAATGAGAAGGAAGATCCTAGTTTTGTAGTGCAGAGAGCTTAGCACCACCATTGTCTTCAGTAGTGTGAAAAGTAGTAAATTAATTTGTTGCTATAAGAATATTTATAAACAAGGTGTTGAAGGTACAGCCTGATTTACTGAGGAAAAATAGGAATTGAGGATAACTACATTTTTAGACTGTACAACTGAAGGACGAAATTTTATTATTGAAGTGAAAGATTTAGGGGGTCCAGGTGGAGAGAGAATGTGATGATTATGTGTTTTTCATTAAGTATGAAATATCTATTAGTTACTTAGGTTAAGACAAGAAGTGGCCAGTTTTAAATATTAGTCCAGAGTTTTGAGGTAAGTTTTAGACTGAAAGTTGAGGTTTTATAAAGCAGCAGATAGGTGGCATATGAGATTGGATGAGGTCACTAAGAAAGTGAGTACGGATAAAAAGAAGTCACAGCACTTAAATGCAGGGCACTTCAAGTTTTTGAAGTCAGAAAAATAAGCACCAGCTAACAAAGGAGATTGAGAAGGGGCAGTGATTTGAGAAAAGGGAGAAATGAACTCAGTGTAGTGCCCTTGAAACCAAATGAAGTGTTTTAAAAAGGAAGAAGTGACTGGAAATGTCAAGCAGTGCTGATAGGTGAAGTAAGATGCTAACTGAGAAGTGCACCTTCGATTTAACAAAGTGAAGGTAATTTGTAAAAATCTGAAAGAACTGGGTTTAAGAGAGAATATTGAAGGAATAGAAGAAAAAACATCTGAAGAATTAACTTTTAAAATAGATATAATGGAGGGGAATGGGGTTCACCCTATTTATGCTAATGAAAATACCCAGTGACAAAATATCCAGATGGAGACAGTTAATGATGGGAGGAGAGGGGATAGAGGCTAATGCACAAATTACTTATATAATATGAGGCAAGATTATCTGTTGAGGTGGACAAGGAGATAGGAAAATGTAAACATGTAAATTAATTTGTTGCTATAAGGATATTTATAAACAAGGTTATCTGGTTACAGATACTGGGATAAAATATAATATTTCAAGAGAAATGTGGTAAAAACTGGATAATATTGAAATCCTAGATGAAGCTTGATCATGAATTATAATGATTCAAATATTGAATATTATCTAGTGATGTATATTTTTGGAGGTATAGCCATGAATGTGGCAGGTTGTTGCAGTAAGTGCAGGTTATTTATTTATTTATTTATTTATTTTTGTAATGAGAAGGAAAGAGGGCCCAGAGAGCTGAAAAACTTTTTTAGGTAACAATTGTAATGATTTTCTATGATATCTTAATTGAACATTAAAAGAAGTAAAGATAGTAATGAGATGATAGGCAGGTGAATATAGAAGGATCATTAGATTATATGGAATGACTAAGATACAGAATTATTGCAATATAACTTGATAAAATGAGAAGAAAGGCCAGAAGATTTTACCAAAGTCTAGGATTATTGAATTAATGGCTGTAGAGGTGGAGTAAGTGATGACGACTGAGTTCAAGAGGGTGACCATGAGACCAAGTGCAGAAAAAGGTGACTGGAGATGAAAAACTCAAGGAATTCAGAAACCAAGATATTCCAGCATTTTTAATTCTTTGGCAGGATCAAGAATAGAGATGAAGGCTATTATCTGGTTGATAAACTACGTAGGACATGAGGGGGAGCTATGATTTAACAGTATAAGAACAGTGAAGGAGAAGAGGTGATTTAAGAGCATAAGTTGAATTTTTAAAGACAAGGATGGTGATTGTTGGCCAAACAGGACTAACAGGAGGGATGCCCAAGTATGTTTAGACCTGCAGTTACTCCATTTCATGGCCCATTGGTATTTCTCAGTATTCATTGCATATTAGGCTACATTGGCAAGTTTTAAAATGATACTTAAGTCACGCATAATCACCAATGAGTCTGATTTTATTCATTTGAGGTGGAATCCAAGGCAGATGATTCTAATGTACAGTTAGTGGGAGTCCCTTTGTACCTCATGCTGCCATACTTAGATACATTTTCTCCTCAGATACTTTGGGCCACAGAAATGTTAGCACAAGGCCATATATTTATTAGGTTAAAAGCCAGGTAGGATTAATTCAGCCTATTTCTTCCTCCTAGTTGCCTTTTCCGTAATTCAGGGGTATCCAAACTTTTGACGTCTCTGGGCCACATCAGAAAAAGAGTTGTCTTGGGCCATACATTAAATACATTGTGACATGTAATCAGAAAAAAATCTCATGTTTTAAGTAAATTTACGATTTTGTGTTGGCTGCATTCATAGTCATCTTGGGACACATGCGGCTTGTGGGCTGCAGGTTGGATACCCCTAACATAATTCTTCATGTCCTAACACTAAACCTACTTCCTGTATGTTTCCTCTCTTTCCAATGGAAATCTCTCCAATGGATTTTCAAAGTACTTTACTGACAATGTCAGAGAATGACATGTTTATTGTTTTCTATTTCAAATGCATTTTAAATGCACACACATGTGAATTTAATGAAAATTCATACTGATGATATTATATTCATCTTTGAATTTTCTAAAACCCTTAAGAAGTGCTTAATAAATATTTTCTGAATGAGTAAATACATATGAGTCTAAGTTGCATTTGCCTGTGTTACAAGTAATTGACTTTTGAATGTCATTTTATGTATTACTAAATTGTATCAAAATCTAACTTATAGTATCTATTTAGTTTATTTTCAACTATTATAAAAAATGGTAGTTAATAAACTTTTGAATTACATATTATACACTTTATACATTTCAGAGATTTTTAATATATAGGTTTAGATTACAAACAAAATATCTTTTAAATGAATAAACTACATATAGGTGTTAAGGCCTATAAAAACCTAATAGACCTAAAAACAGTCTTACTGTGAAATTATTTAACTTTTATACTTTGGTCCAATGGTCAAAAGCTAGTTCGTTTCCAGTTTTCTGAGTTAAGTATTTCAAGATAAAGTGAAATATTGAATGTCAGAACTTTGGTCTTTGATGTGCTAAGCTACCAGTGGTGAAGGAAATTATGGCAATATCAGCAACAAAAAACGAATATTCTGCTTATTTTGTCAATTTCTAATGAAATTTAAAGAAATTTAAAATGTCTTACTTCTGAAACAATTTTTTTTGTATTTAGTTTTACTTTGAGCCCAGATATCACTGCAGTTTATATATATATAGTCAAGAATGGCACTGTCGGGAAAATATTAAAGATGAAACTAAATTTATTAAATTTTTCCTTTTAACCCTGTTTTCAAAACTGCTTAGAGGCCCTTTGGAAACACTGCTGTTTACAAGATTACCAAATTGGTGGAAAACATTAAAACATTAAAATGTTAAACTGCTATAATGCCTCATAAACACATTCATGAAGAAAGGCAGAGCCAATTAAAAATATAAATTCCTCATGTACTGTAAGTTAAGTTGTTTCAAGTCAACCAGTAAAAATAATAGAGCTGTCAAAACAATATAATTTCTGTGTACAAACCAAAGCATATAAAATATAATAATACAATGGAGATTTACTGAATAAATACCTAGTCAGGAATGAACTGTTGGGGAAAATACATTTACTTATAGCTCAGTTAGCTCATGGAAACAAATATGTCCACTTATAAGTTGTAATATTGACAAGTAGAAGAATATAGCTCAGCCATGGCCTTCTATAATTTAAAATATTAGAGGCTTTAGACCTTGCTCAGTTAAACGAGTTACCCAAATGTTCACCTTCCACAGATTGATAATCTGGCTATGGACTGGGACTCTTCACTCTCTGTAAGCTGATTAATGATCAAGGCATTTAACTTGATAGATCAGGGTCTTTTGCTAAATAAATTAAAGCAAATAGGAGTAACTGAGCAAGCTGTTGGCTGATTTAATAGGCATTTGTCAAATTAATCTCAGTCAGTGGTTGTGAAGAGATGTGTTTCCAATTCCAACTTGTTCATTAGGGGACAAAGTTTGTTCTTGAGTCCTGAATGGTCACATAACATTCTCTTAGATGATTAAAATATGTAAGATTACACAAAAGTAGAATGTAGGGCTACCTTTTACTCATGTAGAGACCTGTAAACATAAACTCAAATGATATGTACCAATATCTATAATAAGAAATTAGTTGTAGAGTCAAAATAACAAAACCATCCATGCTGATCCTCTGATATATGAGGCAAAGAGGCTCAGGTGCATCTGATTGAGGTAGACACCAAGTAAGGATTTTTGGAATGTTATTTTTTTTGAAGCTAAGATTACAGGGACTGCTGAGTAGAAGTAACACCCTTAAGGTGCTCAAATCAGCAGAAATATGTAGGAATATTACAATTATTTAGAAGAGAGATTATGATAATCAATTATATCAAAAGGATTGTATCTGGAACAGAGGAAACTTAAGATGGACCCAATGTGACTTGGCAATGAGAAAAGAATATTCATAGATAGAAACAATAAGGTTTATTCTTGAAGCCCAAACATAAATAAGACAATGACATGAGTAAAAATCTTTATTTGGGCAATTTAGAATGCATAAAGTGATCCAAGGTAGCTACCTTACCAGAATTTTCTACAATTATTAAAATGTGCCAAGATGTGTTTTCATTGCAGCTAAACCTGAATTGTCTTCTATATAGAACATTAATTCATTGATAATATCTCACTTTGACCTCATAAAATCAAATAACTCTATTATTCCCACCTCCAGCAAGATGGTGGAGGTCAAGAAACTGGAGTGTTGGAGCTAGAAACTGAGCCACTGCTGGGGAGAGCTACAGATGAAAGCCCGGGAACAGCAGGCTGAGGTTGGCACTATGCTGTTTCTGGGAAGTGTTGCTGGATGCTGGTGAGGAAGGTAAAGGTCCCTGGTGTCCATGTATGCCTCTCTGGGCTTGGACCTGGAGGCTGCTTGTCTGCTTCAGGACCACTCTATTCTCCTGTGTTCTGGGCTCTGGCAGTGCCAAAGAATGTGTCCTGCAGAAGAGGAAATGTCTGAGTGGCATTCAGGCTTCTGTCTATGAGGCAAACATCTGGGAGGAATAGTGATGATGACTTTTAATCAAGATGGAGGCATAGATAAACCTGGCTCGCCTTCCCACACAACCACAGCAAAAATTACAACTAAACTAAAAATAACTATCACCTAGGATTGTCAGAAAATCATACTATATGAAAGTCTGACAACCAAGGGATTAAAGAAGTCACATCCATCCAGATGGATAGGAGGGATGGAGATGTAGAAATGTGTGGTGACTCATGGAGACATGGAGATGTGGAATGGGTGGTCCACACCCAAATGCAGCTGCTAAAAATTCAGAGGATTATTGGGAGCAAGGGATCCTAACCCCACACCAGACCAGTCAGCCCAGGGTTCCTTGGGCAAGAATATAAGTCCACATAACTACTCAATGAAAAACAAATAATGGAGTTGGGGCAGCAGAAAAAAACTGCAGGATTATCAGATGTCTCCTCTTAAAGGTCCTGTAAAGGACTTAAAATTTACATAGATTCACTCTCTCTGAGCTCTAGCACTGGGGCAGCAGCTGGAAGGGCACCAGAGGCATAGGGGGAGAAGTCAAAGTATCTGGACATCAGGGTGAGTGCCAAGGGACAGCCTCCTCCTGTAAAAAACTCCAGAGGACAGGGAGTAGCATTGTCCCTTTTCTGAGCCCTTTCCCACACAGAGCCACAGAGTAAGGACACCATATCTGAGACTCCATCAACCTGGTTTACATGGGTTGCTCTGCTCTGGTGATTACCTAAGGCTTTGCCCCAACCAACTTGCCAGTGTGCTTTTTTTCAGCAGGCCATGCTACCAGGACAGGGAGTCATAGCAGCTCTAACTGATACATTTAAATAAGCACATGGAGGTTGCAAAAATGAGGAGACAAAGAAATATGGCCCAAATGAAAGAACAGAACTAAACTCCAGAAAAAGAACTAAACAAAATGGAGGAAAGCAGTCTATCAGATGCAGAGTTCAAAATGCTGGTTATTAGGATGCTCAAGGAACTCATTGGATACTTCAACAGCATTAAAAAGACCCAGGCAGAAATATAGTTTACAGTAAGTGAAATAAAGAAAAATTTACAGGGAACCCACAGTTGAGTGGATGAAGCCAAAAAAAATGATTCAATTTGGAACACAAGGAAGAAAAAAAACATTCAACCAGAATAGAAAGGAAAAAAAATAATCCAAAAAACCCCAAAGATAAGCTAAGGAGCTTCTGGGACAACTTCAAACATACCAACATTTGAATCATAGGGGTGCTGGAAGGACAAGAAGAAGAGAAAGATATTGAAAACTTATTTGAAAAAATAATGAGAAGATGGAGGCATAGGTGGACGTGCCGTACTTCCACGCACAACCAAGATTAGAACAACAACAACTTAGAGCCAGAATAACACTCAGAACTGACAGAGAATGTATCTGAATGGAAGTCGGACAGCCAAGAAGTTGAAGTAGACCTGTTCATCCAGACTGGTAGGAGGCTGAGAGGAGGAGCGGGCGCCGGTCGCAGTGCAGAGATCGGGAGAACTGGGTGAGTAAGGCAACCGGGAGCGAGCACCTAAGCCTTCTGGGACACAGTGGTGGACCCTGAGTATGCAAGTGGAGGCTGGCGGACCCAGTGAGGTGGCATTGTGGACCAGGGCAGAGCTCACAACCCAGGATCCCAGAGGAGGGACCGAGATCCCAGGAGAACGGAACTACCACCATTGTTCCCTCCCACCCCTGCACCCACGCTCGCTTGCACCCACCCACACCCGCGTCTGCCCCTACCCCACAGACAACATCGCAATCTAGTGACTGGGGTGCCTAGCCCAGGGGAATAGCTAAGGCTCCGCCCATCACCATAACAAGAGTGACCAGACCTGGAAAAAAAAAAAAGGAGAGAGAGAGACAGGTGTCCAACAGAAGAACAGATCAGTTCCCCAGGACTCATCCTTTTGAGTGACCAAGAAATAGCCAATCTATCAGATGCACACTTCAAAACACTGGTGATCAGGAAGCTCATGGAATTGGTTGATTTTGGGTGCAAATTACATGAAAAAATGCAGGTTACCATAAAAGAGATGAAGGAAGATGCACGGAGAACCAAAAATGAAGGGAAAGAAACTGGGACTCAAAACAATAGAGTGGACCAGAAGGAAGAAAAAAAAAACAATCAAGCAGGAAAGAATAAAGAAATAAGAATTCAAAAAAAATGAGGAGAAGCTTAGGAACCTCCAGGACATCTTTAAACATTCCAACATCCAAATTATAGGGGTACCAGAAGGGGAAGGGGAAAAGCAACAGATTGAGCATGTATTTGAACAAATAATAAGGGAGAATTTCCCCACTCTGGCAAAGGAAATAGACTTCCAAGAAATCGAGGAAGCTCAGAGAGCCCCAAAGAAGTTGGACCCAAGAAGAAACACACCAAGGCACATCATAATTACATTAGCCAAGGTAAAAATGAAGGAGAGAATCCTAGAAGCAGCAAGAGATAAGGGGACAGTAACCTACAAAGGAGTTCCCATCAGACTGTCAGCTGATTTCTCAAAAGAGACCTTACAGGCAAGAAGGGGCTGGAAAGAAATATTCCAAGTCATGAAAGACAAGGATCTACATCCCAGATTGCTCTATCCAGCAAAGCTTTCATTTAGAATGGAAGGGCAGATAATGTGCTTCTCAGATAAGGTCAAGTTAAAGGAGTTCATCATTACCAAGCCCTTATTTTATGAAATGTTAAAGGGACTTATCTAAGAAAAGAAGATAAAGAAAAAAACATGTATAGTAAAAGGACAGCAAACTCACAATTATTAACAACCACACCTAAAGCAAAAACCAAAGAAACTAAGCAAACAACTAGAACAGGAACAGAACCACAGAAATGGAGATCACATGGAGGGTTAGCAACAGGGGAGTGGGAGGAGGAGAGAGGGGAAAAAGGTACAGAGAATAAGTAGCATAGAATGTGGGTTGAAAATAGATAAGGGGAGGGTAAGAATAGTATGGGAAATGTAGAAGCTAAAGAACTTATAAGTATGACACATGGACATGACTAAAGTGGGGGATATGGGTGGGAGAGGGTGTACAGGGTGGAGGGGAGTGAAGGGGGGAAATGGGACAACTGTAATAGCATCATCAATAAAATATATTAAAAAGACAAAAAAAGAGAAAAAATAATGAAAGAACACTTCCCTAATTTGGTGAAGAGAATAGACATGGAAGTCTAGGAAGCAAAGAAAGTCCCAAATAAGACCCAAAGAGGACCACACAAAGACATATCATAGCTAAAATGCCAGGTTTAAAGGTAGAGAATTTTAAAAGCAACAAGAGAAAAGCAGATAGTTACCTACAAAGGAGTTCCCATAAGATTGTCAGCTGGATTTTCAAAAGAAACTTTTCAGGGTAGAAGGGACGGGCAAGAAATACTCAAAGTGATGAAAGTCAGGGATCTACAACCTAGATTACTCTATCCAGCAAAGCTTTCATTTAGAATGGAAGGGCAGATAAAGTGCTTCCCAGACAAGGTAAAGCTAAAGGAGTTCATCATTACCAAGCCTTTATTATATGAACTGTTAATGGGATATATATAAGAAAAAGATCAAAATGTTAAAATGGTAATAAATTCACATCTGTCAACAATTTAAAAAACAAATTAAGCAAACATGCAGAACGAATCATAGATATGGAAATGATTCGTTCATTTCCATAAATGGAAGGTTATCAGTTGGGAAGGGGAAGGGGGAGAATAAGATAAAAGGTACGGGGATTAAGAAGTACAAATTGGTAGGTCCAGAATAGACAGGGGTGTTAGGAAAAGTATAGGAAATGAGAAGCCAAAGGACTTATATGCATGACCCATGGATGTGAACTAAGGGGAAGATTGCTGGAGGGAGTGGGTGGGGTACCTTGCAGAGGAGGGCAAATTAGGACAACTTGGGATAACTGTAATACCATAATAAATAAAATATATTTAAAAAATCAACTGTGATTTTAGTCTGAAATATTTTCACCATTTGCCTACAGTGAAAACTCTAACATCATTCTCCTAAAACACATGTCATCCTAAATGTCATGGTTCTTCTTTTTTTCACAGGCCACAAATAGCCTTTATTAGTGTTAAAAGATAAACTGAGGCATATTAAAATTTTTGAGACCAGAATTCAAAATATTTGAATCAGAATCAATTTGAGTCAGGCAGTATTCAATCTAGAAGATGCAAAGGAGCGCTGAGGAACAGTACAAAATAAAAGACTTATAGGTAGAAAGACATGGGAATAAAGAAGTTACATCAGGTAAAAAAGTGGGTATGTTAATACAAGGTTACTTTCTTTTAGAGGATTGCAGGGATATGTCAGGTAGATTACCAATTGTGCTGAAGATGCAATTCCTGATTGGTTGGTTTAAGACTCCATTTATGGGAGAACCGAAATTTTAAGTTTCAGTTTGGTGATGTAAGGCTTAGCAGAAGTGACTCCATTTTGAGCCTGTTATTTTTTGTTTCTTTTCTTTTTTTTTAACAATATACCTTTTTGATCAGACTTTCAGACTGACAGACTCAATCAAAAATTGAAGTAGTAACTGGAACTTACTGCTTTGGATCTCTCACCATTTTTGTTAAATTTCCATGTGGTATACATAAGTCACTACTTTGGGTTCACATTCTTTAAATTGCCCATTCTCATTTTTCCTTTTCTGATGTTCTGTTCATAGGGAGATCATTTTTGGTGGTTAGTGGCTACAAGCATTCATTTAAAGCTTTTGTAAGAATGTAGTGCACCAGAGAGACTTATGATTATTATAAGAAGTATAATTCAGAATGTCTGGAGTGCACTTTGTGGCCATGGTTCCCAAGACCTAAACCAATCAGAATCAAAAAAAGACCCCATTGAATGAGTCACTTTCTTAATCTAACTGGTTTGTTCAGTAATGTGTAGTTGAACCTCAACTTCCCCATAAGTGATAACCCAAGTGCATCAAGTGGTGTTGGAATAGCACAAAACCTCTTTATTCAGCTAAAATATACTTCAAGGGCTATTATATTGTCAAATACAAACTTTGACCAGAGGGTCTGGAGATTTTTGTTAAGCAGTGTATTCTCTAATGTCTTCGAGAGTTAAGGAGAGATTTCTGGCGTTAGCCTCATTTACACTTATTCCTAGCCAGGAGAGTAGGGATCTGATAGAGGAAGCAAATTTTGAATCACAAATGCCTCCTGGTAATTCTTGTTGGCTCTATGGCTTGTGACTGAAAACATGACAGCTATGGAGGCCAGTAAATGTAAGGCTCTGTAGACTGCACAGGTAATTTTATTCTGGTTACCTTTGTCTTGTGTCTCTTCTTTATGCAGTCTGGATAAAAGATTCCCCAGATTTGAGGTTGTTAACCAGAGATGGGAATGAACTCCCAGGGTTACAGAATCTGAGATGATAGAGAGGACACAGAGTTGGTTCCAGCAAAAATGAGGCATTGGAAATCAGGGGGAAGTTTGTGATGGGTAGAGCTACAGGATCACCAGTATTATGGTAAATCTAGTAGTTGTTTGGAGGTTTGATTACTTGCCTTTTTAATGGCCTGTGATCTGTGAAGGCCAGAGCAAGGCAAAAGGTGAACAGAAGAGTCTTAAAGACCTTATGTAATTTTTAGGAGTAGCGTGTTCAGAGAGGGAAGAGGGGATAGAAAAAAAATATTGTTAGTCTGAGGTCTTGGGAGGAAAAGTTTACCTGAATATCAGCTGCTTTTCCTCGTCAATTGAATATTCAGATCTCTGACATTTACATAGGACCAGATGTCAGGTGTGGCCTTCTTCATTTGTGAAATATTCACCCATGTCTCAACTCATTATAATTTGACAGCACTGTCAGTGGTCAAGAGTGCTTGGCGGAGTTCTTCTTTTTTTTAATCTTCACACAAGGATATATTTTTATTGATTTGAGGGAGAGAGAGAGAGAATGACATCCATGTGAGAAAGAAACATTGTTTAGTTGCCTCCTGTAAGCACCCCAACTAGGGATCAAACCCATAACCTTGGTATGTGCCCTGACCAGGTATCGAACCCTCAACCTTTTGGTAAAGAGTACAGATATTCAACTAACTGAGCTACTGACCAGGGCTTGCTAGGGTTCTTCCCATGAATCTCACTTTTGTAAAAGCATCAGAGCAAAATGATAGCTATCCGTAAATAACAAAAGACTTTAAGATATCCATAGTTAAATATCTCATTTATTTTGATGGAATTGATAAGATAATTTGGTTATTTATGTGTTATACAATATTTTAAGATAACTGGAATTGTGACTGATTACATTACACCAGGATATATCAGATGTTAGAAATTTTATACAATATCAAGAACACTTACATTAATAACATACATTCACACAAATATAATCTAAATGGTTTATCATCAACTCCTTGATAATTTCTCCCATACAATTTAACATACCCAATACACTTAATTAGTTTAATATCTCTTTTTCACAAGCTGACAGACAAATCATCTGGGATAATCCAGGGGCCCCCTGGCAAACTGAAAGCTACTGTGAGGTATAAAAAAAAACAGAACAAAACAAAACAAAACTCCTTTTAGAATTTGAGTTTGGGAAGTTGTCGAATCAATAGAGCTGAAAGTTTGACTCAATAAGATCATAGGTCATTATGAAATAATACTTAATTATCTAACTAGCCTAAGTGATAATAGAAGATTTTAAAGGCAAATACAGAAGGTTACATAGTTGTAACTAACACATAGCTTTTAAATATTAAGAAGACTCGGCAATCATATTAGGTAATCAAAGACCTGATAAAGACAATATAAGGCCCAGTAAATTATTTTGGTAAGACACAAAAGTTTTACTTTCCAGGTATATTATCTAAAGGGTAAAAAAAAAAAACTAGAAACAAACAAAAAACTTCCACAATAGTCCTAGAAAACTTTGTCCTTTGTCCTTTTTCCTTTTAACAGAAAAAAAACTATGGCTCTTCCAGTGAAGAGGGTGAAACATGTAAACACTGTGCTGGCTTCCTTTGACAGCCACATCAGAATTAAACTAAATTATAGGACAACCACCCTTGAGATACCTGGAAACTAGCTGAACAGAAGTCCCATAACTAAGGTTATAGAAGAGAAGCAACATGGAGACTGGCAGGAGGGCCAGAGATGCATAAGGAGCTGATCGCACACTCACAGATAGCAGCTGAGAACCTGGAAGAATATCTTCACTGTGGTGGTCCACATTGAAGAGTGAGGGGTCCCTGCCCCACAGCAGGCTCCCCAGCCTGGAGCACCAGTGTGGCGGATAGGCATTCCCTCAACAGCTGGCTGTGAGCATTAGCAGGGACTCAGACCAGGTGAAAGAAAGGTCTTCTGTAGACCCAGGCATCTCCTGAAAGGCCTCTAGCAAAGACTTACTTGCTCAAAACAAACGCTTGCTTTTAGCTCTAGAGGAGGGACAGCAGCTCAGAAAGTGACAGGGATACACAAGGAAGAACTGACTTTTCTGACTTCAGGGCGAGGGCTGAAAAAACTAAGGTGCAGGCAAGCACCATTGCTCCGTTGTTGAGTCCTCCCCCCACATACACTGCAGGCTGGACAAGCGCAAAATCTGTCTCCACCACCTGCCTGGCACCTCTCTTGCCCCAACCTGGTGATTGTCTGAGGCCCCACAACACCCAACTCACATACCTAAACTGAACCTCTTTCAAAGGCTAATACCCAAAAGCATCCAGCCTGAGCCCACATTTCAGACTTACCTAAAATCTCTTAATGGTCCACAAACACCAAACAAAAAGCAGCTGGATTTGGCATTCCTCATATTTCTTGCTAAGTGACCCCAAGGCCAGCACTAGTGGCAGTCAACCTTGTTTCAGTGAATATCTGGGTCATTTCCAAATAAGATACAATACCTAAGCAGTGTACTCAATAATATTGTAACCATTATACATGTGCTTGACAACAAATATATGGTGTGAAGTGGGTGAAAGACTTACTGGGGAGAATCACATTGGAAGTTATATAAATGTCTAAGCACCCTTCTGCACACCTAAAACTAATATAATATTGAATGTCAACTGTAATTAAAATATTTTTAAATAAAAAACAGGAAAAATTAAATCGTGTACCACTATACTTTTGATATTGAAATGAATACTTTAAAAACTTAATTTTATTCCAATTTTAGTCAGCTTGATCACACATAAAATTTTTTTCTTTTTCTTTTTTTTAAAGAAAGAATCTTTTTTTTAAAGATTCTACATATTTATTTTTAGAGAGGGAAGGAAGAAAGATAGAGAGAGAGAGAGACATCAATGTGTGGTCGCTGGGGGTCATGGCCTACAACCCAGGCATGTACCCTGACTGGGAATCAAACCTGCAATACTTTGGTTCACAGCCCACGCTCAATCCACTGAGCTACACCAGCCAGGAAAATTTCTTTTTTGAGACTCATTTTCCACAAGCCTTCTATAACTTTAAAAATATTTATTCATATTCTTACTTGTTTTTTTTTTTCTTTTTCTCATTCTGGAACAACTGTCATTTTACTTTTCTAACCTACTTTTCTTACAGAGTTGTTTTTGTTCACTGCTATTATTTCAAGTAGATTTAATTTATATTGATTAAAATTTTTTACACTTAGAAATATTACTAGAGAAAACTAATATGTAATTTATTGTGGATTGTCTCTTACATGAGAATTCTGTGGACTGGCAGATTTCTAAAAGCATTTTATAATTTCTAGAAGTATAGTCTATTTGTAGTAAAATTTTTAATGTGCCATAAGACATGTTTACTGATCGACCAAAATATCTGTACTTCCTGTGTAGTAAGAACCTAAAGGAGACAATTTTGTGTTCATTTTTTACTGGTGAAGTATTTCTTTTGAAAATGATTTAGATGTTCAATGACTATCCATTATTTGACTTACCTCAGCATAACTTGATGGTTTCAAGTTACCAAAAAGGTTTGGGAAACTATTTTTAAATATGCATACTGTGAGACGAGGTGTCAAACTTATTTTCACCAGGGACCATGTCAGCCTCACAGTTGCCTTCAAAGGACTGAATGTAAATTTAACTCCCTAACAGTTAAGGGGTAGTTACATTTATACAGTCCTAAAATTATTTTGGCCCTTTGAAGGCAACTGTGCGGCTGATGTGGCCCCTGATGAAAATCAGTTTGACACCCCTGCTGTAAGGCATAAATTTGGTTAAAAAGTTCATAAGTGTTTATCTTATTTGAATCTATATAGTTTACTTGTTTTTAATAATTATTTTTAGTCATGAAAGTTTTATAATATATTAATTAGCTAACTATCATCTTAATTTATCTTTCTTAATGACAAATTCTGTAACAGAGATAATATGAGCTATTTGACTCTTAGTAAACCTAGGTAGAATAAACATATTATATTTAATGCTCACAATGCTAAAAGCATGCCTGTTTTAATTAAATCAACAAACTAATTTTGACTTACTAAATATCCTAAATCATGTAAACTTGAAAACAATTTTGGATTAGTGTCTATATTTCTGAGAATATACTTCATTTGTATGATGCCTGTTTGTCCTTAACCAATTAAATGAAGCTCTTTAAAAAATAACTTTAGCAATACCATCTGGAGATAGGAAAAAAGTCACACATCTGTAACATACATACATAGGCATACAGATGTAACAGAAATTATATATCTGTTTTAAAATTTTAGCAATTATATAGGTATGATAATGCAAAACTTACTAGTTAAAAAAACTAAAACAAAACAGAGCAAACAAACCTTCAGTTGGATCCAAATTATGAAGTAAGTAAAAATTAGACATTTAGATGGTTAAGGCATTTTAGTAATATTTGTGGAAGATACTTTAAAAGTGTTGTGTCTAGATTTCAAAATAGTCTCCCAACTTGCCTCCTTCTGAAAAAAAATATTGTGATTTTTAGAAAGATGAGGTAGGGTACTTACATCTCAAAAGTCACAGAGAAGGAATGTAACCTCCAAGGAGGAATTTTATTCTGTAAATCCATATTTTTTACAGTATCTGCAAGCATTTTGAGATAAAAGGAGGATGGTTGGAGATTGGCAAAAAAGATAGGTGAACTTTGAATTGTTTTTAGACCCACATTTCTATTCTTATAAAAACTTGATTCATAAGACACATATGGTTGTTTTTAACTTTTTAAAGAATTGGGTTGCAACCTGATTGATATCAAGATATTAAGGTGGACACAAACATCCATCTACGTTATCTTCATTTTGCTTCTTTATATCAGTTAGAGTTTTTCAACTAAAATGGAAATCAAAAGATTCCTATTCTAGAGTTAGAGCTTGTTGTCTTTTGAATGTTTTAGTCAATCCTTCCCCAAAGGCTTTAGATGGTTTTTCATTCTCTCTGGGTACACTGTTGTATTTTAGTTTAAGGGAAAAGGCCATTAAGAAAAGTTTCTATATGTCCTGCATCTCAGTTTCCAATTTGGCTAACTTCTAACTGCAGAGATACTGTGTGTGTGTGTGTGTGTGTGTGTGTGCAGTCAAGTTTTAGCTGGGAAAACAGTAAATATTCCTCACAGTACTGAACAACCTCATGGATTCAAGAGGCATCCCTAAAAGGGGTACAAAAGATACTACCCAAAGTTAACCAAAAGAAAGAAAGACTTAAATTGCTCTGAGAACTGACAAGAGTTGGTATGATCCTTATTGTAAATGGGTGCAACCAACATTTCTATTCAGTCATATTTTGGGATCCCCCAACATGATGGTTGCCAAGCAAAGTTCTGAGGACACAAAAGAAGACAAACAAAAGGGCAACAGCTGTCCTTAGGAGAGATGGTATTAACTAGAGATAGGTACCTGATAGCCAATTCATGACTTATAATTCTAAGATATAATTATTACAATTGTTTTTGGTCTGGCAATCTGAACTTTAAAAGTAAGGGACAATGTGAAATTTTACCTTCCTATCTTGACTAGGCACCACAAATAGGTCTGAGAGAGTTGATTTTGGTAAAACTTCACACCCTTTGCCAGCTTTTACCAGTTTCCCCAGAATCCTGCCTGCAGGCTGTGAAGCAAATGGGGTATCCCCATGGATGTCATCTGGGGCCAGTAGAACATGTAGAGGATGAAAAATAACTTTTGTTCCACCCTTTATGGTGAGTGCTTGCCTGACACCCCTTTTTTTGCTATAACACTTTATAAACAAACAGGTAAGCATATTTTAGGTTAAAATTCTCCACATGGCCACGGCAATTTAAGTATATCGTTCAATCCTGAAACAGAATTTGTTTACCTGAGGCCTTACACTGTACCCACTTCAGTTTCTTAGTTGGACCCAGGTGGACCCCAGACCTGGTTAAGTTTCTAAGTCAAACCCAGTCCAACCCTAGACCCTGTGCAGTTTCTAGTTCAACCCTAGACCCAATTCAGTTTTCTAGTCAGACCTAGTCTGACTCTAGCTGGTTTCTGGACCAAGTTTAGAAAAACGAATGCTCATAGACTAAACATTCATAATGCAAAAGCTGCAGAGGTAGGATCTGAGAGGGAATTAACTCACACCTCCAGAGACAGCAAGCTCAGGAGATTCAACATGTACCCAGGCTTGGTTGCTCGTTGCTCTTGGAGGATGTTGAGGGTTTCCTTTGGTTTCTTCTTCTGACACTAGAACTGTTAAAAGGTAAACTGAGGCATATTAGAAATTTTAAGAGTTTATTTGAACAAAAATCCACTTGAATCAGGTAGTATCTGATCTAGCAAATGAAAGTTCCAAAGAGCTGTATGAAATGGAAGACTTCTATAAGCAGAAGAGAACAGGGACAACTAGTTTAAGCTAAGCAGGAAATGTGTTGGTTATACCAGAGTTACTTTCTTTTAGGGGGTCACAGGGGTGTGTCAGACAAATTAGCTAGCTGGTACTGATCAGACAATTCTTGATTGCTTTAAGATTCCTCTTCTGTGAGAGCTGAAACTAATTAAGTTTTATTTGGTGAAGGACAGTATTGATATCAGGGACTCTGTTTAGGTCTGTCATCTTGTTTTTTTTAACATTTGGTTAACTAAGGTGAGAATTAAATACTTTTTTCACTCATCTGGACAACATTATTTTTAAAAGTGGTTTAAATGTTTTTATTTTGTAAAAATCTTTAATCAGTGGCAATATCTAGAGATTTCAGATTCAGTGGTCATTTAACAAGAAGGATATTTGGAGTGAGAAAGAGTCTTAGTGTTATATAAATTGTACTTGCTATGAAGTGTCTACTTTGTGCTCCTTTAACATTAATCTGAACTCTATAATAAAGTCAGAGGTGGATATGTTGACTCTAGAGAAAGTTAAAATGCTGCCTAATTTACCATTTTTCCTCTGCTCAACATCTCCTAATCAGCTTCAAGCTGGGGTTGGGGGAGTTAGTATCACATCTGAGACTGAGAAAAGATAGTCCCGCTTCCTGTTGTCCATTTCCTGTTCATCTCCTTGTCCCTATTCAGAGTCCATAGGGAAAATACTGAATGTGCTGCAGGTGTCTGCAGAGCAAGCTGATCATTGGAGTGAAACATCCTAAAGGTTGAACACATTTTATCAAGTGTTTCTAATTGGCACCAATATGCCTGCTAGTCTTTTTGCCCATTTTTCTCCTCCTAAACTTTTGTGAGTTAATTGGGCTTCATGGTACTTACAAAGAAAAGATTACAGGCACCTCCTTTCAGGTCTAAAGATCACCAAACATACCAGAGCTCTGCTTCTTTGACATTCCCTAGAGGGCATCTGGAATAATACTTGTTTTCTGGTAAAATTGCTTGGCAATGTTGCCACTGTGAGATGATTGTTCTTTAATAATATTCTCTGGCTAATGACTGGATGCACATTTTAGCTCTGTGCTCTGGCCTTGTACTGATGGTTCTTTACACTTAATTGCTTTATTTTCTTTCACAGTTCACTGGAAACTTTGTTTCTTTTACTAGTAAGTATTGCTACCCCACTATGCATGCATTCAACCAAATATCTATAAATAAATATAAATATAATATGAATATGAATATAAATAATATAAATATAAATTCCACTTTCTGCTGAGAACCATCCTAGATCCTGGGCTTACAATGATAAGCAAATGTAGGTCCTATTCTTTTACTCATGGAATTGTCATTAACTAATTACTTAACATTGCAAAATTATCACAATGATATATGGATATGGAAAAATTCACATTGACAAGTATGTTTGCATGAACAGATTTTAGCATACTTGAAATACTTTAGAATACATACTTTAGAATACATGAAAGCATTTTTAAGAAAATAATTCTTGAGCTGAATTATTAATGCAGCGGAAAAAATGGATGAAGAAAGGGCATGCACAAATGCTCTGTTGAAGGAAGCATGTGTTACTTGAATTATTTATTGAAAGCAAGAAAAGAGCTTTGGAGAGTTTGGTAGAAGAAATAAGACCATAAAAAATAAGCCATGGAGTGATTTGTAAGCCACATTGGGAGTTTCTAGGCTTTTTCTTCAATCAGAGTAAATCAGTGAAGAATCTTATGCTGAATTTGACAGACATAATCAGAAGATTGTTTTGCCTACTGCATTGAGAACAGGAGAAAGTAGCTACAGGGCATCAGTAAGAAAGTTATTGTGGTAGTGAAGATTAGAAATAAAGGTAGATTAGAATAGGTTAATGAATGGTTAATGAAAGGTTAATTAGAATAGGTTGACTTATTGGAAAGAAAGAAACAGTTTCAAGAAACATAAAAAGTAAGATCAATACACATGGGCTGAATTGGATGTGAGTGTAAAGACTGGGGTCAAGGAAAGGGTAGTGTCAATGATAATGCTTACATTTATGAGCTGTAACATCATTCTTTGGGATGGGGAAACCTGAGAGAACACAAAGTTTTTGAGAAGAAATATTGAGTTCTGCTCTGAATATGTTGAGTATGAGAAACTTTTCAGAAATTTAAGATTAAAAAGAAAAAATTATTGAATATGTAGATTTCTAGTTTAGAGAGAATGTCCAGGACCGACATTGAAAAGCAAGTGTGAACCATCTGCTTACACACGGTAATTAAAGCTATGCTCATTTGTATTAGTGATTTACAAATATGGGTTCATTGAATCCTTGTGACAACCCTATAAGTACCATTATAATCTTCATTTTAAAATAAATGGGAAAATTGAGATGAAAAGCAATTATGCTCTTTCCAAGACTGCAGTGGTAGGAGTGTCAGAGGTAAGATTTGAACTGAAACTGGTTAACAAAAGCATTCATATTCTTAATTACTTTGCTATGCCACTTGCCATGAATGAGATTGCTTAAGGAAAGAATTTACATTGATTAAGAATCCCATGACTGAGTTTTGAGAAACTCTAGCATTTAAAGGCCAGAAGATGAGTTACAAAAAAGAAACTTAGAAGGAAAAGCCAGAAAGGTAGGAAGAAAACCAAGAAGGTATGATTCTTGAAAATTAGAGTATTGGAAGAAGTAGAGGATATCAAATATTTCCAATAGATCAGATAAGATCAGATCTAGGGGAAAACCTCACACTTGGATTGAGACACCTATAGTTTATTGGTCACCTTAGTGAGAGCCTTCATCAGAGCACTAGAGGCTGGACCCAGTTTGGAAGGCCTTGAGGAGAGAGTGCAAAGGGTGGAAGAGAGAAGACATACTTCTTTCTAAAGAGACACTAGGTTTATAGCTAGAGTAGATGGGGGTGTTTGCTTCTTTTTATTTTAGTAGAAGAGATTGGAATATATTTCAAAGTCTAAGGATCCAGATGATAGTGAGAGTTTGAGCTCCAGACACCAAAGAACATATTGTTAATCTGACTTCCAGGACTGTGGACTCTCCTGGGTTTTATCCCATCTCATTCACCACTCCATCTGAGTTTCTCTTCCCAAATTCCTCTTAGCTCTCAGGTTTTGTAATGGGAAGGTGTCCCAGTGAACAGACCATGAACAGTTCTCTCTCTACATGTAATCCCATGGTGGTCTCAACCAATTTTTCTAATATATCTAAAATTGAATTTCTGATTCTTTTCTTCATTATGTTCCACATATTCTTATAACAATACATGATTATTTCACCTTTTAAAAATCCTCACCTGAGTATATATTTATATTGATTTTAGAGAGAGAGGAAGGGAGAGAAAGAGAGAGAGAGAGAGAGAGAGATAGAGAGAGAGAGAGAGAAACATAAATCAATGTGAGAGAGAAACATCGATGTGAGAAACATGGACCAGTTGCCTCCTGTATAAGCCCTGACAGGGGATCACACCTGCAACCTTTTGGTGTACCGGACAGTATTCCAACAAACTGAACCACCTGGTCAGGGCTCACCCTTTCATTTGTTCAGGTCAAAACACTTGGAGTCATTCTTAACTTCTTTCTTTGTTTCCCACCCCTTTTTCAATTAATAAATCCATGGTACTAGATTCAAAACACATCCAGAACTGTAACAAGTCCACTGATACCATGTTGGCCCAGGTCGAGCCATTTCTTTTCCAACTTGCTACAATAGGCTCAGATGTCTCCTACCTGGCTCTGTGTGTTCTCACTTGATTAACCTGGAACAAAGCAGAACAGAGTGATCTTGTTAAAAGGTGAGGCAGGTCCTATTACTTTTTTTTTGTAAAATTGACATATATTTTACAGAAAGTGCAATGCATCAATCTTAAGTACAGAATGAACTTTAACAAATACACATAGTTATGTGCAATCCATAACCTCAGGAAAAAATTAGATTTTTAAAAATCTTTCATCACCTTTTTCATATGTGGTTTAGTATTCTGATACTGATGTCAGGGGAGCTTTATGCAGATTTTTGGAGCTCCTCCTCTGAAAATTTCCCTTATCTGTCTTCTCAATGCAGTGAGACTTCTTTCTCTTTTTAGTCTTCTCTACCCCTGTGCCACAGAGTGTTTCCAAACAGAAAAAAATGGGGTGAGGGGGCAGATGGTGGAACTCTCTTCACCAGTTTTCCTTCACTCAGTTCTGAACTGCCTATTGTCTGTTACCTGAATACATAATTTCAGACAATAGGCAGCCTATGTTACCTGAATACATAATTTCATATATTTTGTGCAGCTTTGTGTTGTTTAGAGAGGGAGGGCTAGATTGGTGTCATTTATCCATTATGACCAGGGATGGAAGATGCTTCACATCATTGTTGACAAAGCCAGGTCACCTCACCACTTTGTAGGCCACATAGAGTCTCCGTATACTTACATATACTTAATTGATTTTTAAAAATTTTCTTTACTTACATTCATACTAACTTTGGCACATGGGCTTCTGGTAAGTAGAATTTATTGCCTATACTTTGAAACATAGGTTTTCATCCATGCTCGTCTCATGGCTCTTAGTCATTTGGATAATTGGTTATATGTGCTTGCTTTATCCTTCATACATGAGTATAAACTTTTCAACAACAGAAAGCAGCATGCTATAAATATTTATAGGATCAAATTGAATATATCAGAGAACTAAGTAACTAAAAATGAATTTTGATGATTATGATTTTATGGTGAACTGTAGGCCCAGGAGATGAAGCAATCTTTTAATTTTTAATTACTTTTGGGATGCTGTGGTTATCTAATACATATTTATTTATTGACTGACATACAGAACAAGTCTCCACAACAAGGCACCCAAACAGGTGGGTTAAATAACCAGAAGTTTTGCATTTTTGCTGATAGTCTGTTTCTGTATTTATAAGTAAATCTTAATCAAATACTCTTCTTCTACAGTGACTTGAGATGAACATGACTCCACTCTTTGAACCAGTGTGTGATGTCAGGCTAATTTAATGGGAAAAACATTATAAAAAGAAACTCTTTGTAGTTCCAATTGTTGCTTTTCTTTTGTCTGGAAGCAAAATTCTGTTTGCCATGGAGAGGCTTGATTGGAAGTTGATAGTATGACCATTTCATAAGGCTTTCTTTAATGGGTTTGGCAATCTTACAAAACCAAATGAAACATGTAAGATAATGAGAAACAGAAGAGAAGGAAATTGATTTTTTGACTGTTGATCCTAACCAGCTACTCAAAAATTTAACAGAAGGGTTTATGGGCCCACCTTCACAATTGATTCTGTAACTCTATTAATAATACAGTATATGAAAGAAATTAATCAATACCCTGATCTGAAGTACTACAAAATGAGGTATTCTAGAGGCCTGCTGTCATAAAGGTCATGTGGCCTTTACCTCATACTGAACTTTGTAGTATTGGTGTTTAAACCACTGGTCAATTTCTTTAAGGTTTATGCTACTTTATTTCAAATAGTAACATGCTTGCTTACTTATTTATTTATTTATTTTACAATATTGATCAGACAGTTGCATTGTCATATTAAATGCACTTCCCTCCCATGTTTAAAAGTTGCTAAGAAAATCTTAGAAAATAAAATCTGCCAGATTTGCAAATGAAAGCTTTCTTTAAAATAGTATGATTCAGGACATCATAGAAGAAATAATTATAGAAATATGTATGTTGCTATTGGCTATGCACAAAGTTTTTTTTTCGGTTCTGGTGTGGACATAAATGAATAATAATGAGTTTACACCAGCCTAGAAATGCATTTCATTTATAATGCACACAACACCTCAGGCCATTGTCCTTTAAGGAATAGACTAACACACAATTTTCTTGTTTTTAAGGTTGTTCTAGGCTTTCCAATCTTAGTAAACTACTCATAATTCTTAAAACACAAGCAGTAATCTGACCTCTAGAGCAATAATCTGAGTCAGAAAGAAGTATACTTTAGCAAAAATTTGTATCATTATGGCTTGATCCCCTGAGTTGCTGCTAAGAATATAGATATGAACTCTTTTTAAAGCTATTTTGGTTGCATTTTAATTTCTATCAGTGTAGGATTCTAAAAGGCATTAACTATAGTTGTGTTGTTTTCTAGACAATTGCACAGAAATAGGGTGCTTAATAGGCACTTATATTATTAATGCTATCACAGAACTCATCTAATTATGCCTTAGAAAGGTCAGGAAGTTAATACATACTCACACAACCAAATGCTGGAGATCCCAAAGGGAAGGGAAAATAAAGAAGCAAATGTGCTTTTCTCAGCATAGGAACCTCATAAACATTGAGAAACGATTTCTACAAATTGGGGGAAAAAACGAGGAACAGATGTGGAAGTTGAACAAAATGAAGCACCATAAATATGAATCTAGCCAGGAAATTCAGTGGTTTACAGTCCTACAGGTTAGATTGATTCAGGAAGATTTTACAAAATACCTGTGCAGAAATCCCATCCCCACCTTACCTGGTTCTGATTTAATAGGTCACAGTTCAGGTTTGGCATCACAAAGCCTTAAAATCATCCTAGCCTAGGTGATGCTAATGACCCAATAAGTCTGAAAAGCACTGATATAAGTCTCTTTGATGAAAATGCTATCATAATGACTAGAACTGAAAATTACAGAATGATTTTAACTTATTTTAAATGTGTGTGTGTGTGTGTGTGTGTGTGTGTGATTAGAGCAAGACAGAAAAAAAACATGTTATCAGTTTTCCCTTTCCTAGTTATAATATTGGTACTAACTCTGGCATCCTCCTTTTTCCTCATTTTTCTCCTTAGGGAACAGCATGAAAATTTAGGATTCAAATAGCTGGCTCCTGTCAATAGATTATAGGGCATCATGCCAAGCCAACCCCAAATTACACAAGATTAGGATTTACTGTGTTTATTATAGCTCCTTAGTTAATTCTTTCTACATGGCAAAGCATTGTAGAAAAAGTATTACTCATAATATTGAGATTTATTTTTTGGTGAGGTAGGCCTACTCTACAGTATGACAAATTAATGGGTAAATTAAAAAAAATTCATTTGTAGCTTAAGAAAAATTGTACACACAAGATAGGTTGAGATAATGCTCTAATAAAATTTTCCAACTAAAGTTCTTGAAAAATAACATCACCACTTAATTGGGCTGATGGCTGGGGAGAGATTCAGTACATTTATTTCTGTTATACTTAAAAATAAATGAAGAGACTTTTGACTAACATACAACACATCTATTGTTTTCTACAAGCTGGGCTTGCTTATTAATTGTGCTAAATAGTTGAAAATTGTTGCTTGCTGGCCTATGTTATTGACTGTAGCTGCCTTCCTTCCCTATTATACCTCTTAAATGAGTTAATCTTACCTCTAAATAGACAAAAAACGTTTGTTCTCATTTGTTACCAAGTTTACCTTAAAGGCTCTTGGCAGAGGAGAAAGGGAATGTCATCCAACATTGTGCATTACTTGATCATTATTCATTTGACATGTTTATATTTCTACCCAGGCATACCAATTAAGAGAGTTCACCTGCTTCTGCTAGAAATTGACTGAGAATGGGCTGCTAAAACCAACCGCAATGCCTAAGGTCATTGTCTAATAAAATAAATTGTCCAATTATAAAGTAAGTTGCAGAAACAATAAGGAAAACATAATAAAAATACTGTAATTAGTGCTGTCTCATTAATAGACTGGCTCTTTCCCACACTGTCTGGACAATAAGATTTAGCTAATCTTTTTGTTTCTTCAGGGTGAAGTCTAGGCAGGATCATTGCTGTGGGAGGGGCTAGCTCATCTCACACCTACACAGTGTGTACAATAGAAGCTCTTCAAACACTGGACACCTGTTAATGAGCTTAATTCTCACAACCTGAGAATATACCAACCAGTATTTCCCCATTTGGTAGATGAAGAAACTAAATTATTGAGACAGGACTCGGAAAACATGATAGTTCAATTATTTTAGAGCCTAAAATGATTTTAAGATACATTGTTTTTTCCTTTATTAAACATTTATTGTTGTAGTAAATTTAATTATGTCCCCCCAAAAGATATGTTCAAGTCCTACAACCTGGTACTTGTGAAGGTGACTTTATGTGGAATAAGATCTTTATGAATGTATTTAAGCTAAGATGAAGTTGTATTGGATCAGGGAGACCCAACATCCCATGACTGGTTTATTTATATGACAAAAGAGAGGGCCATTTTGAGACAGAGACACAAACACATATGGAGGGAAGATTGCCATGCAAAGATAGAGGCAGAAAGTGGAGTGATGTAGCTATAAACCAAGGAATGCTAGGATTGTGGGCAGCCACCAGAAATGAGAAAGGAGCAAAGAATTCTTCCCTAGGGTCTTTAAAAAGATCATGGCTTTTGTTTACACCTTGATTTTGGTCTTCTAAACCTCCAAAAATTAGAGAAAATAAGTTTCTATGTTTTTAATACACCTGGTTTGTGGCAATGTGTTATAGTAGCTCTAAAAAACAACAAAGTGTTGTCATTGTTGTGTGGTGGTGCTTTTTATTTAATTACATGTTTACCGAGATAAGAAATTGCATTGTACATCCATCCTCATTCTTTCCTTTATTCCTGCTTTCTTGTCCTTCCCATCTTCCTTCCTCCCTTCTTGTTTTTGATTTTAGAAACATGTCAAATCTAAATATGCATGCAATTTACTTATTGACTTCATTTCTTAATTTTCAAATGACTCCCTGAAATAAGTGACTTAAAGGATATTTTAGAGGTATTTAGAACATACATAAACCTATAAAACAGCAGAGTAAAGTTGGGTTACAGCTCTCTGAGTGACAATCAGAGCTCTAATAAGGTAAGTGCTATTAGACCAAAAAATCTTAGCATTTCTACTACCCTCATGTCTCTGCTGCTATGAAAAATGTCACTATAGTGCACATCTCTTGACACTGAAGCTCAAAACCTATACAAATAGTCCAACACCATGGCTCTGGGAGTGTTACTAATAGCAACATCACAACTGTGTAGCGAAATGCTAAATGGAAAATTTTTTCCCTTATTTACAGTTTTAACCCAAATCCTGAGTTGAGGCTTCACTTGAGAGAGAAAGGAAATTCTCTAAGTTTTTGTCTTCTTTCTGCAGTTCATCTTTACAATTATGAAAGCCAGTTTCTTATTCTCTCTCCTTCTCTTCCCTCTCTTTCTATCTCTCTCCCATCTATTCCACTGGTTCTGCTTTTCTGTTGAACTCTGGTTGATCATTGTGTTTATTATTAAATAAACTAAACATCTCTATGTGAATATTCCATGGATACCTCAAGTAAAGTAAGTCAGTATTTAGCATTGCTCCTGGAAAAGGAGAGTGTTTATAAGTATTTGTTGAGTTGGATGTATTAACAAGAACCCCGAACTAGATAATCTTTCTCCCTAGTCCAGTCTTCTCTAGTCTCTTGTCTCATTATTGGTACACACACCTTCAACCAAAGACTCACGCTTTATATTAGGAAACGTTTTTTCCCTTTCCAGCTGATGACTCAATTGCTTATTTGACTCTTTCTCCCTTTAATGTACGTTTCATCTTTCCTACCTTAGATCAGTTTAGACAATCACTTAAAAATTCAAGTGTTCTTTATTCAAATGCAAACCCAATGAGATTACACCTCACATTTTTGAAACATTAAAATAGTTCACTGTAACTTGTTTGAAGATACAACTTACAGGTAAACTGCATTCTTAGCACAAATTGTGCTTTGCAACTTGGCTCCAAAGAACTGGAGTACCTTTAAGCTGACTTATAAATTCCTCACTCCAGTGGTAAGCTCCAGTTATCTAAACAAATTCCAGTTTCTGAATTTATCTTGCAGTTTCTCATCTCTGCCTTTAGTCATGCTGTTTTCTTTATGGTGAACATTATTCCCAATACCTTAACTGCCTGCTTAATAACTACTCAGCCTTAAGACTCACCTTTAGCTTTGTTTCCTACAGGAAGAATTGCTTACATCTCTTTTCACATACATTCTATTAGAGCTCCTTCCCTGTTAAGAAGTGTCTTCCCTACCTCTATTATAGTGCTTGTCACACAATTTCCTAATCATAGATTTTCTTATTTGTCTTTGTCTTCCCTATCAAAATGTAAGCACTTTGAAGTTAGGAAATGCATTGACTTCTATTTTGTTTCCAGTGTCAGTCTATCTTACTGTTCAGAATTTAGTTTCAAAGAATATTTTTTGAAGAAATAAAATCTGTATCTTGTAACTCACTCTCTTCTCGTGCTGGCTGCACATCACCTAGTTCATTATTCACTGAGAAACAGAGCCATCACTTCCGCATCTTCCCTTTCATCCTGCACTGAGTGTCCCTGACTTCACTCTGTCTCAGTAAAAGTAGTATTTCAGTTCTTTTTCAAGCTAGTGAGTTTCACATTGTGTTTTCTTTATTGCAATGTAAATCTCTTTTCCATTGACTTCCTTCCTGTCAATTTTCAAACATATTGGGTATTCTCCCTCCTAAAATTTAAAATCTCTGATCAATTTTTTTATGTTACTTACACACTTATTTGTTTCTCCTTACTAAGAAGATTATTGAATGATTTGTCTGATGTTATAGTCTCTATTTCCTCTAATCTCCATTTCTCAACCACTTGCAATCTAAACCTCCAGTTGCTTTGATCCTTATGTAAATTGGCATTGCCATAATGTTGAACAAATAAAATCTAATATTTAATTTAAAAAGCACCTGATAATTTTGTTGATTGTTTCTTTATTCTAGTCACTCTCATTTTTTGATTTTGTATTATCACTGCTCTCCTCTAATGAGTTCCTCCTGCTCACCCTTTAGAGTTCCTTTCTCTTTTTTTTCTGATTAGCTTTCATTTAGTAATTCACATTCATGTTCATTAATCTGAAGTGTTTATCTTTAACCATGCTTTGTTTCTGTTTTCCAGATAATTTTTAACTATCATCAAGGTATTTGCAATGTCATTCATCTAGGAAACTCCAACTTATACACCTAAGACTTAAATTACTTATGTTCTTGACAAAACCTGCTTTTTTTTTTTGGCATGTGTTCTCAGCCTGAGTAATATACCTCCATCAGGTGATCAATACTGAAGATACCTACGATTTTTTTCTTTTTCACTTCCCCAACTTTCAATTATTAACTGAGTACTCTTATTTCACATCTAAAAGTTAGTTGTTAGTTTATTTTTTTTCCACAGCTCAAGTTAATTCCCCTATTTCTTGCCTGGGCTAGCACAGTAACCTTCTTACTTGATGTCTCATAATATAGTCTGTATTTCACATTGATTACATGGCTCTCTGAATTTATTGCTATAATTGGACTCACTTGGAAAATATTGTCAGTGTTTAATGTTTGTCCCACCAAACTTTAATCTTCTTTACATTCTTAGGGCACAGTACAAAACCAATTCTTGTAGACATTCAATACCATTTATTAAGTTGTAGTTAATTAGATATGGAGTGTGAAGTTAGACGTTTTGTCTCTAGTTAGTATAACTCTAATGTTTACTTTCTTTCCATTATATCAAAAAAAGAAAGTTGTACCAAAGTGTTAAGACAGAAAATTTTCATGCTCTGTCTGGGAAAGAGTAAATATTTAACCAATTTACAATCCCTTTTATAATTTGACATCTTTATAATAATAAAATTTAGAATGATAACACTGGCATTAATAATAATAACAATTTTTAATCCCATGTGATGAATACTGAATTTTATAATATGCCATTTAATGTGAAATGCACCTCTCTGTGTTAGGTAGCATTGCATTATCTTGTGGAAAAGACTTCTAGCTAGTCAATAAATCCATTTTCTCTTCTTTCTAGCCACAGAATTAAACAGCATCTCAGAATTCCTTACAGAATTCCATAAGAAATCAGTTCTGACCAATTGAAGGTGAGCAAAAGTGATAGGTGATTGACGTATATAACTTCCACGCTTGATTCTACATGCACTTTTCTCCTGGGGAGCAGTATCCAAGTGGCATTACTGTTATATATCAAAGATGGGAGAACATTTGTTCTCTCACTCATCAACTAACTTATGTCCCCTACTAGTCCCCATCACATACTCCTGGGTGACCCAGAGCATTACTTTAAACTTTCACTGAGTAAGAAATAAAAGTATAGTATATAAGTTCAGACATTGAGTAAAGGTTGAAGCCTTAATTTGGACCAATTATTTCCAACTCCAGAGTTCACAACTCACTACTACTACTTTGAGACTGAAGGAAAAGATAAACTAACATAAAATGGAAATTGTTTTCAACATCATATTGAAAGCAAATGAATTCTCTTGTTAAGTTTTTGCGAACTATATAGTTACTCTGAATGAAACAAAGAAATTTTCAGTTTGTCAGAATTTTTCTAATATCTTTACATCCTACTAACTTATTATTCATATATTGGAGTTAATGACATGTCCTCTCTTTAACAGTTTTTTGTACTTGTTAGTTGTTATTGCTAAATGACTACATAAGTGTGTACTAAAATTCTTTTATAAGGAGAAGGTGAACCTAAATCCTTCTTTTTTTATCTTAATAAATCAGGTTAACTTTATTTTGCATTCAAATTCATAGTTTATCCTGTGATCTCTTTGACTATGTTTGTATTCTGACATAAATTTTGATCAAAAAATTTAGGTTCTTAATGGAGAAAAATATTAAAGAAAATGTTTTAAAAACATTATTAAGATTATTATTTTGATAACAGCTAGTAATTTTATTAGCTCCATTGGGACAAATTTCATTTTGATCAGGATTAGAAACAAATACTCTAGTTAAAAGATACTAGTCATTGATATTAGAAAGATCTAAAACACAGACTAAAATATATTTCAGTTAAGGTAGGCTTTCCTTTCTATTTCACTCTTATTTGATACTCATTTCTTAAAAGGATTATACAGAGGTAAAGTACAGTAGAATTACCATTTTTATTAGTGAATAAAGGACTAAAATAGTTCTTTTGTATTTTCTTTAATTTTTTTTCAATTACAGTTTACATTCAATATAATTTTATATTACTTCAGGTGTATAGCATAGTGATTAAACAATCGTATACTCTATAAAGTGTTCCCCCCCAGTATATCCAGTATCTACCTGACACCACACGTAGAATGTTACAGTACTGTTAATCATATTTCCTATGCTGTACTTTATATCCTCATGACTGTTTTGTAACTACCTAACTGTGCTTCTCAATTCCTTCACCTTTTTCAACCAGTCTCTCACCCTAAATTTCTCTGGCAACCATACATCTGTTCTCTATATCTATGAGTCTGTTTCTGTTTGTTTGTTAATATTGTTCTTTAGGTTTCACATGTAAGTGAAATCATAAGGTATTTGTTTTGTTCTAGCTTATTTCACTTAGCATAATATCCTTTAGGTCCATCCATGCTGCTGCACAAATGGTAAGATTTGATTCTTTTTTATGGCTGAGTAATATTCCATTTTATATATGTACCACTACATTTTATCAACTAATGTAATTATGGGCACTTGACTCACTTCCATATCTTGGCTATTGTAAATAATACTGCAATGAACATAAGTGTGCATATATTTCAAATTAGTGTTTTGGATTTATTTGGATATATACCTAGAAGTAAAGTTTCTGGTTTTTAAGGCAGGTCCACTTTTAATTTTTTGAGATAACTCCATACTGCTTTCTACAATGGCTATACCAATCTGCATTCCCACCATGAGTGCATAATGTTTCCTTTTTCTTCACAAGCTTTCCAATATTAATTTTTGTTGACTTATTGATGATAGCTATTCTGACAAGTGTGAAGTAATATCTCATCGTGGTTTTTAAATTACCTCTCTCTGGTGGCTAGTGAAGTTGGGTATCTACTCATATGTCTATTGGAAATCTGAATGTCCTCTTTGGGGAAGTGTCTATTTAGGCCCTTAATTAGATTATTTACTTTTATGATGTTAAGTTGTATAACTTATTTATAAATTTGGGATAGTAACCACTTATCAGATGCACTGTTGGCAAATATGTTTTCTTATTCAGTGAGTTGTCTTTTCGGTTTGTTAATGGTTTCCTTTGCTGTGCCAAAACATTTTAGTTTGATGTTGTCCTATTTGTTTATTGTTTTTTCTCCCTCACTTAAAGAGATATATCAGAAGGACAAATATTACTAAGAGACATGTTTAATATTTCACTGACTATATTGTCTTCTAAGTTTTATGGTTTTGATTGGACAATCTGAAAGAAGTGTATAGATTCCTAGAAACATACAGTTTTCTAAACCTGAAACAAGAAGAAACAGAAAACCTGAAAAGACTGATTACAGCTACTAAATCAAAACAGTGATTAAAAAAACAACTGCCAAACAATCAAAAATCCTGGACCAGATGGCTTCATAGGTGAATTTTAACAAAAATTCAAAGAACTGACACCTATCTTTTTAAAGATATTCCAAAAATTCAAGAGCAGTGAAGACACCTAAATTCATTTTATAAGGCCAACATTATCCTAATTTCTACAGATAAAGACACTACAAAGGAAGAAAATTATAGGTCAATATCCTTGGTGAACAAAGATTGTAAAAGTTCTCATCAAAATACTTGCAAATTGGATCCAGTATTACATTAGAAAGGTCTTATACTATGGTCAAGTGGGATTTAATCCAGATGTGCAGGGATATAATATCTGCAAATCAATAAATATAAAATACCACATTAAAAAAATTAAGGATAAAAACCATATGATCATCTCAATAGATACAGAAAACAACATTTCATAAAATTGAGCACCCACTTATGATAAAAACTCTCAGCAAAACAGGAATAGAGGAAACATACCTCAAAATATACCTCAATACCTCATACTTAAAAAAAATGCCATATATGACAAACCATAGCCACATCATACTCAGTTGACAAGAACCACAAGTGTTTTCCTTAAGATCAGGAATAAGACAGGGATGTTTGCTTTCGCCACAGTGTGGGAACTCCTAGCCACAGAAAACAAACAAGAAGAAGAAATACAAGACTTCCAAATTGGAAAGGAAGATGTAAAGCTGTTCTTTTCAGATTACTTGATACTGTCATCTAAAGATTACACCAGAAAACTACTATAACAGATTAATGAGTTAAGTAGCAGGATAAAAAATGAATATCCAGAAATCAGTTGCTTTTTTAGACACCAATAATAAACTATCATAAACTAAGAAAAAAATCCTATCCATAATTACATTGAAAAAATAAAAATATCTGGGAATAAACTTAACCAAGGTGGTAAAAAAAATCTTCTACTCAAAAAATTATAAGACATTGAAGAAAAAAATTGAAGAAGATATAAACAAGTGGAAACATATACCATGTTCATGGATAGGAAGAATTATAATCATTAAAATATCCATACTAACAGCAATCTATATATTTAATGCAATTTTTATCAAGATATCAATGGCATATTTCACAGAACTAAAACAAATATTTCAAAAATTTATACAGAACTACAAAAGACGCCAAAAAGCCACAACAGTCTTGAGAAAGGAGAACAAAGTTGGAGGAACCACACTACCACATATTGAACTATACTATAAGGCCACAATAATCAAAACAGCATGATACTGATATAAAAACAGACATATAGATTAATGGAACAAAATACAGCACCCAGAAATACACCCACACTATCGTCAATTAATATTTGACAAAAAAAAGGCAAAAACATACAATCAGGTAAAGACAGTTTATTCAATAAATGGTGATGGGAAAATTGGACAGATACAAGCAAATAAGTGAAACTAGATCAGATTATTATATTGTACACAAGAATAAACTCAAAATAGATCAGAGACTTAAATGTTAGACTCAAAATTATAAATACCTTGGAAGAAAACACAGGCAGCAAATTCTCAGACACTTCTCATAGAAATATTTTATTGAATATAGTTTCTTGGGTTAGGAAAACAGAAAAAATGTATAATTTTTTACATTATAAAAAATTGTGGTGCTGGGTAGACTTGACTTGGGGTGGTGAGCACACAATGCAGTGTACAGATGATGTGTAGTGGAATTGTGCACCTGAAACCTGTATAACTTTGTTAACCAGTGTCACCCCAATATAATGAAAAATAAAAATAAAATAACTTTTTAAAAAGTATATATGTAGAATTAATAATGCATTTTAATATTTTATATAATTTTGTGTGATATTTATTTATACAATATATAGGCAATGCTTTATGTGCTTATGGATTTGTAATTACTTTAAATAAATCAGACCCTCATTTTAGATATTTGCTCCAAAGTTTACAGATATGGTTGAGTAAGGATACCATGTAAATAGAACTATAGTTGGCTTATGGGGGGATCATATTTTGTGCTTTCTTTTATGAATAATTTTGAGAACCTAGAGAGGAGAAACAAAAAATCTCAAGTAGGTATAATAGTATGTTCAAAGACATGGTGTTCATCTTAAGTCTGGTATGACTGGAGAACCCTAAGATGATCATAATTACAATGGTAAAGATTTTGAATCAAAAATAATTTGAAAGAGTAACAAGATTGGAGAGTTCACTTAAATCTTATTTGCCATGTGGAATCATTTTGACCTTTATCACTGGACATTAATAAGGGGATTAATGGTATGTACTGGTTGGGGGCTGAGGGGAAGGAGTAAGCTGGAGTATGTTGAATTGTCACAGCAACTGAGGCCATACATAATGAGGAAATCAGTAAGATGGAGACTTTATGAAAAGAAAGGGAATTAATATGTGAAAGTGTTTAAAAATAAGTAGTTTACTTTGTGAGTGACAAAGAGGATGAACTGAAGAAAAGTGCTATAGACTTTAATGTTTCAAGTGATAACAAAAGCCAGTTACTGATTGTTCATAATTTCTAATGATAGGTCATTTGTGGGCATGTCATTCACTGCTTGAGATTTTACACACTTTATTTTTTTTTTATTTCAATCATTGTTCAAGTACAGTTTTCTCCCCCCTACTCCCATTCCAGCCCCTCCACCCAACCCTCCCCCCTTCCCCCCATTACCCCCCACCCCTAGTTTTTGTCCATGTGTCCTCCAAATTTGTTCCTGTAATCCCTACCCATTCCCCCCTGAAATTCCCTCTTCTCTCCCCTCTGGCCACTGTCAGACTATCCCCTATTTCAGTGTCTTTGGTTATATTTTGCCAGTTTTTTGTTTTGTTTTGTTTTGTTGTTTAGATTCCTGTTAAAGGTGATATCATGTGGTATTTGTCTTTCACTGCCTGGCTTGTTTCACTTAGCATAATGCTTTCCAGCTCCATCCATGCTGTTGCAAAGGGTAGGAGCTCCTTCTTTCTTTCTGCTGCATAGAATTCCATTGTGTAAATGTACCATAGTTTTTTGATCCATTCATTTACTGATGGGCATCTAGGTTGCTTCCAGCACCTAGCTATTGTAAATTGTGCTGCTATGAACATCGGGGTGCAAAGGTTCTTTTGTATTGGTGTTTTAGTGTTCTTAGGATAGAGTCCCAGCAATGGAATTGCTGGGTCAAAAGGCAGGTCCATTTTTAGTTTTCTGAGGAAGTTCCAAACTGCTTTCCATAATGGTTGTACCAGTCTGCAGTCCCACCAACAGTGCACTAGGGACCCCGTTTCTCCACATCCTCTCCAACACTTGTTGTTTGTTGCTTTGTTTATGATGGCCATTCTGACTGGTGTGAAGTGGTATCTCATTGTGGTTTTAATCTGCATCTCTCTGATGGCTAGTGGATATTGAACATCGCTTCATGTGTCTTTGGATTTTCTGTATGTCCTCCTTGGAGAATTGTCTGTTCAAGTCCTTTGCCCATTTTTTAATTGGGTTACTTGTCTTCTTAGAGTGGAGTCGTGTAAGTTCTTTATATATTTTGGAGATTAAACCCTTGTCTGAGATATCATTAGCAAATATGTTTTCCCATACAGTTGGTTCTCTTTTTATTTTGATACTGTTTTCCTTAGCTGTGCAAAAGCTTTTAATTTTGATGAGGTCCCATTTGTTTATTCTTTCCTTTATGTCCCTTGCTCTAGGAGACAAGTCAGTAAAAAAGTTTCTGCGTGAAATATCTGAGATTTTCCTACCTACGTTCTCTTCTAGGACTTTAATGGTGTCACGCTTTATATTTAAGTCTTTTATCCACCTTGAATCTATTTTTGTATAAGGTGTAAGTTGGTGCTTGAGTTTCATTTTTTTGCACGTAGCTGTCCAGTTCTCCCAACACCATTTGTTGAAGAGGCTATTTTTACTCCATTTTATGTTGCTGCTTCCTTTGTCAAATATTAATTGACCGTAGAGGCTTGGGTTTATTTCTGGGCTCTCTGTTCTGTTCCATTGGTCCATGTGCCTGTTTTTATGCCAGTACCAGGCTGTTTTGATTACAGTGGCCTTGTAGTATAGTTTAGTGACAGGTATTGTGATTCCTCCTACTTTGCTCTTCTTTCTCAAAATTGCAGCAGCTATTCGGGGTTGTTTATGGTTCCATATAAATTGTTGAAGTGTTTGTTCTATGTCTGTGAAATATGCCATTGGTACTTTAATAGGTATTGCATTGAATGTGTACATTGCTTTTGGTAGTATGGACATTTTAATGATATTAATTCTTCCAATCCATGAACACGGTATATGTTTCCATTTGTTTGTGTCTTCCTTGATTTCTCTCCTCAGTGTTATGTAGTTTTCTGAATACAGGTCTTTTACCTCTTTGGTTAGGTTTATTCCTAGGTATTTTATTTTCCTTTTTGCTATTTCAAATGGGATATTTTTCTTGATTTCTGCTTCTGCTGTTTCATTGTTGGTGTACAGAAATGCCTTTGATTTCTGGATATTGACTTTGTATCCCGCTGTTTTACCAAATTCATTTATTAGGTCAAGCAGTTTTTTGGTGGAGTCTATAGGATTTTCTATGTACACTATCATGTCATCTGCAAACAGTGACAGTTTTGTTTCCTCCTTTCCGATTTGGATTCCTTTTATTTCTTTTTCTTGTCTGATTGCTGTGGCTACAACCTCCAGTACTATATTGAATAGAAGTGGTGAAAGTGGACATCCTTGTCTTGTTCCTGTTCTTAGTGGAAAAGATTTTAATTTTTGCCCATTGAGTATAATGTTGGCTGTAGGTTTCTCATATATGGCCTTTATTATGTTGAGGAATGCTCCCTCTATTCCCACTTTACTGAGTGTTTTTATCATAAATGGGTGCTGTACCTTATCAAATGCTTTTTCTGCATCAATTGATATGATCATGTGGTTTTTGTCTTTGCTTTTGTTTATGTGATGTATTACATTTACTGATTTGAGTATATTGTACCATCCTTGCATACCTGGAATGAATCCAACTTGGTCATGGTGTATGATCTTCTTAATGTACTGTTGGATGCGGTTTGCCAGTATGTTGTTGAGGATTTTAGCGTCAATGTTCATCAGCGATATTGGCCTGTAGTTTTCTTTCTTTGTTGTGTCTTTATCTGGTTTTGGGATTAAGATGATGTTGGCCTCATAAAAAGAGTTTGGTAGTCTTCCATCTTTTTGGATTTTTTGAAATAGTCTGTGAAGGATAGGTGTTAGTTCTTCCTTAAATGCTTTGTAGAATTCTCCTGTGAAACCATCTGGTCCAGGGCTTTTGTGTGTTGGGAGTTTTTGGATTACTGCTTCAATTTCTTTTGCTGTTATTGGTTTGTTGAGGCTTTCTGCTTCCATTTTATTGAGTTTTGGAAGGTTATATTTTTCTAGAAATTTGTCCATTTCATCTAGGTTTTCAAATTTCTTGGCATACAGCTCTTTGTAGTAATTTGTTACAATCCTTTGTATTTCTGTGGTATCTGTTGTAATCTCTCCTCTTTCATTTCTGATTGTGTTTATTTGGGTTTTCTCTCTTTTTTTCTTGATGAGTCTGCTTAAAGGCTTGTCGATTTTGTTTATCTTTTCAAAGAACCAACTCTTGGATTCATTGATCTTTAGAATTGTGCTTTTAGTCTCTATGTCATTTAATTCTGCTCTGATCTTGGTTATTTCCTTCCTTCTGCTTGCTCTGGGCTGTCTTTGTTGTTGTTTCTCGAGTTCTTGTAGACGTAGGGTTAGGTTGTTTGTTTGAAATGTTTCTAACTTTTTTAGGTGGGCCTGTATCACTATGATCTTCCCTCTCAGGACTGCCTTGGCTGTGTCCCATAAGTTTTGGGTTGTTGTGAGTTCATTTTCATTTGTTTCCAAAAACCGTTTGATTTCTTCCCTAATATCATTCTTGACCCATTCATTGTTTAATAGCATGCTGTTTAATCTCCATGAATTTGAGTGTTTTGGGTTTTTTTCCTTGTGGTTGGTTTCTAGTTTCAGTCCCTTGTGATCCGAGAAATTGCTTGGTATGATTTCAATTTTTTTGAAATTGTTGAGGCTTGTTTTGTGTCCTATCATGTGGTCAATCTTTGAAAATGTTCCATGTACATTTGAAAAAAATGTGTATTTAGCTTCTTTGGGATGGAGGGTTCTGTAAACATCAGTAAAGCCCAGCTCGTCTAGGGTATTGTTCAATGCCACAATATCTTTGTTGATGTTTTGTTTGGAAGATCTGTCCATTTTTGATAGAGGGGTGTTAAAATCCCCCACAATAATTGTGTTGCTGTCCATATCTTTCTTGAAGTCCTCTAAGATTTTCTTTATGTATTTAGGTGCTCCTATGTTGGGTGCATATATATTTACTATGTTTATGTCTTCTTGGTGAATTCTTCCCTTGAGTATTATGAAATGACCTTCTGGGTCTCTCTTTATGGATCTTCTTTGGAAGTCTATTTTGTCAGATATGAGTATTGTTACCCCGGCTTTTTTCTCCTGTCCATTTGCTTGGAAAATTTGTTTCCAGCCCTTCACTTTCAACCTGTGCAGATCTTTTATCCTGAGGTGGGTCTCTTGTAGACAGCATATGTGTGGGTCATGTTTTCTTATCCAACCAGCTATTCTATGTCTTTTGATTGGAGCGTTTAGTCCATTTACATTTAAGGTTATTATTGATAGGTACTTATTCATTGCCTTTTATGTACGTGTGATCCTCTCTCACTCTCTCTTTTCCTTTCTTTCCTTAAAGCAGTCCCTTCAGCATCTCTTGCAGAGCTGGTTTAGTGGAGGTGTATTCTTTTAGACTTCTTTTGTCTGAGAAGCTTCTTATTTGGCCTTCTATCTTAATTGAGAGCCTTGCTGGGTAAAGTAGTCGTGGTTGCAGGCCTCTGGTTCTCATTACTTGGATTATTTCTTGCCATTCTCTTCTGGCTTGGAGTGTTTCCATTGAGAAGTCAGCTGTTAGCCTTATTGGGGCCCCCTTGTATGTTACTTCCTTCTTCTCCCTTGCTGCCTTTAAGATTCTCTCTTTGTCTTGAAATTTTGCCATTTTAATTATGATGTGTCTTGAGGTGGGCCTCCTTGGGTTCCTCTTGATTGGGACTCTCTGTGTTTCCTGTATTTGTGTGACTTTTTGTCTCATCAAATTAGGGAAGTTTTCCATCATCACTTGTTCAACTAGGTTTTCTATCCCTTGTTCTTCTTCTTCTCCTTCTGGTATCCCTATTATACGGATATTATTACGTTTCATATTGTCTTGCATTTCTCTTCATCCCTCTTCATTCTTTCTGAGCCTCTTTTCCCTTTCTTGCTCTTTCTGGGTGTTTTCTTCTATTTTGTCCTCTAGCTCGCTGATCCGATCTTCTGCTTCATCGATCCTGCTTTTCATTCCTTCTACTGTGTTCTTCATTTCAGAGATTGTATTCTTCATTTCCTCTTGGCCCTTGTTGAGAGTGTCTATTTCCTTTTTTATGCTGATGTAGTTTTCATTGAGTTCATTGTAGCTTCCCTGTAGTTTCTCGTAGCTCATTGTGAGCTCATTGAGCTTCCTGACAATCACTGCTTTGAATTCAATATCTGATAGTTGAATTGCATCTGTTTCATTTAGCATTCTTTTTGAGGCTTCCTCCTTTCCTTTCATTTGGGGAGTATTTCTTTGTCTTCCCATTGTTTGTGAGACTCTTCTTGTTCACCTCAGCTTCTTATATTGATCTGTTCTGGCTCCCTCGGTTTATGATGTGAACTTCTTTAGTAGAGTAGCAGTGAGTTTCAGTGGTACTGTTTCCTTGACCCCCCAAGCTCGCTGGTCTTGGGCTGTTGTTTAAGTTGGCTTTGTGTTTGCCTTTGGGTTCTGATTGTTGTTCAGTCTTTCTTTGGTGGTTCCTTCCCACCAGCTGGTTAAATGTGGGTCACTCTGTCCACCACCTTCTATATTTTGTTGTGCTGGTGAGGGCAGGTTGTATTGAGGCTGGTTCTTCTGTGTGTACAAGGTTTAAAGAAATCTTGTTCAGTTGTTTGTATTGGGTACTGTCTCTACTGTTTAGTTGTATTTCCAGATAAGCCCTGGATTGAGGTTTGTGTGGTTACTACTCCCTCCTTCACCTTCTTCTGCTGTTATCTGTTAGTGGTTCCTTAGTTGTTGGGTTTCCTCTTCCAGTGGGTATCCTGGTGTTCACCTCCTCCACCTATTCTTTTTTGTCATCAGATGGAGGGGAGGGCAAAATGGTTTAAGACAGCAACCGAGAATTCTATGCTATTTACAGTAGTAGCAAGTAGGGAAGATATAGGAGATCCTTTCACTATGTATAGTGTTAACCGTGGTCTTCCACCCAGCTAGCTGATTTTTAGAAAGGATGGAAAGAAGGTAAGACTCTTGTTGGGGGAGGAAGGATTGTGAGTTGGCTCTATAAAGCAGAGAGGTTGTGGGCGGTCAGATTCTGGGGTAAGGTGAGAGTAAAGGATAGTAAATAGGTGTAGTGTGTGAGAGAATAGAGTTAACCACTACAGTAATAGAGTTCAGGAAACTTTGAAATGGGCTACGATCTGGGGGGGGGGGTGTTGTGAAGTAATTACAATTGCATGGAACAGCAGTTATTTACAATAATATTATGGCAACATTCATATGGCAGAGTCTATGAAATCTAGGTAATAAGGATATGGAGTACAGAACATTGAGTAGTATGCTGATAGGACACAGGTGAGTTAATGGACAGTAGATTAGTAATACGGTATAGAAAGAGATATCCGGGGAAAGCTGTCAGGTCATACAATAAAACCAGCCTAGCAAAGCAGGCTATACAAAAATAAGAGGGATATAAAAATATTGTTAAAAAAAAAAGATGTAGGAACACTGGAAAAATAATAATAATACAAATATGCAATAACTTGCAGGTTCTCTGTAATAGCAGAGTGACATTTATCTCACTGTCCCAGCTGTTGTGATGCCCCTTCTTTGGGTTCAACTTTGGTCTTTTCACCGATCCAGGATTTTGTCTCACTTGTAGGTATTTAGGAAAAAATTTAAAAAAGAAAAAAAAATAGAAAAGGCAGACGAAGGCAGGAAGAAGAGATAAAATTGGAGGACAGGAAGAAGGAAGGAATAAAACAAGAAATCAGGTAAGAGAGGAAAAAGAAATCAAAAGAGAATAAAAACAATAAAACTTAAAAAATTAAAAATTGTTAAAAAAATAGAATCAAATTAAAAAGTCTTGATTTCAAAGTGGCCAAACCGGTTTTTCTGCTCTTGCTGGCTGAGGCAGTCTGAAGGATGACTTGTTTGGCTTTTCTTCCTAGGCCCGTGGGGTTCGCACTGGCTCCGCGGCCGGTCCGCCGCCCGGCGCGACCCGCGCTCCCCGTGCTCCGTTGAGCGGGCGTGGCCCATCTGCTGCCAGCACGGCCGTCTGCCGCATGCCACGCCAGTGCCCCCACGGGCGGGCGGGCGTGGCCTGTCCGCAGCCTGCGCGCTCACAGCTGGGGAGCAAACAGGCCAGAGCCACTGATCACTTCAGGAGAATTCCCCAAACAGTGTCTGTGTCCATTCACTCCTTCCTCTTGGGAAATTCCTCCCGATCGAGCCCGCCGCTCTCCAGTGGCCCAGTTTCTCTCACCGCCAAAGCTCCAGCCAGAACGGTGACCCTGGGAGTCCGGGTCCGCAGCGCGACTCGGCTCTGGCGTTCACCGCCTCCAAAGCTGCTCGCCACCCGGTGTGCCCGCCAGCACCTGGACTCCTCCCAGAGCTGCCCAGACCTTGCTCGGCTGGGGAGGGAGCAGCCGACCTGGCTCTCTCCCACTAACCCTACGGCAAACCCAGCTGCGGCCCCCGGGCCTGGGGCTGCAGCCCCGGGACCACACGCCTGTCCCGGGAGCCTACCTTGATGCAGCGATCTGTTCTTTGTTCTTTCGGTTCTGCCACAATCCTTGGTCCTCCGTTCTCAAAAATGCTGAAATATGTTGGTTGCTTGCCTTTCCACTCCAAAGATCAGTCAGGACTCTCTCCCCTGAGCAGAGGAAAGCCAAATCTGCTCCTTCCTACTCCGACGCCATCTTAGATCCCCGATTTTACACACTTTAAATCAATGAAACTGGCATCAGGGTCCCATACTATTGAAGCTTATTGACTATTTCTTCACTGGAATTTGTTTCTCTGTCCACTAATACTGACTGCCATGGTCACTGCCCCTTGATGCTTGACTACCTCCATTTCTCTGTTATTGAATTGTTCACTCTCTTATTCCTCTTCCCCCTCCAAACATCTTTATTTATGTATTCTAGTCCCATGCCTTACATAATAAACATATTAATACATAAATAAGTACCTAAAATGTTTATTCAAAGCATTCAACATGCTTTACCATCACAGACACATTAAAAAGAGAAAGACCTTCCCACAAAACCTACATACTTTGTACATTTAAAAAGATGAGGCTAAGCAGGGGAGGAAAGTGGGGACGGCTGGGGTGGGGAGGAGTATGGGGGGTAAATGCAGACAACTGTACTTTAACAGCAATAAAATAATTAAAAATAAAAAAGATGAGGCTATCAATAAGTAGAGTTTTTTTTTTACTGAGATTACTCTGATAAACTAAATTATATGTGTTACATTCACATGTTATATTGAGGTTATGTATGTAAGAGACTCTAACTCCTTCCAGTACTTTGAATATGACAATGAGCCAATGGAATTAGTGAATCAATTTTAAGGGGTCTCAAAATTAAAGGGTGAGTTTTAAGCAAGTTATTTTTCCTCCCCACCCAAAAATGTCAGAGTTTATACATTTGCTGTTTGATAGGCTAAATCCTAGAATTTTATGGAAGGGGTACTCCCTAAAATCTTTGGCATGCTTGTATGTAGAGTGCTGATACAGAGTGTTGGCATACTTTATATAGAATGTTGAATCAGCAGTTTTGATCTAGGGGTGAAGAAATACTGAAGCAGATTGTAATTTCATTTGCCCATGGAAGTATTTATTTCATAATTGAACCTTTGTGATTCCTGCTCTATATTTCTCCTAGCAAAAAACCTTTGGTTAGAAGACTTTAATAATTCTCTTTTTTTAATTACATGTTTTTTTAGCATTTTATTTATTTATTTATTTTTAGGGAGGGAAGGGGGGGAGAGAGAGAGAGAGAGACAGAGACAGAGGCAGAGACAGAGACAGAGACAGAGACAGAGAGATCAATGTGCGGTTGCTGGGGGCTATGGCCTGCAACCCAGGAATGTACCCTGGCTGGGAATCGAACCTGGGACACTTTGGTTCCCAGCCCGTGCTCAATCCACTGAGCTATGCCAGCCAGGGCTAGACTTTAATAATTCTTTATAAATTATCCCTGCAGTTTAAACTCAGTGAGAAACTTGGATTAATTTTATCAATTGGTAGTGTAATTCTCAGTGTTTTAATATAAATGGCACTTCTTTATTGTTCAATTTAGGTTAGCTTTGGTTAAGTATCTTCCCACCTTCTGAAAAGGTCTTACATCCAAACAGAACAGTTTTTCCCCTTTAAAAAGACATTATATTATTTCATTTTGAATCTAGAAGGTTTATAGAAAAAACTATGGAAACAAATTAACTTTTACTTAAAAATTTAAGATATGTAGGAAGTCTGATTTGATGCTGTCCCATAGAGTATTCTGCAATGATGGCATCACTTTATATCTATACTGTCCCATACTGTACCATGCAGCTGTGTGTAACTGTTGATCACTTGAAACGTTGGTAGTGCAACCAAGAGAAGAAACTTTTAATTTTACTACATTTTAATTCTTTTTATTTTGATTGTAATTGTTTGGACAGTGACTGCCATGTCAGACAGTGCAAATATAGCACATTTGATCAACTTTTAAACCTAAATTTATACAGATATTTTTAATTAGTATATCTAACATAACTGTCACCACAGTAATTTCTAAAAGTTATTGGAGTTAGATCTATACTGTGAAAACTTTCCAATACTTTTTCTTTAATATTTGATGAAGTACCAAAGTTCTATTTTCAAATAAGTGGCTCAAATAATGATGAGCATAGAAAGACACATATAATTATGTTACCAAAATAATTTTCTTCCATAATTGTTTCTTTTATATGATCACTACTTTCAACTTTCAATGATGTTCCTTTTTTAAATGAGTGATAAAGACAACCATTACACTTTCTAGGACCAATTGACTTCTTGCTGAATGCCTGCTTTTAAAAATACATTTTTCAAGTATTTATTTTAAGGCCTTTAATGATGAAGTCTTCACTTGATTAAAATACATGTTTCATTTTTTTGTATTTTGAGGGTGACAGGCATAGTTTTCTACAGTTAAAATAATTTATAAAGCCTGTCACAAAATTAAGACATTTGTTATTGTGTAAGAAAATTCTTATAAGAATTATCCCACAGTGCCTTTGAATATGCTATTATTTTAAGCATATTACTAATATTAGTGATTGATGGTATATCTTGGATATAATAAAAATAATTTAAATTTCATTCTTAGAGCTTTTAGACTATGTTTTCTCTTCTTTGTGGTTTATTACAATTATGTTATAATGCACTATTGCTACCCTAATTTATTCCACCGACAAATTCTAAGCTTCCTGTTTCTAAAAGATAGAAACACAAGAAAATAAAATATATTTATTGACTCAAAGATAAAAAATATAAGGAATCACTGCTTTTAGTCATGTTAAATATATTTATTGGATACAGAATTGCTATTTTTAGTCACATTATATACATACACACATATATATGATTTTGTTTAAAAGAAGCGTATAAAATAGAATTTGATATTGGAAGAGTTTATATTTGCTATTTTAAATGATACACATTTTCTATTAGAGTGATTTTGTCTCTTTTTAAAAATAAAGGTGGAGGTAAGTGCAGACAACTGTAATTTAACAATAATAAAATAATTAAAAAGTAAAAGAAAGTCACAAAAATTTATATATTTATGTTGTACAATATGGTGATTTGATACACATAAACATAGTGAAATTATTACTATAGTCAAGTTGCATACTTAAAGGGAAAATACACAAATATATAAACTATATTATATATGCCTTATTTAGGACACAGATTGGCTGAGAAACATTGAGAAAGTTTGGAAGTAAACTTTGATATAACATGTATAAGCGTCATTAGAAATGCTGCATCCTGGACTGTGTTACATCATTCTATTTGAGTATTTTCAGGTGGGTTAGTAGGTTCTTTTTACCATTTAAGGCCAAACCTTCCATGTTTCATTCTACAATGACAAATAAAAGAATTGCTCACTACTATAAAATGTCATACTTTTACAAAATTCAATATATTAGCATTAATGAATAGAAAGCAGTCATTGATTAAGAAAAGTAAATCATATTAAGTTGGACACATACTTATATTTTAAAATAATTATCTATATTCACAGGTTTATATTAACTTTTTTCCTAATTAAAAACACACAATATGCAATCATAGGGAAAGGTCAGTCTTACTTTTAATTATTTTCCCTATTTAATTAGACATTTATTCTCTGCAGATTGGAGTTTGCAAGATTAAAATGCGTATTATTTGAAAGGTTATACATTACATCTAAGTGAAGGGCATTATGCACTAGATTATATTTCTAATATAAGTTATACATATATTTGTGTTGCATATGAAAGATGAGAATTGAGAATAAATACATTAAAACCACTGTAAAAATAAACACTTAATGCTTTTTTTGTATTTACTTCCATATGTATATATAAAAGAACTAAATTAAATCAGGAAAAGAGGAAATAGTCAAACTAACCTGAGGATTGATATGATGACAGACATTTAGCAATGCATGTAATAAATATTTAACATATAATATTTTAATTATATATGCTTTAATATATTTTTGTGTATGTGACTTTTAAGACTTCCATCTATGTTGGTTACCTAACTTTACATACTTATAAATTTACTTCCTATATCCGAAATATTTACCACAATGTAAAACATTTGTTCACATGGGCAGAATTTACAGTGTGAAGTGTTATATTTCTCAGTTCAGTTTGATGAACCCTTTCTGGAATCCAGAGTGGTGGATATAGTATACTGTGAAGAGTTTTGTTGGTGATGCATCTTGACTAAAGCATAAATTTTATCTTTTTTCTTAAATGTTAAAATCATCTTATAGACAATACCAATGGGAAGTAAAGGATTTGGAAACCATGGTTTTTAATGGGTCATGGGAAAAGTGAGTGAATGATAGAGATAAATACCAAAAAAAGCATCTAGAATCTAAAGGATACAGTAGAAAATTTAACTTATTAAAAGTACACATAAGAAGAATAAGGGGAAAGGGGAAAGGTCAACACCTAGGGAGAATAACATTGGATTCAGTTGACTTTGATAAATTGAAGAAGTTATGAAAAGCAAATGGAACTGACATTCAGTAAGGACAAGAGTAGCATAAGTAATTAAGACAAAGGAGTTGCATGAGAAGCAGGAGCAGTAGCATAGCTTGCGGTTTGTGACACTCATAGCATTCTCAAGTAGGAAGGCAAAGTGAAGGTCATTTTACAGAGGAGTATAGAGGAACAGGGAGCCTTCACAATTCATCAGTGAAAGAACTAGGAATCTTGTAACTGTAGACTATGAGCTCAGTAATTTCCCTCAGCATAGTATTGTCCCCAAAGAAATAGGAAATTGTCCAGGATTCATCATAATTGATGTACAGAAGTGACTCTCCACTTGCTAGTATCCAATCTACCAGCATAACTTCAGTACCCCTAAAAATGTATTTTGAATTTCTTTACTTTTCTCATTTCAGTACATATTTCTGTACTAGCACAAGACACTATTATCCCATATTGTCCTAATACCTATTTTCCATGTGGCAAACCAAGAGTTTCCTTTACCAGATGAATCATACCATGCTACTTAGTTTAGAAAAGTTACAGTGGCTTAATGGCATTAGAATGGAGAAAAAAAAAAACCCTGAACACTGGTGATGGCTCTAATATAATCTCATTCACTTCTGTCTCTCTTTATTTGTAACACATTTCCTTCTTTCTGTTTCTGGAAACAACTATACTCAGATCTGCTTTATGATAATATGTTTCTATTCCCTAATTTAAAACAATCTTTAAAGGGCATGAAAAATATCCAGTTTGTCTTAGAAGTCTAATAACACCTTTAGAGTTTTGCATATTTTGATGAAAATTTTCCAGGTTTGGTGTGAAAAAATAATGTACCCTAAAGTGTGTTAAATATTGATAATCTAAAATATATTCATAAAAGAGCACATTCCCTGTGTAACTAAGCTAATATCTGAATGATTGAGAATAAAGGGCAGTTTCTTTTCCTAATATAAATATATTTGTATTCAAGGTCACATTTATTTTGAGCTTTGCCACTTTTCACATGAAATTAATTTTTCTCTACTGACTATCATCATAATAATTGGATATACACTTCATGGAAAGCAATTCTCTGCTGTACCAGTCAGGTCTCTGCACTTAAATAAAAACTTAACAGAGTAGAATACAGAAGGGAAATGTGTACACAGAAGAGGTGCTGCATGTTGCCCTGACTCTGGGTGAGCACGTTCTGCAGAGTAGTGTTGGGTGCCTTCCATCCCCTTCGTCTGGTGCCAAAGGCAGCAATTATTGGGAACCATTTATTTTTTCTGCTTCATACCATTTCTTTGCTTAAACTTTCAAAGCCCTGGAAGCTGCTCAAATAGTACAGGTCTGCAAAACTCAGCAGTATTCATTATATAACCAAAATAGTTCATTAAACATAAACTGAATGTAGAACAGTGCCTGCCAGCAGCTGTCTGGTCATGCTTTGCCACAGCCAGGTTATTTTAAAGTTGGTGTAAATTAAGTTCTTTTTATGGCAGTATCTTCTGGGCTCAGGTGTATTTCAAGAGGGCAGGAAAATAATTAATTTTGGATTCTTACATATTCAGTATACCTGTAAGCATTACTTTCGAACCATTTATCGAAAAAATATTTTATTATTTTCTACTGGATGGATGAGGAATATCACTATAGTTCTATAATTTACAGCAGTGGATTCAAACAGACAATTTATATACATTTAAAACATTAAATATATCACTAGTTAATATAATATGATAAATGTTTTTGGTAACTATATTAATATGTTCTACTAGAAGATGTGTTTATGTACAAAAAATAAATGTTAAGTAAAATTAGTGAGTAGGCAAATAAGAAAAAAGTTTCAGGTAGAAAACTATTGTGTTTTTCTTCTTTTTTTTATGTTACAAGAGAGAAAGTACTCACTTGCTTAGTCTATATTATGCCAGAACATTGCTAAATATAAAAAATATGTAGTTTATGATGAAAAATAACTAATATAACTTTTTTACTCAGAGTGATTTATGTAATAAATCTTATACTTGTATGCCTGGAGGGGACATTAAATATCACTTAGCACAATAAATTCTGTTCTATGAAGTCTCAGACTCTCAGTAAAAATAAATACAAAATTGCCTGAATTAAACAGTTTTGGGGTATTTGGAATTAAACCACTGACTTCAGGTTCATCAAATGCATGATTTCACACTTTTAATACCATAATGCTCACTGGATCGGTAGTATTTCCTAAATTGATTTGAGTTAGTGCTTGCATTAACATCCTGAGGGAACCAACTTTTTTTTACCCAAATGCAGTTTTTAAAATATTGATAAATTACAAAGCCCTCATTATACAATAAAGGAAACAGGGTATAAGAAAGCTAAATGGCTTAGCTAAAACCATTGAGGGGTTCCTGCCGGGTCTTTAGTTCTTAGAGATCTACGCTTTCTACTAAACTACTTTACTTTTTACAAAATGAGATGACCAGCTCAGCATACACACAACCTCTTTCCCACTAAACTTAAATGCCATGTTACTAGGTAGCAAGAAACATCAATGTGAACCAATCACCTTGAGGTTTTGTCTTGGACAGCAAAGTGGATGCGTGTGCCAACTGCCCTAGGTGTCTGATCAGTTATTTCTCTAGTCACAAACTTTTTATATGTTTAGAAATAATTTTTAGTTGTCACATAAGATGCCTCTTCAAACATACAAAGGAAAAATTCTATTTATTTACAGAGAAGAATTTAACTTCTATGTCAATTTTAGAACTCCTTTTTCTATGTCCTCTATATTTACACAGGCACACCACCTGCATGCACATAAATCTTCTGCACAAAAGTGGGACACATGAGTCTTTCAACAAATGGCACAAGGACATTAAGAAGATTCTACAGGGATGTTCCAGAGATGCTCTTTCATTCTTCTGAAATACTGTTTATTGTTAGGAACTATATACAAGATTGAACTGTCTATATTTTATTGCAAATGCATATATCAGAGTCAAATCCACTAGCTTGAGTGTTTTGTTGGTATTTTATACTGTTCACTTGGAGTTAGGAAGATTAAGCATTGTTTTTATATCAACAAAATTATTAGGCTGCTTCAATGAAGTTAAATGCATTTATTTTGTGGATTTATAAAATAATTTCTGGTTAAATGACGATTTCCTAACTACAAGGCAATATTTAAATTATCCTCTTCATTGATGATATAATTAAATCATTTTAACTTTTCAGTATGATATTGTTCTTTGATAGAAATTAACCTGACATTATTATTATTATTATAGTAGCATTTAAATTATTATAAAAACCAATGATTTTCTTTATGCAATCATTATAATTACTTTAGTCATGGGCTATTCTTGACTATTTAAATTTTTGTAGTTCTATCAAGATATTTCTGAAAGTGGTATTTATGGGTCATGATATTGACTATAACCTTTCATCATTGCAATAAATGTTAATTTACTTATCTTTTCATGGGGATTTTCATTTGGTGCTTTAAAATCACAAAAACAACATATGAAATAAGGTAAAATGATATAAAAGTGTGTAAGGAAAAGGCAAATCTTATCTCTCTTGCTCTCTCCAATTCCAACAACTTTCTATGTTGTATAGATACGGTTCTGCTTTCACAATGCTGGCTGAAAAGGTTGCTGTTTACACTCAGACTTCTTTTCTCCCCCTGTGTATTCACACACACATTATTATAGATGAATGGGATTATGTTATACATACCAAGGAGTTTTGAGGAAACTTTATTTTTTATTTTATTTTATTTTTTATGAAGTATTTGCCCTTTCTCTTCTCTCTAATCAACATCTTTCTAATTGCCCAGAAATAATCCATGTTAATAGATCTTCCATTTTTTCTCTCTATGCTTTATATGTTTTCCTTTCTTTTTTAAAAAGGCTTTGCCTATCAATGAAAAATAATGTGCACATGTGTTTATACATGCACACACATATACACATGTTTATATTAATTTTTATTATTCATGCCCATTTTATATTCTTTTATTAATTTCTGTTAAAATCCACCTTGTTTGGTATTAATATTTTAACACTTGCTTTGTATTTATGTTTACCTAATATCACTTTGTCAATCCATTTATTTTCAAACTTTTAATAAAATCTCAGTATGGTGACTTTTAACTTTTAATGAAGAATTTAGCATAATAATAACCTATATATTGATATTATTTCTTCCACCTAAATTTATGTTTATAGTTGATTTTACTTTGATGTTGCCTTTTTCTTTTCCTTATTTTATATGATCTAATGTTGTATGAGCTATAATGCTGTAGCTCTTTTTTTCGTTTCTCCATGTCAATTTGGAAATTTTTCTCTTCTTCCTCTTTGTTAATGTATGCTTATCAGTGTCTATAATCAAACATGTAATTCCTTAAGCTTATATGAGAATAAAATTTCAATTTTCCTAGCAATAAAATTTTTACTTCATCTTCTTCCCTCTTGCCACCCTATAAGACCTTTACAATATTTTTAAAAAATTAAACAGGTTTATTGGCCTACAATTTATATACCAAGAAATACACATATTGAAAGTGTACAGTTTAATAAGACCGGGCACATGAAACACTTATGATGCCATTACCACAATCAAGGTAATGGACATGTAATACCTTCCCAAGTTTGCTTGAGGGCTTTTGTTTTTGATTTGCTGTTTTTTTTTTTCTGTGAGTGTGGTGATCATGTCTCAACTCTTTCAGTGTTTTACCTCTTTCCTACAAGATAAAAATGTTGGATTGCTTTTCTTCACCTTTCCTGAAATTTTGTTGTCCTACAATTTGTACCTTGTCTGAAGCTAGAATTAGATGTTTTTTTTTTCTTTTTACTGTCATATGTCTCTTCCATTGCAGAGATCTTTCAGTACTTATGTTAAATATACTCATAAAACCTATTTTATACATTTAAAATTAACTCTGAAGTTATAAAAAGGGTCTATTTCTTTGTGGTTTTTAATATCTTCTTTATCTTTGACTATATTGAGATCTCTGTGGTTATTCATTTTGCTGGTTTTTTAAGGGTCACTTATGCTTTTATCAGATGGAATGTGTGGTTGGAATTTTTTCTTTCTGTTTGTAATACAATCTGCTTATGTTTTTACTCTGGGAATTTTATCAGGAAGTATTTTTAAAATATAGTCAATTATAACTAGAACTCCATGAGCTCTTTCAGTGTATAGGAACAGATCTCCATATCTTTTCCTTCATATTTTTATTTTTAAACTTTAGAGTCTTTTATTTATTTCATATCTTATATCCTTTATCTGTCCTCTGAGCCACAGTTTATAAGTTTTATTTGGTTATTTTAGTATTATTCTTTAATATAGTTCTTCTTTTAACATTCTTATTTCCAATTACAGTTGACATACATTATTATACTAGTTTCAGGTATACAGCCCAGTGATTAGACATTATATAACTTACTGATAAACACAGTAAGTGAACATCCTGATAAATCACACACCCATTTGACACCATATACAGTTATTAGAATATTATTGACTCTATCCCCTTTGCTATACTTTACATTTACATTACCATGACTATTATGTAACAATCAATTTGTAATCTATTTCTTGAATTTAATGTTCTAAACCTTTAATTTGTATTTCAATCTCTGCAACTGATTTCATTTTCATTTAATAAACTTTTTGTTTTTGTATTGTTCATCATTTAATTTGAATGCTATTTAGTCCCCTTAGGTGCTTTTAGTACTTTTTGTACAAGTTTTCTGTTGTTTAAAAAAAAACTGTGGACAGTGCCTTTTACATATTGTATTTCTTGAAAATTCTGTGGTCTGGGGCCTAACTCCTCTGAGCTACATCACTTATAACACAAGTGGTAGAGTTCCCTTCTTTTAGGAGCTAGCAGATATTAGAAAGTCTGCTGGCAACATCTTATAGAGGTGTCCAAAGGACCTCCCCTGCCTCCCTGCTTTCACTCTTCCACTCCTGGCATTAAAGATATTTAGTTCTTCTTTTATGGTCTCTTCAGTGATGTGGAGCTAGACACAGTTTAATTTTCCTCCTGTGTTCCACAGATCTGTGATGTAAATTCTCCCTAAATTTATTCCCAGTGTCCTTCAGCTTCTCCTCCTGGTCAGAAGGGAGAAAACAAGTAATATGAGGTCTGTCCTGAAAAAGTCCAACCATTGTTATATAATGGAAATGGTTTGTGCAACATCAATGTAACCTGGCAGCCAAGGGGAGTGGACTGGAACGTGCATGTGCAAACAATGATTATTTCACTGTACTAGTCAATGGGGGTGGTAGACACTGTTGAGTGAGCATGTGTACTGTGTGGTCATGGTATTCAAAATGACAGAGCTAGTACAGCAATGAGTCTGCATCAAATATTGCATTATGCTTGAAATTCCTCCATGGAAAGTATTCATATGATTCAGAACGCTGTAGCTATGGACAACAGGTGATTGGCAGCTTCATCATGACAATGTGCTTGCTCATGCATCATGTCTCTTATAGAGATTTTTAGTTAAATATCAAATCACCAGTGTGACTCAGGTCCATACAAATCAGATTTGGCACCCCATGACTTCTGAATTTTCTTAAAATTAAAGTCATCTTTCAATGGGAAAAGATTTCAGATTATCAATGACATTCAGGCAAATGTAATGGGGCAGCTGATGATGATTGGAAGAACTCTGTGAGTTTCCAAAGTGCCTACTTTGAAGGAGACTGAGGTCCTATGGTCCTGAGGTACATTGTCCTATGTACAATATTTCTTGTATCTTATATTTCCTTCAATAAATGTCTCTATATTTTCATATTAAATGGCTGGATACTTTCTGAACAGAGCTGAACTATTTCTGCATTAGGATTCAAAACAGGATTTGAAGCTTAACTCATACATTTTTGCATCATTTGCCATCCAGGCTCAGCCTTACCTTGGCTTGAAATAGACAAATTATTTAAAATTGGCAGTAGGAGGATGCTAATATTATTTCAAACTTCTTTTAAAGTATTCTATCATTTCAATAGATAATACACACACATACACACACATTTATTATTTGATTATGAAGAAATTCTCATTAACTTTCCTTTATGTGGAACATCTAACATACTTTGCTTTCTATGCCATTACATTTTTTGTGTGATTCCTAAAGAACATTAGTTGTTTTTATTTTACTCATATTATTACTATAATGAAGATTTTTTAAAAAAGATTGTTTGCTTGGAGAAAATGTATATAACTGCCCTCATTTTCATTCATTCAAACCAATCTTCTTTTTTATGATGCTATTGTTTTTCATGTGTGATGAGGAAAAATATACTTTTTTAAAATTTTATTTTATTATTATTTTTTTATTGTTGTTCAACTACAGAGGTCCCCATTTTCCCCTACTCCTCTCCCCTATCCCACCCCCTCTCACAACCCACACTCAATTCTACTCCTCTTTTAGCTTTGTCCATGGGCCTTTTATACCCATTCCTTGACCACCCTTCCCCTTCTTTCTCAGTTAGCTTCCTCCCCACTTCCCTCTGGTTACTGTAAGTTTGCTCTTTATTTCAATGTCTCTGGTTATGTTTTGCATACTTGTTGGTTTTGTCGGTTAGGTTACACTCATAGGTGAGACCATATGGTACTTGTCTTTCACTGCCTGGCTTATTTCACTTAGCATAATGCTCTCCAGATCCATCCAAGCTGTCTCAAAGGGTAGGAGTTCCTTCTTTCTATCTGATGCATAGTATTCCATTGTGTAAATGTACCACAGTTTTCTGATCCACTCATTTACTGATGGGCACTTAGGTTGCTTTCAACATCTGGCTATTGTTAATTATGCTGCTATAAATATTGAGGTGCATAGATTCTTTTGAATTGGTGATTCAGGATTCTTAGGGTATGACCCCATGAGTGTAGTTGTTGGGTCAATGGCATTTCCACTTTTAGTTTTTTGAGGAAATTCTATACTGTTTCCCCCAGTGACGGCACTGTCTTCATTCCCACCAACAGTGTACTAGGGTTTCCTTTTCTCCACAACCCCACCAACACTTGTTTGCTGATTTGTTAATGATGGCCATTCTGACTGGTGTGAAGTGGTATCTCATTGTGGTTTTAATGTTCATCTCTCTGATGGCTAGTGATGCTGAGCATTCTTTCATATGTCTCTGGGCCCTCTGTATGTTCTCCTTGGAGAAGTGTCTGTTCAGGTCCTTTGCACATTTTTTAAATTGGATTATTTGTTTTCCTAGAATGGAGTTATGCTAGTTCTTTAAATATTTTGGAGACCAAACCTTTGTCTGGGATATGGCAAATATATTTTCCCATACAGTCTGTTATCTTTTCATTTTGCAGATGTTTTCTTTAACTGTGCAAAAGCTTTTTAATTTGATGATGTTCCATTTGTTTATTCTTTCCTTTATATCACTTGCTCTAGGGGAGGTATTGGTGTAAATATTGCCTCATTTATATCTGAATATCTGAGATTTTCCTGCCTATTTTCTCCTCTAGGTCTTTATAGTGTTGCAACTTATATTTAAATCTTTTATCCATCCTGAGTTTATTTTTGTGTGCAGTGTAAGTTGGTGGTTGTGTTTCATTTTTTTTTTCATGTAGCTGACCAGATCTCCCAATGCCATTTGTTGAAGAGGCTATTTTTACTCCATTTTATATTTCTGTCACCTTTGTCAAATATTAACTGACCATGGAGAGTTGGGTTTATTTCTAGGCTTTCTATTCTGTTCCATTGATCAATGTGTCTCTTCTTATGCCAGTACCAGACTGTTTTGATTACAGTGGCTTTGTAATATAGTTTGATATCAGGTATTTTAATCCCTCCTACTTTGTCATTTCTCAAAATTGCTGAAGCTAATTGGGGTTATGGTTTCATATAAATTTTTGAAATGTTTGTCTTACATCTGTGAAACATGTCATTGCTATTTTAATAGGGATTGCATTGAATCTACAAATTGCTTTGATAGTATGGATATTTTGATGATGTTAATTCTTCCAGTCCATGAACATGGTATATGCTTCCATTTGTGTCTTCCTTAATTTCTTTATTCAGTGATGTGTAGTTTTTGTAGTACATGTCCTTTACCTTCTTGGATAGGTTTATTCCTAGGTATTTTATTTTTCCTGTTGCTATATCAAATGGGATTTTTTTCCTGATTTCTGTTTCTGTTATTTCATTGTTGGTGTACAAAAATGCCTTCAATTTCTGAATATTGACTTTGTATACCACCATTTTGTCTAATTCACTTACTAGGTCTAGCAGTTTTTTAGTGGAGTCTATAGCATTTTCTATGCACATTATCATGTCATCTGCAAACAATGACAATTGTACTTCCTTTCCTCCTTTCCAATTTGGACAGCTTTTATTTATTTTTTCTTGTCTGATTGTTGTGGCTAGCACTTTTAATACTCTGTTGAATGGAAATATTAAAAGCAGACATCCTTGTCTTCTTCCTGATTTTAGTGGGAAAGCTTTTAGTTTTTGCCCCTTGAGTATGATGTTGGCTGTAAGTTTCTTGTATGTGGCCTTTATTATATTGAGCTATGCTCCCTCTATTCTACTTTGCTCAGTGTTTTTATCATAAATGAGTGCTATACCTTATCAAGTGTTTTTTTTTCTGTATCTGTTGATATGATCATGTGATTTTGTCTTTCCTTTTGCTCATGCAATGTATTACATTTATTGATTTGCAAATACCGTACCATCCTTGCATCCCTGGGATGAATTCCACTTGATCACGGACTTTAATTTTTTTTACTTTTTTCCAATTATTGTTCAAGTGAAATTGTCTCTTTTTCACCCCCACTGCTCCCCCAACCTTATCCATCCCCACTTCCCACCCTTGATCCTAGCCCCATTTGGTTTTGTCCATGTGTCCTTTATAGATGTTCCTGAAAACTATTCCCCCTTTTCCCTCTATTGCTGGATGTGGTTCACCAATATTTTGTTGAGGATTTTAGCATCTATGTTCATCAGCTACATTGGCTTGCAGTTCCTTTCCTTGTTGTGTCTTCCTCTGATTTTAGGATTAAGATGATGCTGGCCTCAAAAAAAGAGTTGGGGAGTCTTCCCTGTCTGGGGATTTTTTTTGAATAGTCTCAGAAGCATTGGGCTTAGCTCTTCTTTAAATGTTTTGTAACATTCTCCTGTGAAACTGTCCAGTCCAGGGCTTTTGTGTGCTGGGAGTTTTTTGATTACTGCTTCAATTTTACCAGCTGTTATTGGTGTGTTCAGGCTTTCTGCTTCCTCTTGATTCGGTATTGGAAAATTGTATTTTTTTAGAAGCTTGTCCACTTCACCCAGATTTTCAAATTTCTTGGCATATAGTTATCCATAGTAATTTCTTACAATCCTTTGTATTTCTGTAGTATCAGTTGTAATCTCTCCTCCTTCATTTCCAATTTTATATATTTGGGTTCTATTTCTTTTTTTTTATTGATGACTGTGGTTAAAGGCTTGTTGATTTTGTTTATCTTTTCAGAGAACCAACTCCTGGATTTATTGATCCTCTAAACTGTTTTTTTTTTTTTTTGTCTCCATGTCATTTAACTATGCTTTGATCTTGGTTATTTCCTTCCTTCTAATTGTTCTGGGCTTTGTTTGTTGTTGTTCCTCCAGTCATGTAGATGAAGGGTTAGTTGGTATATTTGAAATATTTCTATCTTTTTTAGGTAGGCCTATATTGTTTTAAACTTCCCTCTAAGGGCTGCCTTAGCTGTGTCCCATAGGTATTGGACTGTTGTGTGTTCATCAGAAAATTTTCTGATGAACTCAGAAACTGTTCTCAGAAAATTTTTTATTTCTTCCTTGATCACATTCTTAATCTATTCATTGTTTATTAATATGCTATTCAATCTGTTTGTGTGTTTTTTTACTTGAGGTTGGTTTCTAGTTTCAGGGCCTGAGAAAATGCTTGATATGATTTCAATTTTCTTGATTTATTGAGCCTTGTTTTGTCCCCTATCATGTGGTCTATTTTGAAAGTGTTCTTTAGTGCAGTTGAAAAAGAATGTGTACTGTGCTTCTCTAGAATGAATGGTTGTATATATATCAGTTAAGTTCATTTGATCTAATGTATCGTTCAGTTACACATTATCCTTCTTGATATTTTGTTTGCAAGATCTGTCTATTGTTGATAGTGGGGTGCTAAAATCCCCTGGTATAAGTGTGTTGCTATCTATATCTTTCTTGAAGTCCTCCAAGATTTTGCTTATATATTTGTGTGCTCCTATGTTGGTTGCGTATATGTTTATAACATTTATGTCTTCTTGATGGATTCTTCCACTGAATATTACGAAGTGTCCTTCTGCATCTTTTCAAGGCCTTTGTTTTGAAATCTAGTTTGTCTGATATATGTATGGCTACTACAACTTTTCTCTTGTCTATTTGCTTGGAATATTTTTTCTAACCTTTAACTTTCAGTCTGTGTAGGTCTTTTGTTCTGAGGTAGATCTCTTGTAGGCAGTATATGGGCAGGTCATGTTTCTTATCCATTCAACTACCCAAAGCCTTTAATTGGAGTACTTAAGGTTATTATTAATAGATGCTTATTCACTTTTCCACCTTTGTACCTGTGTTCCTCTCTCATTGTTTTCCTTCCCCTTCTTAAAGCAGTCTCTTTAGCATCTCTGGTAGTGCTGGTTTGGTGGAGGCATATTCTTTGAGCCTTCTTTGGTCTATGAAATTCCTTATTTTGCCTTTCATTTTAATTGAGAGCCTTGCTGGATAGAGTAATCTTGGTTGCAGGACTTTGCTTTTAATTACTTGGAATATTTCTTGCCATTCTCTTCTGACTTGTGTTGTTTCTGTTGAGATTTCAGCTGTAAGCCTTACCAGGCTCCTTATCAGAGCTCCTTTGTATGTTACTCCCTGTTTTCCCTAGGTGTCTTTAAATTCTTTGTCTTCAAATGTTAGCATTTTAATTATGGTATGTCTTGGAATAGGCCTGTTTGGGTTCATCTTGATTGGGACCCTCTGTGCTTCCTGAACTTGTGTGGCTTTTCCCCTCTCCAGGTTAGGGGAGTTTTCTGTTATTATTTTTTTGAAACAGGTTTTCTATACCTTGATCCTTTTCTTCTCTTTCTGGTAGTCATATGATTTGAATTTTGTTGTGTTTCCTCTTGTCCTGCATTTCCCTTAAGCTATCTTCATATTTTTTTAGTCTTCTTTTTTGTGTGTGTGGTTGCTCTCCCTGAGTATTTCTTTCTACCTTCTCTTCCAGCTCACTGATTTGGTTCTGTGCTTCATCCAGCCTACTTGTAATTCCTTCTAGTGTATTTTTTAATTTCATATATTGCAGTCTTCTTTTCTTCCTGGTTCTTGTTTATAGTTTCTATTTCCTTTTCCATCCTGTTGTAGTTCCCACTAAGCTCCTTGTAGTTGTCTGTGAGTTTCTTGAGTATCCTTATAACCATCCTTTTGAATTCTACATCTGGTAGTTTGCTTGCCTCCATTTCATTTAGTTCTTTTATGGGGCAGTCTTCTATTCTTTTTGATTGTGGGTTGTTGCTTTGTCTCCCCATTTAGGTGACTTTCCTGTTTGTTTCTGTGCTTCCCTATGCTCTGCTTTGCCAGCTGTCTTCATAGGGTGAAGATCTGTGGTAGGGGTTCTGTGGGATTCAGTGGTGCTGTCTCTTTGATCTCCTTGTCTGCATGCTCTAGAGCTGCCCTTTCTTCTGTTTGTGTGGCCTCTCTTGTTGTACTTGGGCTTTACCTGTTGGTGGCTCCTTTGTTAGTGGGTTTTCCCCTTCAATGGGTTTACTGGTATTCACAACTCCCACCTTGTCTTGTATGCTTTTGTACAGGTGTTGGTTAACAAAGCAGTATTAGCAGACCATCAAACCTATGCCAGCAAAATTAACTCCCTAGTACATTAAGAGTCTTCTCTATAGCAACTGAACTAAAATTAATGAAGGTGATGAGAGATTGTGGATATTATAAGAAACAACAAAGGGAACATGAGATGACTAAAAGAGGGGAAATTTTTTTAGTGGTAAGAGGGAGGAGAATTGATAAAAGTTGGGGTAGAACTGAGGCAAAGAAAGAGAGAGAGCAAAATTTATAATGTAAGTAAAATACAAAAGGGCAATGAGAACAATGGGTAAAAAGAGGGAAGAGTGTACTCTGAAGTTTGAAGTAAAATTTAAAAGGTACTGGACAAATGGAGAAAATTGCAGAAAACCACAGCAAGGTTGATAGCATGACAGCTGAATGCAGTTTAATAAAGGTGGGATGGGAATAAGAATATTGTAGATAAGCAAAACGTTAATATGAGATGTCTATGGTAAAGAAAAAATGATTTTGAGAGGTTGGGGGAAGCAAACTAACAATAGCAAGGAGTAAAGCCCAAGTTGAGATAGGAGGGAAAAAGAGGGGAAGAGAGAAACCAATGAAATAAAATTCCTCCATCAACTGATCAGGGGTAGGAGCAAGGCAAAATGGAGTAAGAGAGCAGGTGAGTATTCTATGGATTTAAAGTACAAATGAGTAGTGAACAAATAAGAGTTCCTTTGGTGAAGCACAACAATAACCGTGTTATTTTACCCAACTAGTCACTGTTTATAAAAAGCAAAAAAGAAATAAGACTTACTAGTGGAGAAAAAGAATGTGAGCTGACTTGAGAGAGAAGAACACTTATGTGAGGTTAGATGGAGAAATAGTGAGAGTAAGGAATAGAAACTTGGTGTGGTGTGTGAGAGAAAGTAAAGTTAGCCACAACAGTAATAAAGCTCAAGAAGGTGGTGAAATGGATTAAGACCAAAGAAAGGTCCTGTGTGGGATTTGGAATAACAATAGTATGATAAGAAATATATAATCTGAATAAAAAGAATAAAAATTAAAAGACCGAGAGTGGTGTGTTATTTGGAATATGAGTGAAGTAAAAGAAGAAAAATTAAAATTCAATATGAAAGGGAAAATGGAAAAAAAGTATCAAACAATAAAAACAAACAAAAAAAACCAAATAAATGGAAAGAAGAGAAATTAAAAGAAACATACAAATTCTAAACGAGAGCAAAGTGAAATTTGTCTGAGCTGTTGGTGTTCACCTTTTGACTTCTTTCTGGATCCATCTCTGGTTTTTTCACAGCTCCAAGTATTATTGTCTTACTTTTGAAAAAAAAAAAGCCTCCTGCTGATTTTAAAGCTGCCAAGGTAGTTTTGTAGGTCTTCCTGGATCCTGCAGGCAAAGGGGTGAGGGATGCTGGGTTCTGTTTATTTCCTTCCCTGTGGTTCTGCAAGGATGGGGCCTCAGTCTGGGCTACGATGATCACAGATGCCCAATTTCCAGCCCACATCCTCAAAGCACTGTGAAGCCTGCACTGTTCACTCTGTGCATTTGTGCTAGGCCACCACCATAATCCACCTTGTTTTGCAACCCTTTGATCAGTCCATGAAGTGCACTGATTTGGAGCAAATCATGCCCACCCTCCTCCCTCTTCACCAGCTGCTGTGCTCACGAGGTCCCTACACTGTACCTCAGTTCCCCTTTTGAAAAGAGTCCCCTTGGATGCTGCTGCTGTTCTTAACCAGCTTTTTACACAGTTCAACTCTCTGTCCCATCCAGTCTATCTGGGACATGGCCAGTCATGGCCCATTTCTTCTCCCAGCTCCAAGGGGTCACTTGGCTCCTTAAATTCTATGGTACTGTCCCAGCTGGCAATTTATCATCCCAGCTGCTGGCTGTATGTCACTTGCCCCTTTTTTATCCCCCCAGTGACTTTATGTGTCCAGGTGTCTCCTAGTGCAGGTCTGGGACTTCCCCTTTCTGAGAGGTGAGGGAGCTGCTGCTATTTTTGACCCTGCTCTCTTCCAATGCTCCTGCAGTGCAGTGGTCTCTGGCACAAGGCTTGGAGACCTTCCCATTGGCCTACAAAATCTCCTTACTGTCTGTTTGGAAGCATCTTGTGCACACTTTGGCTTCCAAACTTTGTATCATCTGGGACTCTGTTGGCAGTTCACTCTGTTCTTCAGAAGATCAGCTAGGTGTCCCAGTGGGGTACATGAGCAAGTAGGCTCAGCTCCCACCCACATCACCAACCACCATCTTCCTCCTAAGATGCCTTTTTCCCCTTAACTTTTTCATAACTACGAAAGCCTTGATATATTTATATGGGTTAATCTATCTTCATAGATAATGTATTACTGAAATAGGATTTGTCTTATTAAAGATAGATTTGTGGTCCAAGTAAAACTTACACTATGATCTCTACTTTGCCTTGCAAATCAAAAGGTTACTTAACTATTCTTGACTAAACGTTTGCCCTTTATCATGTAAATTTACTCTCTCTCAGAAGAGTTAATCAGCCATAAGTACCATTTTTGAAGGTTATGAGCTGAAAATAAACCTAGTTATTTTTCACAAGACAACAAATGGCTTGAGAAATTTGTGACTCTCATTGCATATGAGAAATTATTTTTAGAGCCATGTACTAGGAATAGCTTTGCTTCTCTGAAAGTTGAAATAAGCATTTTTTTTAACTCATAGTATTTTTGTGTCTATTTGCTCAACAAGGAGCTAATATCCAAAGTATGGGTCAATTCTAGCAACCATGTTGGCCTTTAGGTTTTGCACTTTGTTTACTATGACTCCTCCCATCCTACCACACTTTTCCTCTTGTCAATTTGGACTTTGATGTCATAGTTCAGTTTATATTTTTCCTGATGTTGGGTTTCCCATATGTTGTGGAATTAAATGAGATATAAAAAAACAACTAAATAAATATTTATTAAAAAGCCAAAAATAAGCATAAAATATGTTAAAAAGTGTTTTACCTATAAGTTATACTTTATCTGCATACATCCATTAAGCAAAATTTCAATAATATATTAAGAATTGAAAGGTTTTAGAATAGGTAACAAACATTTCTTTAGTCCTTAGTCACTCTCTGCTAGGAGATTGCTGGTTAGATGTCTGTCAGGAAAAGGATGCAGAGACTTGTGTGATGATGTAGATAAAGTTTAAATTCAGGATGTTAGTGTTACTGGGAAATTATTGCCAAACACAAAAATTAAAAAAAAATAATTGACAATGTTTGCATTATCTCTGCTGTGATTATTCTTCCCTATTGGGACACACAGTCATAGGTTCATATGTTTCTTACAATATGCCCATATAATAGGGGTGTTGTAAGAAGATAAATGAGATAAATTATATTCTTCTAGGTTTTATACATCTCAATAGTAGGTAATTTTATCTTCATATATTCTGAACTGCTCTTGATTATCCCTTACAGTTGAGTAAGGATGATATTTCTAAATTTAAATTTAAATTATGTAATTTTTCTGCTTAAAATGATCTATAGTATATTCTTATATATTGCTTAAAATCCAGACATCTTTGCATGGTATGAAGTCTTCCATTTCTGGGTACTTGCTACTTGTCTAGTTTAATTTTCTGAAACTCTCTCAGGCAATCATAAATTACATGCCATTCCAATACACAACACATTTTATTTTGTTTTAGAAAAGAAATGTAATTTTTATCTTCCAGAAGTGTCCTTCTTTGCTATATAACCTGGTATACTCATATTTAGCTCCTAGGGGCAGACTTTCTGAATTTCACAGAAAATTTTAATTGTCTGTGCTTTTCTGTTATCATAGCTCTACACGCCTGTTGGGTAATGGTTGGTGAAACAAACTTGTATCACTTCACCCCTATATGATTACAAGAGAGCTGCAGTCTCCTTGCCTTCTGTAACTTCTTTGTTCAAGGTTGCTGTAGACATAACTGTATTGCATAAAGTATTTAGCTACCTTGAATATGGATACAGATAAAAGAAATACTCTCTGAATACTTCTAGAAAAGACAGCTGACATGGACCCTGGTTTGTGGGGTCCGTGGCGTTATGGATGAGATGGGACAAATTCACACAGACTACTGAGTCCTGTGGAGGAAAAGGGATGGCACCGTGACCACTCACTCAAGGAAAGAGTGCCTTGGAGCACCTCAACCACTCTCTTAAGAAGAGAGGGCACCAACCCTTGCCTTGACAAGCTTTTATTGCTTTTCTGGGCACATTACATTGAGGACGGTCCTCATTTACTATGCACAGGTTCGCTGCAGGTGATTACCTTTTACAGATAACAAAGGAAAGAATCTTGCTAATTACTTTAAAGAGAAGGATGCTGCAGACCAAGGGGGAAAATGGTTGAACCAGTTACACTCCATACTTGGGAGGTTTATTTAGCACAGACTTTAGGAAGTTACAGTAAGCACTTGCTGCCTCAATCCAGGGTGAGGGAGTTTTAGCAAAAGCAAGTCTCATAGCAGCCTAGGTATAATGCAGGCCTGATTCCCCATGGGAAAACCTCTCCAGGGGCGTGGGTCCTATGCACTGGACCTCGCTTTCCACTGGCTTTCCCAAGTGGGAGCTGGGCCCATGCTACACAGAACAGTCTCCTATAGACAGCCTTGATTAGAAGAGAGTGTTAGGGGAAGAGAAGGAATTTGACAGTAAGAGAATGGGTTAGAACATATCCTCCATGCACATAACATTATATAACAAGTTAAGGTACATTAAAAATGATCGCTATGGCTATGCCCACAGAAGGAACAGAAAATTAAAAAAAAACAAGGAAATTATAAAATCAGTATAATCATAATTAGAGGGAATAGCAATGGAGATGAACATTTTTAATTTATTTCTTCTCTCTCTCTCTCTCTTTTTCTTCCTTTGTATAATATACCTGAAATACACCTCTGTAAACATGCAATGACATGGAAACAACAATAATAAATGCCATGGACTGTGACAAGTTTGAATCTAAAAATATTCATTTTTTTCTGCACGCAGAGATGATCCTACCCGAGAAAATGCAACAAGTGAGAGGCTCAGCTATGACAACTCTTATTACTTTGTATTAAAATTAATAGTTTGCTTCTCCCTTATATAATTTCCTGAAAGAATGTATCTTGATTATTAACTTTTACATCCTTAGAATTCTATGTAATACTGAAATGTTTCTTTAAATATATTTTATTGACTATGCTATTACAGTTGTCCCATTTTCCTCTCTTTATTCCCCTCCACCCTGTGCACCCCCTCCCACCCACATTCCCACCCTTTAGTTCATGTCCATGAGTCATATATATAAGTTCTTTGGTTTCTCCACTTCCTATACTATTCTCCCCCTGTCCATCTTCCACCTACCATTTATGTTACTTATTCTCTGTACCTTTCTCCTCTCTCTCACCCTCCCACTCCCCAGCTGATAACCCTCCATGTGACCTCCATTTCTGTGATTCTGTTCCTGTTCTAGTTGTTTGCTTAGTTTGTTTTGTTTTAGGTTCAGTTGTCAATAACTGTGAGTTTGTTGTCATTTTACTGTTCATATTTTTTATCTTCTTTTTCTTAGATAAGTACCTTTAACATGTCATATAATAAAGCCTTGGTAAAGGCTTTTAACTTGACCTTTTCTGAGAAGCAATTTATCTGCCCTCCCATTCTAAATGATAGCTTTGCTGGATAGAGTAATCTTGGATGTAAGTCCTTGCCTTTCATGACTTCAAATATTTTTTTCCAGACCCTTCTTGCCTGCAAGGTTTGTTTTGAGAAATCAGCTGATAGTCTTATGGGAACTACTTTGTAGGTAACTGTCTCCTTTTCTCTTGATGCTTTTAAGATTCTCTGAATATCTTTAATCTTGGGTAATATAATTATGATGTGCCTTGTGAGTTCCTTCTTGGGTCCAACTTCTTTTGAATTCTCTGAGATTCCTGGACTTCCTGGAAGTCTATTTCCTTTGCCAGATTGGGGAAGTTCTCCTTGATTATTTGTTCAAAGAAGTTTTCAATTCTTTGCTCTTCCTCTTCTCCTTCTGGCACCCCTATGATTTGGGTGTTGGGACATTTAAAGATGTCCTGGAGGTTCTTAAGCCTCTCTTCATTTTTTTGAATTCTTATTTTCTTCATTCGGTTCTGGTCGAATGTTTATTTCTTCTTCTGGTCCACACCATTGATTTGAGTCACGGTTTTCTTCCCATCACTGTTGGTTCCCTATACATTTCCCTTTATTTCATTTAGGATAGCCTTGATTTTTTCATCTAGTTTGCAACCATATTCAACAAATTCTGTGAGAATCCTGATTACTAGTGTTTTGAACTGTGCATCTGATAGATTGGCTGTTTGTTGCTCGGTTGTATTTTTTCTAGAGCTTTGATCTGTGTTTTCATTCGGGCCATTTTTTGTCTTGGCACACCTGTTACATATAAGGAGCAGAGCCTTAGGTGATCACTAGGGCAGGGCACCCCACATCACTGTGTTGTGATATGGTATGTGTAGGAGGTGTCCAAGAGGGAACAGTGTCACTTGCTCCACTCTCTGCCAGTTTTCAGTCACTTCTCCTGCTACCCACAAGCAAATTGGGCCCTTCTGGTGCTGATTCCCAGGTGGGTGGGTTTGCGTGTGTTCTAGGACCCTGTAGATCTCTCCAAGGAACTCTCCTGTGAGCCTGGGAGTTTCTCCTGCTGCCTCAGCCCCCACAGGTATTTTCAATCAGAGGTTTGAGGCTTTATTTTCCCTCACTGAAACCCTGGGTTGTGAGGTTTGTCTTGCTCCCCAGTTGTCCCTCCCAGTTTATCTTCATGTGAATGTGGGACCACCCAGTCCACAGTCCTCCACCTCTCCGGGTCCTCCAGCCGCTGCCTTGCCCAGAGTCCTCCTCGCCTGGCTGCCCATCTCCACCCTTCCTACCGGTATGGATCAATGTTTCTTCTTTAACTCCTTGGTTGTTGGACTTTCATACAGTTCAATTTTTTTGTCAGTTTGGTTGTTTTTTTGTTTTTATATTTGTTGTCATCCTTCTTTTGGTTGTGCAAAGAGGCACGGTGTGTCTACCTATGCCTCCATCTTGGCTGGAAGTTATAATGAAATGTTGAGTAAATGTCTGAATGACTGAGGGAATAAATACACAAACAAATAATTTAATAAATACATTGGAATGGTAATTATTTCTGCCAGTGGAGGAAAAAATAGTATTTGCTAAAAATTGAAGCACTAGAGAGCATGTGACTGCTAGTTTGTACTGCAGAAGAAATGTGGATCCCATTCAGAAAGGTAGAAATAAGCATAGCAAAGAATAATCACTAAGATGAGATAAGGAATATTGTATTATCGAGAAATGGATACTTCTCCATAAATTCAAATGGTATTTAGAACTGCAACACTTGATACAAAACTGCTATTGAAAACTCATCATCTTATCTGCAAGTAAAAATTCAAATTCAGGTATGTGGTGCTAGGTTGATAATTTAGTTGCATTATATTAAGAGAGATGCATGAGCAAAGTGTTTTTCCTTGTCATACACATAAGCTACTTGTACTAACAGCACATGGAAAATAAAAATGTTTTTAGTTATTGACTGCATTAATTTATCTGTAGAACCTCAGAAAAATTTGACTTTTGCTAAGTAGATCATCATTTTTCAATGATTTCTATTGTGTATGTGAATTCAGACCTCTTATTTAAAGTATTAATTTGGATGAATGAAGTGTTGATGCTAAATATGGTAAACCCTTAAACTTCTTTGATTAAGCCCATTTTTTTATTACCATGATATTAACTTTTTGCAAAAATGGCATCCTTCCCAGTTAGTGCTTTAAAAAAAATCCATATTCAAGTAATTTCCTCACTATTTCACAACTCTAAATATTGCAGGTCCTTTAACCTAATCTCACATCCTAACTGTATTTATATGTTAAGTAGGATAATGCTGAGACTGCAGTGGTAACCACAGAAAATAACATGCCAGCCCCTAGGACATGAGTTCAGGAGAGAGCGGGCTTGCACACTTGTTCACCACTCACATATCAGTAAATGTTGCTTATTTCTTAAAGATTCTCTAATTAAAACAAAATTAGCATTTTACAAAAGTTTTCACAGTAAGTATTCCTTTAAATAAAAAAAAAATCAGAGAAGTGGGTCTCCCAATGTCTGGGGATGCATATTAGAAGTACATCTTTTTGTAATAAATTATATGATTCTGAAAGTACTTACAATAAAATGAATTTCTGTCAAAAATATAAATAAAATAGTTTTCATCCTCAGATGAAATAATGTCTTAAATAATATTGTTTTTCTAAGTTTAATAAAGAGTAGTAGAATTTTGCTTCATTATTTATTACAAACTCTTCTTTTGGTTGGAATATGTTTTAAAAGAAAGGCATTGGTTTCTAATTTTTTAAAATATTTACTATCAATATATAAACATATATAATAGTAGAGAAACTATTCAATGAACATACATATAATCATAATTTAATAACTTAATATTTGTACTTACTTTGTTATATTTTCTCTGATATATTTATACATAAAGATATGGCATTTTACCCATAAATATGAACATTTCCTATATTGCCACAATACTATTCACTCAAAAAAGTTAAAAATAATTCCCTAAAGTGATATACCATCCTGTCCAAATTCAGATATTACAAATTGTCCCCCAAATATCTTTTATAGCTGTTTTATTTTAAAGTGTTTTATTAAGACCTGTATGCAAACAAAGACACTTTCCTTTTGTTATGTCTCTTAAATTCTTTTTAATCTAGAGCAGTCCTATAGGGCATTTTAGAATAATACTTATTGAAATATTGTAAGTGGAATACTTCAGGATGGCACTTCTACCCTAAAGTGCTTTGGGTGGTTGAAGGTTGTAGCAGTGGCGGGTGGGTGATCACGGCTCAGACATTCTTGGCATAGAAGCCTTGCTGTGCCATGTAGTTAGCTACCAGCCTCCAGTTGCTGTTCAGTATTCATCTCAATTCTCACTCAGTAGCTTTAGTCTCCCCTAGTTATTCCCAGCCAATTTCTTACATAATTAATTCTGTCTTGGTGACTTTTGGAGGTCCTGATTGATTTAAGAAAAAAGTGGGTAGTACAGGGAATGTAGAAAATTTTCATCACACTCATCTTGATATTCAGCAAGAATTGAAAGAATATATATATGTTCTTACAATAGATGCATTCTAAGCAAATATACATATTATTTTACTTTCCATTTTATTATATATAATGCTTTCCATTTTTATTGCCATGAGACACTGGAGTGATGTATAATAGTTTAGTAAATTATTCTCAAATGTGACTTATGATCTCCCCTTGCCAAGGGATTTTATGTATATTTTCACCCCCACTATTACAAACCTCTGATAATCAGTAAGTAGTTATAAATAAAAAAATTGAATGGCATTTGCCACTATTAAGAGAATGCTATATCTAATTGTTGAATTGGGGTTCTGTTTATTTTCCCATTGAGCAGTGTAATAATACATCTATGAGAATGAAATTATATAAAGTTATTAGTTAAGCTTCGATTTTTTTACAGAAGGACAAAATGTGGGAGATTCAAATGAGCTTTTGTTTCCTTATGGGATTCATTTCTTCATTTGCTCACTCATTTGTTCATTGAGACTGTATTGAATTCTGGACTGGGAAAGATTTTCAGTTTTTGATATCTGCCCCAGTCTTCAAGTTGTAACATGGAATAAATAGGCTTAAAAAATACTCTAATAGAAAAGGGATTTTGTTTAAAGTGCTAGATAGAGGAATGAACAAACATTGGAAACTCAGAAGGTCATAGGAGGTATAACTAGAGAGGCTGGAAGAAATATCCATCTTTGCTGTTGAGCTGTGCTCTTGTTTGGATGCCTCCGGACACCCATGGCCCCTGTACATAGGTGCACCCTGGATTGTGCAGCAACCAATCTAATCAAATACAAATCTAGGATTGAATTATGGTGGATACATTGTTGAATAGTGTAGTGAACACATATGGCAATTTGCTCCTAAGAAGGCATTATGTTTTTCACAATTATTCCTTGTTACATATTGGCTAAAGTTTCAAAAATAAAAGCAGTACTTAGACAAAAGAAAGTCCTACTTTTGAAAAGCATTGCATTTTTATATAAAAAGTGACATTGGTTAGACCATCTACAGATTTCCCCAAATTTAATGAACTGTCCTGATGTAACACTAAGGTCAGGCCTGTTCAGTCAGTACACAAGACATGGCTGTTATTTGATGTTCATTTCTACCAGAACCTTAAGCATTTTGCCTAGGAAACACAATAGCTTGCATAGATTTGGCCTTGTATTTATAAACCAATTAATCAAGGGAGAACATCTTACTCCAGGCAATTAGTTTTGACAATGGAACAGTAAAAGGCTCTAATTAATGACTTTTTCTAATTATTCTTTCCTATGTGGACATTAACTGGTGTTTAGGCATTAATTGTACCATCAACATGATTGCCTATCAGTAAGAAGAGCATTTTGCAGTTTAATTATGTATTTCAGGCACTCATATTTTGTGGCTTTCATTATCACTTTAATGAGACTTTAAATCTTGAAAAGGACCAAGCAGTTCGGAATAACAGGTTTCTTCTGACCTTTTCCTTCCCTGTTCATTTTAAATAGTCATCTTCATTCAACCGCCCCTTGTCTCACACCACTCCTGAAAACACATAAAAAGCACTGTGGGATTATAGTACAGAGCTATTAGCCCCATTTGGTGATTTAAATGTATCTTTTAATAAACTTAAAAGTTTAAAGTTTAGTCAGACTAGCCACATTTTCAGTGCCCAGTAGCCATATGTGATCAGTATCTAGCTACTGTATAAGAAGTACAGATACAGAGCATTTCAATTATCTTAGAAAGTTCTACAAGTCAGCACAGCTTATAGAAAAAGCTCCAGGAAGGCTGAGTTTTTGTCTATTTTGTTCGCTGATCTATCCCTCATCAGGCACAGAGTAGGAGCTCAAAAACTATTTGTTGATTGATTAAATGATTACCCTCTTCCCCCTATGTACTTAGTTGCTTTTGAATTGCACCTAGAGACACAGACTTCAGGAATACCTGGAGACAATTAAGAAACACTCTGACAGGGATTAAAATGAGCAATAGAAGCACTCACTTGAGCCCTCTTCTGTAAAGAACCAGTGAGAGTATGCTATTTGTGTTTGATAAACAAGTACTTCCAGAAGAAGAAAGCATGCATTACTTTACCAGTTATAACATATTCATTAGAGGGAAAGAGCACAAAATATTGGCTATGAAAAAAAGCAGCAGAGATTTTATTCAACTGAATCAAAGAACAATGACTGTTTTTCCCTTTTTTGGAAACATATTTGAAATAAAATTTGTACAAATTTAAAGTGTACATGTTAATTTGATACATTTATTTATTGTTAATGGCTGTCATTATAGCAATAATTATTACCTTAATAATGTTACATAAATATTTTATGTAACACTTATCACATCTTGGAAACATTCTTGAGAAAATAAACTTCTGAAAAACAAATACTAAACATACATACAGCAAATAAATACTAAAATAGTAGAAGCTAAACATGTTTGTAATGGCATTTAGTTGATTTTGATTTTCAAAAGACTAGAAAATAAATATAACAATGAAGCAAAATGAAAACAAAGTAAATTTCAAATATTGAAGACAAGATTTATAAAATGACAAATAAGGGTTACCTAAATAAAGCTAGTAGTTCTCTTATTCCAATTAATGTTTGAGAATGTGATCAGCAATTTTATAATATTATCCTTTAAAGCAAAATAACTTAGAAACAGTATGCTCTCAATCAATTGATCAATACGATCATAAAATTGTGTAATATTGGCAGGTAATAGATTAATATGTAAAACCATATCTAACTTTGACTGGTGTCACTCAGTTGTTTGAACATCATTCCACAGAGTAAAAGTTCACTGGTCTGATTCCTGGTCAGGGCACACGTCTGGGTTACTTGTTTGTTCCTAGTCAGGGTACACATACAAGAGGCAACTGAATGACTTTTCTCTCTCATGTTGATGTCCTTCTCCCTCATTTTCTCCCTCTTTTCTTTTCTCTCTAAACACTAACCAGACTAAATTTAAATGTTCTGGAATTCAAAAATGGGGTCCCATAGATATGGTTTAAGGAAATAATTAGCTTTGACTTAATATCAGAGTGTAGTTGCCCAAAGTTTAGAAGCAAGATTTGATACTATTATTACAAAGGGTCTGAGCTTAGAAGAGGGCTGCACCAGAAACATATATTGTCCCTGAGTCCTCTGGTTAGACTGCTTCCATTTCTCTCTTTAACTCCATCAAACAGTTACTGAACATATACTTGGTTCCAGATACTGTGCTATGTTCTGGGGACCCAACATTGCACAAGCTGAGCTTAATGACCTTTGTCCTCTAGGAACTTAGAGTCTTATTGAGGAAGACAGGTACAATATATTCTTAAGATAAGCAAGGTGATTTGATTGATGGTATGATTAAGATAATGAGAGCCCATTGCTTATATAAAATATTTAACAATGTTTCAGAGTTTACTTAATTATTTCTGAGCACTAACTTTTCACATTGAACAATCTGATTTGTAATGGGGGTCAAGGTGGTATTTATTAAACATGAGATTGAGAAATTAAGATCAGGTCCCAAACATATTTATGTGAATATTTTGAGAATAATAAAAAGGTTTGCCTAAATCCACAAGATGGAGTTATATTTGTCAATCAAATATTAAATGTTATAATGAAAAAAATAATTTCCATAAGTCTACTAATTTTTAATGTTAAAAATATTCATGCAGGCTGAGAATTCTTGTTCCGAATAGAAAACGTTAGAAGTTAGGCTTAGTTTTATTGTTTTTTAATTTAATGTGAAATATCTTTTTTTAAATTTTATTTATTTTTATTTTTAGAGAGGAAAGGGAGGGAGGTAGAGAGAGAGAGAGAAACATCAATGTGCGGTTGCTGGGGGTTATGGCCTGCAACCCAGGCATGTACCCTGGCTGGGAATTGAACCTGCAACACTTAATGTGAAATATCTTATGCTATAGTTGGTTTAAGTAAATCTTTGGTTTTTAGCATGTTTGGTCAATGCAGCATAACTGGAAAATTCATTTATAATCTAAGAATGTCCCATTGGGTTTTGAGATGAGCAGAAACCTGGAAAGTTCACATTGTACTCCATAGTGTTGCCTTTTTAAAGCTCTCCCCAATTAATAAACCCAGCATTTAGCTTTAGGAGCGTACTAATGTTCTAACACATTAAGGGTGAATGAACTACCGACTCTGATTAAATTAAGAAGTGACCTAAACCCTTTCCCAAGTTTGGGTCTAACCATTTGGGAAGAGTTATTTCACTGTGAAAAATTGGCTGATTTTAGCCAATGCCAGTGCAGAGAATCTCTGGAGGTGCCATTTTATTTCTAGAGGTGAGCTAGCTGGACTAGAAAAGTTTAGAATCACAAGGGTTGATGCTTTACAACAGAGAAAAACTGAAAAATTTTTGAATAATTCTAGAACAAATTTTACGTTTCACCTGAATTATACCAATAATTACATGTGATACCTCAATAGCCAAATATAGCAAAATCTTCAGTTTTTTCCTAGATAATTAGAAAGTTTAGACAAAGGTTTTTTGTAATTGTTACTTAAATAACATGTAGAAGAAATTTCTGCCTCTATTATCTTGACTAATTCAAAATATCTGTGACTAAGAAAACTCAGTGAATAAGAGGAGATTAAATATCCTGATTTCTGTATCATATAGTAGAAATTTGATTTGCATTTTAGAATTTTCTAACATCCAGTCAATTACATCAGTTTTATACCCTACTTTGTATAGAGTTTTCTGAAAATTCTAGTTCCTATGAATCAAGTATTTTAGAAAAAAGGGGATATTATTCATGTATGTTTTCTCACACAGAGCCCACATTTTCCAGATTGCTTCATTCAAAGTGCATGTAAGAAATTTCTGAAGTATTCTAAACCTCTCTGTCTTTATTATCCAAATATACACTATTACACAGCCCAAATCAGGTGGTTTTTAGATCACAGGATGCATTTCAAGCTAGTGACTATAGGAAGAAAATTCAATATTAGACGTTTGGGTTAGAAGTGATGTCATTTAAATTTCCTTCCCTCTTTTCACCATCTCCAAAGAGTCACAAATGCCTTACTAGAACCATTTTGCTATCTACTTGATAATTATTTGCCTTTGCAATTAAATAATTACTGATTTGTGTTTCTTTTCCATAGAGCTTCAACGTATATTCATTGTGATGGAGATATGTTTAATCTCCAGCAGGTCCTTCCTACCCAATACATTGTGAACTCCATTATATAAGAATCTTTTAATGTACTCTGTTTCATCTCACTTTACTTGAAATCAGTTCAACAAACTACTTGTTAAATGCCTATTGAGTGCCAGCTATTTACATAAATCACAATGGCCTTATAACACCAGCAATTTGCTATTATAAGAAGTCAGAAAACATTCACCAAATGAATATATTTAACTGAGGTCATTAATACAGCAAATATTTTAAATAATAAATTGTGTTTATATTAGCTATCATGAACATCATTATTTTTCACTGTTTTATAGTGTAGCAGCAACAGTAAATTGGTCAAATGGCTGTACCCACAAGGTCACATTGTCTTGTTTTCCCTAACTGTGAAACTACTTAAATCAGCTTCTTTTATGCCAGATAGAGACTCTTTCCAGCAGAAGCCTACAAGTTTGTGTCCCTCCTTTCTTCAAAGTTCCCAGGCATATATGGATAAATGTGTATGACCTTCACTTCAGTTCTACTTGGGCACAGACAGCAATCAACCCCAACCCTAATTATATTTCCTTTCAGAGAAGCTAAGTCAAAGTAGAGAGAGGTAGGAATCTGGAGGTGTTTAGGGAGAAAGCAGCTCTGCCCTCATAAGAGAGCCGTTGCCTTCATCTGTTTTTGTGGTTTTAAAATGCAGCTTACTTGTGGCTCAACCAGATGCTTAACATTTGGTCCACCAGATCTTTGTGTTGGAGATCAAGGTCCTCATTGCTGACACCATTTATTTAAGCTTTTGAAGTCACAACCACCACAAGCACATTGCAATATAGTTGGAACTATGGAACATGGTGAGTGATATTGTGAAGACACCTCTTCTTTGCTTGGTGCAGAGAAGAGAAAACAACAATAAGAAACTCTTTGGGCAGCTATTTCAATCCTTCCTTCCACTTTTTGTCCTCTGATCTTCATCACTGGAAAGTAGCACAGTGAGTGAATTGTCTCTTAGCTTCCTCACCCACAACTTAGACAAGAGAATTCACAACCAGATTATGGGGTGTCTGCTCTTATACCTGAACCAGCCAGAAAAGCCCTCATCTTTCCTTCCCCAGAAAACCATGTTTATTTTCATTCTGTCCTTATTTCAGAATTGTCAAGAACTATGAAGATACTAATATTTTACTCAGTGTACAAGCTAACAAGCTAGAACATTCTAATTTAATCATTGCTGGAAGAAGACCCTCAACACTTTTTGGTTAAGGATAAGGACTTTCTGTCTCAAAGTGAGCAAGCAACACGTACATCTACATTTTTCGTCACTTTCTCTCCGAGTTTGGCAAAGGTGACAGAATTGACTTAGGTACTTGTATCTTTAATAGCTTGTGTTACAGGGCAGGTGTCCTGAGCTTTGGAAACCTAAATCTTTTATCATTGCCTAAACCTGTCCAGGCTTATTGCTGATTATATTGTATTTTCTCATATCTCTTATTTAGGAAGAAAGGAAAATATTGCCTTCAGTTCAGAAAAAATTAATGTACATGAGGAAAAGTCTTATTGTTAGAATATAAAATATTTATAATGGCACCTATAGGTTAGGCAACTTTCTATCAGGTAATAGGATCTATATACCTATCTCAATATTCATATGTATTAAAATTATGAAAATTTTATGAATCATAGTATAATTGAATAATCTGTCTTTTTGTCGTTATTGGTATTATACAGATTACACCATTTGTCAAATAATTATACTGTGGCACAATAACTATTACTACTAAGATTAACAGTTGTCTATGCAATAAATCTGACATAGGTTGTAGGACTGAAAATCAAATATAGCAAAAATTTTATATAAAATCTTAATTTAACAAACAGTGAAAATGAAATTGTTGAAATACCAACTTGGTTTCTATGTTCCTATGTCATATTTATGACTAGATTATGTTTCTAATATTTTTAAAAATATTTATTTACTTTTTAGAGAGAGGGGAAATGGGAAACAAAGAAGAGAGAGAAACATCAATGTGCAAGATACATCGATTGGTTGCCTTTCCCAAGTCCCCACTGGCCTGCACCCAGTGCCCTGACTGGGAATGAAAGCTGTGACCTTCCAGTTCACAGGATGGCATTCAATCCATTAAGCCACACCAACCAAGGTAAAAATAAAATATTGTAAAAAAAATGTTTTATGCTTTTCCATTGTTCTATTTATATAAAACATGTTTGCTTGTTTAAGACATATTTATTTATTCAATAATATGAAACATAAGCATAATTTGTTTTAAGGATTTTGTTTATTTTTGTAACTAGAATTATGACATATATTATAATTTTGAAGAACACTGAATACATAGTCCTCCTTGAAAAATATAAAATAAACTCATTCTCAAATTAATCTGAGCCAAATGTTAATTTTAAGAGCAAAAATTGTGTATGATATGCCCTTTTGGAACAGATTAGTGCAGTTATATAATTGAAATTTTGAATCATGAGAAAAAAGAAAAAGAAAATCTATTAATGTCTACTTCTACAACTAAATAATTTCAGTGGATTAGTATGTATTTATATTTTAAGGCAACCTCTAGAAAAGATACCCTGAGAACAGAGATTCAATCCTGATTTTGTGAGGTTAAAATATATATTCTACTTATATGATACAAATCTGATAAGTCTGTATATAATTCAGGAACTGTCCCCCCCTAAACATCTGGTTTGAGACAAAGAGATATGGGATGCCATGGCTTTCTTGATTGCAGAGGAAATATTTAAACAAGAAAATTGCTTCCAGCAAAGCTGCTTTCTAGATTTCCTCAAGACCTAAGGTTTCTCACTCTCACCTCCACTCTCTTTTTCTCTCTCCAGCTCTTTTCTCTACTGACCTCTTCATTGTCCTTGTACCAAACATGTTCTTTCTGTGTTTCATCCCTTGTGTTTCATTTCAGGCATAAGCCCATAAAACAGTAAAAAGAGAAAATATTTTCTCCAGGTTGCCCAGTTAAAATCCCAGGGATATCTGTGATTGCACTGACTTTAGTTGTGTAAAGTCAATGATGGTCAGGAAAATAGAACATGTGGATTGGAAGGACAGAGCCCAGTATGTTCCACTGGTGAATGCAAGAGGGGACTATGCCATTTAAGTCACAGAGAGTGAGAGCTGGGAATACATGATTTCTTGAAGAAAGTATAGGTTCATGGACAAGATGAAAGGGAAATTATGCTGCACTTAACAAAAGCTCAAACATTCACTCAAATTTGTTCCTAAAACATAAAGTTTAACATATAAGAAAGTAGAAAATACTTTATTGATGGGAGAAACTATATGAGAAAATGTAGATACAGCAATTCCTTTGGTATGTTTAGGTGACAATGAACATTAAAATCAAACTGAATCTAAGAATTTCTTTATTGGAAACAAAGATTAGAGTGGTAGAAATTAGGTCAAAGTGACTTTAAGGAAGTCATGAAAAGCTTTATTTTAGTATCATAGGGAAGTTTCTGAACTTTTTTGTGCATAAAAATAAAAACAAAGATACTAATATCAATTGTTCATGGTAAGGGAAACATTTCCTTCTACACTCCTAGGTTCCATAGCTGGATCTATGAAATAAACTGACACAGGCAGATTAACCAGAGGAAAAAATATAGACATCTACTAAATTTTAATGCTACAGGCATGGGACATCACAGGGTGAAAAATATCAATAGCAAAAAACAGTGAGATTCAAGAGCTTATATACTGTCTCAGTGTGGAAAGGGGAGGGAATGTGAGTGATTTAGGGAAATGTAGATGATTTTTAGGAAAAGTAAATTGACCCTTAAAAGAATATTGGGCAATATGATACTTTGTGATGAAGTTGGTCTGGATGTGGTATTGACTTCTAGTTTTCTCTCCTGTGACGCGTCAATCTTCTCTGCTTAATAAAATTCCATGGGAGCTGATTTGTGACAATTGAGTTTCTTTTGGAAGGTCCTTCTCTAGGCAGATAAGAGAGTTCAGAGAAAGGTTCTTCTTGTATTTGTTGTCTTTCATGTGTCCAAATAATCAGTACACCAAAGCAGCATATTGTGGGGTGGCATACTCTGAATACCTTCAGTTTACAGTAAAAAATAACATATAAAATGTACAAAATGAAACCTCTGCTTTTCTTACATAGATATGTAAATGTCTATGTGATTCCAGACCAGGTAGTAATAGGTAAATATTTGACATATCCATGGCTAAGAAAATAATAACCATAAATGTGTTCATTTCTAGTGTTACTATATTTAAGAAATTGAAATGGCCTCAAAGCACTATGACTAATGCATCAACTTTTCTCCTCCCACTATCATTTTCTCTAGGGAAAGCTTCCATTCTTAGTTTAAAATAAGATAGAGTTTCACAAAATGCTTATGCAATTATAAAATTGTTTTTTTCAGGACTATAAACAATGAAATAGTTCGGTAACATCTGAACTTGGGAGTAAGTAGGAGACAGTAGCATGATATTTTTCCACAAAACTTTGAGCCAAAAAAATAAGTGACCTGTTATAAAATGTTTTAAAGTTTTGAGGATGCTAAATGGGTAACACTCTGCAGAATGAATATTTATGTGTATGTATGATGTTAATGAGATATATCAGATACATACACACACAAATCTGATGGTGTTAGAAATTCTAAAGGTGAGCTTATGAGCTGAAGGTTTAGGGTGATGATTGATGGAAAAATGTTGTACTGGAACAGTTGCATCACAATATGATATAGCAGATACCATATACCACACCGCTGTATTATGGGCACCTGAATATAATATAAATTTTAAATTATAAATACAATTGCATCACAATATGGTACAGCAGAGATCATACACCATACCCTGTACCTGTTCTTATATTGTGGGTCCCTCAATATAATATAAATTTCAAATTACAAATAAAATATATTAACAACTAAAAGTGCTACTGTCTCTTATTCATTACTGACCATGCTCTGGATCAGAGACAGATTTCTACTTAATTATCATACAATGGATAATAAGTGCTTCAGCCCTCATTATCCCAGACCTATCCCCTCAATGACATGATGAAGCCAGCTGGGAAAATCTCCCACACAGGTGACCAGGCATTTAATTGATGAAAGATAAAAACATTGGATTTTCTCAGGTGTTTTATATATATATATATATATATATATATATATATATATATATACACACACACACACATTTACATATATACACATAAAATATATACATATATGTACACATATACACATACATATAAACATTTTTCCAAGGACCAGATAAATTCCTGCTCTCTCCAGTTTTTTATACAGGGGTAGACAAAAGTAGGTTTAGAGTTGTGAGTATGGGAAACAGAGAGTTTATTCTTATATTATCATTTACTGTGTATTGTATATATTATTTATTTGTATTACAACTATAAACCTACTTTGCCCACCACTGTGGTCTAGAGTTATCTTTCAGATTGTACTTACTTATTTTGAAATGTAAATATTTAGGAAGACAACATTCCTGTCTCTTGGCACTTGAGAGCTAAATCTAAGGACATAGTCTGGACTAAAATTAATGGGCTATTTCGGGGATAAGAGAATGCTTGTTTCTTTTCACATCAGAGCAATTACCTACAGAAATAATGACAGCAATGGCATGGAAGGAATTGAATTTTAGGAAAACAAAAACAAAATATTATATTGGTCTGTTTTATAATTTTCCTTGACCTTAACTGTGGCTTTATATGAAATACATACCTTGTAAGTCAGAGAATTTGTTAGTCTGCACTTATTTTTGGAGAAAGTCTAAAAGTTTTTTTATATTTTCTGGATAAGTAAAGAGATTTTTGACAATGGTTATCTGATTACTTTCTTATCTTATAAGCAACCCCTGGACACTAAATTTAAGAGCTAAGAAAAGAAGAAATGTGGAGATTTGGTAATATGAAGTAGTACATTTGATTTTATTGGAAAGAAGAAAACAGTTTAATAAACTCTATTGTATTAATATTTACAATCAAATTAAAAATAACTTTACATTATATACACTTTATTTATATGTATTTTAAATACATTACTTTTTTGGAGGGGAATTTGTTATAACAATTTGGTTTCTGATATCATTTTCCCAGCTGTTTCATGAAAGAATCTAAAATACCATCTCAATGTCTGGATTTTGGCCTTTAATGCTCTAATGCTATTCTTTTGTAGAAGAACCAGTATCTTAGTGGGATGACTGATTCCATATTTGAGATAGAAATAGTAAAAGTGATCCTTGCCAGGAAAATAAAGTTTTTTGTGAGCACTGGAGATGGTATTAAGTGGGATCAGACAGATGTTTCAACTTACAGGGAGGAAAACTAGAGGACAAGAAGAACAAATTGAACATTAAAACAAAATAAAACTCTCACTTTTGAGTTAGGTATAGTTAGTCTTGGCATGAAAATGTTTTCTCTGCCAACTACTAGGGAAGCCTGGATAAGTTCCCAAAATTCTATATTTAAAGTGTCTAAGAGTGATAGAAGCAGTGGATGGGCTAAAATGGACAGAAACTCTAGAGAAAGGAAAATTGTTCATATGTCAGCCAACAAATGGCAGGCACTGCTTTTACCTGTAAACATTTGCTGGTGCTGAACAGAGGCTGCAGGTATGACCTTGGACCAGGCCAAAGTTGTCTGCTGGGTCAAGTGCTAAGTCACCTAAAGTTTTAGTGGTAATGTATATCACTAAAGTGACAAAATTTGAGGCTTGAGGGCCTTGAATGTATGGTCAGTTTCTGTACCAAACATTTTCTGAATCTGACAAGGTGAGCGAAATGATTTAATGTCCCAGGGTGATTAGAAACAAAAAGCCCACCCCCTGGAGGAAGGAACATGAGGACAAGAGAAGCTAGATAATACAGCATTAAAGGAAGAGGTGAGTTGACACTACAGATTTAGGGCACTTTTCTCCTGTGCATACTTGTTTTTAGGCTATTTAGGGCCGAAGAGCTGAGGAGAGATTCTGGTAAAAAAAAAACAAAAAAAAACAAAAAAAAACAAAGCTGAGGGACAGAGAACAAAAAAGGCATTTTGGTTCTTATATGGGGCTAAAGTGGAATAACAGAAACTTCAAATACATGTCTATTCTTTACTTCAAGGCATTTACCAAATTTTGAAGCAGCGTGGGAGAAAATATTAAAGAGCTGATCTAAAAATCTCTGAAGGGCAAGACTCAATAGTGTGCACTCTTGTAGTGATTAGGTGATAAAGACCCATACAATCTTAATTCATATACTAGACTTGCAAGGTAATTACTTTATAAGGTATATAAAAGTTTAACTACTATGCTGTACACTTGAAACTGTTATAATATTATATGTCAACTATAACTGAATATTTGAAAAAAAAAGCCCTCCAAAGAAGGTAATCCCTTGGGAACATAGTATGCCAGAAATTGCTGGGTCTTACCAATATAGAGCCTTGCCCTAACTCATCAGTAAATCTAAAGAGGAACATTTCATAGTGATAAAGAGTTCAATTAAAAAGGAAGATATCAGGATGCTAAATATGTACATTATGAAACTATTATGCCATCTACAAAGATTTGCAAAATTGTAATATGAAACAGTGTCCAGTGGATTATTCTAGGGCCTAAAATATTTAAGCAGAAAATAGTATTCAATTAGAACTGAATGTCATGTATTTTCCTAATGCCTCAGAGTATTCTGAATTTTCAGCCAGTTTTTGGTTTTGTAGCCAAAATGGCAGTAATCCTAAAGGCCAATTTACAGGGTGATACTGAGAAAACAAGGCTGTAAGACACCATGACTTTTATAAAATTACCTGTAAGCACAGGTACTAAGTGACTTGGGAAGTTAAGAAGTAAGCATTTGTTGAACTACTAAGGAACATCAATACATTGTTTTGAGAGAAGAATCAGAGAGTTTGAAGAAAGGAAAAGGGGCATTTTAGCTATGTTGTCATGTGATGGGCTCTTTCTGATAAAGTGTAGCTGGTCTGGAACCATGAATAGGGGAACTTCATGGAATCAGTGAGAAAGTCAGAATTGAGAAACTTAAACCAGGTTTGGGAGCAAAATATGTAAGGGGGTGTTAAAGGACTGAATCTAGAAAATGGAGTGAAAAGAAGAGGTAGTCATGATTCTTGAGAAAAAACATTCTCATCGAAACTCAATAACCAGTTATTTTAGGTAAAAATAAGGAATTAGTTTAAGAATAAGGTGATAGGTAAGTGTTATAGCTACAGAGGGGTCTTGCTCAGTTGACTTTTCACTAAAGAAAGGGAAATATATAGCTATTCTTAGCAGGGTTTGATTTGATATCAGTGCTGAAAGACCTGAAGTTTCATTATGGCTCTACTCAAAATAGTGTTTCCTGGAAGATGGGTGACAAGCAGTTCAATTCAGTTTGCCAGTGTCTAATTACAGTCAAAGTCCAGTGGCTCCAGTGGTTCTGTGGTCCAGTTGGGAGAATATATATCAGTTTCTGACTATATAATTGGGATTGACACATCAGCACACATACAATAAATATGCCATAGTATATGTACATATGTATATCTATAGATATCTATGTATCTATAGATGTACACTCATGTTATTGTTATTTTACAGAAAAAGAATAAGGCACAGAGAAGCTACATAATTTTACACACCTAGTAAGTGGCAGAGCTGAGTTCTGAATGCAGGCTGTCAGCTTGGAAGTCTGAGTAGTCACCTTTATGAAGCTACCAATTCTGAAAGTATAATAGAGTATCCGCTTTTGGGTTCACCAAATTGAGGAGTAAGCCTTGAACTTAAACCAGAAACATCCATTTCATCTCAGTTGTAATGTGTATTATAGAGTAAAATAAATAAATAATATCACAAAGTAAATCATTCTGCTTTATAAAATTGCAGTGATTTTTTTTTTCATTATTCAACACACTGTGTGATCCTGGCAAGTTTATTGTGCTGCAATTTGAGTGCCAACCTCCTCTTGAAGAAAATTCGCTTTTGCAAAATAGAAAGTTTAAAGCAGTCACATTGCAAACCCCTCCAGCAGAAAGGAGTAAAATGCTATTACATTTCATTTGTAATTTCTCTTTGGATCTATTCTTCTGGAAAAGATGAAATTGAGCCAAATAGTTTTCACTGCATTGGAGGTCATAGAAAATAATCTTTTTCTTATGGGCAATGCTCCATAGAGACAGCACCCAATAGCATCCACGTAAATGGCTGGAAAGACTGAGCTGAGTTTGCATGGCCACCCTTGTATTTGCCACATTGCAACCCTGATGAAGAGAAACCACTTTATGACTCTTCCAACATTATACTCAGAAATGAAGTAAGGAATCATCAGTTGGCATCATCCTTTCTGGTTTTCTAAGGTAAAAAACATGTTTTAATTAAGCCATGGCAGGAGAAAAGCCTTTCTTCAAGATATCTGTAGGACAGGGGAACTCAGGTCATACTTTTTGCTCCCTTGATCTCCCGCTTAAGTCAAACAAAAAATTAATTTTGCTCTTGGTTTATTATAGTATTTATTAGATTTTGAACTATATATATATATGAATTACCTAATTTTGTTTATATAATTCAATGTTATCCCAACAGTCTCCAATCCTTAAGGAGAAAATAATGATGTTTCTAAAATTGTGTAGAAATTGTTAAAATGGGTTCATTCATTTATTTAATAAATATTAATTAAGCTATGATAATATGTTAAACATTACATTCAGAATTAAAGATGAAAAATGAATTATAAATAGTAACAACCTTAATAAACATCCAGGCCAGTAGTGAAGGCAAACCCTGAAAAAATACATTAAAAGACGTTTAAGAAATGATTTAATAAGATTGTGTACAAGGATCAAAGGCAGTACAGAAGAAGGAATGATTAACTATCTCTCTTTATCCTCTTTCTGTTCTGATCAGACTTTTGTAACTTTATTAATAAGTTGTAGAGAATATGCCAACACTTGTACTAAGTATACTATATAAATTATCTATTTAATCCTCATGACAAACTCAGAAGATAAATTCTATTATAATTTCCATTTAAATATCAAGGAAGACATAGAAGGATTACTAATTAGATAACTAGTCAAATTCACAAAGCTAGTCACCGAGATAAGCAGGACCTGGACTTGTCAATTTCAAAACAATTTTAACTGGATAATATCTGATGTTATAACTATGAGTCAGTATCAGAACACATTCAGATGTTGCATGGTAACCTTTTTTAAAAGATTATATTTATTTGTATTTATTTATTTATTTTTAGAGAGAGGGGAAGGGAAGGAGAAAGAGAGGGAGAGAAATATAAATGTGTGATTGCCTCTCTCCTGCTCCTTACTGGGGACCTGGGCAGCAACCCAAGCACGTACCCTGACTGGGAATCAAATTGGTGACCCTTTGTTTCACAGCCTGTGCTCAGTCCACTGAGCTACGCCAGCCTGAGCCGTGGTAACCTTTTTGAAAAAGTTGTTTAACATAACTGATTTCTATCTCTTGTGGATTACTTCTGTATCTACACCCATATACTCAATTTCCTTTCTGATTTGTGAATCCGATTACTTGAACATCATAGTACTTCAGTTAGAGAGGAGTATAAATTATATAAAAAAAGAAATGTGAGATAAGAATGAAAAAGATAGCTACTAACTAAGCAGAAAAAGGTCAGTTTGTAAACCACCTTAAATATCAGGGTAAGGACCAGGAACCATTGGGAAATTTGATTGAAACTATTCACTTACTCATATTTCTCAGGACATGGTTATAGAATAAATGTTATTAGTTTTTTCTTGAACTAAGTAGCTTGCTTTCTACTTTAATTTCTTGCATTTAATTTTCAATCTTCTAGTTTTAAAATTCTGCTCTGATTGTTATGTTCTACTCACAAAGCATAAGTGTCTCCATATAGCCTACAGAATAAAGTCCATATAGCTTATCCAGGAATTCACTGACCTCAACCTAAAATCTTAAAAGCCCTTGCCCTACAGTGTTGAGATTTTATAGTTGCTATAATAGCCTTCCATGTGCATTTATACTTTAGTCAGTCTGCTTTCTGGTATGACCTGCATTTTTTAAATTTTGGTATTTCTTAGATCTCCATGGTCTCTATCCACATACTTTTATAGGAAATATTTTCCCATCTTATAGTGCCTACTTCAAATTGTAATTTATTATGCTTGTTCTCATCTTCAATGAAAACTAAATTCTCTAATACATCTTTTTTGATCTTGTTGTGATTGAACTATTCTATCTAAAAATTACTTTGCAAAATATTGGGTTACATGAACTATAATAGTGTTTTTTTTCTGACAAATATTTTAGAGGCTTTTATATAATAATGTAAATGTCTCTTGAAATATACCATCTAATAGTTTTCAAAAATTTTTAACTAAAAAACTGGTATGTGTGTATGTAAACCTATTTATATCTTCTAGGATTATTCATTCACAGAATACTTTTTGGGAGGAATATCATAATTTGGCACTGCATTTATTACATTTATTATTTTCAATTATGTAACAATTATTTATTAATATATATTTCTTCCTTTACTGGATTTTCAGTATTTGTGGGGGAAAAGCTTATCTTACTTATACTTATTTACCTCTAAGAGCTTGGTAAAGTTTTATAGCATGTGGTATATTTTGTAAAAGGATAGTTGAATTGAATAAAATTTTCCCTATATTCTTATGGTTTTTAAAGAAGGTTATTCTTTACTAATGAATACCCTATGTTAAATACTTTTGCATTTGCATCATAGATCATATATATTTCTTATGCAAAAGGCTTAATTTTATATTTTAGTACTATTTTTACATAAAAATAAATAACTAATAGAATATTTTCTTTGTATCCTAATTTTTTTAACAACAAGAGAATTTTACCTATCTAGAATGTCAAATAATCTGGGAGGATTAGATAGTTCTTTAAAGTATCTTTATTTCCTTATAATCTCCAACAATATTTTATAGTTCAGTCATTAAGAACATATTCTCATTCACACAATAATGAGATATTTTTGTGTAAATATTAAAACTTAATGAGGATTGTTTTATCTATAAAGTAACACTGAAGTAGATTTAAGATACTTGGGCAAATTAACTGAATTGAAACAGATCTCAACAATTTTTGGGGTCAGATTTCTAGTTTGTAACGTTGCCTGTCCTCTAAAAAAAGTGGTTCTCAACTGAGGGTTATTTGACCTTCGGGGCATTTGGCAATGTGTGGAGACACTTTTGTTTATTTCAACTGGGGGAGATATACTACTGTATCTAATGGTAAAGGCCAGGGATGTGATAAATGTCCTAAAATACACAGGATAATGCCTCTTTCAATAAAGAATTATCAAGCCCATAGTTTCAATGGTTGAGAAAGCAGGCTGTAATTCATCACAATTATCTTAAATATTTGTGTGTATTGAAATATGTTTTGAGTTATTTTTGCAAATGTTTATTATTCTTCATTATTCAGACATAATTTGACAGGTGGTACTCAATTTCTGGATCATATACATGAGAATATAAGAAAAATTTATTGATAGCAATCAAAGGCAATTTACCAAGGGAATATTGAAATGCAAGTTTCAGGAGTCCTCATTAAAAACCAGTTCCATGTTAGGTATTGCTACAGATCTGGTATTATTATTATGATTAGTAACAATTACAGTATTGCAACAATGTGATGACTTAGCAGCAGTCATTTAAGACCAATATCACACTCCACTCTGATTTTCCCTCTGTCATGGTTACTCTTATGGTCATTGGAATGACTATAGCTGTCACCTTTTTAATTTTGTGATTGCATATGATTTATTTTATTATTAACTTAAATATCTACTTTTATACTTAATATAGAAGCAGTTGTCAGTACTCTTCTGTATTCTTTGCCTCTGAACTTGACCCTGGAGCTCAACTAGGGCTCTGCTGAGCAGTCCCAGTACATTTTCATGGTTGCCACTTCAAGCCCATTCTTTCCTGAGGACTTCCTCTGGCTGCATGATTGTTCATAGCTCATTTCACAGGTACAGACACAGAGAAGGCCAGAAATGTCAGAGAATTACTACCCCAATAAACAACCTTCAAACATGGTAGAAAAGGAGTGGTATAGACCACAGTTTCCTTCCCCTTCAACGTGGCATCTGGGTTATAATATAAAATGGATCCCAGAAGACCCACAGCAAAGTTAAGGTCCATATGGTCAAAGTAGTGGCTGTATTAGTTATGAACCTTATTGTCTTTCTCCCTTTTTCATATAATAAACTCACTTCCTCACTGTGCCTAGAGAATCATTTCCCACATAAATGAATTACACTCATTTTATCTTCCTCAAGTGTATTTTTGAAAAAACCCAAACTAATATATAAATAAACTCAAGATGGATAGAAGACTTAAATATAAGTTGTGACACCATATAAGTCCTACAGGGAAACATAGGCAGTAAAGTGTAAGATATCATACATAGCAATATATTCACCAATGTATATATATCTTAGGACAAGGGATATTAAGGGGAGAATAAATGAATAGGAATACATCAAGTTAAAATGCTTCTGCACAGCTACAGAAAATGTTAGCAAAATGAAAAGGAAACCAATCTTATGGGAAAACTCCAAAATATATAAAGAATTCATATGATGCAATACCAGGAAGACAAACAATTCAATTGAAAAATGGGCGATGGACCTGAACAGACACTTATCCAAGGAGGATATACAGAATGCACATAGACATATGAAAGGATGCTCAGCATCACTAGCCATCATAAAGATGCAAATTAAAACCACAATGAGATATCACTTCATACCAGTCAGAATGGCCATCATAAACAAACCAACAAACAACAGGTGCTGGTGAGTTTGTGGGGAAAAGGGAACCCTGGTACTCTGATGGTGGGTAAGCAGAATGGTGCAGCCACTCTGGAAAACAGTGGAATTTCCTCAAAAACTAAAGATGGAACTGCCTTTTGACCTGGCAATTCTACTGCTGGGATTATACTCTAAGAATATGAAACACTAATTCAAAAGAACCTATGCACCCCAATGTTCCTAGCCACACAATTTACAATAGCTAAGTGCTGGAAGCAACCTAAGTGCCCTTCAGTAAATGAGTGGATCAAAAACCTGGTACATTTACACAATGGAATACTATGCAGCAGAAAGAAAGAAGGAGCTCCTACCCTTTGTGACAGCATGGATGGAACTAGAGAGCATTATGCTAAGTGAAATAAGGTAGAGAAAGACAAGTACCATGAATTTCACCTATAAGTGGAACCTAATGAACAAAACAAACAAATGAACAAAATGAAACCAGAGACATGAAAATAAAGAACAAACTGACAGTAACCAGAGTGGTGCGAGAGTGAGATAATGGGAAAGGAGGGGAAGGGTCTATCAAGGAACATGTATAAAGCACCCAAGGTAATGGACAACAGGGTAGGGACTGACTGAGGGAGTGGGGCTGGGGGACAGGGTTGGGGAGCATGGGTGGGCAGGGAAGGGAAGAGCAATGGGGGAAAAATTGGAACAACTGTAATTGAACAACAGTAAAATAAAGAAAAGAAAAATAGAGAGCACCCCCCCCCCCAAGAAAAAAACATAGCAGATGGTTGCAATAAGAGAAATTCTAGAAGCCTCCAAGGTCTAATATTCCATTAGGAATATAAATAGCACTTACAAAGCTTAAAAAAAAAGGATTTCACCATAATATTAAAGGAAAAAATACTCCACAAAATAGCACCAAATCAATTAATAAAAGGTATGACTCTAAAGAAAAAATCCAAATCCTTAAAATTCAATAATAATATAATGGGTTCATTTAAAAAGATACCTAGATTTGTATTTGCAAATTTATATCGTTTTTCTTTAAAAGGATCTGCTGTGTAGTGTAACCTTCAAGCAACCTGGATCGTTCCTTCAAGGTGGCAAACTTATTTTGAAAAAAGAACACTCTTAGCTAATTCTGAAAGCTCCCTCATCAACACAGGCCAGTAGAGTAACCAGGGGAACAACTTTTAGACTCCCATAATTTTCTTTACAAAATGTTGAAAACTTTTTTTTAAAGATTTTATTTATTTATTTTTAGAGAGAGAAGGGAGGGATAGAGAGAGAGAGAGAGATCAATGTGTGGTTGCTGGGGGTTATGGCCTGCAACCCAGGAATGTACCCTGGCTAGGAATCAAACCTGTGACACTTTGGTTCGCAGCCCGCGCTCAGTCCACTGAGCTACACCAGCCAGGGCTTGAAAACTTTTTTTGATGTCATGGGATATTATGTCTAAAAAACCCCTTTACCTTTATATTAAGAGAAATATTGATATTTTAAAACTCTGCCTCCATCATTGCACAGTAACAGAGCATAAGGGCTGAAGCAGTGGGCTTGGCCGTTTGGACGAGATTCACTCAACTGCCATGTCTCTAAAGCTACTACGGTTAAGTTAGAAAAATTAAACTAACAAACCAAACAAAAAACAGTAAGTAAAGGTTAATTTGTGTTGCATTCTCTTAAAGAAAAGCAAGACTCCTATAAATAAAAGCAAGCCAAAATTGGATGAGGATGTCTTCAATGTCTCACAGGATTGGTAATGGGATACGTGGAGGGAGCCTTTCCTTTCTGGGTCAGCTATCTGAATCCAGCCCAGGTCAGTTGAATCCAAAAAAAGTTATTTTTATTTCACAGCTGATTTATACACTCTGTGGAATATGTCTGGTTTCAATCCAGGTTTTGGAAGACAGGCATCTGCAGCCTAGCACTCCCCCTCACACAGAGCAGTAATTGGCCGCCTTGTTAGTGGGCTCCACAGAAGGCTAGGATTAAGTGAACATTGAAACTGAACGGCACTTACTGTGGCTGAGTCAGTAGCTTCAATCCACTGGCCAGACAGGACTGAGAGCAGAGCAGTATTTTCCTTTTCCTGCCTTGCTCTGTGTGGATTGAAGCGGAAATTCAGAATATGAGATGCCAGCTTGCTGTTTGTCCAGGGCACTTAAAATATTTGAAAAGAAAAGGATTTCAAAGGAGCTTATCAAAAATTGCTTTTGGCATGGAACTCCGCTTGACATGTTTAAACATAAAAGTAAAATGCCATGGCCAAGTTATAACCCCTGAATACACAAGTTCATCATCATGACGCCTGCAAAGCCCACACTGAAACAGTTCTCCTTCAAGCACAGGAGTGAAAAGTGGCACTATATAGAATTTCCTTCTGGTTTCATGATAGGCAATAGAGTGGTCATTTTCAAACACTTAATAAATTAAGAGGTAAAAAATGGATTTTCACTTTTCATAATTTTACTTAGGATATTTTTGAAGTGTGCATTATTAGTTTGTCTTAATAAAAAACTACTAACTGAAACTAATCTCCCTAATGAGGTTCATTTGTCCTTCGACAAAGCAATAAGTAGTTTCCTCAAGAAAAGCTTAACTAATAGTGTGGTCAGTGCCTTATAATTAATTTTCTTCCCCACTGCTTGTGAGCATGAAAACAAACAGTAAATTTTTCATCTGTTCTTCTTTTTAGAACAAGTGTTTAGCAGAGATATGCTTGATTAATGGATTTAATTTGTTCCTTTCTTCTGTAGTCAGTTTTCATATTACATTGGTTATCAGAGAACAGGACAATAATGTGGGCATTCTCATTGCACTCCACTCCATCAGTGTCAGCGCTGCCTTCTAGCTCTAGGTCTGCATCTTTAACCTTTGTCGTCCTGCAGAATCTTTCATCAATCTGTGTTATAGTCACCTTGGGAAGAAAAAGCAGAAGCACTCGGTCAGCACTTACAGGTTGTAAAGTGTGTCATTATTCCTAACAAAATGCTGTCAGCGGTGCACCTTTCATTTCCAACCGAAATATGATTTGTGAGATCAGCAACCCAACTGTTAACAGAGAAAAATAGAAGGTACTAGTCGGATCACTACAAGGCCCTCTATAAAAACCAATGTAAAATGCTTAAATGCTTCCCTGCATGTGGAGCACTTTCAAATGACTGGGGCTAGTTTTGCAAATTGAATGTTATTGTCAGATAATGAGAGTATCTATGTAGAAGTCAAAGAACATCATACGAATACACTAGCAGACTTATTAATACCATTTCTTAGTAGGGACAAATCTCTATTGTTCAAATTCGTAGTTCACGTGACATTTCAGTGTGACTGAAAAAGCCATAAACCTCTAACTTGAAGGGTTTTTATTGTTTTCTAAATCCTATGCATAATATATGCTTTATAGAAAAATTAAAATACTTAAGAAACGTAAAAGGATGTCTTCTTGGAAATTTTTCATTCTAACCTAAAATTTAAAGGTAAACATACGTTTAGATATTTTTGTGTATAAAATGTATGTTATATAATTTTACCAAGGATGAAGTCGTAAATTAATATATTTAAAATGCAGAAAATATATGCTAAATATGTTTGTAGTTTGAAGAAACTCTTACAAACTTATTTTGAATACTGAATTTGATGCTTTAAATTAGTCCTTTTTCTATATAATTGAAGTTCTCTTTAAAATAGGGTGGATTTTATTATACTCTTAGTGTACTACTGTCAGTATTATTGAATATTTCTGTTGTAGTGTTATTTGCAAACATTTCCAATTAATCTGCAGAGAAAAATTCTGAAGCAATACATTTTAAAGTAATTTGTAACATTATTCCCAATGATATTTTCTTAACCTCTTTTGGAAAATAAAAACACAAACCCAAATAAAATGCTTGATACTTAAGAAAATTTTCACTGCTTTTGAGTTATTAGACTAGTCATTCATTTTTGCGAGACTAGTACAATCATAACCTCGTAGGCATGCAAATGTGACGCTCTGTTTTATTATTTCACAAGGAACAACAGATTGGTGGCTCTTCACTGTGCACTCATTTCCTCAGTCGTCCTTATTCTGACAAGCAGTATGTGCAACAATCTAGACTTCCAGCCCTGTATTGCCCTGCACAGCACATCTTTCCTCTTATTGTATACAGATGGAACATTCCGGTCATCCTTAACTTTTTACTGTTCTCTCTGCTCCCTGAGTATTGTTATGATTCATTCTGTCTATCTAATCTTTGCCTGGCTAGTGCCTACTCATCTACCTTCCCACCTTTCTGCTATCTCCACCTATGTTCATAGCTCCTACCTAACTTAACAGCTCAGGTAAAAGTCCCTTTATTCATTGAAGTCTTTACACATTATCCCAGTTGGATTTAATTTCTTTCTTCTTTTTGGTTTTATGATACTCTGTTTCCATTCTTCTAACATGTTATTCATAGTATGACGAAATATAGTTGTGAACATAAGCATCTGTCTTTATCACTGAATTATAAGGTCTTAAAGTCTCAACTACATGTTTTTTTACTCTCCTTACCTTCATCCTTCCTTACAAGCAGAGCAAAAATGCCTGGCAGAGAGTAGAGCTCAGTAAAGTATGTTGGGTGAATACACATATAACCTGATCATAAATTACAAATAACTTTTGCTCTTTACAAATCACAAATATATTTTACCAGCTACTCATATAATGCTAAGATAAAAGTCATTCCACATAAAATAAAAAGCAATTCATTTAAGAATTTAGGTCATAATATCTTATCTGTTATATGAAACAATAAATTTAATTATTGGAAGTAAGGTAAATTTTCCTTAGTGTATCTAAAATTAAATCTAAGAATTGTCCTAAGGAGTTAAGAAATCATTTTTCTAAAGAAAATAATATAGGTATAAAAGCTTTCTGTTATATTAGATTTCAATACATATTTTTTTCTAAAATAAATTTATGTAGCAAAACATTAGTTCAATAAAGTTGCCTGCAATTTTGGATTTCTCAAATTATTTCATGCCATAATTCCTTTTACCCTCATCCCTCAGGTAAATGTTACCAGGCCCTTGGATTTAATGTAGAGTAATAAAATCTGCCTCAGGGGAAAAAATGCTACTAGGCCCTATCCACATGTAATTAAATAAATTTATAAAAGTTTGTTCATGCAGCTCAAATATAGAAAGAAAAAGCAAAAAAAAATAAATAAAAGTCAATAAAGCAACATATGTTCATTTTAACTTCTGCTACTAAAAATAGGAACTTTGATAGTGGATAAGACAAACAACTTTAGGGAAAATTATTAGTAATTGGAAGAGGTCTTTAATAAGAACTACTTGATTTAAATCAAAGAAGTCTATGAAACTCTTCCCACTGTAGGTCAGTATATATTTAGTAGGTGGTTATCTTCTTGTTCTTCTGATTAGTTGTTTTTTGTTTCCTTATGTTCCATATCATTGCTTTGATTCTCAGCTTCATTCACTCTACTGTTGAAAAAAAAAAAGAATCCAAAAAAAAAAAGAGGATAGCATGAGGAGCCCCTGGGACAACTTGAAGCATACCAACATTCACATCATAAGGGTGACAAAAGGAGAAGAGGAAGAGCGAGAAATTGGAAATCTATTTAAAAAATACTGAAAGAAAACTTTCCTAATTTGGTGAAGAAACTAGACATGCAAGTCTGGAAAGCACAGAGAGTACTAAACAAGAAGAAAGCAAACAGGTCCACACAAAGACACATTATAATTTAAGTGTCAAGTGTTACAGATAAAGAGAGAATCATAAAAGCAGCAGGAGAAAAGCAGTTAATTACCTACAGGGGAGTTCCCATAAGACTGTCAGCTGATTTCTCAAAAGAAATTTTGCAGACTAGAAGGGATTGGCAAAAAATATTCAAAGTTATGAAAAGCAAGGACCAACAGCCAAGGTTCCTCTATGCAGCAAAGCTATCATTTAGAATTGAAGGGCAAATACAGAGATTCCCAGACAAGAGAAAACTGAAGGAGTTCATCATCACCAAACCATTATTATATGAAATGTTAGAGGGACTTATTTAAGAAGAAGAAGGTGGAAATTATGAACAATAAAATGGCAATGAACTCATACCTCTGAATAATTGAATAAAAAAACTAAACAAAGAAGAACAGAGACAGAATCATATATAAAAAGAGCATTTTGATGTTTGCCACATGATAGAAGGGTGTGGGGGAAAGGGTGAAGCGGTGAGGGGATTAAGAAGTAGAAATTGGTAGTCACAGAACAGCCATGGGGATGTAAAGTACAGTATGGGAAGTAGAGTAACCAAAGAACTTACACACATAACCCATGGACATGAATAGTCTATGGCCGTATCACCCTGAATGCGCCCAACCTCATTTGAAATTTTGTAATAGAAAAGTTTGCTCCATTCAGTATTATTATTATGCAAAGTCTTGTTAACCTAGCCTTAAATAAAAGTGCATGAAGAAGAAAATTTGCAGCTTGCAATTAAATCTGCCAAACCAAGTTGACTTTGGACAGCCGGTAATCCAGATTGTTCAGCTTTCCTCTTGTCTTCTGACATTGGCCCTCAGTGCTCATGCTTCTTGAGCAGCAGACACAACAGACACAGATCCATCAAAGCAATAAAGACTGTGAAAACACAGCTTAGAACAAAAAGAAACTGGATGAAATCTGTTTCAAAGGCAAAAAATAGTGTATGAAAATACAATTTTGCTTCCGATATAAATAATAATTTATAGTAAAATAACCAAAACTTAGTATATTAGAGCCATGGTTTTTTAAACATTATTTGTTTACAATATGACTCTTAGGCTGCCTATAGTAACAAGATCCAGCAAATAACTTTTTTACAGTAGGAACTAGAGAGAACTTTTCTTAATTTAAATTTTATTATTTATATACATAATTCTTATAATTATTATATTAAAGTAGAACTTTCTAAAAGTTAAGCACTATTCTCATACAATACAAAATGAACATATGTCAAATATTTTTCTTAATGAGGGAACTACTAAGAGTTTTAGATCAGTAAAATAAAGATTTGAATCACAGAAATTTACATTCTTTACCAGAAAAATTAATGTGCATCACCATGACTAACAACAATTTCATTACTATAAAAAGGAAATAATTATATTGCTTTCAGTTTTCTGCAAGTAAACTTCTATCTCTTCAGAATTATAAAATAAAATAGCTTAGTCAAAGACATGTAAAGTTACACCTTCTAAATTATCAGGAAAGCCTAGAGTTCACTAAGCAACACCAATCATTTAATTAAAAGAAAATCCATTAATCTCTTTTGCTTATTTCCAAGATTTTCACAATTTTTCTGATTATTTTTATATCCTCAAATTTCCTGATTATTCTTAAGTATCAAATTAATCACACTTTCATTTTCACTTATAACTCATATTTTAATTCTTGGGGTGATAACATTGCTTTCTTCCCTTTTCAAAAGACATTTTATACTTATAATTAGTTCCTTTCCTAGTTATTCCAGGCTAAAGTGTCTGAGTAAGATTTCTCACTTATTATATAAGTAAAAATCACTCAGACTCAGAAGTTTACCATAAGTGACCCTTTTATGAATGATGACAACTTTGAAATAAATGACATTAAAATGTTCTTAAACTCCAGAGACAGGGAGGCATAGATATAAGTTCAGAGATAAGGGCATGCACTAGGGAGACAATTTAGATTCCTTTGAATTCTCAAAGGGTTTAAACTTCTACTTTGAAAATCAGTACTATAAAAGATCGTCATCAGACTTTTAATTGAAGACATCTTAATGTCCAGGTTAAGCTACAGAAGCTAAATATTTCTTTATTGTCTGCATTTTAACAGATAAAAAAAGAAATAAAAGAACACAACACTGTATTTCTTAGAGACCTTCTCAGGCTGGTACAACAGACATTTGATCATTAAGTCTGGTATAAGAAAGAGCGACACCTTTTAGGACAAAAGAAAGTTTTGTTTGGAATGGTTACTTGACTGTTTAACTTCAGGTAGTCCTTAATACCATACAAACATGCCAATGTGGTATTTGTGGAGTTACTGGTTGTCTTAAAATAAATGGAATAAGCAAAAAAAAAAGAGTCAGAATACTAATAGGGCTTTGCAAAATAGTAGTGGATATATAGCTAGGCTCCTTTACAAAGATACACAAATCTAGGACAAAAGGAAAATTGTTATGAAATAATGCCTGGGCTATTAGACTTTGAGTTTGAATTAATTAGTAGTACTGAGAATACTACTGAGGATAAAGTGCATTTAATGCTGCCTCTCAGTGAAATGGAGTGGATTTAATAAGATTTGGAGAAGATCAGCATTCTTCTAATTTTATCAATAGTTCATAACGTATGTAAGCTTTAGCAAATAGCATGAATAAAGGAGAAATATAACTGTAAATAAATTAAAAATAGAGCATTTAAAATCCATTATTGTAAGTAATTTATATTTTGACTATTGGTGTAAACTGTGTATTAATACCTAGTTGTATTCTTTATTAGCCCTATCAATTGCAGTAGATATTTAAGAATTTAATCATGTCATTTTTTATATCCAGTAATTAAAAGGAAATAATAAGTGAAGGAAGAATATCATAAGAGAGTCCAGGAATACTATACAAATCTTTTTATCCACTCAAATATCATCAGTCTAAAATTTTCATAGCCTTAAGGTACATATAAATTTAAGAGATATAATACTATCATGGTGATTAGTCAAAAATGAATATTTCCATATGATATAAAGTATCAATATCTTCTATAAGCTTAGGAGAAACCAGACATCTGTTTAGTAGATCTAGAGTATATGCTGATTAATTCTGAACACTTTTATAAACACCAATCATAATAAATAAGTATATTATTTTAACATGTCTGCCTACATTTTTCACCACCTTGTTAAAATGTTGGATATAAGACATAACCCTCAAAGATTAACATTTAGTGAGCTTGTAAATAGGTAGGGTGTAACTACCTATTGAGAAGAAGTAATTAAACAGTAAACGAAGGATTAAAATGTCTCCAGCTCTAGAGAGTAAAGATAACTCAGGTATCAGCCGAGACCTTAGATGAAGTTGACAATTCCTCTCAAAAGCACTACCTACTTTTTGGATACAGTTTATATTAGTAATTTGGTCTGTCAGAAAAAAATAGAGGAAAAAAATCTCATATGTGCCCAAATAAAAGGAAAGGATCAACTTCTAAAGCTTGAGAATTGCTTTTCATTTCAGTTTCTGAATATGTGTTTCTATTGTATGAGGACAGTATCTCAATTACTTTGTGGTTAACAGAGATGTATTGGGAATACAAATTAACTTAAAATGTTTTTAATTTTCAACTCTTAATACAACTAATTTTTTTTACAAGAATTAAGAACAAAGACACTTAGTTTAGACTGATACATTCCTGACTCTGACTTCATAAATTCAAGTGTGGGCTTGTGTATTGCTGCAAAAATTTTTCTTGTAAATTTCTTAAAGTAGTAAAGAAAATGGTTAAGTTTTAGGTGTCAAAAATAACAAGTTAAGTCTTTATACTTGAAAAAAAAGAAAAAGAGGATTCAAAATGCTCTATCGATAACAAATTAGGAGTAAAGATGATACGATTAAGAGCATTGTGTTTCATGGCCCACAAGAAATCTGAGTGATCACAAACACAGGGGTTCAAATGCATTTTAGGTAAACATGAATATATTTAAAATATTTTTAAAATACTGATTGATACTGGTGTTTAAGAAGTAAATTTAAAAATTAAAAAATATTACCCAAAATTATTTTTATTTTATAAGGATTGTATGAGTTTTCAAATGATGGTTTTTATTTTTCATGCTATTAGTCATCTCACATTCCTTTTCCCTTTTTTATTTTTGCATTTCTTTTATTGTTGTACGGGTACAGTTGTCTTCATTTTCCTTCCCCACACACCGCACCTTGCACTCTCAATCCTCCACCCCTTTGGCTTTATCCATGGGTCCTTTATACATGTCCCCTGACAACCCTTCTCCTTCTTTCTCCCAGTATCACCTTTCCTCTTCCCCTCTGGTTACTGTCACTTTATTCTTTCTTTCAATGTTTCTGTTTATATTTTGCTTGCTTGTATGTTTTGTTGATTAGGATCCATTTATAGGTGAGATCATATGGTATTTATCTTTCACCACCTGGCTTATTTCACTTGGCATAATGCTCTCCAGTTCCATCCATGCTATAGTGAAGGATAGGAATTCCTTTTTCTTTCTGCTGCATAGTATTCCATTGTGTAAATGTACAACAGGTTTTTGATCCACTCATTTACTGATGGGCACTTAGGTTGCTCCTAGCATTTGACTATTGTAAATTGTGTGGCTAGGAACATTGGGGTGCATAGGTTCTTTTGAACTGGCGTTTCAGATTCTTATGTATAATCCCAGTAGTAGAATTGCCAGGTGAAAAGGCAGTTCCATCTTTAGTTTTTGAGGCAATTCCATACCCTTTTCCACAGTGGCCACACCATTCTGCTTACCCACCAACAAGGTACTAGGGTTCCCCTTTCTCCACAACCTCACCAGCACTTATTGCTTGTTGATTCATATATGATAGCCATTCTGACTGGTGTGAAGTAGTGTCTCTTTGTGGTTTTAATTTGCAGCTTTCTGATGGCTAGTGATGTGGAGTGGCCTCTCATATGTCTCTGGGTCCTCTGTATGTCCTCCTTGGAGAAATGTCTGTTCAGGTCCCTTCCCAATTTTTAATTGGATAGTTTGTCTTCCTGGAGTGGAGTCATGTGACTCTTTTGTATATTTTAGAGATCAGACCCTTTCTTGTCCAAGGTATCATTGGCAAATATATTTTCCCACATGGTTGGTTCCCTTTTAATTTTGTTGATGTTTTCTTTAGCTGTGAAGAAGCTTTTTAATTTGATAAAGTCCCATTTGTTTATTCTTTCCTTTATGTCCCTTGCTCTAGGGCACATATCTATGAAAATATTGCCAGGTGGAATATCTAAAAATATCCTGCTTATGTTCTTGTCTAGGACTTTTATGTCATTGCAACTTATATTTAAGCCTTTTATCCATCTTGAGTTTATTTTTGTGTATGGTATAAGTTGGTGGGAGAGGTTCATTTTTTTGCATGTAGCTGTCCGGATCAACCAACACCATTTGTTGAAGAGGCCATTTTTACTCAATTTTGTGTTTCTGCCACATTTGTCAAATATTAATCAACCATATAGACATGGTCTCTGTGGGTTTCTATGGGTCTCTATGAGTCTCTTATTGGGTTTATTTCTGGGCCCTCTATTCTGTTTCGTTGATCTATGTGTCTATTCTTATGCCAGTACCAGACTGGTTTGATTACAGTAGCCTTGTAATATAGTTTGATATCACAGGTATTGTGATTCCTCCTACTTTGTTCTTCTTTCTGAAAATTGCTGCAGCTATTTGGGGTTGTTTATTGTTCCATATACCTTTTTAAAATGTTTGTTCTATGTCTGTGAAGTATGTCATTGGTATTTTGATAGAGATTGCATTGAATCCATAAGTTGCTTTAGATAGTATGGACATTTTGATGATAGTAACCTTCCAAACCATGAACATGGCATATGCTTCCATTTATTTGTGTTTTCTTTATTTTTTTTTACTCAGTGTTGTGTAGTTTTCATAGTACATGTCCTTTACCTTTTTGGTTAGGTTTATTCCTAGGTACTTTATTTTTCTTGTTGCTATATCAAATGGGATTTTCCCCCTCATTTCTGTTTCTGATATTTTGTTGTTGGTGTACAAAAATACCTTCAATATCTGAATATTGACTTTGTACCCTGCTGTTTTGCAAAATTCACTTATTAGGTCAAGTTGTTTTTTGGTGGAGTCTATAGCGTCTTCTATGTACATTTTCATGTCATTTGCAAAAAATGACAATTTTACTTTCTTCCTTCTAATTTGAATGCCTTTTATTTCTTTTTCTTGTCTGATTGCTGTGGCTAAGACTTGCCACACTTTGTTGAATAGAAGTGGTAAAAACAGATATCCTTTTCTTGTTTCTAATCTTAGTAGGAAAGCTTTTAGTTGTTTTCCCTTAGAGTATGATGCTGGCTGTAGGTTTCTCACATATTTCCTTTATTATGTGGATGTATGGTCCCTCTACTCCCACTTTGATGATTGTTTATATTATAAATGGGTGGTATACCTTATCGAATGCTCTTCCTGGATCTATTGATATGATCATGTAATTTTTGTCTTTCCTTTTGTTTATATGATGCATTATGTTCATTGATTTGTGAATATTGTGCCATGTTTGCATCCCTGAGATGAATCCCACTTGATCATGGTGTATAATATTTTTTGATGTATTGCTGGATTTAGTTTACCAATATTTTGTTGAGAATTTTAGCATCTATGTTCATCAGTGATATCGGTCTGTAATTTTCTTTCTTTGTTGTATCTTTATCTGGCTTTGGGATTGGGATGACTCTGGCCTCATAAAAAGAATTTGGGAGTCTTGTTTCTTCTTGAATTTTTTGCAATAGTCCATGGAGGATAGGGCTTAGCTCTTCCTTAAATGTTTTGTAAAATTATCCTGTGAAACCATCTAGTCCAGGGTTTTTGTGTGATGGAAGTTTTTTGATTACTGCATCAGTTTCACTAGCTGTTTTCAGTTTCTTCATGCTTTCTTCTTCTTGATTCAGTTTTAGGAGATTGTATTTTTCTAGAAATTTGTCCATTTCACTTAAGTTTTTAAATTTCTTGGTATACAGTCATTCATAGTACTTTCTTATAATCCTTTGTATTTCTGTGGTATCAACTGTAATTTCTCGTTTCATTTCTGATTTTATTTGTTTGAGTCCACTCCTTTTTTTTCTTGATGAGTCTGGTTAAAGGCTTGTCAATTTTGTTTATCTTTTCAAAGAACCATCTCCTGGATTTATTGATCCTTCAAACTGTTCTTTTAATCTTTATGTCATTTAATTCTGCTCTGATCTTGATTATTTCCGTCCTTCTACTCAGTCTGGGATTTGTTTCTTGTTCCACAGTTCTTTTAGATGTAGGGTTAGGTTGTTTATTTGAAATGTTTCTATCTTTTTTAGATAAGCCTATGTCACTATGGACTTCCTTCTCAGGACTGTGTTTGTTGTGTGCCATAGATTTTGGACTGTTGTGTGTTCATTTTCATTTGTTTCCAGAAACTCTTTGATTTCTTTCTTGATCTCATTATTAACCCATTCATTATTTAATAGCATGCTATTCAATCTCCATAAATTTTATTGCTTTTTAGCTTTTTTCTTGAGGTTTGTTTCTAGTTTCAAGCCCTGGTGGTCTAAGAAAACACTTGATTGTGATTTCATTTTTCTTGAATTTTTTGAGGCTTGTTTTGTGTCCTATCATGGGTCTATCTTTGAGGATGTTCCATGTGCATTTGAAAAGAATGTGTATTTTGTGTCTTTATGATAAAAGTTTATATATAATATATATAACTGATATATAAATATATCTATATCTATCCAAGTATAAGCAGGAGATCTGTACTGTGTTTGTTATTTCAAATTCCTTCTTGAGGCAGATAGGCAACATAAACATGTAATCTGACTACATTCTCAGGTATAGGGAAAGATAGGCTTATATATATCAAGTGTATAAATAGCCTGTCTTAAAACATTCTAATAAAAACTCTTAAAGAATGATGTAAACCAAACCAAACATGTCTGCAAAGGCAAGAAACCCCTGATCTATGCTAACCAGAGATGTGCTGCTTGACTGTTGGAAATTGCTCTCCCACAGTTTATTCTTCCCCATACAAACATGACATAATTTTCACCCTCTTCTGACAAAGTCTCCCAGAAATACTATGGATTTGGAGCTGAAGTGAACAGGCGTAGCAATTTTATATCAGGTGTACAGATTGAATGGTACAAAGAATGTATGTGGGGGAAAATAATAGGAAGGCTGCTTTCTGAGAGCTCCTGATTGTCATCCAAATTTTCTTTCCCTTTTTCTTTCCTCCTCTTTTCTTAATAGAACAAGTTCAGACTGGTTTAAGATAACCTGGAATTAAAAACAAAACATTATTCTTTAATGCATCAACTACACGATGTTAAGTGATGATTGCTACCTGAAATTTAGTGCTGACATGTACATGTATACCTGCCTCTCAGGCTATTACTTTAGGGAGTCCTTTCTGTATCAAAAAAACACAATATTCCTTCCTGTTCTTTCTACTAGATTCTGAATGTAGAGATTGCCATGTATAAGGTATAGTTAAGGTACAGTATAAATTCAGATGTAAAAACAATCCAGTGAACATATGAATTTTGAGCATAAGTGAAATACAATTCAATTAGAATTAACATATTTTTTAAAATCTCCAAAGAACAATGAATCAGTCTGGTCTCAGACTTAAACACACAATATCAGAAGCCAGGAGAGAACAGAGGAACCAGAGGTTTGGAGTGTACAAAGACATACTCCTAATGTATTATATTCATCTAATTCATTGGTCATAATGAAAAAGGGCTAAACCCTGGCTGGCATGATTCGATTGGTTAGAGCATCATTCTGTACACTGGTTCGAATCTCTGTCAGGGCACACACCTATGTTGTGGGTTTGATCCTTGGTCAGGGCACTTATGGGAGACAACCAATTAATGTTTCTCTCTCATGCTGATGTTTCTCCCCACTCCTCTCTCTCTCTCTCTCTCTCAAAGCAATGAAAAAAAAATGCCCTCAATTGAGGATTAAAAGAAAAGAAGAAAGAACAAGCTTAGACAGTTAAGAACATGTTCTACATCAGTCAGAATCTCAACATGTTTAAGAAACCATACCTCTTATCTCTAAAGATCCCCTTCTTGTGTGCAAGGTTGCTCTCCTTTTCTCTGGGAAATACATATTTCTCCACTTCTAAGTTATTCTAGATAAAATAGAACTTACAAGAGTATACTTCAAATAGTAAAAAATATTCTCGGGTTGAAAAAGTCTTGGCACCTGAAATGTGGTATACTCTGGGTCCTTTTATCAACATATTTAAATTTTTTCTCATCACCTGGCAGATAACAGCAGAAATACCCATTCTTTCCTAAAGATAAAATCTAATTGAAATGAAAAGTAAAATGTAAAACAACAATAAGAGGAGAAAATATATTGTAATTATTCCATAACTTGTCACCTCTACATGACAGAGTTACTAATTCACATTTTTATAAGAAGCAAATATCCTGCCTTTCTCTTCTCTTGAATGCTGCAATTTTTAGGATAAAAATGCATGATTACTGCATGGAAAAAAATTTCATCATGAGTTTATATTGCTAAAAGGGAGAGATGTAGATGCTACAAGGGTAAATAATGTAAGAATTAAATACCTAAACACTCAGAAGGAAATCAGCATAGTCGGAAGACATGGCAGCATGATCAAAAACATTCTCCACATAAGAAGTCAATTTCTTGGCCCCCAAAGAGCATGGCCATGAGATACAACCTTGTGGATCACAGTCTGAGACATTAAGATGATTTCAGGCCATCTGGATGCTCTATTGTTCCGGCTATTCCAACCCACATGCATTATGCAGATGAAACAGCACATAGATGGATCTGATTTTATGCCAGGGACCACTTCAGCTGGTCCAGGTATACCTTCCAATCTTGTGCTTATGAGGAATGCATTAGGACTACAGAGTACCATGGAATACAGTGCACACAGATGTAAAGTCAGTCTGTGTTTATCACTCTCAGCTTCCATTGGCTAACAAAGGATCCAAACACATTTCTGAACTTCACCCAGGAACTAGATGAAAAGTTCTGTTTCCCAGACATTTTGGAATCATACTTACAGGCCCACAGAGCAGCCACAAGTCTTATCCTATAGCCCTTTTGTTTGTCTAGAAATAATGATTAAAAAAATCCATAACTAATCTTAATGACCAATTAACAAGCCATAGAAAATCCTACTTGATTCATGACAAAATGGTGATTTTGAAGAATATTTAAAATAGAAATATTTTATGTTATAATTTTAGGTGAAAAATATAATCCCATATTTAGTTGTATGTATTATGTATTCTTCCTCAGTATGTGTCTAAATGCTTTAGTTTACTAATTAGTCTCTTTTAATGTTGATAATTTTTTTAGAAAATTTATGCATTTCATTACTTTTTGTAAAAAACATAAAATATGTGTTATTGAAAATTTAGCTCTCAGGATATGATGGAACAAGAAATTTGGGGTCTAAAATGGTATTAACCTATTTGATTTACTTAATGAATTAAACAGAACTACACAGTACAGTTAAAATTAAAAGGAAATTCACTAGCCATTTTATGATTACTACACGCTCATGATAATTAAATATTTTAGTTACTTAGACTAAACTGTCTTCTTAAACAACTTTGCAAAGGACTTTCAACACAATAGTGCTAAACAGTTTATGATTCTTCATCTATAGTAATTAAAATGAAGCATTTGGAGGAGTAAATAGAAGTATTGCTTAATTCTCCACATCAGCATGTTAGTAAATCTCAATGTTTGCAACAATTTGTGTGTAAACTGTTTGATTTCTAGTTGATCACACCTCAAAATTATAAAAAAAAAATCACTTTAAAGTACAATACAGATTTAGACTGCACCAATAACTATGCTGTATGCTAGTCATTATTAAGAATGTTTACATTGTATGGTAAAGTAACCAGAAGAGACTTTTGCAGATGGACTTCAATCTAAGTAACAAATTTTAGGGTAAAACTGACATAATCAAAACAGATCATAAGAAGAAGGGTAAATGGTAGATATTCTGGATTTTATTTAAGAGAAATAGTTGAGAAAATGATAGTTTATTACAGAAATAAGAAGACACAAAAGCAAATAAAACAGAGTTGCGAAGTGTAAGAAAGAGATGTCTCTATTGTCCTGAAGGTAGAAATTATAAGAATTCAGAATTTAGGTTGACACACTCAAGAATTGTCTTTGCTCTCCTCCTCACTGGTACAGTCTACCCTGTGAAGCTGGGTGTTCCCACTCACTGGATGCATTAAAATTTAAGTTGGTGATCTATTTTCCCAAGATATAATGTACAAAATTATTGCATTTGTTCCAGGAATAGACTAGAAACTGTCAAGGTTTCTTTGACTACAGATTTCATGAGAATTTGGGGGTTATGTTAATGAATATTCTTTAGAATATCTGGAGGAAAATCTAAATTTCAGATTTAAAACAGTTTTTGAATGTTAATGACCATGTTCTAGAGTGTGAAGTCAAACGGTGGTAGGGAGTTAGACAGGCATGAGCAGAGTAGGAACAATAGGCCAGATACAGAGTGTCACCAGGGCAGAGAGCCCCATGTGCCTAGCAATGGGCCAAACTACAAGTCCTTGCATGGCTACTCCCTTAAACATTAGCCCCTGAAAAATGATGTCTAGGCCTCAGATGCATGGCTCTAGGCCCAGAGAAGCAGTAAAATCAGATGAAATGCCTCAATGGCTGACATTGGGATGAGCTACATCGACTAATGACCCCCTGGCATTGACCAATCAGTGGAGACCTCAACCCTAAAAGGACACACTGGGAAAGCTGATGAATATTCTATTGAGATCCTCTCCAGAGACCTCCAGATAAAAGCCCTCAGGAAAGAGACTGTGCAGCTCTTTCTATAGAGCATCTGAGCCTTTCCCCACCTGATCTTTTCTCAGGGTGAACTCTTTCTCTCTCTTTTTCCAGAGTATACCTGTGCCTCTCTTCCCTCTTTTCAAGGTGCATATCTCTCTTTCTTCTAAACTCCAAGGGCAATCCTGCTACCTCTGTAACTGTCTAAATAAACTTTTTCTTATAGTTTGAGTCTTTGCTTAGAATTCTTAGCCAGAACTCAAGAAGTGAGTATGCTTAACCATGGTCTAACACCTGGTACAATTTTTCCACTTCCAACAATACTATTTTATAAATTCTCAAAGAACCATGCTAATGAAAAGAAATATAAGAAAGTATGATCATGTTCTTTATAGCACAAGCCAGGACAAACTCAAACCAGTTTAACCTCAAAAGAAATTTATAAAGTCACTTAACAACAACGACTTGGAATTGAGGTAGGTTGATTTAGATATCACTATATCCAAATGGTCAAATTATATTTTGAGAAACCTTTCTTCTTGATACATGTATGCCCTCACTCTCCTTATTTTACAGTGGGTCTTCCATCTGTTGTGCTTCTTTTTCTTGCAAATTGCTCTTCAAATGTGTGTGTGTGTAATAGTGTGTGTGTGTGTGTGTGTGTGTGTGTATAGTGAGAGAGAAAGAGAGAGAGAGAGAGAGAGAGAGAGGGAGAGAGAGAGAGAGAGAGAGATGACCATAGGTATATTCAGCCATATGTAGTTCTTGACTTTCTGATCTCAGAATAAAATAAAGCTATACTGTCTCTAGCACTTAGAGAGATCATAAAATAATATTTTATTGGGCTTTTTGATTGTATTCTTGGAATGATCCTTGTGGTCCAGAAGGTATATCTAGAGCAAATCCATACTCTTGTGGTGGAGGACTAAAAAAATTGGGAGGGGAAATCATGTCAATAAGAAATATTGTGAAAAAGAATATAAGCATATAATGAATATCTAGTACATATACAATTTAATAGCTTTTCTAAAATATATTCTAATAGAGATAGCCAGCAACACTATTATCTTTCTTACTTCTTTCTTTTTTTAACACCTGATCAAATGACTAGGCCCAAATCCCAGCTTTGAAATGGAAACATCTCTGTGTAAATAGAAAAATAACTTAAAGGGAACTTAAACTATTAACCAAACATGGAAAACATTATACACTACTTGCTATGTTGTATACAGTTTTACTATATATAGTGTGTCAATATACTCATGCAGTGACCATAAAGCAATTTAAATTTTTTGTTATTTGACTACTCATTAATCTAACATTTTTAAATACCAGCTATATGTCAGACAGTGTTGCAGGAATAGATAACTAAAACATGCTTCCTATAATAATAGAACTCAATTGTAATGGAAATAGCCAAATATGTAATTAGAATATATATTCTATATTTTAATTTCACATCTATATATAATATTTAATATTGTGATTAATATATTTGGATTTTGTCCATTGTTCCTGGCATATAGCTCCTAAAACTTTTGAATTTCATGGGGATTAAAAGATCAATGAAGGTGTATTTTTTTAGGTTAATAAAGTGAATTTTATAAAACACCTAAGAATGGGGGCAGGTTGTTAGAGGAACCAACCATGGTATTAATGGGTTGAAACTTTGAATCCCAGCTCCTGACCTCCCAATAGGGAAGGTGGACTAGATAATGAATTTAATTACCAGTGGCAAATGATTTTATTGATCATGACCCTAATGAAGCCTCCACCACCCTCCCCCACACAAATAAACTTCCACTTTGAGAACTTCCACTTTGGTGAGCAAGTAAAGGTGCTCAGAGAGAGCTGGAAGCTCCACACCCCTTCCCATATACCTCGCCCCATCATGCATTTCTTCCATCTGGCTGTTCCATAGTTGTATCCTTTTATACTATATTGGTAATGTAATGAGTAGAATGTTATCTGAGTTGTGTGACCTGTTCTAGCAAATTAATTGAAACCAAGGAGAGTTGTCTTTGGAAACTCTGGTTGATCAGACATAAAGGTGATAATCTGGACTTGCTGTTGGCGTCTGAAGAGAGGTTCAGAGGAGAGTCTTATAGGACTGAGCCCTTAAGCTGTGGAATCTGATGCTATCTCCAGTGTCAGATTCGAGTCAAATTATAGAACACCTAGTTCATGTCAAATAATTACTTGGTAATGTGGGGACCCTCCTACACACAAACATACATACATCAGAATTTGTGTAAGAATTAGACATGTACGTGTTTTAAAGGATGTTAATAAGGCCTCTGGGAGCCCTGCAAAGGGAGCTGTAACAGTGACCAAGGGGTTGAGGAGACTTCTCCAAAATGGTGACATTTTGAGCTGGGCTGTAGCTGGGCCTTAGCAAGTGTGTAGAAGTTGTGTGGACAAAAGTGTGTAGAAAGAGTGCTTCATAAAAAATAACATAAAGCAAACTATAAAAGATATAAAAGTAACCAAGGTTTTGGCAATAGGCTAAAGCAATGTGGCAACATTATGGGGTGGGTACATGGTAATGCAGTCGATGACCATGTATGTGTTTTTATTGTTGTTCTTGTCTACTTTACATATTTTCAAATCCTTGTATTACTTTAAGTGAAGTTTTTATCTATAATTTAGTAATATTCCATTTAATACAATTTAAGTTTTCATATTACAAGTTATGATTATGTAGGCTCTGCTCAATGGAAAATTAGAAAAATAAAAGTAATTTATCTCTGTGTCATGCTGTGGAAAACCAGTGCCTTTATGCTACCATAAAACAGTCTGCGAACAGAATCCAGGGCTTTCTTTCTTCTGCATTTCTTCTCTTTCTGGCATTACTTGTTTTTCTTTCTTATCCAAACCTCTAATGAACTCTTATTCTTACTTGAAGTTTGTATTAACTAGGTACACAAGGAATAATCAGACTAATGAACTCTAAGATATCTGTTTCTTTTTTCTTTTCAACAATAATAATTTTTTTTAAATTGTTTTATTGTTGTTCAAGTACAGTTGTCTGCATTACCCCCACCACTCACCCCTCCACCCCAGCCATTCCCATGTCCCTCTCCTGATTCCACCCCACCTTGGTTTGTCCATGAGTCTTTTGTAGTTGTTTCTGAAACCCTTCTCCCCCCTTCCCCCTCCCCTTTCCCCCCATTATCTTCTCCCACCACCCCTCTGGTTACTGTCAGTTTGTTATTTATTTCAATGTCTCTGGTTATGTTTTGTTTGCTTGTTTGTTTTGTTGATTAGGTTCCACTGAAAGGTGAGATCATACAGTAAATGAATGGATCAAAAACTATGTCATATTTACACAATGGAATACTATGCATCAGAAAGAAGACTCCTACCCTTTGTGACAGCATGGAATGAACTGGAGAGCATTAGGCTAAGTGAAATAATAATTGTTTTTTATTATATTTTAGCCATTACCATTTATCCTCCTTATACTCTCTCCCCCCTCCTCCACGATCGATCACCACTCTGTTTTCCATGTCCATGAGTCTTTTCTTTTTTTGCTCAAGCCCTCCATTCTCTAATCCCTCTGCCAAAGCTATTATCCTACTCTCTATTTATGAGTCTGTTTCTATTTTGCTTGTTAGTTCAATTTTTCATTAGATTCCACATATGAGTAAATCATATGATATTTGTCTTTCTCTAACTGACTTATTTCACTTAGCATAATGTTCTCCAGGCCCATTCATGCTGTTGCAGAGGGCAAATTTTTCTTCTTTTTATTGATGTGTAGTAGTCCATTATGTAAATGTCCCATATGTTTTATCCACTCATCTACTGATGGATCCTTGGGCTGCTTCCATAACTTGGTGATTATAAATAATGCTGCAATGAATATTGGGGTGCTTATATTCTTTCAAATTAGTGTCTTGGGTATCTTCAGGTATATTACCAGATGTGGGAGAGCTAGGTAAAATGGTAGATCTATTTGTAATTTTTTGAGGTATTTCCATACTGCTTTCCACAGTGGCTGCACCAATCTGCATTCCCACCAACAGTGCAAAAGTGTTCCCCTTTCTCCACATCTTTGCCAGCACTTGTTTATTGTTGATATAAATTTCTTTTGTTATCATCCTTGGTGTAGTAAGAAATTATAAAGCACTCACTATTTTAACAGAAAATTTAATAAAGGAATTGTATAAATAGCTATTGGTAAATTGAATGGTCAAAAAGAGAAGAAAAGGGATACCTCTTTGGAGTAACACAGAGGTATTAATTACAAAAAGTACCACTGTGAAGTCTTACAGACCAAGAAGAAGATGTTGGGATAGTTAGAATCTAGAAGTGTGGAGGTGCAGCTCTCTGCAGCTACAGCTCAGACTTTCAAAAAACCTTGCTGTTGGTAGCATGTCAGGTTGTGTGATAAGGCTGGTTAATTTTATGTGTCTGCTTAACTGGGCTAAGAAATATCCAAAAGCTGGTAAAAATTTATTTGTGAGTATGTATGTGATGATGTTTTATAAAAGAATAGCATTTAAATGAGTACAGTAAGTGTAGAAAATCTACTCTTACCAATGTGGGTGAGCATCATCCAATCCAGAGTGCTTGAATAAAACAAGTAGTTAAAGGACAGGTAAATTCTCTTCCTATCTTCTCCTGCCTTTTGACATCAGTGATCCTGGTACTCAGGCACTTGGATTCTCATTCTTATTATAGTAGAAGGCCCAAGTTCTTAGGCCTTCTGTCTTGGACTGGTACTTAACACCAGTGGCCTCCATAAGCCCTCAGACTTGTACTGAATTATAACACCAGCTTTTCTGTTTCTTCTCCAGCTTGCAGAGGGTTGATTGTGGGACTTCTTGGTCTCCATATGATCACATGAGCCAATTCCAATACTAAATTAATAATAATATATATGCATATTCATTGGTTCTGTTTCTTTAGGGAACTCTGGCTAATACAGGATGCAAATGGAAAACTGAAGTCAACTGCTGTTACACCACCTGCTGCTATCAAGGTGAAGAATCTTTGCTGACACAATGCTAATAGAAATAGGAAGTAAAGCATGGAGAAGGCAATCATTATGTCCCTCAGCAGATGTCTAGTTTCCTTCAGTTCCCCATATTTGTAAAATCTAACAAGGAAATCTCTAGCAAAGGAGAAATGTGCATTTATAGAGCCTCAGCCCTAGCATCATAGAGTACAGAATTGTGGACCTGAAACTGAAAAATACCTGAATAATCATCTTACTTTTCAGCTTGTTGAATATCTCCCTAGTTTTCAAATAAAAGAAAAATTTCCATCACTGCAAGAGAGGACACTTTCAAGATTATTGCATATTATGCAAACTACAAGTGAAACTAGATCTTTCACTAATTTTAAATTCTTATAGACTTCCATATCTAAGTATGTTTACCACTTTACTTACATGCTTTATAGTTTCATTCTAGAGATAGTTCACTGTGGTAGAAAAAATCAGGAACTTCAAGGTCAAGCCTTGCCTCTCATTGGAGTTATGCAGCAAGGCCACATCTTTTACCTATTTTCAACCCCATTTTCTTCCTCCATTATCCTAGAGTTTAGATAATATTCATTAATCTATTTACTTGTTCAATAAATATTTATTGAGCTCCTAATGTAGGTGAGGCCTGTGTCATATTTTGAGATACTAAAACAATGTAAAAAATTGGATAACATAAAGATGCCTTAAGGGACTTAAAGAACGAGTAAGAAAAAAATTTGGAAGTGTCAAAAAGTGTACTCAAAAGACTTGCCCAAGGTATTAAATTCATTCCATAAATGATAAAATAAAATAAATCTAATTGTCTAACTCAAGTTTATGTTTGCATAAAGTCCATAACCAAAGCTTACAATTTTTAGTTAAATATAAGCCTTGCACTTATTCTGCTGGAGATACAAACAAATATTGCAAATATATGTTTAAAATATTTTTTGATTTAATCTTTATTGTATTTGTTCATTACCATTTAGTTCCTTTATACTCCCTCCCCCTACAATTACCACACTGTTATCCATGTCCATTAGTTCTTTTTCTTTTTGCTTAATCCCTCCACCCCTAATCTCCCCCTACTAGCTATTTAAAATTTGTTTAACACATTATTTTATTTTTTTACTGAGAAATGCAGTGCGAGAGAAGTACAAATTATTATGATATTGTGGAAAACAAAGTAAAATTAATGCATAAAAATGTTTAGCATATTGGAATAGCTTCACATTTTGCTGGTCCTCAAATTTCTAAAATTATGCATAAATATATGTAACCAAAGCTATAATAATCAAATACTAATGTCCATGAATGACCTATGAACTAGGATTATAGTAGACATAACAGATCCCTTAGAATGAGTTTTCACTAATATTTCTATCTGCATGCTCTAATAACCCATTGTCTTGCTCCATTCCACCTCTCTTTTGTAGTCAGGATCTTTTTTGTGGTTGTGATAGATGATGATAGTATTGAAAAATATTTCTCACTACTTTCATTTGGTCTTGGTCATATGAGTTACTTGGTCATGTGAGTTTGGTCAATAGCATAGTGAATATCCATGGTCCATGACCTATATACCTTAATCATAAGAATTGAGAGACTCTGTTAGTTTTCAGCAGTACTCTGTTCCTATGCCTGTCTCATGAGAAGGAAACATCATTCAGTTTGGGACTAAGAAAGGAGACAGAATTCCCTACTGCTCAGGATAGAGCTACAGCACTAGACCTAGACCTAGATCTGCTGACAGGTAATAGAAATAAAAGACAATATACAACTGAAGTATAGCCAGACTATCTATAAAAACCCCACTCTGGCCCAAAATCTGCAGCAAACATCCCAGGAAACCAATCACTACCTCTGTGGCAATCAGCCCCAATAGCCAGGACTTGATTCATAACTGATAGATTCACAAATTTTCCTCCCATTTCCAATTTAGAGACAATCAGAGGAAGCCAGACATGTTGCCCTAACTAACCACGTAGGATGCTCCACTCCAAGCTAGCCTCCTTCAGATTCCTCCTTTGCCTATAAGCAAACACAAATAAGAGTGCCTGTCTCCTTTTCTATAAGAAGTTCTCAATAAATAGTTTTGCTTATTCTCATTTGAATGGTCTTTGTTTATGTCCATAGAAGTTGGAAATAAACATGAGCCACAGAGATTTCAAACTTTTTTTCTCTCAGCATACACAGTATTAGGGATTGCTGACTATTATAGCAATACATGACTATGAAGGAGATTATTTAAAGAAAACAAAACATTTGGCCACAAGAATTTGAGACAATTTTCTTGGCCACATAATACTCATAAATCAAGTAATGTCATAGTCTATGTCAAAGACAATAAAAAAGCTTCAAAAAATTTTATAAGCCAACATACTGCAATGTTTTACCAGATTCTCTGTCATCCCTCTTCCATCTAATCCCATAACAAAGGCAAAGAGAGAATTCCTAGAGGTTGTCATTTGTTTTTGTTTTCTGTCCACCCTGACTTCTACTATACACATAGTACTTAGCACAACCTTGAAATCTGTTAGAAATGAACATTCTCAACCCCACACTGGACCTACTATAGAATCAAAACTAGTAATGTATGCATTAACAAGCTTATATAGTGATTCAGAAGCAGGCTAACATTTGGATATAGAATGTGACATTAATTGATTTATGGTGCTATGTGGCCAGGAAAACTATCTCAAATTCCTTTTAATATTATTATAATATATGGTAACTTTTTATTTATTTTTTTATTTGTATTTTTATTGTTGTATTACAGATGTCCCAATTTCCCCACATTGGTCTCCCCTGCTCCCCAGTCCCCCACTCCCATGTTGTCCCTACTCTGTTGTCCATGTCTATGAGTCATTCATACATGTTTTTTAACTAGGCCCTTCCCCTTCTTTCCTCCCTTATCCCCCTTCCCTGTAGTCCTTGTCAGTTTGTTCTTTGTCCATGCTGAATATTCTGTTTCCTTTAGGTAATTTTCTTCATCTATTGTTATAATAGCATTCCTGAGTATCACTGAGTTATATGTACTGTCACTCAAAGACTATTGTGCTTTGAAATTGTAATTGCTATTTTCATAGAAATGCTGCTGACTCTTAAGAGAGGATAGTAGCATATTCTAATTTCCAGACATTTTCTGATCTACAAAAGTGTTTGAATTCAGAACACTTCTAGTCAGTGCTTTTCAAGTGGAGCACTACTGATATATGGTAGCATCTCTCTGTTGCATGTGACTACCTTGCAATGAGGGGAAATTAGGATGCTTGCTTCAGTGCACTAAATACCAGTGCAGCTCTCCAGTTACTCATTGTGCCATGCAAAAGTCTCCCTCAGGTACTCTTGGAATTCACCTTTGAAGGCATGTGCATGCAGTGCCTGTTGAGAACTATTGCTTTTTGGTACTCTTGATTTTTTAAGCTTTGTTGTAATGGATGCCATCTGGAAGCAGTTAAGATAAAATTATAGGCCACTCTGTATTCTTCCTTCCTCCTTTACCACCTTTCTGCTACTAATCTAGATTTCATCACTTGAGTCACAATTCAGCAGGCTTTTAACTAGCTCCTTCCAAGCTCCTTTTCAAGTTTTTCTTTCCTCCAAGTAAGCTTGTATACTCCTGCCAGACCACTACCAAACAGTGCTTTTATTAGATAACCAGTTTTAATGTACCACCACCAATTTTATCTTATCAACTCTATGATTTGGATTTCATGCAAAGTTATAAACTGGACATTTCTACTCTTAACAAATTAATATCAGTCAGGCCTAGCTGGTGAAGCTCAGTGGATTGAGTACAGGCTGTGAACCAAAGGGTCGCTGGTTTGATTCCCAGTCAGGGCACATGCCTGTGTTGCAGGCCAGGTGCCCAGTATGGGGTGCATGAGATGCAACCACACATTGACGTTTGTCTCTCTTTCTTTCTCCTTTTCTTCCCCTCTCTCTAAAAATGAATAAATAAAACCTTAAAAAATAAAAATAAAAAAGAAGTTTATCTTAAAAAGTTAATATCAGCTAGTCTTCAAAACAAATGCTCTACTTCTCTCTTGCAGATGACTCCCCTGTGTGAATATTCTCTTGCTCTAGATCTATGCTCATATTGTCATTACCAAAGTTGTCATTTTCTCATCCATTCCTGGTATTTAAATATTATGCAACTTTAAATATCTTACTTAACCTCTACATTTACAATGGGGTCTTACCTTATTTTTCTTGTTTTCTTTGGTTTCCTGTTATTTGAACTTCTATGCAATTATTGTGTATATCACTTAATGTACAACTTTCTTATATTTAGTACCATCAGGGTATATACTTTCATAAATCAATGTTATGTAGGCTTCTATTTTAAGTAAATTTATAATATTTGTACAGTTACTATCCTGTTTAGGATATCTAAACAAGACAGACCAGTTGAAGTACTATGATAATGATCAAGGGATGTTCGATAAGAAAGACAAATGAGGAGGCTTGACAAACTTCATTGTGTGTTTGAGGAACAAAAGAATGATCAAAGGTAAATCCAAAATTAGGTGATTTTAAGGACAATCATGCTTGTATTAGTCAAGATCTTCACTGAAACAGAAACAATAGGAGATATTGATAGACATAGATATACCTGATAAATATATTTATATGTATATATAGATAAATGCATTGATATAAAGATACATATATGATAGATAGATGAATAGATATAATTCAAAAAATTGGCTTAGAGGTTGACCAGTTTCAAGATTGATAGTCAATAAGCTATAGATGCAGGAAAGCTAGTGGTGTAGTTCTCACTGAAATCTGAAGGCCTGAGAACCAGGAGAGCTGGTGGTATAAGTTCTAGTCCAAAGGCAGGAGAAGACTAATGTTCCACCTCAGTCAAGCAAAGAAAGTTCCCTCTTATTCAGTCTTTTTATTTGATTCAAGTGTTAAATTAACTGGACAGGGCCTCCCACCTTAAGGAAGGCAACTGTTTACTCAGTTTATTGATTTAAATGTTAATCTCATCCAGTATTACCCCTGAGACACACTCAGACCAAATGGTTTAGTCAAGTTAACACATAAAATTAACCATCACAGTGTCATTAAATAAATCTTGAATTTAGAAGAAATTGCAGCTCTTAAGAAGAAAATGATGAGCCAAAATTGAAATGTTAATAGACTATTCATGTAGAATTCTATGGCGACCAATAGGAAATGTAGCCTTAGACCTAGATATTAGAAAATAGTGAAATGAAACATAGAAAAGCATAGTGGGTAAGGGGATAAAGTTGACCAAATTAATAAGGGAAAAGTAGAGGCTGCTAAAATAAATTATCACAGAATGTGAAAGCAAAGAAGAGAATGATTCTCTAAAATAATAACAGAGTCAATTCTCCTTATGCACTGATTCTGTATTTACAAATTTTCCTCCCTACAATTCATTTTATAACTCTAAAATCAACACTTGAGGCACTTTCAAAACCATTCATGGATGTGTGAAATATTTAAGTTGTTAAATGTGCATATTATCAGCTGCAATTGAATGAGGTAATGTCCTGTTTCTTGTTTCTGCTCTCACAGCATATACAAGTATCATTTTGAGGGTCTAGTCACTACCATGCTTTTTATCAAATTTTTGTGTTTTGTGATGATTTCACTGTTTAAAATGGTCCGCAAGCATAGTGCTTAAGAGCTGTCTAGTATTCCGTAGCACATTGTGATATATTTTGGGGGGGGGGGGGGTGGGAATGTGTCTTAAATAAGACTCTTTTAAGCATGGGTAATAGTACTACTGTTCATGAGTTCAATGTTAATGAAACAATGTAAATTAAATGAGCTGTCTCTGAAACCAGGTAATATATTGGCTATTTGACAAAAAGTTGACCACAAACTTTCAGGAATTAACCCTGTATTTCCCTTAGGAACAATGGTTCAATATTTGCTAATTTGGTGTTTGTGGTACTCTTATAAAACATAGCTGTCATCAATAATGAGAATTGACATATGTGATATATTTGTTACCACAATATTCCAGTCGTTTTAATGTTAAAGAGAGAAAAAACGATGATATGTTTTGAAACAGATAACTGTTAAAAATTGTATTTTGCATTAGGTTAAAAATCAGTTAATTAATGAAGTCTTATAAATATTTTTTTTTAAAAATGCCTTGCAAACATTTCTCAAAAATGGTTTAAGGTAAATTCATTGGGAATATATTTTAATATCCATAGTTACCTTGAATTTAAAATTTTCCCCTTATTGATTAGTCCAAACCCTCTTATTATAGTTGTCTAATAGTGATAGAATCCTTGACCTGGTGCTTACTGGTGAGTGCCCCTTCCTGCTTTTTTACTAGGAAATGAAAATGATGCTAATGGGAATTCAAAGCATTCAAAGATTTTAACTTTAGTTTTAATTTTTGCTTTTGAATTGGTTAGGTTTAAATGATATCATGTAAATATATGAACTTATTCATTCAGTGACCGTCTGCTAGGTGCCCAAGAACTTCTTTTAGCAAATGTGAACCTGGGGTACTGGGGCTTATACTATTTGTGTACCCTTTTGGATGAAACTAAACTAATTTAAAATGAATAATGTGTATATTAGTGTAGAACCTTGGAAGAACCTGTTGCATTTTGGGGAATCTGAAACTTAAGTTTCACTAGGTTCACAGTAAATCCTCTGCCTTTAGTAGGATCAACAACATGAATCATAAAGTCAAACATAAGTTTGTGAATTAATGATGTTAAGCATGGGAGGAGGTGCTAAACTATAATGAAAGACTCCTAGGGCTGACAACAAATTACCACAAACTGACTACCTTAACACTATTGAGATTTATTCTCTCATAGTTATTCTCTCATAGGAAGCTGAAAGTCTGAAATTAAGATATAGACAGGGTTGGTTCCTTCCAGAGGTTTTCAAGAAGAATCTGTTCCACTCCTTACCTGTAGCCTCTGGTGTTGCCAGCAATCCTAGGCATTCTGTGATTTGTCAATACATCACTCCATTTTCTGTTGTCATCATCACATGGCCTTCTTCTCTGTGTGTATCTCTATGTGTCCCCTCCTCTTATAACAGTCATTTGATTTAGGACCCACTGTATCCAGTATGACTACATACTGGGTTATATCTGCAAAGACCCTGTTTCCAAATAAGGTCACATTCTGGGGTCCAGGTAGACCTGGGTTGGGGGGTGGGGCACTATTCAACTCATGACATCTAGTCACTGGTAACTATAGCAAATGAAGGAGCAACTATGAATGGAAATGTGATAGAACTCAGGTAAAACATTAAGGAATAATACATGTGACTTAGGGCAAGTAGTATACAATATAAGAAAAAATACAAGAATTAATTATGCACTGAAAGATGAGGCAACATTTCTAGACTAGGCACCAGATACAATCAGGATCTTCCTTATATGTCCCCTTTTGGGATGTAAAATTTGGTTATAGCACTTTGAGTTTAAGTGCATTTTGTTTTCCACACTATGTATATGATATGATATGATATGATGAGATGAGATGAGATGATATTGATTGTATTATATTGTATTAAAATGCAAGCCTTTTAGACTACCACAAGGAAGTCAGATATTATTTTGAAATTTAAATAAATAATATAAACTGATACTGAGGCAGTTTAAAGAAAACAGGAGTTTTGACAGTTTTTTGTAGAATTTTAAAAGTCTGCCTAAAAGATGCTGCAGAGCTTAGTCAAATTAAATATATGATACAGTTTGAATCTATGTAAAAGTTTCAAATTTTTAATAGAATCTCTGAAAAAGTATTTCCATGGAAAATAAAGTCATAATTTTCTAATATTTTCTTGGGTATACAGAAATATTTTACTGACCTTATGTATTCTCCTCTCAGAAATCACCCAAAAATGTGAAAATACTTCAAATTTAAAATTTGGATAAATTCAGCCTATCAATGTAATAATAATTTTCCATATGGCTTGTGACCACCTGCTTGTAGGAAAAAAGAACTGGGTGAAGCTAAAAACTAAGAACTAATGGTTGTTCCTGTGAAACAAAGTAACAGAGATGAATGGGTGGCCAGCTCTGCAATCTAATGTGCACCTGTGTGTGTGTGTGTGTGTGACACAGCATGCATGCATGTTTCATCTTTTGGTGTTCTGGAGGTCACATACACTCCTTGGAATTGATTTTGAGGAGAAAATAATATGCACATTACTTAGATATTTTAGTTAAAACAAATAGTTCAGTTAGATTCAGTTACAACATTATTTTAAAATGTTCCACATCTGTTACAATGAAATCGGAGCAAGAATTTCATTTGACATTTTGGAGAGTTGCAATTCATTTTTGCATAAACAAATACAAAGACAAATTGCTTCAGTGAGTGGTGCAACTGCCTGCTGTATTTCTTTTTGTCTTTTCTGTGATTTTCTCTTGCTCCTATTGTGGCAAATAGTTTTCATGGCCAACTCCTGGAGTGGGCTACTTAAATTATTGATATGTGGTAAGTGCCTTTATTGAGTAATAACGTTATTCCATTAACATGTCTCAGCACGAAAAAGCAGTTTAACAAATGCTTCTGATTATAAATTATAATAACACATATCTTAGAAGCTAAAGCCTGAAAATGAATGCTACACATTCTATCTCTCATGCCCCTCATTCTCTCATTGATATCAAAGAATTGTGTCCTCTATTTTGCTCAAAACCTGTGGTATTTATAAACCAAAGGAGGGGAAAATGCCAACGAAATATGTGTTCAAAGCATTTTTATAATGTTTTCAGGTTTAGATGTTTTTATGAAAGGTTAATGGTTTGTTACTATCTAGATAGTTGTAGACATTAAAAAGTACATTTGAGTATCAAAGATTCAAAAGCAAAACTCATTTTGTAAAATGAAAATAAGGAGAGCCACTGTATAGTTTTCTTTTCTTTCTCTTTAAATGATGGAAAGATTTATTTTAAGGGATGGATAATTTTACTGAAGAAAATCTAAGTGATTAAAGAATAATAAGCATCTATTTGAGGGGAAAAAAAGACACAGCCCCGGAGACACAGTTTCAGGTAAGAACCTAAGCTGTGTTCCATTAAGACAAAGGGGGGGCTTCCTTTTATAGTGAAAGTTCCCTCCAACTTTTTCAACCACGTCCATTTAATGTAAATAAGATATCCAAATTGTATAGTTCTGATTGGAACTCAGTCCATTGTTAAAAATGCAAAAACTAGTGTTTCCCTGCAGTCGTTTACCTAGATGGTATAAACGACCAAGCAGGCATAGTGAGGGCATTCCAGGAGCCTGAAAATCTGAAGTTATACCATGCATAGGTTCAACCATGAGCCAGCAAAGAGTTTAAAGTGAAAGAGTTTATTAGTGAAGCAGTGGGACCCAGAGAAGGCTACTCCACAGGCAGAGGAACCCCTACTTAGTAGGATTTACTACTTCTTTTATCAAGGCCTATTTCATAAGGAGGAAGAATATTTAGAATTTTTATGAGAATGGGGTGAGGACTTCTTGAAAGAACCTGGTCAGACACTTTGTGTCTTTCTATGGGCTTTCTGTTTTTGATCATGGCAGCAGGGGTCTAACAGGGTACAGCCAAGAGGGGGGCTTAAATAGGAATTTGGAATGGAGTCCAGAGCTCAAGGTGTTCAGGAAATATTAGGATGTCCTCACCAATTGCCCCCCAGGTGTGGGTTGGGGGAAGAAACACATTAAGCAGGGCCATTGAGAGCTGAGCTGTTTATATAGCAACAGCCTTGCAGCTAACCTCTGACATGGTCATTTAACATATCTATAACCTTTAACTGGTTGCATAGGTATGTTAAATAGCTGTAGCCAATCTCTGAGCCAGGGGAATGGAAGTAACTTCCCCACCAAGATGTAAGTGGGGAGCAGTTCCCCTGAGTTAGAGCACCTGTGTGGGAGCTTGGAGAAGATTGGTTCCATGACAAGGGGCCAGACCTGCCCAGACTCACGATGCCAGCCCAGTGAAGCTGGAGGATATGAGTGTTGGCAGGTGCGACTGATTGTAGGAGGAGTCGGAAATGGGGCTGCAGAGGAAATTGGAGCAGGGATTTAAACCCAGACTCAGTAGCCATTATAAGGAGAACCATGTGGCTTTGGCAGTGCAGAGATGATACAGCCATTGAGGGGAGAACCACTCGGTCTTTAGCAGAGTGGGGATTCCCGCAGCCCTGAGAGAAAATCACCATGTGGCTTTAGCAGAGAACTGTCACTTGGCTTTGGCCGAGTGGCGACCCCACTCCTTGCAGCCATTGAGGAGGGAGAATCACTCAGTTTTGGCAGAATGGAGACTCCCACAGCCATTGTGCAGAGAGGACCACGTGGCTGGGGCAGTGGAGAGAGAACCTCGAGGTTTTGCCAGAGTGGGGACCCCCGCAGCTTTAGAAGGAGGAACTACCACCCAGCTTTAGCAGAGATCCTGGCGACACAGCTGATGGTGCTGGGACAGATTACTGGGAAGAACTGGGGCTGCCTGAGCCACGGACTTCTATTTCTTTTCATGAGATACGGTACCCCAGACTGGGCAAAGGGGGAAGGAAGGACTGTGTGTGCTTGTGGGTGTTTTAAGGGACTTTGGGATTTTGATAAAGACAATTAGGTCACTACTTTAACTTTGTATAGAATTCAATAAACATTTCCTTTCCTTTTCATGAATCTCTGGCATTGAGAGACATCCTTCCTCTGGCGGTGGACATAACAAACCTAGGGGTGGGTTCCTTTCAGGTAACAGAATATTGCCCTTTGCCCACCCCCACCCTGTGTTTAGTAACAGGGGTGTATCAGTTTGAATGCTAATGTATATTGAGAGTATAATGAGAATAGGAATTACTGCAAGGTGAAATTAGTTGCCATGTTCCATGGAGCTGATATTCTGCAGGTTCTGAGCCATAAATCCCTGGGGGTTGGTATTACTATCTTCTTGATACTCCTTGTAGCCTGTATAGGTTACAGCCCTTTTGTCACATACCCTGCCTCACAGGAAGCATGGAGTTCAACCTGAAGTTCTTCACAGTATAAAGAGTACATGAGGAGCCCTATCAGCAAATAACTTCTAAGGCTCTTACTATTTACTAAATTTGGGCCCTTGGTTGACCATGGGGAGTGCATCTCAGTGGATAAATTCATTCTTGGGGTTCACCAAATGAATCTTTCTTCTCAGGTCCACAGATCCGATCATATTCAGGTAAACACACACACACACACACACACACACACACACACATTAAAGAAGCATATTTAAGTAGGATTTCCAGATTTCATTAAAAGGGCATTTTGACTAAGACATTGAAACAGGGGATATTCATAGGAATTTACAATGAATCTTAGAATAAGTTGAGATTTAGGAGCTATAGAGAATTAAAAGAAAATTTCAGTGGCTGACTGCTATCAGGTATGTGCTGTCCACTTGCCCTTCTATTTGTCTACAACCAGGTCAATGGGCTATATACGCAAGGTAATCTCCCTGCTATAAAGACAATTGAACATAAAAACAATTGAGGGAATCCTTGTTTTATATTATTTAATTACTAGGGATAATGCATGTGTAAGCTATATAGAAGATATGCATCAAAGGAAAAAATAGGAAAAATACAATATTTTCAACAGTAACTCCCAAGAAAGTGAAAGGAGATCAGGATGACTATGTTTCCTCACATTCATAAAAGAGAAATTTTGATGTTATCTACAACTCATTATACATTTAATTGTATTTGAGAGAGGAGATGTTCAACTATGTGGTAAAAAAAATAAATTCTACAGCATACCTTAGTTTTTAATCTTGACTTGTCATTTAAAATCTTGACTCCCTCAATCCTCATTTTTCTTGAAGTCTAAAAAAGTAGCTCTGGCATTGCCTTCACTTCCTGAGAGTTGTTAATTTTTAGATGTAAGAGGAAAATTGGCAAATAGTACCTATGAGTAAAATTTAAAAAAATACAGTAAAGGGTGGCAGAGTATGCCTACTCAACATATGAGGAATGCCTAGAAAGTATCCAGCCATGTAATATGAAAAACAGAAACATTTATTAAAGAACATACAAGATATAAGAAATATTGAACATAGGACAATGACACCTCAGTCCCCTTCAAAGTGGGCACTTTGGGGCCTCACACAGTTCTCCCAATTGCCATTAGCTGCCCTGTCTCATTTTCTTGAATCTCATCGAGAGTCTAAAATCTATTCCCTTTCAAAGATGATTTTAGTTTGGGGAAAAGCCAGAAGTCACAGGGCACCAAATCTGGATTCTTTTGGGGCTGAGTCACCTGGGTGATTTGATGTTTCTCTTGAAAACACTGCACAGGATGTGATCCGTGAGCGGGTACATTGTTGTGATGAAGCTGCCAATCACCAGTTGCCCATATGTTCATCTTAACGCAAAATTTGATGCAGGTTCCTTGTTCTACTCACTCAGTCATTTTGAATGTGATGACCACACAGTACACATGCTCACTCAAGGGGCATCTACCAGCCCCACTGAATTGTACAGTGAAGTTGTCATTGTTCATATATGCACATTCCAGTCCACTCTCCTTGGCTCTCAGGCTTTATCAATGTCACACAAACCATTCTCATTATATTAACAATGGTTGGACTTTTTCTAGACAGACTGCCTTATGCTTCTTTGTTTTAAAGATTATTTTGAAGAAGAGCAGGAAAATAAGAAGCTCTGAAAACTGTATAAATTACTGTTTGGTAAGGGAAATTTACATTTATACAGTAGATCTCCATTTGTAAGGATGTCTTCCTTTTTATGTTAGAAAGACCAAGCAATTGTAAATCACAAGAAAAATCTTCTCCATGGAGAAACCCCACTTAAATCAGCATAGCCAACTTTACTTTTACCTTACTAGGAAAACCTTACTTTTCCTGGTAATCTCCTCACAATTGGTCTACCCACTCCTTTCTTTTGTCTTTAGCTGATAATGGTATTTAAGCTAGTGCTTAGTCTGCCTCAGAGGGTTCCTCATTTCCCTGGGTATCTCCCATATATACATGAAGTGTACATGTTTATAAACTTCTATTTTTCCTCTTGTTAATCTTTTATTACCAGGGATCTTAGCCAAGAATTTAGAAGGACAAAGGGAAAAATTTTTCCTCCCCTATAGTAACAAGGTAACACAATAGGTAGAAAGCTCTTCTCTGAGAAAATTAACAGAACTTATGAAAAAATACCTCTTAATGTGTAAAACATACAAGGAATAATAACCTGTTAAAAAGTTTTAGAAAAGACAAATATAAGGATGTGCTGTATATTGAAAAAAAGTCTGTAAAATCATGGAACCTGAATTTAAAGGTAAAATCTAAAAGAAAATAAAGGGATCACTCCGTACTTTATATAAATTATGGGATGTTCAGATGGCAGAGAAACTAAAACAACACACCTCATAATTTACTATACCATTTGTCTTGTGATAATGTTCAGATGCAAAGACTAGATCAATATTAAGGGATAAGTTAAGAAAAATCACTAAAAATTTCTAGCCATTTAAAAAATTTCAACTCCTCAAAACAAGTTTACTACAACTTAAGATATTGGAAAAAACTGCTGTAAGATATTGTAAATAATTGCTTAACTATGAAATTCAAAAATTTAAAGGTCAAGTTGATATAGTAGGTAGTGAAGCATGAGCAAAGTAGGACCAGGTACAGAGGGCACCAGGGTAGAGAGCTCAGGGTTAGCAACAAACAAAACAGGGAGGAAATTACTGTAGTGTGGACCTCACTCACAGGATGACCTTTCCTCCCATAGCATATTGCTAGTAATGCAGTTGGTCATGTAGTTCAGACACCCCTTGATCTGTCCTCTCCTGGCATATTGCTTGTCATGCCATAGACCACCCCAGAAGGGGAACAATGGGACCAGAGAAAAGCCTCATACAACTCCCACATAAACCCTTGCATGACCACTCCCTTAAACACTAAGCCCTCAAGACAATGAAGTTCTGATTGTATTAGGTAATCTTAGGAACAAAGCCTCTGCTCTGTTGACCACAGAAACAGAGTTTTGGTCAAACTAGAGATAATATCTAGGTCTTAGTTCTGTTTCAGCTCCAGACTCAGAGAAGCAGCAAGGTCATACGGGGCAATGTCATGGCTGGCATCAGGGTAAGATGTGATGACTAATGATCCTATGCCCTAGAGCTAACTAGTCAGTAGAGACCACAACCCTGAAATAACTCACCCGGAAAGTTGATTAATATTCTATTGAGATCCTCCCCTGAGACCTCCCCTAAAATCTCCACATATTGAGAACAGATAAAACCCCTTAAGATGAAGTACCTAGTGCACACTCCCTCTCTCTTTAACTTTGTTCATTCTCAGGATTGCTAGACCATCCAAGGTCTTTCATGGCTCCATATAATTTTTTTTAAAGATTTTATTTATTTTTAGAGAGGGAAGGGAGGGAGGGAGAGAGAAACATCAATGTGCGGTTGCTGGGGGTTATGGCCTGCAACCCAGGAATGTACCCTGGCTGGGAATCGAACCTGGGACACTTAATTTTTTTGAATATTTGTTTTAGTTCTGTAAAATATGCCATGAGTATCTTGGTAGAAATCACATGGAAGCTATAGATTGTTTTAGATAGTCTGAACATTTTAATGATGTTAATTCCTTGTATTCATGAACATGGGATATGCTTCCACTTATTTGCATCTCATTCAATTCTTTTATTTGGTGCCTTATAATTTTTGTATTACAGATCTTTTACATTCTTAGTTAAGTTTATTTCATGGTATTTTAAAGCAATTGTTAATGGATTATTTTATTAGTTTCCCTTTTAGATAGTTCATTATTGGTGTATGAAAATGAAACTGATCTCTGGATACTTATTTTGTATGCCACTCCTTTATTGAATTGTTTGTCAGTTCTAGAAGTTTTCTGGCAGATTCTATATAAGTACAATATCATGTCATGATAATGACAGTTTATTTCTTCCTTTCCAATTAGGATACCTGCCTAATTTGGATTGCTGTATGTAAGACTTCCAGCAATACATTGAATAATAGTGGAGAGAGTGGACATCCTGTTTTATTCCTGATCACAAAACTAAGAAGTTTTTGCACAACCAAAGAAACCATCTATAAAGCGAAAAGACAATCTACTGAGTAAGAAAAGATATTTGCCAATAATATATGTGATAAAGGGTTAACACTTAATATTTGTAAAAACTTACAAAACTCAACATAAAAACATCCAGTTAAAAAAGGGGCAAAAAACCTCATAAACAGACACTTCTCTAAAGAAGATGTACAGATGATCAACAGGCATATGAAAATATGTTCAATGTCACTAATTATCAGGGAAATAAAAAATTAAAACCACAGTGAGATATCACCTCACATATGTCATAATAGCTATTATCAATAAATCAACAAACAACAAATGTTGGCAAGGATGTAGAGAAAAGGAAGGCCTCATGCACTGTTGCTGAGTGTGCAGATTGGTATAGCCACTGTGGAAAGCAATATGAAGTTATTTCATAAAATTTAAAATGGAATGCCTTATGACCCAGCACTTCCACTTCTGGGAATTTATTAGAAGAAACCCAAAGCACTATTTCTAAAGAATATATACACCCCTATGTTGATTGCAGTATTATTTATAGCCAACATCTGGAAGCAGCCCAAAGCCCATCAAGTAGATGAGTGGACCAAAAAGTAGTACTTGTTCACAATTACTCAGACCTAAAATGGAAGGAAATATCACCCTTTGCAACTGCATGGATGGACCTGAGAGTATTATGCTAAATGAAAAAAGCCAGTTGGAGAAAGACATAGGATTTCACTTATACATGGAACTAATGAACAAAATAAACTAACAAATAGATACAGACTCATAGATACAGAGAACAGACTGATAGATGCCAGAAGGGATAGGTTTGGGGCTGAGTAAAATGGTGAAGGAATTAAACAAACAACAAAAAAGAACTCATAGGCACAGGCAGCAGTATGTTGATTATGAGGAGTAAAGGAGCATAGAGGGAGGTGGAAAAGGGTACAGGAGGATTAATGGTGAGGGAGGGAGACGACTTAGGATGGTGAAGACAATACAATATACAAATGAGGTATTATAGAATTGTGCATCTGAAACATATGATTTTATTAATCAATGTCATCCCAATAAATCAGATTAAAAACCTAGAAATAAATTAATTAATTTAATTTGCTTTAAAATCTTTTTGTAAATGAGTGTTTATGGACTCTTTTTATTACTGAAGTACTACAAAGTTAGGTCCATGGACATGTATCAGCCCACTGCTTAAATGCAAGCAAGAGCTAGAATGCACTTCTCCTGATTATCACCTTCCTGTTTTTAGGTGACATCATAACCTTAGAATTAAAAATAGAATGACCACCCTAGCACAGTGTCTGTCTTCCAAATACTGCTTTTCAATATTATAAGAAACTCTAGATTTAGCATTTGTTATGTCTGGGATATGTATGAGCTGCTTTATATACAGTAGAACTAAAACCTCATGAAATCTCTGAAATTTAAGTATTATTAACTTTATTTCATAAAACAAGAAAATGATGTTCTTAGTGATTAGCCTACTAGCCTAATATCACATGGTTAGTATGTATTCAAGTTGGGATTCTTCATGTATTATAATGGTAATCTGTTCATACTTTCTAATATTATGCTATTATTTTATTTTATTTGAGAAATGTAATTCCTCTATCAGCATATCAGCCAGCAATTCACGTGTTTTGTGTTTAAAGTATACTGTAGATTAAAAAAAAAACCTGCTTCTAAAATTTTGTATGCATATGACTCTCCTGGAAATGTCATTGAAATTCAGATTCTGACTCAAATGTAGCCTGAAATTCCATAATTCTAACACACTCCCAAGTGACGCTGATGTTGTTGGTATGAACCATGCTTTAAGTAGCTAACCATTAGCAGTGCTGTAATATCCTGGCCTGTGGTCTGGAAACCATCAGTCTTCTGCAATGAGATAAGAAACTTGTAAGCACATAAATCAATGTCCACCTTTCTTTCATAGAGAAAGTTGCTAAGAAAAAATCTGACGGGTTAACTGAATGGTGTGCTTAATGATGTGATGACTTAGAGTCTGACCCAAGCTCCTTACCTTACATAAGATATGTAATGGGTAACAACAAATTCACTAACAAGCAACTTTAGAAGCACATATGTTGTGTGTTGAGAGGGTGTTGGGGAAAGTCATGAAGAACATGATTGCTAGAGCAGGAAGATCAGAGGCTCCTCACCCTCTCCCCTGTGTGCTGATATAACCAAGGAAGAAAACTATTGCTTAACTATGAGATTCATAGATAATTAAGCCTCTGAATGCTACCTGTGAACCTAAGTATTATTTATAACACAGTTTCTAAGGAAATAATATTATCATTTAGTATTATGAATTATCCACAGAATTCAGAATTAGATTGTAAGAGGAGATAGACAAGAGAGGAGTGATCACTAGGATGCAACATGAATTCAATAAGTACTATGCAGGGCAAAAGAAACTTGTTTACATTTTTTGGTGGCTGTTTTGTACAAAAGTAATGGAATTAGTATGATATCGATACTACTTTATTTTTCTTTTAGTTCTTGATAAAAGTACTTTCATCAATATTATATAGTGTGGTATTTAACACAATTCTGATTATGAGGCAAGTAATACACTATTAATCTTTCAAGATTGTGTTCCTCAGATGGTAAGGGACTTGCCTAAATTTGCACACTTAGCATTACTGACACTAAATTTGCTGTCCTGTAAATCTCGTGTCCAGAAAACCACTGACAAAATCATTATTACTACTTTTGGACAAGATGAAAAGAGTTGTGTTAGAATATAAAACAAATAGGTGAATTTGTAGATATATTTGTAATATATTTTCAAATATATTTTCCAAATTATGTTGATTGATGTCAACCTTGGTAAACTTTTATAGTGACACTAGGGTTTGTTCTGGATTTATACTTTTAAATATGTAATAGTGAGTGAAATAAAGATATAGAAGTTGTGATTATCAATTATGCTAAGCTGAATTGACATTAGTCTGAATATCACACTTCATAGTTAAAATTCTGACAGACTGAAATAAGAAGTCAAATGCAGCAGGATAAAATTTTACATGCAGATAAAACTCTGCATTAGGTTCAAATGTACCAGTATATTTAAATAGAACATACTAATAATTTTCAAACATCTGAAGTATATGCATATTTATGTAAAAGAGAAGTTCAAGTAGTTTGTGTAGATCTCTACAACAGAAAGAAAAGAATGAACAAAAGATCAGGTAGTTTGTGTAAGAACATGAGAGAACTTTCTGACAGAATGGGAACTAACATATTTAGATACTTTGCCCATATAGGGGATAGGTAATCTGCCATATTATTATAATTGATCCTTATAGCCCTTCTAGCAAGAAGATACAGTAAACCCATGCTATAGATAGGAAACTGAGATTACATAGGTTAATCTTTTGTACAATAAAATTTCAAATATAAAACATGAGGTAGACTCAAGTTTGGGACTCAAGTCTGCTTGCTTCCATTGTACAAGACATAATTAAAAAACTAACAAATTCTTTATCAAGGAAATTACTCAAACATAGTCAGGGAACTATTTGTCAGCAATTTTTCCAGAAAAAAATTCCTTAATGGGTTAAGTGAGGTAGATTAATTTTAAATTTTCAAATTTTCTTTTATTTGTTGAACTTGCTGATGCAATAATCTCTTTTCTAGGATCTGTTTCCTTCTCAATCACATGATGCTCATGCGAATTACAAGTTTTACTATAATATGACCTGTTCCCTAGCCACCTTTTTGCTCACAGCCTCTTCTGAGCCATAGTTTTCTGGCCAAAGATTGTGGAGGGCATTAGCCCTATAATGGGCAATAAATCTTTCTATGAGATTTCTAAACTTGGAGCTAGAGTATGTTATTCTACTTATAGATTATTAAACTACAAAAGTCTTAAGTATAAAAACTGGTAAAAAACCATGTTTTCATTCTAGTTAGAGGAAGCTAGTCTAAAGTTAAATAAAGCAGAGAGAATGAGAGATGAGAAAGGAAGTGTCCTGATGGCATTTGCATATGAGCCTTTGCATATGAGTCACAAAATGAATCTACATTATAATTTAATTCTTTCAAAAAAGTGTTATCTGTGAAAAGTGTTATGAGAATTAAAGCTTGGTTTATCTCACCACCAATTTTTCTTGTGAAAATGAGTTTCTTGTTCATATCATTATTTAATTTTCCCAATAAGTTTCCCTTAGTAATAATGTCATAGGAATATGAGAAATCCAAGTTACCAGTAAGATATACAAAACTTGACTCTGTGTGTGTGTCAAACCAGAATTTTAATTTCTACTTCCTATACTACTCTAGAAAATTAAAGTTTTTATTAAAGTTATAACTGCAACTAAAAGGGTCTTAAATTAGGCCATTTAAATCTACATTCCCCACAATTTATGCTGGGTTCTTAACAGTAACTGTGTGGTAAATGTATTTAATAGTTTGTTATATAAAGCTCATTAAAAATTCAGGATTCTAATATAGTCTGTACTCCATTTCACTCTCAGTATCTCTTCATATTCAGAAGTCAATTAAATGACAATAAAATAGTTTCCATTGTGTCTACAACCATTAACCTTTTATCAATGGCTTCTAAAAAAAAGAGCCAAGTATCACATTAGCCAATTATTTGATAAGAAGGCTCTGTGATATTTTTATTCAATAACCTCTATAACCATCACTCTTTAATACATGTGTAGATTGTCATTTGGTATACACGTTATGTCAATAGACTTGTACTTTCCTACCACCTTGCTTTCTAAAAACAAATGTTGCTATATCAGTCTGAATTTTGAAGTTTTACAGATTTAGTGAAAAGAACTTTTAAGTGAATATTACATTATATTAGGAAACACAAAGTCGTTATCTTTTAAGGTTTAATAGAATACAATATGTTATTGTAAAAAAAATTAGATAGCACAACCATTTTCCTGAGCCAAAGTAAAGTACAGAAATTAATCTTGTGATTGTCTTTCACATACCTGAAAACCATGAAAGATATAACTCCTTTGCAGGGAAAAGTTAAAATGTGTTTTTATTATTCCTTACTTTTTAAAAAATATTTTATTTATATTTTTTTAGAGAGGGAAGGGAGGGAGATAGATATAGATAGATAGATAGAGAGAGAGAGAGAGAGAGAGAAACATCAGTGTGCAGTTGCTGGAGGTCATGGCCTACAACCCAGGCATGTACCCTTGTCACAGGTGTGCAGAGGTAACCAGGTTCTTAGTGATCGAGGACAAAGAATTGAACCGAACACACAAAGTTTATAGCATAAAGAAAGAGGGAAGATCTATTTAGTGATAGTACACTCCACAGGACATGGGAGTGGGTCAACTCTGAGCAGATAAGGAACACATGAGCTGGGGGGATTCTATTCTTATAGGGCAGAAGCTCCCTGGCTAGTCTTTGGTGGGATTTTCCTGCACAGGTACAAGGAGTTGGATTTCAAAGCTACTGCGCATGTGTGATTTCCCATGATTTTCTTGATTGGCTACTGGAGAAGGGAGTCCCACATGTTATTTCATTATAATGCTACTATAATGAATTAGGGGTAGTGCGCAGGCACATTCCATGATTCAGAGTTATCCCAGAAAACAGGAACAACACATCTTAGGGGTCTTTGTCATGTATAGATGTTTTCTACCTCAGCCCTGTGGGGCCTTTGGAGTTTCCTTCCTATCTCCTGCCTCACCCTGACTAGGAATAGAACCTGCGACACTTTGGTTCACAGCCCCCTCTCAATCCACTGAGCTACACCAGCCAGGGCTTATTATTCCTTACTTTTTATAAATTATTGCACATCTATGTTCTGAGAAGTGAAACAAAATGACAATAATAGGTATTTAAATATGTTTCTAAATATTAATATATGTGTGTATATATAATTATCAATAAAAACAATTTACTATTTTGAAAAGTTTACTGAAAATATGCACTTAAAATCATCAATAATATGTTTTTCTTCTGGTGATATCACTACTTTTTCTTGGTGTTTTTCTAGTTCTTTCATTTCTGATAGCAATGGGGATATGAGGATGAGAACTGATATGTTAACAAGCAAATAAAAATCTAAACTAGTTCAACTTTTTGTTTTTAGAATAAATAAGTGTGATATTCAAATTTAAAGATGTGAAAAAGAGTGTTTCTTTTTATAAAATTCAAAATTCTTATTTTTTGATATCTGATTGTATTCAAGTTTTCCTATAATCCTGTGAACTATACACTGATACTGAATAAAGTCTCCTTGTATCTCTGTATTTACTTATCTATTTACTCTTAAGTAAGTGTGAATCTACTTCTATGACTTATCAACAATTTTTAATTGATAAAAAGCTTTGAAGAGCATACTTCAACTATTGAAAAGCAAATTAATTGTATTTTAATTGTGAGTCTACTCAAACTGAATGTTTGTATTTCCCCAAATTTACATCTTTAAGCCTAATACTGAATTAAAATATTTGGAGATAGAGCCCTCATGGATGGGACTAGTGTCTTTATAAAAAAAGACACCAGAAAACTCTCTTCACTCCATACAATATGGGGATAAAACGTGAGGTCAACAGTCTGCAACCTGGAAGAGGGCTCTTGCCAGAATCCAGCTACACTGGCTCCTTGTCATGGACCTCTAACCCTCAGAACTGTAAGAAATAAACTTCTGTTGGCTATAAGCTATCCGGTTTATAGTGTTTTGTTATAAAAACCTGAGCTAATGAAAACAAGGTTACACATATTTTCAACATTTTAATAATACATGTAAATTATGTATAATGATATTAGAATAAGGTTCTCTTTCACTATTTAAAAAATAAAATAATGAATTTCCAGAAATCTTTATGAAAATTTTCTGATGATATAAAAGATATAAGAAATTGTAGCACAGAGGATATATCTGTGGTAACTCTTTATTTAGAAACTTGAAAAGTATTTTATTTTTAATTATAATAATATTAAGTATACATTTTGAAAATCTAAGGAGAGGAATATGTGTGTTTATAATGTAATTCTAATTTATATTTATTTTTTCTCTTTTATTGAAGTATAATCGACATACAATGTTGTATTAGTTTTAGGTATAAGACATAATGATCTGATATACTAGTGTCTTTTTATAAAGACACTAGTCCCATCCATGAGGGCTCTATCTCCAAAAACCTGGAATTTATTTTAAAAAATTGTGCATTCATTCTTACATGTTTAAACTTAGTCACCTTCAAAGAACTCTCCATTTGATGCAACACACCTAATGAGGCTTCTTTTCCACTGCTCAAAACATTTTCGAGCTTGTCAATTTTGGGCTTTTTAGTGCTGTTTTTTGTTTCACCTCTTCCACATCAGCAAAATGTTTCCTTTGAAGACTTTTTTAATCAGGGAAACAAACAAAAGCCCCTTGGGGCAAGATCAGATGAATAGGCAGGGTTATATCCACATGGGAGTCATGCAGATTTGGGCCAAAAACTGCTGAACACTCAGCGTGGTGTGGGCAGGTGCGCTTGTAAACCACCCATTGTGAAATAGGCAAACACAATGAAAGTCTTCAAAAAAGTTCACTAAAGCCAGACACAGCCTCTCCCAACAGACACCAGCTGGTGTACTGATACAGATGAGTTTCTAGAACATTCACCTAGTGGGGGAAGCCCGTGCTACAAGGGGCCTGCCCTCCAGAAGATAATTACTTTTTGGAGGGACCCTCCTCGTGTGAACAAATTGTAAAATGATTATCACATTGGTACATCCATCACCTCATGTGATGGATTGTAATTTTTTCATGATGAGAACTTTAAGATCTATTTTCTTTGCAACTTTTAAATATCCAATAGTGCATTAATTATAGTCACCATGTTGTACATAACATCTCCAGAACTTATAACTAGAATTGTGTGCATTTTAACCAATTTCACCCATTATTCCTCATCCTACCCCCAATTCTGCATGTGCCAGCCACTCATCTGTTTACTGTACTTATGAATTCATTATTTAAATAATCAACATATAGGTGATATTGAACAGCATTTGTCTTTCTCCATTTGAATTACTTCATTTAGCACAATGACCTCAAGTTCTATTTATGTTTTGCAAGTGGCAGAATGTCTTTCATTTTATGGCTAACTAATATTCCATTATATATACATCTCACCTATAATTATATGGATATATTATGGTATATGCACATATTTTCTGTATCCATTTATCTATTCACAAACACTTTCATTGTTTCTATGTGCTGGCTATTGCATATAATGCTATAATGAACACGGGAGTGCAGATACCTTTTTGATCTTCTTGGGGTAGTGATTTCATCTCCTTTGGCTATCTCCAGAAATGGAAGTGCTGGATGGAATCTTATTTTTAATTTTTTGAGAAACCTTTATACTGTTTTCTATAGTGGCTGTGTTACAGGGTGCAGCCAAGAGCGGGCCCCAAATAGGGATTTGAAATGGGGTCCAGAACTCAAGGTACCTAGGATATATTAGGATGTCCCCCCACCCCGACCCCCCCCCCCTCACAGGTACAGGTTAGGTGAAGGGACAAATGGAGCAGGGCCATTGAGAGCTGTTTTGCATAGCAACAGCCTTGCAGCTAACTTCTGACATGGTCATTTAACATATCTATAACCTTTAATTGGTTGCATAGATATATTAAATAGCTGTGGCCATGCTCTAAGCCAGAGAGATGGAAGTAACTTCCCCACCAAGATGTAACTGGGGGTAGGTACCCCGAGTTACAGCACCTGTGTGGGAGCTTGGAGAAGATTGGCTCCATAACATGGGGCCACCCCTGCCCAGGCTCACTATGGCAGCCCAGTAAAGCTGGAAGGATGGAGTGCTGGCAAGTATAGCCAGTTGTGGGAGGAGTTGGAAATGGGTCTGCAGAGGAAGATTGGTGCAGGGATTTAAACTGGGATGTGGCAGCCACAGAGAGGACGGCAGCCATTAAGGAGGTAGGACCACATCCAGTGCATTCGGTCTTTAGTAGAGTGGAGACTCCCACAGCCATTGTGCAGAAAGGACCATGGGGCTGTGGCAATAGAAAGGACAGCCATGCAGTGTTGCCAGAGTGGGGACCCCCGAAACTTTAGGAGGGGGAATCACCACCCAGCTTTAGCAGAGATCCCGGTGACACAGCTGATGGTGCCGGGAACTGAGGGAAGCCTACCAGCTGAGATAGATTACTGGGAAGAACTGGGGGCTGCCTGAGCCATGGACTTCTATTTCTTTTCATGAAATATGGTACCCCAGACTGGACAAAGAGGGGAAGGAAGGACTGTGTGTGTTTGTGGGTGTTTTAAAGGACTTTGGGATTTTGATGAAGAAAGACATTAGGTCACTACTTTAAGTTTGTATAAAATTAAATAAACATTTCCTTTCCTTTTCATGAATCTCTGTCATTGAGAGATATCTTTCCTATAAGGTGGTGGACATAACGAACCTGGGGGGTTCCTTTTGATAATAGTATATTGCCCTCGACCCCCTCCTTGGCCCCTTGTGTTCTGTAACAGCAGTACCAATTAGCACTCCCACTAACAGTGTGCAAGTGTTCTATTTTATCCACATTGTCACCAGCATTTCTCTCTTGTGTTTTTAATAATAGCTGTTCTAACAAGTGTGAGGTTATATTTCACTGTGGTTTAGACTTACATGTGACTAATAATTAGTGAGGATGAGAACTTTTTATGTACCTCTTGGCCACTAGTATACCTTTGTTGAAAAAATGTCTGTCTGGTTCTCTGCTGATTTTTAAAAGATTTTTTTATTTATTTATTTTTTAGAGAAAAGAGAAAGAGGGAAACATTGATCAGATTCTTCTTACACACCCCCAAATGGGGACCTGGCCCACACCCAAGCATGAGCCCTGACCAGGAATTAAACCAGGGACATTTCAGTTTGCAGGCCAGTGCTCAGTCCACTGAGCAACACTGGCCAGAGCTCTCTGCCAATTTTTTAATTGGATTATTTGTTTCTTTGTGATTGAGCTGTGGGTGTTCCTTGTATACTTTGGTTATTAACCCTTTATTAGACGTGTGGTTTGCAAGTATTTTCTCTCATCCCATAGGTTGTCTTTTTATTTTGTTGATCATTTCTTTTACTGTACAGAGCTTTTCACTTTGATGTAGTCTCACTTGTTTATTTTTTGTTTGTTTGTGCTTTAGATGGCATATACAAAAAAATTATTGCCAAGACCTCTGTAAAGAAGCTTTTCTTTGTGTTCTTTTCTAGTAGTTTTATGGTTTTAGGTCTTACATTTAAATCTTTAATCCATTTAGAGTTCATTTCTTTTTTGTGTAATGTAACAGGTCTAGTTTTATTCTTTTGCATGTGACTATCCCAATTTTTCCAGCACCATTTATTTAAGAAAATGTTTTTCCTCCATTAAGTATTCTGGCTTGCCTGTCAAATTGTTTAGTTGACTGTATATTCATGGGTTTATTTTTGACTCTCAATTTTGTTCCATTGGTCTTTGTGTCTGTTTTTTTATGCCAGTATTGTTATATTTTGATTACTATAGCTTTGTAATGTAGTTTGAAATCAGGAATTGTGTTGTTTCTAGTTTTGTTCCTCTTTCTCAAAGCTGATTTAACTCATTCTGGTCTTTTGTGGTTCCACACAAATTTTAAATTTCTTTTTCTGCAAAAAAATGACACTGGAGTCAATAGGGATTGCATTGATTGTATAGATGGCTTTGGGTAATATGGGTATTTTAACAGTTTTAATTATTTAAATCCATGAGTATATAATATCTTTCCATTTATTTATGTCTTATCAATTTCTTTCATCAATGCTTTATAGTTTTCAGTGAAGAGTTTTTTCACTTCAATGCTTAAATTTTTTCCTTAGTATTTCATTGTTTTTTATACTATTGTAAATGGCATTATCTCCTTCACTTTTTTCAAATAATTCATTGATAGTATAAAGAAATGCTCCCTGTTTTTGTATATTGACTGTGTATCTTGCAATTTTTCTCTTTTTTGGAGTGTATTTAATAGGATTTTGGTTTGTTTTGGTGGAGTCTTTAGGATTTTCTATGTATAAATTTATTCTGTAGATTGTCTAGTTTAACCAGGAGTATACTTGCATTCTTAAGAAATAGCATGTTGAAGTTTTTTATTGAAATAATTTAAATATTAAGTAATATTTAGTATCTATTGTCTACCATGAGGGAGTTAGCAAAATGAATTACCATAGAGTGGAAGTTATATACCTGTAAAAAGAATAAAGAATGTATGTATTAATCTATATACTATAATTGAATGAAGAAAGCAAGGTGAGAAACGTGTGGTACTTTGCTACTTCTTATATATAAGGAAGATTAGAGCATACATCTTTTGTCACTTTTGTAAAATATATAACATCAAGAAATAAGACAAAAAAGTAATGATTATTAGTTTTTTTGTATTTGTAGGTTAGATGGAGGTAGAAAAGAAATACATTTTTCACTGCATAAATATATACAATGTGTAACAAAAATGTACACATGTTATAGTATAAATACATACATGTAAATGAACACATATATATCATATACACATATATACTTCACACTTCACATATATACAATGCTTAAATAAAAATTTCTTGGGTTAAATGAAAATTAGCTATTCACTCTGGGTCTAAATAACTACTTGTACACAAAAGTAATATCTGTGTAGCCATTCTGGCATTCTCTGTCCAAGTGGTTAACAATTTAGCTTTGTTCTCTACATTTTCTTGATCTAATGCCAGTGTTTTGACACTGGTTCTTGATAATGAAGAGATTGCCTTGGACTGGATCCATAGATATCTGTATAAAGCAGAATATTTTAGACTCATTCCAGAACATTAGGGAAAAATCCACCTGCACCACAGGGAGCATAGACATCTATATTTGCCAATTCTGAATAGCCCCAGATTTTTCCCAGTGTTCACAATGTTTTTGTACAGTTATTAGCCATTTATATAAATATTTAAGCTGGGCTTTTAAGGCTTGCTTAAACAGGGGCACACAGCCTTTGATAATAATTTATTTTTATAATAAATTATAATCATTTTCAAACATAAGAAACTAGCCCTCTCTACTTTTGCTTTGAGAAGGAAAATCATATATTCATTATATCTGAAATTTGAGAAAGGGATCCCAAATAATGATGTTCTATAATGCAACCACAATGATGCATTTGACACTTAGAGAATAGCAATGCCAAGATCTCATAGGAATGTCCCTAGAGCAATATACAATATTCAATAGCATGTTCAGGTCATTATATAATTTTTTCTTCTGACAGAGTTTGATATAAAAAATTTCTATTATAGTAGATGCTCTTCAGTGATTGCTGTCATTACAATAATACCTAATATAATAGGCTATTTTATTATCCACAAAACATTCTCATCCATACTATATCATTTGTTCCTTGCACAGGTTAATAGTATTTTAAAGAACATAAAACTAAGCTAAGAAATGGCTATTTCTTGTTCAAATCCAAATATCTGTTAAACACAGATACATATGTAACTTAGATTTTGTGGTGTCTTATTTTTATATTCTTCATTATATTTGCTCATGTCTTTAAAAAATTACACATTTTAAAATGTTCTAAATGTCTCACTGAGGTATAAGATCTTTCACTAGGATGGCAGGTGCCTTAAAGTGTAACCACTGATGTTATTGTAGAAGGGAAATTTTATACTTATTACATTTTGGAATGAGGGTATTAATATTTGATGATGATGATGATGTTCATTGTGAAGGAAACTGCATTCCTGCTCTACAATAGACCATTATGTAATTACCTCAAAATTTTTTCATGGCCCCTGAACCTAGTCTGTTGCAATTGTATATCTTTAGAAATTCTGGGTATCTTCCCATTTTCTACCTTAATTGTAGCCAAGTGAATATTGACAAGGAAGTGCCCTCCCTCCAAGAGCAGAGCCCACCTCAGGGAAGGAGTTTATGTTATGTCTCCACAGATCTATTTGGTAAAAGCTCTGCACTGGTAACTTTGGTGTAGAGTTTCTAAGTGGAAATTATTATTACAGATACATTGTTCCATCCCCACCATTATACATTCATTATTACTGAGGACAGAGGATGCATGTATTAGCTTCAGGTCAGTGGAGTATGAGATGTCATCTGTCATCCTGATACAGGCATATCACAAGAAACAAACTTCATGGGCTTTGAGCTGGTTTGATAACTGAGTGAAATTTTAGGCCTGCCTTCTTGTGAAGAAACTGAATCTTTTAGTATATAGAACTCAGATTATCTTTTGTTAGTTAGTTTGCCAAAGAGGTAGTCTATCAAAATGTTAAAGCTACTTACATAGAAACAGAAATCTGTATTATCAGGTATATGAGGTGTTCTCAACACACACACACACACACACACACACACACACGTTCCCAGACAACCTTGAAAATAATTATAGCAATGTGACTGTGTTCTGATAAAAAAGATTTAAGGAAAAATTGGTAGTAAAAACTTCCAGATAATCACTTTATCATTCTCCACCTATGGTAATCTCGCTGTAATATGAACACAATGAATAGAACATTAAAGTCTTGGACAATGAAGTTATTGTAAATACAAGTCAGACAATAAAGGTGGCTAGATTGAGAGAAGGACTAGACATCTCCAATAATGGAGATGTAATATCAATTCTGCTACCTCTAGACAAGCATATTGTGAGGATACTACTGCTGTTTCCAGTCACTGCTATTAGTACCTGAATATGATATCCAACTGATTCAAGAAAGATTGGTGCATTTTGTTAGCTCACTAGCCAATCGCTAGAATACCATATTCTTCTTTTTCTTTTTTATTTTGACTTTCCTACTAGCTAAACTCAGTTGAGTATTGAGACAGAAAAAATATGTCAGTAGCAAATAAAAGTAAAAAAAATCAAGAAAACATTATTTGGATTTGAGACAAAAAGTGGAAAATACTTCTTACTGAACAAAGCAAAATGCAAATATAACTAAGTGAATTACATGGTGACTAGGTGCCAGAACATCCAGGTGCAAATAGTGAAGTGTATATTTTGGAGGAAAGAAAACATATGAGATAGCAGAAAATTTTTGCTGATGTGATAAATGGATAAATAACAATTCCTATTTCATGAGTTGTGAGATTTAAACAAAATAATACATATAAAGTGGTCAACAAATTAACTAGCATTTAATTAATAACATTTTGATAAATATTATTCATTAACCAAAGAATGACATTAATCTTAAAATTTCTAAGAGTTTCAAATTTACATCCATATTAATAGGGAAAATATACTAATCTTAATATTTTTGGTTAAATAATAAATTCCTAACAATAGGCACAAATTTAACAGTTACTAAGATGAAAAATATTACTATGCAGATGTTAAGTATTTTATTTTCAGCATTTCCTTTCCTTTATTTCAGCAACAATAGAGAATGGGGGAAATTCTCTGAAAATAGGTATAAACATTTTCAAAGGGAAGAAAAGTGAACAAGTTTTTCCTTATCTGACAGTAATATGTCCTATAATATTATTGTTAAATATTTCTATTTTTACTTTATAAATAATTAAAAGATAAGCCATGGCCAGGTGGCTTGATTGGTTTAAGTGTCATTTTACACACAAAAAATTGTTGCAGGTTCAATCCCTAGTCAGGGTACACACCTAGAATGTGTGTTCTATCTCTGATTGGGGAGCATGCTGGAGGCAACTGATTGATGTTTCTCTTTTACATTCTTCCTCTCTCTCTCTCTCTTCTCTCTCTCTCTCTCTCTCCTCCCCCTCTTCTTCTATCTCTAAAATTAACAAATATATCCTTGGGTGAGGATTAAAAAACAAAATTAGTTAAAATTACTAAAATATACTAAAGTATTTATATGAACTCAATATATGACAAAGTTGGCCTTTCAAATTTCTGGAAAATGATGGTGATTTTAGAAATTATTGTTAGCATAATCAGCCATCACTGGAAAGTAAAAAAGAAAAGAAAAAATGTGTGTGTGTGTGTGTGTGTGTGTGTGTATGTGTAGGAAATCTCTATAGATGGAATAGGTATGTATGTTTTAAAAGTAAAATGATAGGGGAGGTTGCGGGGCTTAGTGAGGGGTTGAGGGATTAAACAAAATACAGAGAAAAAAAAGCCTCATGGACACAGACAACAGTGATAATTTCTGGAAAGAGGGGAGTCTGGGGTAGGTATAGAAGGGGAAAAAGTGTGAACAAAGCAGACTTGACTAGGGGTGGTGAGCACACAATACAGTGTATAGATGATGTGTTGTGGAATTGTGCACCTGAAACCTGTATAATTTTGTTTACCAGTGTCAACCCAATCAATTCAATAAAAGGGAAAAAAAAGAAAAAAAAAACAAGAAAAATTAAATGTTACTAAAAATAAAATTACAAATATTTTAAAATTAAGATAAATCCTGTTTTATATTCAGAAAGGTCACCTTGTTAAACATGTGAGAAGAGCCACAAGTCATAGTGAATAATATTTGTTACATGAAAATGAAAAATAGGTCACATGAAATTCCATCATAAACAAAGTATAGGAGAAAAATAGACTGAGAAATTGTTTAAGACAACTGTATTAAAGAATAATATCCCTAGCTGATAAATAACTGAAATAAAAGGGGCAAATAGTCCTTACATAGAAAATTGAGCACCTTTCTTTAAAAGTTTTTGCCTAGGAGACAAGCCATAATTTGGCATTCTCCAGTGAAAGAGGCTGGTACCTGTCACCTTAGATGAGGCCTGTCTAGCTACAGTTCTCGCACAGATCACAGAGCTTCAAATAGCTTACTGGTGCCTCACTACTGCATAAAGAATGATGGTCAAATCAGCAGACATTCCAGGAAACCCTGCCAAGTAAAAGGCAGAGTAAACTTTTTTCCTGTGAAAATTCAGTAGCAATGGAGAATTTCAAAAGAAATGAGTCAATGTCTGCTAAAATCTAACAGAAGATAACATCTGTGGAAAAGAAAGTACTATAAAAAAAGAAACTTTCTTTAAAAAAAAAGCACAAAATTTTTGAAATTAACAGGTGATCTAAAAAATCAATAGAAAGACCAGAAGATAAAACATTGAGAAAAATCTTTCAGAATAATATATATCTGTAATATAAACAAATGGAAATCCAGAGACAATAGAGAAAAAATAGACAGCACTCCAGTAAAGCACAAATTAATAAGAACTTCTGAAAAGCCATAAAGAAATGCTGTTGCAAAGTTATCAAGTAAAAATACATAGGGGAATTTATTCAAATTTTTTTAAAAATTAGTTTTTAAATTACAAGATCCCCTTAGTTCTCAACCCAATGTATCAAAACACATAAATTCAAAAATATACAAAAGTTTATACTTGTAAAATTTCAAAAATTTAGAGATTAAAAGATTATAAAATGAAAAAGGATTTGTGAGTGAGCAATGGAGAGAGAGAGAGAGACTTTCAACATAAATCTTATCCTACTTATTTTATATTATTTCTGAGGTGAAGATTTATAGTATACAAAGTCCCATTTTAAATATTTTACTGGCTTCTCTATTATTAATTAAATATTGTTGCTTTCACTCCACACTAGATTGTTTTACAAGCAGAAATCTGGATTAGATGCTCTCAGTGAGGGGTTATTTCCCGACTTTAGAAAGAGGGAGTGAATAACATGCATAAGATATAAGAAAATGGAGCATGAGTTTTGCTGTTGAATCTGTGTCAATTGCTCCCACATCCTGCAGGCAGCTCTTGCCTCTCAGGTCAGAAAGCCACATCAGTTTTTATTATGGACTAGGTAGGCTCTACCAGTTTCTCTGTTCTTGAACATCTAGATTGCTTTCAGTGCTCCTGATGGAGTCCTATTTAGTACATCTCCCACACACACAGGCATAGAAAAATTAAAGATGGAAGAAGGGAAGAGAGCAGAGAGGTGTACACCTCAAAATCTCTCTATATAAAGAACACAAGGAAATATGTGGCAGAGTATACATCCAATGGTTAATATTGATTACTCTGGAAAGATGAAACTAGAATGGGGTAAAAATAATAAAGAAATAGAGTGAAGATGATAAAGAAAATAATGTTTTCTTTGTGCATATTTACACTGCATAACTTACTGCAAAAAGCATGAATAGATCTTTTAATTAGGTAATGCAAAATTCAAATGTGACTTTAAAAATATTTCCCCTCACAACCCCTTAGAAGGATGGCATAACCCTTGTTCCTTCATGTTTCCTTTTCATCTTCAATTCATTCTCGAGTTTCTTCTACTTTCAGAGTAGAGCAGAATATGCAGTTAATTTGTACAACAGCAGTGTTTCTAATGACCTTTCTATAAGGGAGTGATGAACTCTGGATTAAAGTAACATCTAGGTATATATGTTTTGGAGAAAGTTGGTGGTGGAAGTGTTTGTTGCTGGTGAAAATGGGATTTTGTGGTGACTTGAAAAAGGAATTTCAAAGAGCACACATGTGGGAGAAGTTTAAATGTAGTGGCAAGATTTACTGGAGTGAAAGGAAATAATATACTCTTGGGGATGTAGATTGTGGGCAAACTCTAATAGCAATTGCTCCTAGATCCCTGATAACCCTCCATTATAGTTTCTTGGTTTTCAGGGACAAGCAGGCTTTCTTTCAAACTTTCCAACCTACTTCCTGAGTTTCCCCAGGCTTGTGCTGGGACCTACCACTAATCAATTCCTTTCCTGGACTTTCTGTGATTCTGTGCTTTTATCCAATCTGATTATTTTCCTAAACTAGACTCAATCCCTTTATGTCACCATTTTGGCTCCCATAACACAGGCCTCAAAGTTTTGCTTCATCATCTGGTTTCTACTGTGCATGGGCTTACCTCCTCCTATGCCAGCTTGGCTTCTACTGCATAGCACCTAGCAAAGAAACTTTCCTGCTGCTTTTATTCTTCCCTTGGCAATCACGAGTAATGACTGGTAACTGATTTTTCCTGCCTGTTTGGGGGATTATGTTCCCTGGGCAGAAGATGAAAAGGTACCCTAGGAAGCCTGTGAATGCTTTTGCTTCGTATTAAATCAGGCTTACTGTCTAGTTTAGCTTTCTAGTAGATTATGCTTAATATATGATTCACCTCCTTAGTTTATTGGGCTTAAGAGCTGATTCTCTTTGCTCCCTTTCTTTATTAATAACTAGAAAGCTATCTATACTAACAGGAGCTGTGGGAAGCAGGTTGAAGTTATTCAACACACTTATATAATAGAATATTATAAGCTTTAACATATGATGGTAGAATTAACTGCTAATGTTATTATAACTTACTTAATTAGTCAAAAAGTATATGTAGGTATGTGCAATGTTAGAGAATATACAAAACTGTATCTAATGCAACTTTGCTTGGGAAGCTTCAACCAGAGGCTATATGAATTTCAATACATTGCAGGCATTTTCTTTGCTTTGTACCTGCAATGAGACATGGAGACAGAAACAAAGACAAGAACAGGACACAGTGTTTTGTTTCTGCATGTTGAAAACATTGCCATGATGGACTTCACTGCAATGTCAATCAGCTTGTAAGGTTTTGAATATTTGAAATGTTATACAATACTATAGGAAATGTTCGTTGCTCTGATAAGTTTTAATCAAATTATTTCCTCACAGGTGTATTTTTTTGTTATTATGAATGAATTGTGTTGACACAAGGTGTGATAGGAGCAGTAGCTGTATCTCTGCTTGTGCTGGCAGCACATTGTGTTCACATCATGTTTTTGAATTTCATTTACAGATAAGCGCTGTGAGTAATTGTAACATGAAGTGGTAATCTACTGCTGATATATGTAAATAGAGAAACTGAAATTAGAAACATCATTCAATTGATATTTTAGACTGTTGTAGGAGGCTGGGCTTCCAAATGCACAAAAAATACCCTCTTGAAAACATTTTACACTCATCATTGTATGAAATTCTATCTTTAATAAACGGCAAGTGTTTCTACTGAAATTGATTAACATATTATTGTAGGTATATATTTTTAAATTTTGACACAAAAACTTATTAGCCTACTAAACAGATGGTTTATGTTCCTAATTTACATATGCATTAGTATATCATATTTTATTGAAATTTGGCTAAAAAACAATTGCAATATATTTTGGTGCTCTCCTGATCACATGTTATAATAAAAAATTCATGATAAATTTAATTAAATGTAAACATTTTTATAAAAGGTTTTTTAAATGTTAATATTAAGTATGTAGAGAGTTTTTTTAAAATAGAACTTTATAAATATAGGTCATCTGGTTCGGTGATCCCCAAACCCAGTCTATCATAATACACTTTTAGAAAATTCTGTGGCCTCATTCTAGTCTACTTAATTTGATTCTCTTCATTTGAGCTAAGGAATCTTATTTTTTTAAATCATCACTTGAGGATAGCACTATGTTTATTGATTTTAGAGAGAGATGCAGTAGGAGAGAGAGAGAGAAATATTAATGTGAGAGAGAAACATTGATTCGTTGCCTCCCATGTGGACCCTAATCAGGGATCTAACCCACAGCCTATGTGTGTGTTCTGAGCAGGATGAAACCCACAACCTTTTCAGGTGTACATGATGCTCCGACCAACTGAGCCACCCAGCCAAGGCAGGAAACTTGATTTAAATAAATAAATAAATCTCAGGTGATCTTGATGATCCTTTCTTTCTTAACATTTCTGATAGAACCCAACTTCTCCTGTAGATAGATGTGGAGCTGGAAATCTGAAGGGTCAAGGAAAATCAGAGAAAGATTAGAGCCCTATTTGATAGTCTGCCACACTGGATAGTGATAGTATCTCATTCAGTGTCTTCCTATTGCAAAGAGTACTCATAGATTTTCAGTTAGTATAATTTTAAAAAGTAAACATTAACATTTTGATCACAGAATATTGGTCTAGAAGGATGACCCAATATTTTTTTATTTAGCAACCATGTGAAGGCTTCAAAGCATTGGGACTCTTCCTTTACCTAATGTTGTCAATATTATTTTGATATAAGAGGACACAAGAAAATCAACAAAAAGTGAGTTCTAATCTTTCTGAGTTATATTTGTATTAATAAATACAAATTATATTTGTACAAATTGTATAAATTTGTATTTATTATTGGAGGCAGCTTCTAATGTTTCCACCCATTTTTAACCTTTACAATCTCCTGTTGCTTAGTACAATTTCTATTGAAGGAGAATTTAAAATACAGATCCTAAGGCGATAGAATATTATATAAGCTTTAACATATGATCTTAGAATTAACTGCTAATGTTATTATAAATTACTTAATTAGTCAAAAAGTATATGTAGGTATGTGCGATGTTAGAGAATATATAAAACTGTAGGAGACCATTCTGTGTGGTGTGGGCCCAGCTCACACTCAGAGATGCACAGGACCCACACCCACAGGTAGGTTCTCCTATGGGGAATCAGACCTGCAATGTGCCTAGGCCACTTTGAATCTTTCTCTTGCTATAAAACTCCCTCACCCTGAATTGAGGACATTTACTGCAAAGTAACTTCCTCAAATCCATGCTAAACCTTCCAAGGATGAGTGTAACTGGTTCAATCACTTTTACCTTTTCATTTGCAAATATCCCTCTTCTGTGATGTGATTAGCGGCATTGGCTCCTTTGTTTTCTGTAAAAGGTAACCACCTAAAGCGAACCTGTGCATAGTAACTGAAGACCATCATGTAATGTGCCCAGAAACCCAATAAAGAGTGGTCATGGCAAGGGCCAATGCTTTTGATCCCCCTGAGAGAAAAGCCATGCTGTCCCTTTTCCTCCACTGGACTCAGTAGTCCATGTGAATGTCTCATTTCATCCATAATAACGAGGACACTGCAGGCTGGTGTCTACATCATAAAATAATCTCAAAACAAATGAAGAAAATTCATGTAATTTGATTGAACATGGAAATGTGACCTTGGGTGTTTTAATTAACCTCTATTTCTCTTTTTAATCATAATTGAAATAGAATTAAAGTAATATATAACTCATAAAGCTGTTGTGATTAGTGGCAGGCACAGAATTGTAGTGCTCAGATCTCTTTCATTAACACTGGCTGCGAAGATCATCAAGTTGACCATGGTCACCAGATGCACATTTGCACTGAATGTGCATTTGCACTGAAGCCATCCTTCTACCAGGATGCTTCCAGTCAATGACTGACCAGGGCCTACCCATTGCTGCAAGACATAGGGCTTCACTCACTGGCAACTTTGGCTCAGGGACCATATTGACCTTGAAGAGTGTTTCTTAGACCTCTGCTGCAGTCTGAAACTCTTCCTGTCCAATCATCCTTTGTTTCCTGTCTCCATTCACAGATACCATAGGTGTTTTGGAGTCTGAAGGCTCTTCTTATAATGCTTCCTCACCTTCATTCTATAGAGACATTCCCCCTAACAAATGTGCTTTCTATCTCATCCCATTATGGTGCCTGCTTCTTCTAGGACACCAATTAAGACTTGGGAATAAATAATTTTTTAAAAGATTTTATTTATTTATTTTTAGAGAGAAGGGAAAAGAGGGAGAAAGAGAAAAAGAAAATCAATGTGTGGTTGCCTCTCATAGACCTCTACTGGGGACCTGGACCGAAACCCAGGCATGTGCCCTAAGAATCACCAGCGATCCTTTTGTGGGTCACAAGCGGCACAACAAAAAAAAAAACCACACCAGCCTAGGAAAAACTCATATACACTGAACCACACCAGCCTAGGAGGGAATAAATAATTTAATATTAGTAAAACATTAGAATATTGCCTTCACATAGTAAGTGCCCCATATATGTTATCATATCAAAACAAATGAATAGGATGAAGGGTATCAAAACATACAAACTTGCTAAAAAATAAATAAATAAGTTATGGGGATGTAATGTACAGCATTGCGATTGTAATTAATAATATTGTATTGCATATTTGAAAATTGTTAAAAGAGTAGATTTAAAAATTTTTCATATTGAGAAAATATTTTTTGTAATTATGTAAGGTGATGAGTGTTAACTCGACTTATTGTCATATCATTTCATATGCATACTAATATTGAATCATTATGTTGTATATCTGAAACTAATATGATTTTATATAGAAATTATACCTCATTTAAAAATAAAGTTTTCAAATACATGAATGATTTTATTAGATATGTATACAAAAGACAAACTCAGCAGAATATAAAAATTATTATTCTTGAACATAACAAATAATGTATTCACTGGTTATTTCATACCAGTATTATTTTGACAATATAGTTTCCAAGCTCTTGGCATAAAGACTAAATGGTGAATTTATTTACTGAAACAAGCAATTATGTCATAGTTACTTTAAATTACTGTAAAACACCTTTACCTGCTGTTAAGAAAAACAGCCTATAGAGCAAATGCAACATTATAATCTTACAGCTTGCCATGTACATTATTTAAAGGCTCTGGTTTATTTAGCTTGGTAAAGTATTAATTAAAATTTAGCAGCATGAGTTTAGTTCATTTCAGCTTTGTGTTTTGATGTGCAAAAATGAATAAAACAAAGAAAAAGTCTACTTTCTCTGAAGAATTTTATTTAATTTTTTGGAGGCAAAAAATGCATAGAAGCAAGCAGTTGTGTTTACAGAAAAATAAATGATAGTTAATACAAATTAAAACATACAGCTGCATTACCTAAAGCAGCTCAATGTGAAACTATTTACTAATGATGCTTTATCTAAAATGATATTACAATTGTGAAGTATCTCCTGGAAATTATTTTTGATAATTTACATAATTTTAATTGATTGATCAATATTCCTTTATGAATTCTATAAAACATTTATTGAGTTTTTTCATAAAATTTGTACATAAAAAGAAAATAAATTGCAATTCACCACAAAGCTTTTGCTTTTGCTAATTTAGAGTTTGATTAGTGAGTGGATAGCATGACAGTTAACTTCAGAATGAAAGTTTGGAGGAAAAGTTGGGTTTGAGCACTGGCGCTGCCACTCTGTGAACTCATGACTTCCCAAGTCTAAGCTCCTACTCTATTAAATGATAACATTATATATTATGTAAACCATGATGCATATTTAAATTGCTATTATATTACCTGGAAAGAATATTGATGTAAGTTTACTTCTATGTGCATTACTTTTCATTAGTTCCCTGTGTCTTTATTCTACTCAGTGTAAAATTTGTTTTTAATCCATATAAAGCTGCTTGTAGCCTAAAACTCGGCTTACAGCAATTAATCTTATGTTAGTTTTTAGCTTCATCACTCAAAATTGATGGGGCCTTCAGCAGAGTGGAAAACAGAGAATTGTGCTGAATAACAAGAAAATAGAAGATTTGGGCCAGTTTCTTGTTTCATAGTTCTTTTTGGTTTCAGTGGTCTTTGATATTCTCCTCATTGCTCTCTGAGGCCTTACATGCCTTACATGCTGCAAGGTAATAGGAAACCTGATGAAGAGGTCCAGAGGTCACTGTGCTAGTCCCCTCCAGATTCTGCTAATGCAGCATCCATGGGGAGCACAAGATCTAGGGCTTGAGGAAGCAAATGAAAATATTGGTTTCTTCTAATTATAGCACACCCAGCTACTTTACTGATCTTCCAGAGGAGCAAATTATTAGAAATAGAAACAAGGAAAAATAAGTTACTGGCAGGAAAGGAAGATGGTAAATCAAAGTTGAGAATGAGAATAAGGTGAACACTTCCTTTTGCTTGCTTCCAGTTTGAGGACCTGAGGAGATCACACTGGCATGAACAGTAACATACTCACTATTATGTCTGTCCCCAGGTTTCCACAATGTACTCCTTTACTTTTGAACTCATAATGGTAAGAATAATTTTAAAAAAAACTAATTACTTGGTTTGTTCAAAACTACTTATATGGTCCTAATTTTCATAAAGGAATGTGGAATTTTAGTATATAAATTTTGGAGAATCATAATAGAATATTGATGTTTATATATGATCTTGATTAATCAAAATGAATATAGAAGGAAAACTAATTCATGTTTTATAGATTAAAAATTTGGGGATAAGAATGGTTATATAGTTTGTCTGAATTCATGCAGTTAGTAACTGGGCTTGGATTTAAATCTTTTCATTTTGTTACTTCTCAAAAATTTTGAATAATTTACCCTAACTACTTCAAAAAATAAAATGCCTCTTTAAGAGCTTTAGAAGCTCAGTCTAAAAAGGGAAAATATAGTTTCTTATCTTCTTTTTTTTAAAGACCTGAAACAATAAAGTATATAGAAAAAATATAAGCACTAAGCTTATGGGCTTAAATCTTAGAGAAGATTTTATCAATTTGACCCCAAAGGCAAGGGAAATAACAGCAAAATAAATAAATGGGACGATATCAAATTAAAAAGCTTCTGCACAGCAAAAGAAACTGACAACAAAACTGCCAACTGAATGGCAGAAGGTATTTTCAAATAATAGCTTTGACAAGGGGTTACTATTTAACATACATAAGGAACTCATACAAACAACCAATAAAAATGGGCAGAGGACCTAATAAGATACTTCTCCCAAGAAAACATACAAATGGCCGATAGATGCATGAAAAGATGCTCAAAGTCACTAGCTATTAGGGAAATGCAAATCAAAACTACAATGTGATACTACCTACCTCCCACCTGTTAGAATGGCTATTATCAACAAAACAGGTAATAACAAGTGTTTAAGAGGTTGTGGAGAAAAAGGAACACTTATTTGCTGTTGATGGGAATGTAAACTGGTACAGACACTATGGGAAACAGTATGGAGGATACTCAAAAATTTTAGAATAGAGGCATCATGTATCACAGCAAACCTTTTTCTGAGTACCTACTGAAAAATTTGAAAATATTTCTTTGCAAAAATATGTGTATTCCTATGTTCATTGCAACATTATTCACAGTGGCCAAGACACGGAAACAACTGAAGTGTCCCTTGAGAGATGATTAGATTAAGAAGATGTGGTACATATATACAATGGAATACTATTCAGGCGTAAGAAAAGATGAAATATTGCCATTTGTGACAACATGTATGGACCGTAAAGTTATCATGCTAAGAAAAATAAATCAGTCAGAAAATGTTAAGAAACATATGATTTCACTTATGTGGAATATAAAAGTGAAAGTAAATGGACAAACAAGGAAAGCAGACAAAGACTCATAGACACACACAACAGTATGGTGGGTACCAGAGGAAAGGGAAATGGGGAGTTAGCAAAGGGGATCAAATATATGGTGCTGGGATTATTTGTCTTTGAGTGTGGGCACACAATGCAATATAAAGGTCATGTATCACAGAAATGTACACTTGAAACCTATAAAATCTTATTAACCAATGTCACCCCAATAAATTTAAACAAATAAGTAAATAAGTAAATAAATAAGAGAAGCAAACACATAGTGCTTTTGTTATCTTCCTGCAAGCAAAACTACAAACATATGTGCATTTGTTTCATGGTCCGTGGCTTCATATCTACATTAATAATGAATATCACCATTTTTATTAAATGTCAATCCTTTGCTATCTTCAGTGTCATCGAATTTCTACATTTTTTGAAACTTGCACTCCAGTTTACAAATATGCTCTGTCATGTCTTATCTTAAAAAACAAACAAAATAAAACAAATGAACAAATAATCCAAAAGATAAACAAACACAAACATCTCAAAATGGTTTATTTCTCTCTAATGCAGTTTGTATGCTTCTTTAAGAATAAGCTTTTTAAAATATATCTATATAGAGAAATATTCTTTCAGTATAAATCCTCTTCATGTATATATTCCTAATCTACTACATTCCATCTCTATCCTTCAAACTCCAATGAAACTGCTTTGACAAGTCAATGAATTTCACATTGACTAACTCAATGATGTCTTCTATACTCGATAACTCAGCAAACATAGTTGACCAACTAACTATTCTTGATTTACTTTTATCCTATTTCCTTTCCATGATATCATATTCTTCTGCTTTTCTGACTACATCACAACTACTTACTTCTTACTCTTTTGTTAGCCTCTCCTTTTCTATCTGTTAAAAGAATTCAGGTTTCCCCTCTCAAGGATTTTCTTTACCTTTCTATCAGATTGCTGATTTATATACAAATCTCTTTACATGCTAATGGTCTGCCAATGACTTGCTACACACTCATACATCCTATTATTATTTGTCATCTACATATGAGCATGAAATAAGCATTTCAAATGATTTTGAATGGTCATTCCTTTATAGCCTATGCCATTCTATGAGTCATAACTATCCATCCAACAGTTTAAGTCAGAATGCTAGGGGTTAGCTTTCATTCTTTTCTTATCCTTACAGTCTAACTTTTAATCTATCCATATGTCAATTATATTTCTAAGTATCCCAAATCAGTCCACTATGTTTTTAATCTTCATAATTATCACTACCTGTTAGGATCCTAAAAAGGAAGATAAATTCACTTAAACATGTTAAAATTCAGAAAACAAAGGAACAGTTTCTTTTAGATTGTTGAAATTTCAACAATTTTAAAACATTTATCCCTGGCTGGCGTAGCTCAGTGGATTGAGCGGGCTGAACCAAAGTTTCACAGGTTCGATTCCCAGCCAGGGTACATGCCTGGGTTGCAGGCCACAGCCCCCAGCAACCGCACATTGATGTTTCTCTCCCTCCCTCTCTCTCTCTCTCTCTCTCTCTCTCCCTCCCTTCCCTCTAAAAATAAATAAATAAGATCTTTAAAAAAAAGCAATAAACTTAAGTAACTGAAATAGTAATAAAAAAAAAAAAAGCTAGCCCTGGCTGGTGTAGCTCAGTGGATTGAGCTCGGGCTGGGAACCAAAGTGTCCCAGGTTCGATTCCCAGTCAGGGCACATGCCTCGGTTGCAGGCCATGACCCCCAGCAACTGCACATTGATGTTTCTCTCCTCTCTCTCTCTCTCTCCTCCCCTCCTTTCCCTCTCTAAAATAAATAAATAAAATCTTTAATAAAATTAAAGACACTAAGTCACATTGGGACACCCAGGACCAGCAGCAGGTTGCTATTAATATACCAGATGTGAATTGTCAAGAGAAGGAATGTTTTGAAACCCAGTGAGAAATGGACTCTTGGTAGAGGTGCTGACAGGCAAGAGCAGAAGCCACATTTATACCCTCTGTACTGAAGCAAGGAGAGAGCAGAAGGAAGAACTTGACTGTGCTCTCTTGTGTTCTCCTCTACCTTGTTGAGGTATTTTTGATCAAACACAACTGGAGGAGAAAAGGCAATGAAGTCTGTATGAGATAATCTGGATGGGTCAGCATCTTAGACCACAGAGTAGGGCAGATGATAGTGGCAAGTAAACCTGTAAGCAAATGGTAAGTAACAATACACATCTCTAAACCAAGTCATCTATCTCTTATCTGGACTTTCTACAATCACTCTCTAATTGATTTATGTAGTTAATAATAGGCTATAATTCATCCTCCAAATGGCAGTCTAAGAGATCTTTGTAAAACACTAATTGGATCATGGCATGCCTCTATTTAAAATACTTGGAGTACAATGCAAAATATTTATACTGGCTTGCCAAAGACTATGGTACCTGGTCTCTGCCTTACTATCCAAACTCCTGTGATTGATTGTATTACACTCTCATCTCTCTCTTAAAAAATTGATTTATTTGTAAAGAGAGGAAAGGGAGGGAGAAAAAGAGGGAGTGAAATATTGATCAGCTGCTTCTCAGACATGCCCCAGCTGGGGACTGAACCCTCAACTCAGGCAGTGCCCTGACCAGGAATCAAATCAGTGACCATTAAGGCACTGCCATCACCTCTTTACTTCATCATTTTAGTAGTATTATTACCTAGCCCCTTTGCCTGGTAAGGAATATATAGGAATTTATATTCCTTGTAAGTCCAAGTTGGTAGCCCTTTAGCTTGGAAACACACACTCTAAAAAATGTTCTGTCCTTTTTATCACTTATAAATGCACTTCATTGGATCACAGCAGTTTTTCAAAGATATGCTTCCCTGTAAAATAGTCACTGCTACTTGTAGATTAATCTTCTGTGGGACCATGTCCTTATGAGTCTTAGAAATTCTTTAGTTTATTTGAGGATGCATATTAGCCAACACCTAAAATAGTTCAGAAGTCTTAAAGTTTTCTATAGCCATAACACTAATTTCATCTTTGTTTCTAGGCCTTGTTTGACTTTCAGATTTTTTTTTTATGAGTTCGGAAGCTGGGAGAAGAGAATATTTCATTTCCAACACAGTAAGTTCTAGCTCCACCATATTACCTCTAAATTTTGTTAGTGAGTAACAGTTCTTTATCTAGCTTATTTCTCTCTTTTCATACTTTACCATAGATAGCTAAACTCCAACAGACATTTCTACGTTTGGATTGTAAATCATCTTGCCAAGCCCAGGTATGGTACATTTTCCATCTTCCAAGGTAAGGCGTATGCCAGTTTTGTCAATTGTCCTGTGATTATATAATGTGATTCACCATTCTTTCATTTTTCCATGGCCAAGCACTTGTCATTTTCCAGCCTCTGCTAACAATTTCTATGCTGCTTTCCAGGCTATACTACTACCTGGTTCAGAATCCTGCTACCAAAATTTGTGCATACACACACACACACACACACACACACAGAATTCTGCTATCAAAATCTGTGTGTTTATATATATATATATATATATATATATATATATATATATATATATATTTTGGTACTTCTATCTTTATATCTATATAGACACATAGATCTAGATATATAGATAGATATAGATATAGACACATATACATATACTCATATATATTTTTCTCAAAAATCATTAAAATATTTATTTAAAATTGTAATCATTCAACAAAAAAGCAAAGGCAAATAAGCTTGAAAAAGGAACTAAGCTGTTGTCTAATGTGTCCTCAGAACATCCCTGAGTAGCTCCTAACTACATACCTCAGTAGTTAGGTGGCCTTTGCACCTGGCGTCATGACAACAGGGGCTCAAGATACAGGGCAGTTGCACTAACAGCAGCACAAATCTCCCCTGTAAAACTTGACCAGAATAAAGCAAGAGAACAGGAGAGAGTATGAACTCTGCGAAGTGCTTAAATATTGCATGGGATTATTAACCTGAACCTTTCCCTTCATTTTTGATAGGTGCAGATTGATGGAACAACTGTCATTCAGCAAATTCAGAATGCATGATAAATACAATAGTGCTTTGCTACCAGTATCTGTAATGGTGAATTTTTTTCTGTGTAATCAACCACTTATTCATCTCATGACTTAAAGGGTAAATTTCTAGGGATGAACTGGGCCTGCATAAGCTCACTCAGACATATGTAATTAGTTCATAATTTGGTTTGAGCCACCGGTCCTAGTGGCCTCACTCTAGTGTCTTGCCTGTCAGCTGTAACTACAGCAAGAACTGAGAAAACATGTCCCTCATCAACCACCAAACTATTCTGGTTTATTCACATGTCATCAGGTTTCCAGGAACAATTGAAAAAAACTAAGCCTTAATACACAGGAATTTTCAGTTTTCTGTTCCACATTTGCAACAGTGCTTTTGACCAAAGTGTACTACATGGTTAAGACCAGAGTCTGTGTGAAAGGTTATTACACAAGCATTTGGACATAGGGAAGTGTGAGTAAGTTGGGGGGTTGCATTCAAACATATAAACGCACATCTCATTTTCCTCATTACACTTTAAATATTTTTGTTAGCAGCATCATCATTTTTGTTCACTTTTTAAATTACATTTATAACAATAAAATAAGTCTGCTAAAACTCTGATTCTAGATCTGTGAACATTAGACTACATTGTTCATATTTGCTTGAAATCTTAGCTAGCTTATTCCATAGTAATAATGAACATAAATATCACTGTTATTTTTTAAAAAAATACCTTTCACTTATTTATAGCATGAGTCAGCACATCAAGGATGGATGAGGAAGGATTCTTCTCATGTTATTGTGGAGGCAAGAGAATGCAGTTCTGCTATATGACTGGAAGGAGAGCAAATGCTGAAACTTGAGGAGACATTAATAATTACCATATACCCTGGCTGGTGTAGCTCAGTGGATTTAGCATGGGCCTGCAAAACAAAGGGTTGCTGGTTTGATTCACAGTCAGGGCACATGCCTGGGTTGTCGGCCAGGTCCCCAGTAGGGGGCACTTGAGGGGCAACCACACATTGATGTTTCTCTCCCTCTTTTTTCCCTTCCCCTCTCTCTAAAAATAAATAAACAAAATTTTTAAAAAATAATTACCATACTACGAGAAGTAAGGAAATTGGAACCTCTACATTTTTCTCTGGTTTTCTTCCTTGACTCCAACTTCTATAATTTGTTATTTACTTAATATCATTTATTTTGCAGCAGTTTTTAAAAAGGTGATTATCAATTTCATTTAGTCCTTTAATGATAAGTAAACTTATCATTAAATCATATTATATTGAGTTAGCCAAAAAGTCCATTTGTTTTTTTTCTGCAAGATCACTCTAGTAGCATTTAGTTGTCTTTTAGTTGTCTTTAACTTCATTCAAAACAATTTGGTTAGATTGCATGGTGACAGTTGTCATATCAGTGTGCATTAAAAAAAAACTTACCAAAATTGAATTTTTGTGCAGCCATTTTAATATTGAAGATGGAAGAAAATAAGCAACATATCTGGCATGTTACACTCTATTATTCAAGAGAAGTAAAAACACAACTGAAATACAAAAAAGGATTTGTGCAGTATAAGGAGAAGGTGCTGTGACTGATCAAAGATGACAAAAATGGTTTGCAAGTTTGTGTCAGAGATTTCTCACTGGATGATGCTCCATAGTTGGGTAGACCAGTTGAAGTTGATAGCTATAAAATTGAGACATTAATTGAGAACAATCAATGTTCTACTACACAGGAGATAGCTGACAGTTCAAAATACCCAAATCAATAGTTTTTGGTGAAAATGAAAAGTGTGTTTTATTTTATGGGGAAAAAAAACATGCAGACTTTTGGCCAACCCAATAGATATTTCAGCCTTTCACTTGTAGAAATTATCTTCACTTATAGAAATTATCTATTTATCCAATCTATCTTTATAGCTATATAACCTTCTCTGCTCCTGATATTAGCCAGTCTTTGAAAGGTCGCCTAGTTAATGATTATTCAAGGAACTATGCAGAGACTGTAAAATATCTTATCTTGCCAAGGAGACTTATTGAACTATAAAATATCATTGGGAGGTTAAACAAATTCTTGATTTGAAATTTCCTTTCTTCCAGTGAATTAGCAAGAGACACTTTAGAACACAAAAATCTAAACCAGTTTTCCTCTAGTTTTTTTATTAAAGCAATATTTGAATTATTATATTATATTTTTCATATTTTCCTTATCTTCTTAAAATTCTATTTTATAAAGTTCATGATACATCTGAGAATTATGCATATATTTTTAACAAACATCCCAGGCGATCTGGCACATAACAGAAATGGTGGGATGGATAATATGGGCGATTTAATTCAGTTTTTTAAAGATTTTATTTACTTATTTTTAGAAAGGAGAAAGGGGAAAGAAGGAGAAGAGGAGAGAAACATCACTGTGTGGTTGCTTCTCATGTGCGGGCCTGCCCTGCAACTCAGGCATGTGCCTTGACTGGGAATCGAACTAGCGACCCTTTGCTTTACAGTCCAGTGCTCAATCCACTGAGCCACACCAGCCAGGGCAATTTAATTCATTTTTAATACTGTACTCACATACCTAAATAAGAAACATTTTATTCTCAAGGTGAAAGCACTTTGTGATTATGTGTTTCAGAATTTCTCATGTTACAGAAAACTGGAAACAAAATTTTGTACATAGTGTACCACAAATAAACTCTGATTATAGCAAGAATGTTTTATAAACAATCTAGACATACATTTCAGTGGTACTACTATTACTTAAGAGTATGTGACCATTCATGGGCAACATAAAGGTTTTGTATTTGCTCCATCGTATTTAATAGAAGTATAGCTGCTAAATATGCAATCATTGCATACAGAGAACATTATGACTACTTACTTTAAGAATTAAATAGTTTTGAAAAGTTTTTCTTACTGTAGTTTGTTTATTCAGTTGGAGGTAACTAAGATGTTGTATTACCTTGCAATTTTTTAAAAGCCAGTCTTAGAAGTAGTATAATATTTCTGCCATCCTCAGAAAAGGTGCCTCTTGCCAAATTTTGTTATATTATAAATGTGTTGATAATTTCTGGATCATACTGAAGTTTATTAAATAGACCACTTTGTTTGTAAATTTTGTTAAAATATAACATTATAGAGTAAAAATAAAAAATCCTAAGTGCAGAGCATGGTGATTTTCTTTACAGCAAAATTTGGCTGCATAATTGGCACCAATAACAGAAAACAGAATTTTACCAGCACCCAGAGTCCCATCTAAAGAGAAAACACCTTATTGACTTTTAGCACAATGCATTAATAAAGTAGTAAAATATTAAATTTGATGAAAGAACAGGAATATTTTGGGAAGAGTTTCATTTAATATAAACCAACTATGGTGAATAACTTAATGAAAAAGAAAGGAAAACAAACATAAAGGGCAAGCTGAACTTGAAAACAAACAAAAAAAACCCCACATTATTTCTATTCATTCTCACTGGGAGGTTTATGATGTCAAATGACCAAATTACTTTGGAAAAAGTGGCCCATAGGTTAGGTTATAATAAGTGCAGTCTCATTTTTACAATGCCATTTATTTCCTCAGGGTAGCAAAAAACAAGGACAATTTTTAACAAAACTAATAATGCTTAAGGAACAAATCCTTCCTGTTCAAGCTCTTAGGGGATACAGATGGCATGGTGCAGATAAACACACTTTTAACCTTGCATTTTCAAGGTTTTATCAGCTATTATACTCATCTATGCTTTAGGGGAGTTCATTTTCTGGGAGCATTACAGCAAAGATTTGCCTCCCTAATATTCTAGTTCATCTAATAGAGAAATTAAAGCCACCATTAGTCTGGAAAGAGCTTTGCAGAGTGAGTCATTTAATGTCTAAAAGCTGTAAAGCCTTTTGCCCAGATGGATGATGCATATACATGTTGGCTAGCTTTACAAAGTATGACTGATTAAGCTGAAACCTTTCCTGAGTGCTTTTCTTTCCATTTTAAATCTTAGCAAGGAAGGTCATGCTCATGGATCAGAGTGTCTAAACTTAGTGATTTGGGCCACATGCGGAGAATGAACATACACATGGCAAGCTTCTCTGGTTCAGCATCTAACTGTATTTATGCAGCACTGGGCTACTTCCCTGAAACTACTTTCCAATTTAAGATATTTTATAAAAGTTTAGTATATTTTTAGTTTATTTGAGTTTAAGATATTTTAGCAATATCTGTTGATTGAGTCTAATTTGTATGCTCAGATATGCATCTGTGTTGTTGCTGCTGGCGCTGAGGTACAATTTGGACAACACTTCTTTAATTGGAACTGTTTTTGCTGCCTCTCTTCTGAAGTAACACTATCTATCTTTGTGTAAAATGATTTACAGTAGATGTTAAAAAATTATTTTCTTCCTTGTGTTAGATTTCTCAAATATTAATACAAGTATTTATTTCTTATCATCTGTCATCAAGATATATTTATTTCACTTAGAAATGCACAGACTCTAGGTACTCAGCAATTCTAGACATTAACATTTATTGTTAGAAAATCTTCTTGAAACTGATAGGAAAAATTCACATGATAACATAGGTTGATTCTCACTCAGTTGTTCTGGCTGTCTCAGAAGAAAACATAAAAACAAGGCAATCTAGAAATTCTAGTCAGCACAGCTTTGACCTATGAAACTTTCTGAACTCTTAACTTCTAATATTTGGTTTCTAGAATTATTCCTGTGACTGATCAAATAGAGGAAGTACTATTCAAAATTAGTATAATTGCATCGACATTATATGTGTAAAACATTGATCAGATGGTCTGAATTTGGACACATTTTTTCACTGGTAACCTTGTTCTCCAAAAATGTTCTCCCTTGATTTCCCAACCATAGACACATAATTACGAATGTCCCAGATGCCACACAACATTAAAGGAAGACTTACAGGATAATAGCTAAAAGTAGGTGGTTTTATGTTAGACTCTGAATTTGAATCTTAGTGCTAATATTTACAAATTTATACTTTGGACATTAATATTATTATCTATAACTCAATAATAATATTATCTTATAGGCATATTATGAAAATTAAATGCACTAATTAATTTATATTTTATTTAGAATGGTGCTTGACATACATGCAACCCTAGAATGGCATTTTTAGGTTTGCTTCCTAATGTATATAAAGCTCCATGGTTATTTTTGTCTATTTCTGACCTAGGACTGTAACCTGACTTTTCTATTCTTTCAATTTTCTCAACAAATACACTGATTCTACTCTCTGCTAGGTAAAAAAAATGGTAGTTACTATAACATATATACTTACCAAAATAATGTCAGTAAATAAATAATATGTTTTAAAGGCATTTTTAAGTAAATGTATTTATGAGAATTCACATAATATAAAATGTCAATGTACAATCATGTGATCATTTTGATAACACTCAAATCGCACTCTGTTTCTGTTAGCAATACTCAGGGAAGACCCTGGAAAAGTATTTGGATATAAATTCTCTTTAACTAGGTTTCAAATATCTTAACCCTTTAAGTGATTCTATTAGGTTCAATTACTGATTCCAAAATCCACAATAAAAATGTAAATGTTTTATCACATGTCTGAAAACTACAATATTATATACCACAAGTACAAAAATTTCCAATAATAGAAGGGATATTTGATTCCACCTATGATTTCCTTCCAGACGATGCCCATTTCCAGCCAAAAGGAAGAAAAGAGAAAAAGAGTTCCAGGGTCGAGGGCCCTGCCATTATTGAGATGGTGAAGCAGTCACACACAACATTGTCAGTCATACTCTACTGGATCCTGAGTCACAAAAGTGCACTTCACTGCAGTAGAGACTGGGAAATGGAGTTACCAGCTCTGTAACTATGTGCTAAGCTTAAACTTAGGTGATGTGGCTAGGAATATAATATATTTTGGAAGGAAGGAAGGAAGGAAGGAAGGAAGGAAGGAAGGAAGGAAGGAAAGGAGGGAGAGAAGGAAAGGAGGATAGAAGGTAGTAAAAAATAGAAAAAAGGTAAATATAGATAGTATTTCTCCATCACAAATAAATTTATTTTTATGAGATTAAACCATATATTTTCAATTAATCATGATTCGACATTATATCTATTCTTGGTTATACACACATAGAACAACTTCTTTTTGAGTGAGTTTTACATGGTTAGGGAAAGGCAACTTAGTATTACTTCTTGACTTGTCAGTCACATGACCTACATTTTGATCCTAGTTTGTCCTCTGTGAACCTATGGGCATTCCGTTTGATCTCGATTCACTTCCTTATCCACCTACACAAAATGAAGGGATCGTTGCCATAGTACATCTTAAGGTTAAAGTTACAGCATTCTAAGCCTTGTATCTTTGTAAGATATATACGGTTGAAAGTAGTATAATACTAATTTAAATGTCAGTTAAGCTTTGTATATTTTAAGATATCCCATTATTTATTAATGATACATAGTACTGATAAACAACTGTTTGTTTATATTTTTCTATTTTATTGGGTGAAAATAAATGTCATAGTAAACTATGACCCCCAATATTCATATCAGCTATATTCTGAAACTTTTCTATTGGTTGTTTCATTGAAAACAAGATCAATAGTTAGATCTAAGAACAGTGCTATATGTTTTTTGTTTCATTTCTTTTAGGTAAGACCCTATGCATCATCCCCTTCTCCAGTTCTACCCACTGGGAAATTAAGCTGTTGAGTCCTGCCTGCTGTTTTCATTTGAGAACATTTACAACAGCAGTCCCCAACCTTTTTGGCACCAGGGGCTAGATTTGTGGAAAACAATTTTTCCATGGATTGGGTAGGGAGATGGCTTTATAGCTTGCCACCAGATGCCCCTTAATTGTCACTTGCCACTCACTGATAGGGTTTCAATATAAGTCTGCAAGCAATTGATTTATTATGGTCCCTGTGCAGTCAAACCTCTCTGCTAATTGGGGTTTGGGAACCCCTGCTTTATGAGAATGTCATTGTTATTTTTTGATGTCTTTTGGGAACTTAGATGTCTATTTACCATTGTTATCAAATGTTGTGGCCTGTTAATATAACCCTGTACTTAAAAATAGTTTGAATATTGTGGTTTTGTAGGACTTCAGAATCGAAGTTATTACCATGTTCTGTAAGGATAACCATCAAAAACAAATCTGTAACTCTGACAGTTTTGATGATTCTTAGCCCTAGTGGCCATATTATAATCAAAATCTCTGTAACCAATATCTCTGGTTCTAAACAAGTATTCATGAGGTGGCTTTGTCCAATCAAAATAGGATTACTGGCACTTTTATCTTCCATATGCATGATAAAAAAAAAAAAAAACTTTTGACTTGGGAAAAAAGAACAAAAAACATAAGCATGCTATTTTAGGGTAAAATTATAATTTTCGTTTCAAGTTCACACTTTTTTGCCTTATAGTTTTGAAAAGCCATACTCTTTATTATTTTAATTAAGAAACACATTTAGGGTACCTCAAACATTATTTCTAGGTTTCATCCTCCTTCATATTTCTCTTATTTAGCTTTACTGGATCAATCTTATACTAACCTAAATTATATTTCTGTTCCAATAATTGAGATATATTAATGAACTATGGCATATGTTTTTATTTTCAGTACCTTTTAGTTTCAAATGAAATGTTAACACATAAGTAATCACTATGTATATCTATATATTATATTATAAAACAAAGTATAAAGTATACAAGTTTTCTTTATAAGACTGTAGAAAACAAAAACTGAATAATCATCATTTAATTATCTCAAGGATTATTTGTTATTTAAACAGAAAAATAACTTATACTTTGGTTTGCTCTTTAGTGCCTTTGGGGAATATGTTGGATTTTTTTGTGTGTGAGCATATAGTATTTGAAGAATTTATAGCATGTTCAACAAACAACAACTGTTGGAGAGGATGTGGAGAAAAGGGAACCCTAATACACTGTTGGTGTGATTGCAGACTGGTGCAGCCACTGTGGAACACATTATGGAATTTCTTCAGAAAACTAAAAATGGAACTGCTTTTGACCAAGCAATTCTGCTGTTGGAATTATATCCTAAGAATCCCAAAACAATAATTCAAAAGAACCTATGCACCCCAATATTCATAGCAGCACAATTTGAAACAGCCAAGTGCTAGAAGCAACCTAAATGCCCACCAATAAATGAGTGGATAAAAAACTATGGTACATTTACACAATGGAATACTACACAGCAGAAGGAAAGAAGGAGCGTCTACCCTTTGTGACAGCATGGATGGAACTGGAGAGCATTATACTAAATGAAATAAGCCAGGCGATGAGGGACAAATACCATATGATCTCACCTTTAACTGGAACCTAGTCAATAAAACAAATAAACAAACAAAATATAACCAGAGACACTGAAATTAAGAACAATCTTACAGTAACTAGGGGGGAGTGGGGAGGGGATAATGGAGAGAAAGGGAGAAGGGTTTTCAGGAACAACTATAAAGGACACATGGATAAAACCAAGGGGGGGTGGAAGCAAGGGGCAGAGGTGGGGATGGCTGGGGTGGGGGAATGGAGGGGAGTAAATGCAGACAACTGCACTTGAACAACAAAAATTTTTAAAAAGAATTAATAACATATGTTTTATTATTCGAGTACCTTGAGTATGCATTGTCAATTTTTACATGTGACTTTGAATTCTATCAAAATCATCAGATAGAATTTCAGTTATTTAATCATAATATTCATTTTAGTGAAAATGAAGTCAGTGCTCAATTTAACATGGCTTTACAGCTGATCTCTCATAAGAGTATTATGGTATACCTCTAATTCTAAACCTAATATTTATTTTTACAGACTATTTATTATTAACTCTAGAAAATGTAGCTTTTCTTTTCCAAAATGTTATGACTGAAAGAATATCCCAAATGAGAAGACTATTGCCTATGTATTGCTTTTTTTTTCTTTCTGCTGTATATCTATTCTTCAGCACATGAAATCATTAAAACATCATTTACATTTCCCAATTCAATGCAAATAGTATGTTGGACATATGGTATGATAGCAAATTTGGCAGTCAGTACAGAGATAGAGTGTTATGGATTTCAGCTTAAATGCCTAAATTTTGTGTGGAAGGTCAAATGTTATATTAGGCTTTCTCAAAACAAGTAGATAATCCTCTAATTAGTAAAATCTAATCAGGGATGCTCATAGAAAGAAAAGATAAATCATTAATTAAATGTTTCCTTCCCTCTTTATAAAACTAAAAACCATTTATTCATATTGAAAATGTAAATAGCTGTACATTTTGTAATGTCATTCTTGATTTTAAAATTGTTTTAGCAAGCTAAAGAAAGTTTTCATAAATTTCTGTTATGAATAGATATTTCCTGTCTTAAGTTAAAATGTGGGTAGAAATTGAACTAATTTGGAATAAGTTAACTTTAAAGTAAATAATGGCTTAAAAATCTTTCTTACATATTATATAATGCCAAGTTTTTTTTTTTTTTCTGGAAATTTAGTGATTCAAAGTCAAATTGAGTATTTTTCAAATGACAATTTTGTATAATCTTTTCCATGTCATATAAGTCATAGCCCTCTAAACTATCTTAAAACTCTCCATTAAATTTAACATATTCACTATGAAAATATAATTTAAAACTTTAAAAGCTTACTGAGTATTTTAATGGCTTTAGAATTTATGAATTTAAAATAGCAGCTATATAATAAGAGGCAGGCAGTTAAATATGAGCACACTCTCTCATGATTTAGAACAAGAGAACATTTTGTCTCAATGAATTCCCTATGGCCATATTCTTCCATTGTCCAGACCTGAACAAATGTGTTTGTATTTGAAAAAATGTCTACTTATTTTCAGTCCCAATAAGTGTGCTGTTTAAATAATGCTTCACAAACATGCAACTTTCTAGGCAGTTAGAAAATAAGCACAGAGATGATTTTTATTCACCTATCAATTATCAGTGTAATTTGACCACCAAACTATATTTTCTGAGTAAATCATTATGCCACTGCTTCATCAGAGGTCACACATTTAATTGCCATCTGTTGATTTGGACTGTGCTCTCACAAAATAAATACGTGTAAGTCCTAATCTCCAGTACCTTAGAATGTGAACATATTTAAAAATCGAGTCATTGCAGAGGTAATTAATTAAGATGAGGTCACTAGGATGGGTGCTAATCCAGTATGACTAATGTCCTCAAAAAGGAGAAATTAAGATACAGAGAAAGACATGCATGGTGTGAAGGTGATATGAATACACACAATGACAAGATGGCCATGTATAATACAAGCATGAAATGAGAGCAGACAAAGATCCTCACAACCCTCTAAAGGAACCAACCCTACTTGATTTTGAAGGTCCAACCTCCAGAACTGTGAGACAATACATTTTTGATTTTCTAAAACTTCCAGTCTGTGGTACTTTGTTAGAGCAGCTCAGCAAACTAATTCACTGTCTGTATTTCTGTACATCAGACCAAGCAAGCTCAGTTAGCTATTTAAATTGTTTCAACCATTGAATATATTCATTTTCCACAATGAAATATAATCAGCTTCTACTCCATCCACCACTTCCTCTCATTATGCTACTCCATTTGGCTTTTCTCTATTTTTTCATAAGCATATTTCTTGCTGTTTGAAACATTCCAAACAACTTAGGGTCTGATGTCACTTATTTTGTGGATATTTCATGTGGTTTTTAGCCTTCGCTGTAACCATCTTAATGCCAGGATTAAAAGCCAACTAAAACCTATCATTATTATTAATGAAATATTTACTTCCTGGAAAGGTAAGCCATCTTTTTCTGACCAAAACTAAGCAGTTTCCCAGGATGTGGGACTGTCATACTACCAGGAACGTCCTTAGTAAACCAGGCAGGGTAAACTGATACACTACACCTGGCAAGTTAAGAAGATGGAGGGAGGGACTTGAAAATGTTGTGGATAGAAATTGTGTTCTTTCACAGGACTTAGAAAAGAAAAGCATTTCACTGGTGGTTCTCCAGGGACTGTGTGAATCTGTAATTTCCTGGTGAAACAAGTTTATGCTCCACAGTGGATCATGCTTAATAATGACTAATTTTCTTTGCTTCTTTCCTTTATTAATGTCTAGCTGCCTGTACTAACATTAAGACTAATATTTCTGAGACTATGGTGGTATAGAGAAAATGGAGTCAGGCAGGCTCCCTCAGCCAGATGTCCAGGCAAACATAACTTAGCAGTGTTCATATCATCTTGTGTAGGAGCCCACATGCCTGGAATGAAGCTCTGTTATATAAGTGAAGGTAAATATTGGTATCCTGCCAGCTTTGTGTGAATTTAGTATATAAGGGAGTCAGGACTTCCTGTGGCAGCACGTAGCTTGCAGTGTAGGTGGATCATCCCACCCCAGAATAAAGGCATGTCAGAAATCCCCAGGCTCCATGAATTTTCTTCCATCTGTCTGAATCCTGTGTAAGCCTGCCTGGCCTTGAATGGCTGCAAAACAGGTGGTCTCAAAGACTGGTGAGACAAACTCAGAACCTCGAGTGACAAGTAACAGAGGGAATGCTGGGTGGGGCATGTGTAATTCAGTCTTATGCATGCTAGTCTTCCCCTCCAAATACTTATTGAATTAAAATGTTGTGTAAAAAAGTAGAGGAAAAATAGTACTGGCAGGTTCAATAGAATACATATAGTAAGATGCAAAATATAAATTTTAACACATAAATGAACTAATTGAAAAGACAATTTTGAGATTACACACACACAGTTCATGCAAAATCATATGTATATGCTGCTTAGAAAAGATACACTTTAACCATAATGACATGTAATGACAGGTGGAAATAGTTATAACGTGAAAGCATAAATTCAATCAAAGCTGGTGTAGCTATTCAGATGTTTGTTAATCACACTTTAAGGCAAGACACATTGCTGCATATGCAAACAAAATAAAAATTTAATAAATTGAATAATTTATCTTGAATAATTGAAAGCTTTTTCTCTGGGCTGGGAAATAAGATAGAGATACCCACCATTTCTTACACATTGTACTGGAAGATCTAGCCAATGAAGTGAGTCAGGAAAAATAAAATATACAAGGATTGCAAAAGATGCATAATTGTCATAATTAAAAAGTAATGTTGAAGGTCCTTTTATCAGAAGGGTGCCAAATAAAGATTTCTTTTCTCTTCATTCTTAAGAGGAGTTTCATAATCTAATTTTCCAGTTTATTGAGGTATAATTGACAATACTTAAATGTACAATGTAATGATTCAATCTACATATATAGTGAAAGAATCCCCCCTCAAGTTAATTAAAGCATTCATATCTCACCTACTCACATTTTTTGGGAGGGGGAGTGAAGATCTGTTCTCTTAGCAAATTTCCATTATAAAATACAGTGTCATCATCTAGTCACCATGTTTATAGTATCCTCAGAAAATGTTATCCTATAGGAAAGGCTGTACCCTTTTACCCTCATCTCCCTAATTGTAATACTTCCTAATCTGGCAATCACTTTTCTATGTTCCTGTGAGTTCTACTTTTGTATGGTTGCTTGCTTATTTTGTTTTGTTTTAGATTCCATATATTAGTGTTACTGTGCAGTGTCTTTCTCTGTTTTATTTTCTTATTTCACTGAGTGTAATGCCCTCCAGGTTCATTCCTATTGTTGGAAATGGCAGGATTTCTTTTTTTTTCAAGGCTTAAGAATGTGTGTGTATGTGTGTGTGTATCAGATTAGTATATATCACATTTTGTGATGTATGATATCTATCTATATCACATTTTCCTGACACATTCATCTCTTGACATGTAGATTATTTTCATACTGTCACAATTGTGAGTAATGAACAAAGACTCTATCAAATAAATCCTCATAAAATTGACTTTGACTTCATCTCACAGGAAACCTCCAGAGTGTAGGTAAGATATCAGGGATGTCCAATCAAAACAAATGTAATTGGAGCATTCATACAACCAACATCTTTGGAAAATGCTGCATCTTATGGATGTAATTCCCACAGTGTGGCTCTCTCTGCTCCCACCCAGTGTGAGTTCTGAGACCTTGAGGGCAATCATCTCACAGTGTTGTAGAAAGTGTCATGTGGATGAAAAAAATAAAGAGAATCCATGGCATATGAAGAGAAGAAAGGCCAAAATTACATTTCTTTAATTTATTTGTTTTCAAATTGTTTTCAACAATGTTTAGTTTATTCCCTTTTAGATGGAATACATGTATTCTTTTGTATTTGACTTTTTCTTATGTGTTTAAAATATATCTGTGTTTAAATTGTATTGACTGTTTTTAATAGAATATATATATATATAGAATTGAATTATATGTATTTGTCTTCCTCCATTAAATTTAATAAACTTAATTATTAATTCAAACAGATTACCAGCCCTGGATGGTGTGGCTCAGTGGACTGAGTGCTGGTCTGAGAACCATAGGGTTGCTGGTTCAATTCCCAGTCAAGGCACGTGGCTGGATTGCAGGCTGGGTCCCCAGTTGGGGGCCTGGGAGAAGCAACCACGCATTGATGTCTCTCTCCCTCTCTTTCTCCTTCCCTTCCCCTTTCTCTAAAAATAAAAAATAAATAAAAGAGACCTATATACTATTTTGAATCTTAGATAATTTATCTATATCCCAAAACAAAGTTAAGACAGAAAAAAAATTCAGACAACTACGATAGGAAAATACTACACTAAATTGCTATGATTTTAGAAATAAGTTTCCCACCTGTCTCCATTGCTCTTATTCCACTCAACTTTTAGGTAATCAAAGTGTTGTACACAGGCCAAATCTGCTCTCCCTTATTGGATATCTAACATCCAAGCCTCAGACTTTCTGTCCCCACACCCACAATTAGCATTGAAATAATCACTTCAAGGATATGAGATAATTCTCATGAGTATTGATGGATTATATTTTGAGAAATTTCCTGTAAAGTCACTACCTTACTCTTACAGTAGAATCATGTGCTTCCTGATAATGGGGATGCATTCTGAGAAATGCATCCTTAGGGAAGTTCATTGTTGTGTGAATGTACAGAGTGCTCTTACACCAAACTTAGATGGTATAGTCTATTACTATAATGGTATGTGCTATACTTTATATGACCAGCATCACCACAAACACCTGAGTGATGGTAGTTTAAGCCCCCGCCAGCCAAGCACTGGCATTTATTTTTGTAAAGCAAGTGACTGATGTAAGTTCTGATTGCCAAGACATCCACTTAACTTCAAGCTGGCTATCTCCAGTAAGGCATTGCCAGCTACAGACAAGATGAGGAGCCAGGCCACTTCACTGTACTGAGGCTCCTTGTTTTAAAGTTTAAAGATACTGGTTGATGTCAGTACCGACTATTGGCACTCTTCCCCCCATTCGTTTTTCCTTCTTTAAAGCCCTGTCATATGTTTTAAATTCACCAATCAGAGTGATCCAGCTGAAATGTAAAACCCTAGTCTCTACTCTCCACTTCAATATAAGCAGAACCTTGGACCCAAGCGCATGCTCTCTGTATCAGAGCTTGTTAGTAATAAACTCTTTTTCTTCTAAGTTCCTCAATGGTTATGGTTGAAGGGAGTCTTGAAACCATAAAAGAATCACAAGGGTATACTCACTGTGGACCCAGGTGAGTAATGCCCAGGCATTTTTAGCCCATAGCATTGCTATCAATAGGCTGACATGGGCACAAAACGTAATGTGTTGCTCTGTGATGTTACCACAGCTTTTGTGTCACTAGGAATTGAAAATTTTCACTTCCACCGTAATCTTGGGACCACCATCATGTGTGGTCAGTCATTGACCAATACTTCATTATGTAGCACATGATTGTAGTGGGAATTTCCATTTCTAAGCAGGATAGTGGGAGACATTTGGTTGAGGAGACTTCTTTGAGTTTTTATTCTGGTTATATTTCTTAACACTAATTGTTCTATCTTTGCTGCAAGGTAAGTAAGACAAAAACCTTGTCTTTTAATGTGTTATATTAAACAGAGCATTTTTCTGACTGAAATTTGGCACAGAGACTACTGTCAGTCAGCTGTATTGGGGAGTTTTGAACCTTCAAATCTTTCACTGATGTCAAGATTTTAGAACAATATGGGGAAAAATCTGAAACCACCAGATCTTATATGTGTAGAATTTGAAAACTAGGTCTTCTTAGTTATTACCTGTGAATGAGCATATGCAGAACATAACCACAGGAGTCTTCATTGATATCCTCATAATGTAGTCAAAAACGCACAGCAGTGACTGCTGAGGAGGCCCGAGTCTGCCGTCGTCATGGATTATCTGTTCTTGTGATTTATCTTTATACTTTCTCACTTTGTCCTCAGTATCTTAACTCTAACTTGACATTTCCTGATTTAAGAAAAAAAAAACTTTTAAGATATAAATTGTTTACTAAACTTCAGTGCTCCTTAGACGTGCTATTACAATAAAATGAAAGAATAGTTTTTTCATAAAAATTATTTAAACCATTGCTAGTTATAGGTAACATTTAAATTAGATTCAGAAGAGAATTTATTAGTTTTTTATAAGCATACTTTTAAGGCCATCAAGAATAAAAATTTAAAATAAATATTACATTTATTATGCAATTTTGATTTATTAACATTCAAAGGACGAATAACCCCAAATACAGTAAGTACATGCAACAGTTTATTCTTGTATCATTATTTATTATCTATTTTCCATATGAACAGCTATAAGCCTACTTTTGACCCATCCTGTGTTTTAGAGTGGAATGCTATTTCAATGTGTGCAACTGGAGTGGCAGTTTATTTTTCATAACCATTTCTTAAAGCATAGTAATATAAATTAGTGTCTTTTGGCACCATGACAGGAAAAAAATATCTTATTTAGGAAAATAATGTGATAGTCCATTGATGTATAAAAAAGCTGGATTCTGGAAAAATTTCTTTGGAATGAAAAAGAGGACAGAAAGAGAAAAGACTTTTTAAAAATCTCAAAAAGATGACAAGAGAATGAGGTTGTCCTTGGAGTACAAGAACAAGGAAGTGAAAAATTCACAGTGGTAGAGGAGCTGAAGTACCAAGATAGAGAGGCTTATAATTCACATTTAAGTTGCTAGTTTTCTGTGATGTAATTATCTTGCTAAATCTTCAGTGAAATCTGGTATACACAGAGACCTTAAGGGTGCGTGTGTATGCTTGTGGATGTGTGTTAGCGTGTACGTGAGTGTGGGAATATCTGTGTATGTATTAAAATAAGTAAGTTACATGATTCTTTTGCTTATACACATTGAGAAAAAACAAACAAACAAAGGAAAGATGATTAATACATTAAGCAAATTAACCAGAAGTTTGAACCTAAAGGTCATCAATGAGTTTGGAGGTCACCAAGTAGCATAAGACCTTTAGATTTTTGCAAAGACTTTAGATGCTATATGTGTATTCATAAGTAAGAAAATGGAAACTTCTGTAGGAGACCATTCTGCATGGTGTGGGCCCAGCTCCCACTGGGAGATGCACAGGACCCACACCCATGGGTAGGTTCTCTTGTGGGGAATCAGGCCTGAAATGTGCCTAGGCCACTTTGAGTCTTGCTCTTGCTAAATAACTCCCCCACCCTGAATTGAGGACATTTACTGCCAAGTAACTTCCTCAAATCCATGCTAAACCTTCCCAGGATGAGTGTAATTGGTTCAATCACTTTTACCTTTTCATTTACAAATATCCCTCCTCTCTATGATGTGCTTAGCATCATTGACTCCTTTGTTTTCTATAAAAGGTAACCACCTAAAGAGAACCTGGGCATAGTAAATGAGGACCATCATGTAATGGGCAGAGAAACCCAATAAAGGCCTGTCATGGCAGAGGCTGCGGCTTTTGCTTCCCTTGAAAGAAAACGTCCCTTTTCCCCCACCGGACTTGATAGTCTGTGTGAATGTCTCATTTCATCCATAATGACTCAGACACTGCAGGCCAGTGTCTGCATCAGACTTCAGCCAATTTTACTAAGATCTTAATGGAACTAGTGAGTTCAGTTGATATGCATGTGTTTCACTAAACCTTTCAGCAATTTACTTGTTTTATCTTGTTTTTTTCCTCCATAGTTTATTGATGTTAAATCTCTTAAACCTGTAAAAGGTAATTTAAACATGCAGAAATAATAAATAATAACACATTTATATACGAAAATAAAATTATCTATTAATAATAGACACCTTTTATATGAAAATAAAATTGTCTATTAAAGCAACTTCATCTTAATATCCTTTTGAAGTGATACTGTAGACCCTTGTTTGTAGGTGAAAGTTTTCTATTGATGCAGTTAGAAGTACACTTATGATCTCAGTCATTGATGTCAGAGAAATGACTTCTTTTTTATATAAGGTCTCATCACTATGTAGATGGTGGATATGGTGGTGATGATTGTGGTATATTGTTTCAACAGGCAATATAGAATCATTACTTAATGTTTTATATAGGTTAGACCTATGAAATAAATATTAACCCCTTATCAGTAGATAATTTGCAAATATTTTTTCCCATTTGGTAGGTTGCTTTTTCTTTTTTAAAAAAATGTTTTTCTGTTCTGTAATAAACTATTTCAGTTTGAAGTAATCCCATTATGAAGATCACCACTAAGGCATTTTCTATGTATGTTTTTTTCCAGGGATTTTATTTTTTCAGGTCTTATGTTTAAATCTTTAATATATTTTGAGTTAAATTTTTGAGCATGGTATAAGATAGTGACCTACTTTCATTCTTTTGCATGTGGCTGACCAGTTTTCCCAATACCATTTATTGAAGGGACTGTCCTTTCCCCCATTATATATTCTTGTCTCCTTTGTCATAAATAAATTGACTATGTATTTGTGAGTTTACTTCTGGGATTTTTATTCTGTTCCATTGATCAATATTCATGTTTTTATGTCAACAACATACCTTTTTTTTGGTTATGATATGTTTGTACTATAATTTGAAACCAGAAAGTCTGAGGCCTCCAGCTTTGTTCTTCCTTTTCAAGACCACTTTTGTTTTTCCCAGTCTTGAATTTGAATTTTTTTTTTGAAAATTTAATTGGAATCAGCATCTACATAAAATATTTATCTTAATATATTTTGAAATTGCAGGCCGTATGCATCTTAATTATATTGTTTTATTGGACAAGGAGGTAAGTTGCAAATGCGTTAATGAAGTGAGGCTATGAAAATGAGAGAGTATGATCAACTCATTACTATTTCATTATATCATTACATTTTAAAGTTAAATTGAATATATTTAACTTAAACCATAAAATAAACATTAAAAACCATAAAACCATAAAAAACATACGGTTTTATGGTGGTCATCTGCAGGAAGTAAGGCAAATACAAATACATTGGAGAAAATTGTTACTACTGTATTTTTAATTCCATTTGTTAATATCAAATAAACATAAAGGTGAGCATGAGCTTTTTATGACCACCAAAAGGTAGGTTAGTGAAATGGAGCTAAGAAATTGAGACACCATAACTTAAGTGGAAGTTTTATTAGCAATGGAAATTTTGTAAACACCATGTCATTCAGATATTTTCCCCAACTCTTGTTAAATTTTATGCTTTCCAGATTAAGTGCTGATCTCTTTTTGGGTCACAATGTGTCATAAATTTGTCAGAGGTGTATATTGTAAAAAATATCTAATTAGATTTATGATGAATGAAATAAGCATTAATGGCATATATTGATTGTACAGTACATACTTAAAAGGGGTGTCAATATTTTCAGCATTGCAGAAACTAATATTTCCAGAACGTTAGTGCCTGAGAGTATAACCTTTACTAAATGCAGACTTGGCTGCTGGCCTCAATGAAGGCCAAACTTGTAAGACGAGTGCTTGTGAGGAGGAAAGCAGTTTATACAGGTGCTATGACCTGAGGAGATAGCAGACTCCTGTCTTGAAAAAACATCTTAACAGCTCTGGACAAGCTAGCAAATTTTATAAGATTGAAAAAGGGGGAGAGAGAACTGTGGACATCAGGGTATGTAGGATGTGTGGGATATTTTCCAGTAGGCCTTGATATGGATCTTTATGGTCAGCATCCTTGAGTTGGCCATCTGGTTATTGTCTGCTGAATTCCTGCAGTCCTGTGGTCAGGCTGTTTCCTAAGTTTATGCAGGAACTGAAACTGCTGACTTCTGTAAGTACATTAAAAAGAAACTTTTAATATGTAAACTCTAGTTTCAAGAGAAAAAATCAGGTTAGAGTAACAAATTGGGCTTAACATACACTAAGATAATATGGGTTGGTTTATATAGATTTTTAAAATAAATTTGTTATTAGTGCATTCTTATTTTAGTAGTACTTTATACTACTCTGGTTAGAGTAGTGTAAAGTGTTATTCCCTGTCACAAGAGGAATTAGAAAGGGTGTGTGGATTCCGATGTAACAAAAGAAAGGAAACTAATTTATCTTTTTTTGTTGTTTTGTTGATGATGATAGCATATGAGACTAATGTTACAAAAGAGTCTGCTTGATGTTCTTGCTATTATCTTATTGAATGTCTTTAAAAATTGTTATATCTTCATGTCAATGGAGGAAACACCACATATTTATATAGTGATCCTACTGATATTTTAACATTCAAATTCTACAAATTCATTCAAATGATGTTGCTATTTCCAGAGATATATTTTTTGAATTGCTTTCCAAATCTCTTACTCATTCTTTTGAACACCCTAAATAGTGACAAATAATTATGCCTTGTGGGTAGATTTTAAATTAGGTAAAAACAGATGTCATTTTAAACATAGAGAATAAGATGGGTTATCAAATTGGAGAGTACATTTTGTGCTCAAAAAATAAGAAGTGAATACATATTTATGAGATTATTTTTCTACATTTGCTTTATAAATTCATTCCAAAAGTAAATATTATAAAAAGAATTTTCATATATGGCAGCATAACTAGAGTAAAATACTTCTCCTCCCAAGGCAGTCATTTCAAAGGGAGAGACTAATTTGTTGTGTAAGATCTGCTTATAAATTAAAATGTTCTCATCTAGAACCAGAACAGATATCTTATACAAATGAGAATATAAATTTCATTTTTCTTTAAGAGGCATTTTAGACTTACTTAAGGATGAATTAAGTTTGTAAGATAAAAAAATAAGACAAAATGATTTAACAATTTATATTTTACATAAATAGTGAAAGTAAGGTATTCTTTAAGTTAAACTGCCATTCATTAAATAAATAAGTAACTATTAAGTGTCTGATTACTGGGCAGTATCTGTTGTGTTTGCTATATCTTGAATAAGAAAAAGAATACTAATGATATTTATGAACTTAGTGGAGCTTACATTTTAGTGGAGAGAGGCCCCAAAATACACATTTTATATATATAAATCAGATAAGGAGAATTAAGATGGGGAGGCAAAAGGAGGCAATGATTTTAAATATGTGGTCAAGGTCAACCTTGTTGACTAGGAGACATGTGGGCAAAGAGTTAGAGGAGGTGATGAGAGAATCAATAAAGATGTTTTTAGGAAGCACATCCAAGGCAGAAGAAACAACCAATTTTAAATCTATAAGGCTAGAACATGTCTTTTATGTTAATGAATAGGAACAAGGAAGCTCATGTGGTTATAAATGAATATATGGGGAAGTAATACAGCATAATGATAGCTGGCTTCTACCTTAATTGAAAGGTGGTTAAAAGTAAGGGAGTAGCATAACCTTATTTTTTTAAGATTTTATTTATTTATTTTTACACAGAGAGAAGAGGAAAGAAAAGAGAGGGTAAGAAACATCAATGCATGGTTGCCTCTCAGGTGTCCACTCCTGGGGACCTGGTCCATAACCCAGGCATGTGCCCTGACCAGGAATTGAACCTGTGATCCTTTGATTAGCAGGCCAGTGTTCAATCCACTGAGCTACACCAGCCAAGGCTAATTTTTTTAAAGGATTACTCTAAATGATGTTTTTTAAATTTTTTTATTGTTGTTTAATTACAATTGTCCCCATTTCTTCCCCATTACTCTCCTCTGCCCTATTTATCCCCCACCTTCCACTTTCAATCCTCCCCCCACTTGTCATTGTCCATGGGTCCTTTATACATTTTTCTTGACTTCACCCTGCTGTTTTTGTAACAGGGTAGGTCAGCCCAGATGGCTGGAAGGCCAGGGCCCCCAGTCTGGGTGAACCACAACAGCCAGAGCCAGCACTCCCCCGCCCCACCAGGAAGGGTGCTGAGGTGGCAAATTAAAGCAGCCTGCCTTTTGTGTAGAAAGGGGCTGCCTGAAAAAGGGTACCTGAGGCAAGAGGCTAGCATAAATACAATGCAGTTAGCAGGAGGAGTGGTAGAGAGTTTCTGGGACTGAAACCAGAGCTAGGACTTAATAGTCCATAGCCTTGGGGCTAGTATCTCTTGAATCAGACTACATGGCACTTGCATGAGCTGTGGGGGTTGCATATACTACCCAGGGTGACTGGAGACTGCTACCCCTGCCCAGAAAATGGGGTAAAGACAATCTTGGCCCTTTTTGGACCTTAGGCCTCATATGGTTAGAAGCCAGTTCCCAGAGGCAGAGTTTCACGCTAGGGTGTATACCTGGCTGGATGAGACACTGAGACACAGTGCAGCATAGCACATGGGGCCTGGACTGCTTCTACTCTCTTGCACTGAAAGCAGTGCAGGGAGGCTGAGAGCTGCACATAGAAGCACTCTATGAGGGTGAGGACAGCCTCAGACTCTAGAACCCCATGGATGGAGCTTTCTCTGCACAGCCATTGGGAGTGATCTGGCATTGCACCCCAGAGACTGGTTGGAGAGAAATCATCAAGAGACAACCAGAGACACTGACCTCATGAATATGAGCCAGAGAGAGAGAGAGAGAGCCTGGAGCTAAAGGATGGAGTGTGCAGCCATCTAAGCTCCTAAGGGACAGACAAGCTATAATAGAGATTCCCCTGGCTTTGATCTTGGACTCTAAGCTCCCTGGGGGATGCTAGTTTACTGTGTGTTGGGGATTGTTGGGTACCACTCTGTGTGGTTTCAGAGAATGTAGCCCCATGACAGCAGGCCTTAAAAGAGGCCAGTAAGTCTCACTGGAAAACCAGGAAATGCAGGTGGCAGGCACAACCCGACACCAGCACCAAGCTTTCCCCGTGGGAAATCAAGCCTGATAAATACATTGCATACTTTGAAGGTTGCTTTGCTTTGTATAGCTCTGTTGATATAAGCTAGATGGCTTAAGGCATAAAGAGTAAACTCCTTACCTCATGAAACATGTCTTAAACACCATCTGGCATCAGCATGGCTAACAGACCCTGACCTAAGACGACCTCTGTATTCCTTCAATTGTTATCTATAGATCATACCTGTTTTTGTATGACTGTAGCCTTTTGACAGTGATGAGGTAGCATGTATGCTGTATACCCCTACACATACCATTCCCAGTAAAAGCTGTTTGGGAGAAGGGCTCTGGGTATTCCCCACTAGAGGGAATCTCCACCCCCTTTCCCACAGGAAAAACTAGATTGTGTCCAGAGTGACTTATTCTGATCCTTGATGGCTGGAGCTCCATCCTACGGAGCTCTACCACAGGGGGTGAGGTTGGCTTGGAGTAGAAACATTTTCAGCTCTCACAAATCAGATTTCCTATCAGTAAAAACCTGTTTATTTCAACACACGTCTTTCTGCCATGTATCATGGCAACAAATGGCCAAACCCCATGTTGCATGGTGACAATTTGAACACAGACCACAAAAGCATAAGGTTAGAATCATTGAGATCAATTATTTAGGTCAGAGATAAAAGTGGTTAGCAGTGGAGAAAGTGAGAAATGCTCATTATAAATATAAATTTGGGGATCATTAGGATATCTGTGATATTGAAATTCATGATACTGGGTGAAATCAACAATGGTAAGAGTGCATATCTACTTTTGGAATGAATATATAAAGCAAATGCAGAAAAAGAATCTTATAACTGTATACACAAATCTAATTTTTTACCACAAATTATACTATCTAATTTAAGAACCCATCTTATTCTCTATGATTAAAATGACATCTCTTTTTACCTAATTAAAATAGGGCCTAGGGCTTAGCCATGCAGTCCTATAGACCTGAGATTAGGAAGGGAGGGTGGAACCTGCAATGTAAGCTGAAAATTAGTGATGAATCAAGTAAAGAGGTATCAAGTAGAGAGCATTGTTCTGGAAGCCAAGTAGAAAGAGTATATTAAGCAGAAGAGGGTGATCAACTTAGTCAAAGGGTGCTACACATTCATCCCAGTTTTTCCAAGAGAGTCTTTTTCCATCTTTAGGTGTTTGTATAAATGATAATAATGTTCCTTTTCATTCCTCATAAGGTCTTAGTTTGTATGATAAATTTTAGGATCACCTATTGATAGAAAAAGTAAAGTGAGGACAAGGAAAGCCAAAGATTTGTGGAGAGATGTCATTAAGAGCTACAGAGTCCTGGCTGGTGTGGCTCAGTGGACAGAGTGCCAGCCTGCAAACCAAAAGGTCACTGGTTCGATTCACAGTCAGGTCACATGCCTGAGTTGTGGGCCCCTGCTAGGGGGCACCTGAGAGGCAACCACACATTGATCTTTCTCTCCCTCTCTTCATCCCTTCTCTTCTTTCTAAAAATAAATAAATAAAATCTTAAAAAATGATTACTTTCTGAAAAAAGACATCTACAGAGAGAATGGGATACTTTCTCTCTTTTTAAGATTGTATTTATTTATTTTTTAGAGAGGGAAGGGAGGGAGAGAGAGAGAGAGAAACATCAATGTGCGGTTGCTGGGGGTCATGGCCTGCAACCCAGGCATGTACCCTGACTGGGAATCGAAACTGTGACACTTTGGTTCGCAGCCTGCACTCAGTCCACTGAGCTACACCAGCCAGGCTGAGAATGGGATACTTTCAACAAGAGAAGGGATTGTCTTTATAAAGGAACATCAGTAGTTCATCTGTGGTGACATACAAGAAGGAATATACAGAAAGAGATGTTGATTGTGTGGTGTTCTATGGATCTTGCTCTGGTAGCTTTAATTTTCTCAGTGAACTTAAAAGCAAAGTCTTCCATTTAGTAAAAAGGTAGAGAAGGTATAAATTTGCAGAAATAAGATAAGGCATTAAATAGTCATATAGAGCAGGAGCTGGCAACCTATGCCCCACTGGCCAACTGTCTATTTCAAGTTTTACTAAATTAGAGCCACACACATTTGTTTACATATTGTATATAGCTCTTTCAAGTTCGATGGCAGAACTGAATAATTATAATAGAATCAGTATGGCCTGCAAGCCAAAATATTTACTACCTGACTCTAGAAAAGCATTTAGCAACTCTTTTTCTAGAAAAATGAGAGTGACTGGAAGAGACATAGTGCATGAATACATGCAGAATGCAATTCATTTAGGTATAATTTATAAATGTAAATAAAACCACTTGTGTGGTTTTGTTCAGCTACATTTACCTGCATAGGTACAGGTATAGATCAAGCATTGGATTAAACTTGGGTGTGTTTTTGCTGGCTGAGATCAGTCAAGTGATAGAGGGATAAGACCATATAAGGTATATGCAATGGAATGATTATGATTTATTATTAAATTCAGATTGGTTAAGGAGAGGAGAGAGGACATCAAAGAGAAGAGGGATGATTGAAAACTAGAGATGTCAGTGGAGTGAAAAGTTTGCTGGAACCAGATGCAAAGAGTTGGCATGAAAGATAGGAGCTGGTGGCCAATGAGATGCATGGAACTGACATTTTGAAGTAGCTGTGAGTATTGGTAATAAATTCTAAGTTATGACCATGGGAAGGAGTATCTGAGGAAGGGCAAAGGATAATTGGAGGAACACATTTGAAGAAATTGAGAAGTTAGGGTATGGAAAGTGTCATCTGTGTGTATGTTTAAATTACTAAAAAAAATTAGCCAAAATTTCAAGAGCTAAAGTAATTGAGAAATGGGAATAGGTTCAAAGATGTTAGCAACTATGTGAGAAATTTGATGATATAAGATTAGAACTTGTACGTTTTTAGAGAAAAATGACTGTCTGATGAAAAGCTAGTAGAGTAGTGAAGAGGCTGTGGGAGCAGAGAAAGCGATGTCCTCAGAGGGAATCAGTCTTCTGTTAGAGCAAGAATGTGAAGGGAAGAGTAGAAATGGGCTTAGAACAAATGCACTGAATTCACCTACACAACCAAAAAAACATGGAAAAAAAAGTATTTAGACAATTAGGATTCTCTTCCCTATTTCTTATAAGGAGAAATTTCAAATAAATGTAAGATTCTTGAACAACTGTAGACACATGTAATGATCTGAAATCAATTTTGCAATAGAATATTTCTATAAACCTGTAGAGTCTTATTTATCTAATTTGTTTTGTTCTTTCCAGACTATTGAATTCATGAAATATTGGTTGAATCTTTTAAAAGATTTTATTAATTTTTTTTAGAGAGGGAGGAAGGGAGGGAGAAAGAGAGGGAGAGAAACATCAATGTGTGATTGCCTCTTACATGGCCCCCACTAGGGACCTGGCCTGCAGCCCTGGCATGTGCCCTAACTGGGAATTGAACTAGCAACTTTTGGTTCGCAGCCCATGCTCAATTCACTGAGCTTTGCCAGCCAGGGCATATTGGTTGAATTTTTAAAACCATTTTTGAGATAAAATTTGACAAATGAGTACTTTAGAGGCCAGTTTGGCAAGTTATGATTTATTGAATATCTATACCTATCTATATTTATAATTTTTAAATAAGCCTAATTTATTTAGTGGGGCAAAGAAAAAAATAAAAATACAGTTGCCTAAAATATTTAAAGAATAGTCATGTAGACATGGAGTTGACCTCTTTTTTTCAGGGAGGCAGGAATAGAATTAACAATTGAAAATTATTAGGAGAGGGCAATTATCTCACTATATTACATAAAATTTCACAACAATTACAATTGTTCAGCAAGTAGGGGCTGTTTTACAAGCTAGTAAATAAAAGTGTTATTATTTTAAAAATTTACTCAAAGTTGACTTGTAAGTGACATAAAATAAGTAATTTCTGCATTTTACAATTGTTTTAATACATGATTTATAAAATACTTTTAAAATATTCAGTTCTGGCTGGTGTAGCTCAGTGTAGCTCATGGGCTGCAAACCAAAGGGTTGCCCGTCCGATTCCCAGTCAGGGCACATGCCTGGGTTGTGGGCCAAGTCCCCCAGTGGGGGCCAGTGAGTGGCAAGCACACATCGATGTTTCTCTCCCTCTCTTTCTCCCTCCCTTCCTCTCTCTCTAAAAATAAATAATAAATAAAATATTTTAAAAATATTCAGATTATCAGTGTCTTTTTTCCAATAAACCTATATGTTTAATGGATTTTTTCTTGTTTTTCTGGATGTTTACTGAGGTTATAAATTCATAAATTATTCTTGATGTACTGCAACATATTTATATCTGTTGTTATATTCAAAGGTTCTTATGTGGGCAATATACTTAAATATAGCATTTTTTAATTCCCTAGAGAGATTTACTTTTGGTAGTTCTCTTAATATCCCTTTAAAAAATAATGTTTATGCATCAGTCTTCTATGACAAGAAAATCAAATTAAAACTATATTGTTAAAATTTGTATCTGGAGCTACAAACTGACTTTCTATCTGCTTTCATTATTTGAATCTGCTAAACATATTGACTCCTACATGGATAGTTGGTTGGATTAGAAACTTTATTATGTGTCAGATCAGAGAACCAAATCTAATCTCAGCTAGAACTCACTCAAGTGCACCCAATAAAGTTCTAAGCCAAAAATGATAGCAAAAATGAGAAAATACACTATCAAAGACATTTGAAATTTTTCTATAAGCCACTGAAATTAAAGTTATTTTGTGACATTACTTATGATAATTGACAGCATAGGTTGAATATATTTTATATAAAACAGACATTTATTTATATATGCTCTTTTAGATAAAGAGGTTAAGTTAGGGCTTGGAGGCAGAGTAGTAGGCAATATGCTCTCAAATTGGAAGGTTTTTAAAGTATAGGTTTTATCGCTAAGTCTGGAAAATTAAAAGTAGCTTTGCTTCCTCCACTTGAAGAAGTACTAGAATGAAATGTAAAGCATTTCAGGCTAAACTCATTCAGTTTGAGAGTGGCACACACCTGTGTTCTGTGAGTGGTGTAGATTAGACTGTTGGAAGAGCACCAACTGAACACATAAATGCACAGGAATAAATAATCTAGTGTTTGGTAAATTAAGGTATTTTTACAGCTTGAGGAACTGTTGTCTCCAAGATCAGTATAATTTTATAAAAGAGACAAGTTCAGAGTTAAAGGAAAGTGCTCAGGTTTATGGCTTTCATAACACTTTTTAATAATTAGTTTGACATCAAAAGCTAAATATAATCCCACACCTGAAAACAGCACTAAATTTCTCCTCCTTACACTTTAGTATTTTCAATTTTTAATAATTAATATATTCAACTTTTACAGTCCGAGCAAAGATAATCAGTGGCCACATCCCACTAAAATGATGTTATTTGTCTGACATTGTCAAGGGGTACAGGTCAAGACTTTTCTAATCCAATATATTAAAATTTGCCTTTAGATTGCACATGTGAGTAAAATGTCTTTCTCTGAATTGGTTTATTTCACTTAGCATAATGTTCTCCAGCTCCAGCTATGCAGTCTCAAAGGGTAAAATTGTCTTTTTTATGGCTGAATAGTATTCCATTGTGTACATGTAGCATAGCTATTTTATCCACTCATCTACTGATAAATTAGCAAGCAAAATAAAGACAGGTCAGAAAGCAGGCAGACAGCCCTTGTTGGGGTGTAGGTGGAAATGGGAGGGTAGAGCAAAAAAGAAAAAGAACCATGGACATGAACAACAATGTGGTAATTGTAGAGGATAGGGTGGGTGCATGTAGGTGGAAGAGGGTGTAGGGGAGATAACTTTTAATGGAAAAATCATATTAAAATTAATTATAAAATAAAAGAATGCCATTAGACCTCTGATTGGAATAGCACTAAATTTGCATGCTAATTCAGAGATAACTAACATCTCCAAAATGTAAAATCTTCTTTTAAATAAAATGTTTACATTTCATTTGAAAAATAAGGCAAGAAAATTGCCTTCAAAAAGAGGGGAATGGCTGTAAAAAGTTCATTTATTTCTAGAAGGGTTTTCAGGGAACTGTTATTTGATTTTTGTCTTTTCAGATACTATATGTAAGAAGTCCCAATGCTAAATCCTGAAATTTAAATATAGACTTGATTTTTATTTCAACATTTATAGGTATGTTCTCTTATAAGTGTGACTTGTTCCTTGTTGTTGACTATAGAAATGGCTAAATATATGAGACTTTCAATTTCAATATGTAATATTCATATAGAATGAGTAATATGCATGGCATGTAAAAAACACCCAAATCATTGTACTACAGACAAGGAGAAACTACCTTTCCTAAGTTTTGATCTTTCACAAGTATTGCATTTGGTAATTATTTTTATTAAAATCCTGTTTTTGATGTTCCCACAGTTATTTGTTTTTTAAATTTTTTCATTATATTTTTATCTTTTTTATTGGTATAGCATTTCACTTGGTTTTCATAAGTTATTTGATTTTTCCTACAATAGCTTAATAGCATTTACTTTATAAATGTCATATTTCTTCTACATGATACAGTTTTATACTCTATAGTTTTGTGGACATTTACTTAAGTAACCTATATCTCACAAATCTATAATGTGCCCCTTTTGATCTCTTGTCTACTAAGGTTAAATAACCTTTATCCAAGAACAAATGAGATTTACTTGATTTACTAGATACTTGGATTTTTATTGTCTGATGTAGCCATATGAAACTCACACCCAGCTGAAACTTCATGAAATAGGCAAAATGCATATATATTTCAAACATAAAGATACAGTATATACTCTCATATTGCCTTATAGTATATTATTTATCATTAAATTAAACTTCTCTGAAAAAATATTACCAGATTTCTTAATCCTCCTTTAAATACCCATAGCTATCTCAAATCCACAAATATGTAGATAATATATGAGGAAAAAATTCACCATATTTTAATCATTAGTTAGAGTATTATATTCAAAACATATTCTGCTTCCATCTTATTAACTCTGCTATATCTTAACTACCTAATATAATAACACACATTGTAGGAATTCAATGAAGATTTTTTTTTTTTTTTAGAGAGAGAGAAGTTGGGGGAAGAAAGGGAGGAATTAGGAAGAGAAACATCAAGGCAAGAGAGAAACATTGATCCATTGATCAGTTGCCTCTCAAATGTCCCCTGACTGGTGACCGACTGCAAAGTAGGCATGTGCCCTGATCAGAAATCACACCAGCAACCTCTCACTTTGTGGGATGATGCCCAACCAACTAAGCCACACTGTTCAGGGTGCACTCAGGGTTTTTGTTTTCTTTTTCTTTGAAATAATTTTATTTATTAACTTTTAAAAGTTTTGTAAGACAATAAAGTTTATTTTTATTTTTTAATTAATTAATTATTTTTTTAAAGATTTATTTATTTTTTTAGAGAAGGAAGGGAGGGAGAGAGAGAAACATCAATGTGCGGTTGCTGGGGACCATGGTCTGCAACCCAAGCATGTGCCCTGGCTGGGAATCGAACCTGGGACACTTTGGTTCACAGCCCGCGCTCAATCCACTGAGCTACGCCAGCCAGGGCTAATTTTTTAATTTATTTTTTGATTAGATATTCTAAGGGCTGTATTGCTTCTCATCAAAGGTGCTGTTTTAACACAATAGTTATATGGGGAAAACTATACAAAAATATCTAAAAATGATTATTTCACTTAAATGCTCTTCCATTAAAAGAGCTACAGCCAAAACCAACAGTGAAGCTCAATTACGGAAATCACTGGTAAGCCATTTTCTGGGGAATGCACTGAGATGGAGGTAGACTTGAACTCAACAAGAGATAGAATGTGTTGCTGCAACCATCATAACATTTTAATTGGCCTCTCTAGGTCACAAAAATGTATTTTTATTTTATCCACCCTTAGAACCAAGCACAGTTCCAAGAAAAGTTTATGGAAAATAAATCAAACTTAACAGGTATTTAGGTGCAGGTGTTAAATGTTGTGAATCAGTAATATATATATTTATATAACTTACATGGCATGTGTTAAATGTCTTACAAACAGCAATCTTGTATGTCATCCATTTTAAGATTCAAAATATTTTACAGGTATCACCTTCTAAATTGAATAGCAACTTACAGTTAGTAGCACCATATATTTGCTTTTGGCCAGAAAGCAGTCATGACTGTTTTTCATGGTCTATGCAGGCATTAATTTGGTCATAACTCTTCATATTATAACCTCTTCTATTGACTTGTAGGCATTGTTGGTGTCTCACATGTTGAATATAATTTTCATGTAAAAATTATTATTATTATAGTTAAAAAACACATTTTAAAAAGATTTTATTTATTTTTAGAGATAAGGGAAGGGAGGGAGAAAGAGAGGTAGAGAAACATTGATGTGTGAGAGAAACAGACAGGTTGTCTCTTGCACACTCCCAACTGGGGACTTGGCCCACAACCCAGTCATGTTCCCTGACTGGGAATTGAATCAATCACCTTTTGCTTTGCAGGGTGATACTCAACCAACTGAGCCATGCTGGTCAAGGCTGGATAGCATATTTTTTATTTTTTGTCTTTTTAAAAACTTTTTGTTGACACTATTACAGATGGCCCATATATACGCCTCCCTTTGCAGACCTCCACCTAGCCCCTGTCTCCCTCTCCTCGGATCATCACCACACTGTTGTCTGTGTCTATGGGTCATACATACATACATATATATATATATATATATATATATATATATATATATTCTTTCACTAATCTCTTCACCTTCTTTCATCTAGTCCCCCTCCCCCGTCCATTCTGATAGCTGTTACTTTGTTCCATGTTTCCATAACTTTGTTTCTATTTTTGTTCTTCAAAATATCTTATTTAGTTCATTGGGTTCCACATATAAGTGAGATCATATGGTATTTGATTTTCTCTAAGTGGCTTATTTCACTTAGCATGATAATCTCCAGGTCTATCCTTGTTATCATAAAAGGTAAGACTTCCTTCTTTTTTATGGGTGCTTAGTATTCCATTGTGTAAATGTACCACAGTTTTCTTTTTTTTAATCCACTCATCCACTGATGGGTACTTGGGTTTTTCCATTTCAAAATTATTTTTTAAAGTTTTTGAAATTTTAAAAAGACTATTTACTGCTTTGGCATTGAAATACAAAAAATCTTATTGAGCATGAGGACTGCCATGGACAAGAATAATAGGTTACACAGTCTATAAATTAGACAAGTTAACTACAAAGGGGTTTATGAGACCTTAAAGAGGAAGATAAAAATAGCTGAAACAATGTATATTTCATTGTTTCAGTGAAGTTGAAGGCATAGGAAATTTCAAATCTTTCAGAAAAGAGACAAAACATTCTAAAGCTAGTAGAAGCTAATGAAACAAAAATATAAAGCATACTGGACTCTTCTTTTTTTTTTTTAAACTATATCCATAATCCATTAATCAATGGTTTTCCATTTCTTTTTTTTTTTTTTTAAGATTTTATTTATTTATTTTTAGAGAGGGAAGGGAGGGAAATAGAGAGAGAGAGAAACATCAATGTGCGGTTGCTGGGGGCTCTGGCCTGCAACCCAGGAATGTACTCTGGCTGGGAATCGAACCTGGGACACTTTGGTTCCCAGTCCGCACTCAATCCACTGAGCTACGCCAGCCAGGGCTGACTCTTCTTAAATAATAATGTAATTGTTTATTTATCCTTTTTCAGTGGGGCATACGTGTGTCCTACAAGTTGATATCGTAGATTCAATGAAATTAAATTGAGAATTTCTTTAAAATTTATGGAACATCTAGTCTATACTAAATAATGTATGACATTACAGTATTTGTTTTAGGGAATATTTAAGGCAGCTCTAAATATTAGATTTAGTCTTCATGTCGTAACTCAAATTAGGTCTTATCTTACCCATTTTATATTTATGAAGAAAAGGATTTTATGAATGAGGTTATGTAAAAAGTATATACTAGAACCAGGGATCAAATCTAGCCTTATTTCAGCTCATAAACTCATGTTTTTTCTGCAATATTCCATTACCCCCTTGAGAAAAGCACAGAGTACATTTATTTTACCTTAATGCCAATATACTCTATGCTAGTGGTTAAAATGTAATATTAAATTTAACTGAAGAACCTAAAATTTACTTTATAAAATACAGAAATACACAAGTACAGTCACATGCTGCCATATACACAAAAGGCATTTTACAAAATGAAACTGTGTAATTTATTATATGGAATATAATTGCTTTGAGTTTTTGCATTTATTCACTGATTAGGTTATTCTGGAAAAGCACTGCCAACTTCAATAATCAATTGAGTAAATTTTAATAATTTCAAAATTTCCAAATGACAGTTTCATGTCTGAAACGGTTTTGAAAAACTCCAAAATGATGTTTTCCTTTAATTATGTCATTGGATTCTGGAAAAATCAGAATCTTCTAAGGACATTAGAGTGGATCTGATTAATGCTTTTTTAAAAAAATTGTTGTTCAAGTACAGTTGTCTCCATTTGCACCCCACCACAGTTCCCCACCCCATCCATCCCTACCTTCTACCCTGGAACCTACCCCCTTTGATTTTATTGATGGTCCTTTATACATGTTCCTTAATGGACCTTCCCCTAGTTTTCTCCATTATCCTTCTCCCCTCTGGCCACTGTCAGTTTGTTCTGTATTTCAATGTTTCTGTTTATATATTGCTTGCTTGCTTCTTTGTTTTGTTGATTAGGTTCCACTTACAGGAGACATCATATGGTATTTGTCTTTCACCACCTGGATTATTCACTTAGCATAATGCTCTCCAGATTTACCCATGCTGTCCTGAAGGCTAGGGGCTCCTTCTTCTTTTCTGCTGTGTAGCATTCCATTGTGTAAATGTACCATAGTTTTTTATCCACTCATTTATTGGTGGCATATAGGTTGCTTTTAGCACTTGGCTGTTTGAAATTGTGCTGCTATGAATGTTGGGGTGCATAGGTTCTTTTGAATTATTTTGGGATTCTTAGGATATAATCCCAGCAGCAGAATTGCTGGGTCAAAAGGCAGGTCCATTTTTAGTTTTCTGAGGAAATTCCATACTGTGTTCCACAGTGGCTACATTAGTCTGTATCCCCACCAACAGTGCACTAGGGTTCCCTTTTCTCCACAACCTAGAAATAGAGTACTCATATTAGATGAAATAACAGTACCACTTAGATAACCAGGGGTTTTGCAAATTCACCTTTCCTGTCAAAGAAGACTGATTTTCATAAATTTCACTTCCAACTAGAAGCCATTAGAAATCCCTGAGGGCTTGCATCTGAAGTGTGCACACAAATTTCATGAAAGCCCTATACTAACAGTGCTCTCCATGCAATTATATCTCTTGGGTATGACCTACTTCTCTTTTATTGAGAATTATGATATCATCTTGTCTGTGTATAGTTGAAAAGCTCTTTTAAGGCCAAGATGTATTTACCAGTTTACAGTTTTGTGCTTGTCCTTCAATGTGACATATCTGGTATTCAAATCAAAGCATTCTTATCCTCAAAATTTAGACATATTTTGTTGTATTCTGATTTTATGACTCTATGGTTCAAAAATATACAGGTCTTATTGCATACTAGTTCAGGATTCCAGATTAATTAAACTTTGTGGAAGAAAGAATTGATTTCTTAAGCCATACACATGAAAAAACTGATTAGGTACGTGCAGACTGCAATTTGTCTTAATGGTTTATCTTTGTTTCTAACAATTTTTGCTTCTGTATGTTTCCACCTGTTAAATTACTCTATAATTTACCATTTCCTGCTATTTGACAAGAAAACATTGCAATCACAATAAAAAGTAATTTAAAGCTATTACCAATCAATGAAATATGTCCCAGTCTATAATGAGATTGAAATAATTTATGGGAATTTTACAGTCAAATTAGAATGAAGATTATTCCACAGGGGGGAATAAATGTCTGCAAAACTGCAAGCATCATATATTTCCTAATAAGTTCTCACAGCTGAAACACTGTCATATTGGAAGGCAGCACAGGAAATTTAATGCAATCCAAAGAATCTTACAAATAGATGTTAGAAAAAAAACAATTAGTGTTTGTGGACCCATAACTCAGTAATGAATTTGAAGTTAACGCAAAATGAAGTTACAACATTAAACCTAGTGGGCATATTAAGTTTAGTATTGGTAGATAACTCAACACAGTATGTTTGTCGATTGACTTATTATACTCTTAACCTTAAGGAAACATTCCTTATAATAGTAGTTAGCAGTTTAACAGTGGTATTACCTTTCCTTACTACATACCAACACAGAAAACTAAAATGTCTTAGAGAGAAAGCATTTAATTTTACTGTGAAAGCAATTACATTCAGTTCCCTTTTTTTGGCAAATGAAAATTTTGAGTTTAAAGCTTTATGAGTAATGACAAGATTTGAGTGTATTTGCTCAATATTTCATGCTTAGAGTTCATTCATTGAAATTTAATTATTTATAAATGAATTTACATTCATCAAAAAAGTGACAATATTTGAAAAGGACAAAAGTTTCAAGAAGATGCAAACCTAGGAACTACTGATTTTAATTCACACAACTGGAAAGAAAGCAAATCTATTACATCGTACTTTTGTATTCCTAACAAATATATAATCCTTCTGTCTTCTCTGCTGGCTTTCTCTTTTCCCCCTACCACTGCTATCACCTTACAACCTTTAACTGTCTGATATTTTGTCAATTACCCTATAGGGAGTAAAGAGTTGAATTATCCAAATAAGTTCTATAAATAGAAAGCAAATTGTTGTTTTAATAACAAGATTATTAACTAATTATTTCTCCGATGCAAATTTACACAATTCACTAATTTACTCATCTTAACACTAGACTCTGTCTACTTTCTGTGAGGTGTGTTAAAAACAAGAAATGCACATGAGAGTAGTAGAGTAAGGTGGAGAATACTGCTAAAATGACAAATAGAGTCATAGAATTTATGAGAATAGAAGTTGCATCAAATATCAGAAGAATACTACCTCTGCAAGAAAGTAAGAATGATTCTTTAAAGACCACATAGGTTATGAACAAAGGATAGCATATTCAATGCTTCTAATTGGATTTTCCTTCCCATCTGAAGAGGAACACAGATCAATCAAAAACACTAGGTCAAATTGCACATTTCCTTGGACAGAGAAGTGATTTAATAAATTCTTCTAGGATGATCTGTATGTTTTATGCTTTTTAATGGAATCCTAAATATCTGGGAAACACAAGAGAGAATGCAATTCAATCCTTTTTTTTAAGATTTTTATTTATTTATTTTTAGAGAGGGAAGGGAGGGAGATAGAGAGAGAGAGAGAAACATCAATGTGCGGTTGCTGGGGGTTCTGGCCTGCAACCCAGGTATGTGCCCTGGCTGGGAATCGAACCTGGGACACTTTGGTTCCCAGCCCACGCTCAATCCACTGAGCTACTCTAGCCAGGGCCTTCAATCCTTATTTTAAAGAAGGTAAAAATATAATATACTAAAATAAAAGTGTTGTTCATGTTTCAAGAAAAGTCACAATCCTCTCTTCCCATCCACTATGGTTCATGACTTTGGTTTGTGGGTTTAATCTGTCACTTACTGTTAATAAGTTACTTAACTTTTCTCTACTTAAATTTTCTCTTCACTTAAATGAGTAAAATAATATCACAGAGCGTATAATTACATTCTAGTAATTAAATAAACAAGAAATATTTAAATTATTTAAGCCAGTGTCACATATTAAGCACTCAATATTCATTGAATTTACCTGTTACTACTAGTGATGCTACTTTTTATGTAAATCAGGGGTCCCCAACCCCCAGGCCCTGGACTGGTACTGGCCCATGGCCTGTTGGGAACTGGGCTGCCGAGCAGAAAGTGAACAGTCAGCAAGAAAGCGAAGCTTCGCTCACTTTACTGCATGAGCTCCACCTCCTGTCTCCCACCCCCACTCCCATCCCAACTGGTCCCTAGTGACAAGAATGTTGGGAACCACTGATAAATCCAATCATCTATTGATTAATTTTATTTTTTGTTTTTCTTACAATGGCTATGTAGTGTTGAAACTGATTATTAGAATAGTTTGGATATTTACACAGTATTAATAGTTACAGTTGCATTATTTTTAAGCAAAGATATAATTGTACACTTCCAATATCTTAAGATTTTATATATATGAAACCTGCCCAGGAAAAGTTCAGCCATTGTTAATATAACAAAAACAGTTTGTGCAACATCCATGTAACCTGGCAGCCAAGGGGAGTGGACTAGAATGCACATGTGTGAACAATGATGACTTCACTGTACTAGTCAATGGTGGTGGCAGACACTGTTGAGTGAGCATGCGTACTGTGTGGCTGTTACATTCAAACTGACTGAGTAGAGCAACAAGTCTGCATCAACATTTGTGGTAAGCTTAAACATTCCATTCATCTGAACATGGGAAGTATTCGGATGATTCAGAAGGCTTTCATGGATGATGCAATGAGTTTAGTGCAAATAAAAGTGTGGCACAAATGCTTCAAAGATGGTCCAGAATCTGTTGAAAATGATCCACATTGTGGAAGTCCTGCAACAAGCAAAATACCTGAGAATGTTGAATATGTACAGGCTGCAATCAATAAAAATCAGTGATTGACAGTGTGAAAACTAGGAGCTGATCTGGGGATTTCAAAAACTACTGCGTGCATTATTTTGATGGAAGTCTTGTCATGAAAAGTGTCATGACTTTTCCATGGCTTATGCTACCAGAGCAGAAGGATCATCATGCTGCAGTTGCTAGTGAGTTGACTCAAGTCACTCCCAATGAACTACATTTCCTCAAGATCATAACTTTGAAGGGGACTATGTACATCATTGTCCTATGTATAATGTTTCTTGTGTCTTGTATCTTCTTTAGTAAATGCCTCTATTTTTCAAATTATATGACTGTATACTTTCTGGACAGACTTTGTGTGTGTGTGTGTGTGTGTGTGTGTGTGAGAGAGAGAGAGAGAGAGAGAGAGTACTGACTTTGACAGTATATGATGTTGAAAAGATATTTGAATAAAAAGAAGAGACTAATATATGCAATTATTTTTAAAATTATTTTTACTAACATGGTTTAATATTTATCATTTTTTACTTATTTATATGCACAGAGGACACTCCTGAATATGTTGAAGCACTTATGTCTCATAACATTCACTTCTTGAGAGTTATAGCAAAAAATCTTACAGGTGAAATAGAATGAAATGCTAAAAAATGTCTGATTAATCCCAAGTAATTCAGGGAATATGGAACAAGAGAACAAAACACAGATGGGACAGATAACAAATTGCAAGATAGTTGACTTAAACCTGTCTTAATAATAACATGAAAATGTAATCTGACTAAATGTTCTAAGTAAAAACAAATGTTTGGATCAAAAAGAAAGATTCACCTATATGCTTATTATAAGAGAAAGGATTTATTATATAAAACAAAAGTGATGAAAGATATCTCATGCAAAATGCTATTCACAAGAATACTTTTTTTTAAAAGATTTAATTTATCTATTTTTAGAGAGGGAAGGGAGGGAAGGAGAGAGAGAAACATCAATGTGCGGTTGGTGGGGGCTGTGGCCTGCAACCCAGGCATGTGCCCTGACTGGGAATCGAACCTGTGACACTTTGGTTCGCAAGCCGTGCTCAATCCACTGAGCTACGTCAGCCAGGGCCACAAGAATACTTCTATGTAAACATCAGATAAAGTAGATTTCAAGACAAGGATTATTACTAGAAAAAAATTAATGATGGTTCACAATTATAACAGGGTCAATTAATTACAAAATCATAATAATCCTACACTTATATAGTAAAATATGTATCTACTAGTAACAGACCTTTGATATACATAAAGAAAATATTAACAAAAGTAATAGAATGAAAACATAAGTAAAAATAAGATGTAAACATTCCTTCCACAGTAATTAGGAAACAAAATTCATTAAGAATATGGAAGTTCTGAAAACATTACCAGCTACCTCAACCTACTTGACAACACTGTGTATATAACTGTGCAACACTATATCCAACTCATGCAGGAAGTTTTATTATTCTTCTACACATGGAATTCTAAATGAGACAGACATAACTGAAGACCCTAATATAAGTCTACATATATTACAAAGGATTTAAATTATACAAAATACATTCTTTATAACTGATTAAATTATAAATAAGTACAAAAAAGTATCTACAGCAGCTATTTTCAACCCTTTTCATTCATGGCACACATAAACTAATTCTTAAAACTCTGTGGGAATTTGGTATACTCCAAAAATCATATTGTAATTTTTTGCCAATTTGACAAAAAAAGACTTATAATTTTGATTCATTCATAACAAATGACTATCATTGTGTTGGCTGTTATCATTTAAAAAATTATTTATATTTTTTCTCATTAAACTTTGTTTTAATGGGTCTCAAAATTCTTTGATTTGACAACCTCAGGGAAAAGAGGTCAATGTCTATGACTAGTCAAGTATTGCGTGTTTAAAAATTTCTTGTGGCAAACCAGCTGAAAATCTCTGATCTAGAGTATCTCAAATATGTTAAAGTACAGTTAAACAATTCTATATAATTCATAGAGCTAATAATAAACAAGGTAAATTAGAAATAATTTCAATAGGATAATAAAATACAATATAGAAAAACTTGTGGGATATCTATGTATCTATCTACATATCGATACATCTGTCTAAAACAGTGTTTAGAAAAATATGCATATGTTAGGTTTAAATCTTATAAGTTAGAAATTCTCCTTTTAGAATAATGACCTAATATTCCAACTTAAAAACATTAGACCAAGAAGAGCATATCAAACATAAAATAACTATAAAGGAGAAAATAATAAAATAAAAGGAGAATCCAATTAATTGGCAAGTAATATACAAAAATCATAAAATGAAAATTAATTCTTTAAAAGATAAATAAAATTGATCAACCTGTAGCTAGGCCAAGCAGGGAGAGAGATGGTCCAGAGCTAGAAAATTGGAAGCAGCTCAGGATGGCCCCTTTTCCTAAGGCAGGTTGTCAAGCTATTGATAGACCATAGGTCAGTGAGGAAAAAACATCTTCACTGTAAATGTATTAATTAATCAATGTATGGGGCTGGCATTTTCATTATTGTAACTATGTTTGTGATTTAAGTTGACACTAGAACTTCGAATTACAAAACAGGAAACAAAACAAAAACTACTCAAAATATCAAGAATTTTCCCAAGTTCTCATTTAAAGTGGAGGGTAAGTAAACTCCATGAATGCATTGAACCAGACATTAAAGAATTCAGTTAAATTTCATTATCAGATCTTGTTTTGGATGCATCATGCAAATAGTAGCCCTAGGATGTAGTTTCAAGTATTAGCATTTTTTAGAATGAAGGATATGTACATCAGGAATTTTGGCTTTTTCATATGAAGTTCTGGATTTAAAGGTAGAGCTCTAGCACTGCATCGTTGTCTTGGGTTGACAACAAATGTTTTGTGATCAGTGAAAGAATACACTTAATATTTTATTTTTAACTAATAATTATTTTCAATATAGTATTGAATATATTTTAATTTTAATCCAAATTTGTATTTAGGCATCTTATAATGTACTTGTTTCTCTTAGATAAGATGTTTGGAACAATTTAGAGAATTCTTGTAGCTTCCATGTTTTAAAGGCTATGGTAGTGTAATTCCTCATTATACGTAGTTTTCTTAATTTGGTATATTTACTTTCCTTTCTATAACCACTTTCATCACTAAAAGTTGAGACTTCTTTTGTCTTTTATATTCTTCAATGGTGCACTTAGCCTTTCTCTTCCCTAGAGCTGAAATTCTTGTTTGAGTCTAAGCTTTCCATGCATTCAGACATGTCCAGAGAGAAAAATGCAGACCTGGTAATAATATTATTCTAATCTAGGAAAAATTGGTTGTAATAATTTGGTCCAAACACCAGCATAAGAGAGGAGGAGTGATTCTAAATTAGAATTTAGTCATTCAGAGCTTCCTTCCCCACATTCCCCATAGATTTATGCTTGAGTCTTTAAGGTCTGTAATTAACAATTTAGTAAATGCTCAAACATCTCCTAGGGACACTGAGAGAATAGAGCAGCCATTGTACCAGCAGCTTTTGCAGCAAAGGAAGGCATTGCCAGCTGCTTGGCAGCAACATGAAACAATGCCTTGCAGCAGACAGCACACCCTTCACCTAAAGCATTGTCAATCCCAGAGTTTGGCAGGTGCTCAGAGAATGTCCAGGAGGAAAGGTTAACAAAGTGTGGGAGGGATATGTGGGGTGGGAGTGGAGGTGGTTATCATGCCAACTGGCTTGCAGTAGGAATCCTCCAATAAACACCAGGGAACCTCTTGAGAAATGCTGGAGTCTTTGAGACCAAGCTGAAGTTACAATGGAGCAGGAAGAGCTGACTGAGCCACTGGAATGTTTCTTGTTAATATCATTGAATTCTGTTTTACTTTCGTAATGCTTGTGTCTTCACTCACATGATTTTGTGGTCAGAAACTATGAAGTATTATAGTCCTCTATCCAATGATTACAGCCACTGAATCTTCTCCTTTCTACTTCTACAGGCACAAGCCATCTTTGAGGATCTCTCCTTTTCCCAGGAATAATCTAGCTGTTTGTAATCAATAGTTTAGAGTTAATGAAACTACCTTTTCTAACAAGTGAATGTTGCCCTAAAGTTTCATTCTTTTTTTTATAGAGCTTAATGCACACTTGCAAACATTCTAAACATAATTCTAACAGCTCATATGCTGTTTTTTTAACATTTGTTTTTTAATCACAGCAAAGCTTTTCCAGAAGGCAATTCGTAATATTTGACAACTTCTCAGGTACTTTCACAATAGTTTCAGGGCAGTTAGAAAATTCATTTGTCCACCATATCAGAATCTGAGTCACCTTGCACTGAGGATTTACTTCTAATCCATCAGCAAAACCCCAAGGTATGGATGCAAGCTTGGGATGACCTAATGCAGATCCAAAGCTATAGCATCATGCTTACTCATATGTTGTAATAATTATGAACTATATTTTCCATTTATACAAGTTTGAATATATTGAATATACTTGATAGATACTTTAAGTAAATTCAACACATATTTTAATGATTTCATTGGTTTTCTATGTTGAACTTTTCAGATTGGCCATTTAACCAAGGGTGCAGTGCATGTAAGCATACTTTGAAATATGTTCACTAAAGCATACATTATCCAATTATTTTATAATATATGCATCTGAAAGACAACTTTAATTTCTGCTTCCAACTTCCTCCCCACATTTAAAGAAAGGTATTAAGTGACTTAGAATTTTAAAGTTACTTCTGATGTTTTAAAGTCACCTAATACATGTAGAAATTAAATAGCAGATTTATTTCAAATAGTCTCCTGTAAGAATGCAGAAGTAAGGTAAGGATGAACATGTTTCCCAAGGCAATGAATAAATAATACTTCAGGAGTTATGAAAGCAAAGGATAAAGTGTTCATATAAAGCTGAAAGATAATTATTTCTGGATTTTGTATTATTTTTCAGTCATACCCAAATTCTGAAATAAGGGCCTCCTTTAAGCTAAACCTAAAGGGAGAGTGAAATGTGTGGAATGCATGTGGTTGACAGATGCTTTGCTCTGTGTGCATATTGAATACTTTTCAATGGACATGTTTTTCACTTTCCTCTTTTTTAATCTTATGAAAGTGTGTCTTAAGAGCATTCCTTAATTGTATGCATCATTACTATGACACCCCAAGGCAAATGTTCTTGCTTTTCTTATTGTCTATAGTAGGATTTCTGTCTTTTGTAAATTGTTCTTACTTGATTCCTGAGATTTGTCACTCACTCTGTGATTGCAAGGGTGGTCCAGCATAGCCCAGATATCGCCACTTTCCCTTAGGCTAACTGCACTGCAGAGGCTTAAATTCTTCATACTCGTTCAATGTCAGTCCTGATTCCTGAGCCAAAGCTTTTGTTCTTATTTATGTCATATCCAGAGAGAAAACTTGTTTTGGGGGGTGGAATATTGTGGTGAATAATTATTATCCATCTGGGCAATGATTTGTATTCCTCATCTCTGAAGTTTGAGACCAGTCTTGAAGTTTGCCTAGCAGATACAATGGCAACCTGAGGGAGTATATTGACTTTAAACACTCTACTAGGTCCTATGTTAAAACTGAGGCTATCTCCTTGAAGAAAATCCTATTTAAGCAACTGAAATGTAAATATATATGATTTACTACAGTTTTGAGTTGAGGATACTATTAAGAGGATAACTTTTATTCATAATTCAAGTATGCTGCATGCTGCATATTTTTCCTAACAGTAAATTATAGATGTTTTCATCTATTAATTATTCCACTAATGTTTTTTTTTTCAGAAACAAACAGTTATTTTGCTAGTCTTTGAACATCCTAGTCAATTAGCAAGTATGGTATTGTTGGTAAAAAAATGCTTACTTGAAAGCCAAGGGGTCTGCGCTCTGCGTTCTAATTCTGTCTGGCCCAGTAATTAGCTGTTTGTCCTTGGATAGGTCATTTCACCATCCTGGGCTTTGTTTTTCTCATCTATAAATTGAATTTTAAGTTTGGATGCTATCTGCTGTTTTTTTCCATCTAAAAAAAGTTTTTGTTCATGACAAATAGGAAATCAGAGCAACAGGTTTGTTAAAAGAAGTTATCTATTATTTCAATGCTACATACAACCATACATGTATGCCTGGAGTATCTATGTGAATAATAAAATTATTGATCTAAGGCTTTGACTAAATAGTTATAAGTACATATATAATAATTCATACATACATGAATATAAATATGAGAAATAAGAATTTTATAAATGTGCTTACTATCATCTCTCTCACTATTTTGAATGCCATATTTTTAATAAGCTCTTCTTCATCCAGATATTACAGCCACACTGGCCTCCTGATTATTATTCCACCACACTGAGCATGCTTCAGCCCCAGGAATTTTGAACTTGAATTTCTCACTATCTGAAATATTTTTCCCCAGATATCCATATTTATTTTTCTCCCCTTTCTTTTAAATCTCTGCTCTAATTTCACCTTGCCCAAAAAAGGCATTCTTACTCATCCTTTATAAAAATACGTCTACCTCCCTGATACATATATGAATACATATAGAAAGAGGAAAACAGGTTAAAGAACTTGCAAAATGTTATTTGCATATCTTGAGGCAATGCATACAGAACTGACGATCAGCTGCTTCTCTATTTTAACTCTACAGTCATTGTGCCAAGTAAGCATATTGTCTTTTGGTGGAAGGAACATTTATGTGAAACTTCATTACTGTGGTGAGTTCAATTCTACAAATGCATTATTTTTTAATTTCTCCATCTGCTAAATCATGAAGTGGTTAGAAAATATCTAAGTGACAGCTGCAGAGGAGGGCTAGAATAAAACCCCAGGAAGAGCTTCGGATGACAGGAATCTCCTGGAGAATTTAAAGACCAGGAATTTATAGCTCTCATGAGGAGAGAACTTGACCTGGGGTGGCAGAGCTTGGTGTGAACTCCCTTCGTGGATGGGGGTGAGTATCCCTGGTACCTGGGTTCTTGTCTGTAGGAAGTCATTTTGAGTGTTAATTTAAAATACAAAAAACAAACCAAATGAAACTAGTGCAAAGGGCTATAGATGTTAACATCAGAGGGAAAAACAAAGATTATTGAGGGAAAAAGTTGATCTTTTTAACATACACATTTTTCAATAAACTTTATTGTAAAAGTTGAAGACAATGTGTCTATGTGGAAATGAATCACATCTCAACTCTGGCACCTCACGTATCATGATGATGTATCCAGGCTGCAGGTGTCTGAAAGCACATCAGTTGAAATCTTGACATAAAAGCAATCTCTCCCAAAAGTCACAATAAGATTGACTCTGTTTCTAAAACAATTAAAATGTCTCATTTTTTCCCATATTTCTTTTGAAGAAACATAAAAAGACTAGTAATAGGAAAGAACCACAACCAGTCAAAGTCCATAAACAGTAAATACAAACATAAACAAATATTCTTAATTTAAAGCCTGAGTGAGATTTAAGGAATATCTAAGAAGTGAAAAAAAAAAAGTCCAAGTCACAAGTCATACTGCCCACATAATCTTAATCAAAAACTAGAAGAAAAATAAATCATGAATATAATGAGGAGATATGTATTTTTTACATATTCATATTTATGTATATTTATGTGTATGTATACTTAATAGATGATTACTAATTTAAAATACAGAGAAACAGAATGCATTTCTCTGACTAATGTCTTTGACATATGACCAAGAATTTGAGCTAAAATGGACTTTTGGCTCCATCATCTTTACTCTCCCTTCTAATGTAGTCAACCTGTTAGTATATGTGTATATGAGAGTGTGTGTATACATGTATTCAGTGTTCAATCGCAGCTCTACACCACTTTTCCCTATTCTACCCTAGTCAAATCTGTGGTCATATCTCAATGAAATTTTTAGACTAGCTTCCTATATAACATCTAGGATATTAATATCAGCCCTTGGAGGGTTTGTTTCTCACAGTTCCTTTTAAATTGTCAGCTCATATGATTCCTCTTCTCAAGTTTTCCAGTGGCTCCTCATTTCATTAATAATGATACTTGTGAGATTAAATTTTATCAGTGGTCTTACAATCAATCATTCTACCCACTAGGTTCTAGGTCACATTTCTTAATATCCAGATACTTCAGCCACACTGGCTTTCCGGTGGCTGAGCTTGCTTCCATCACATTGAGCCTGCTTCAGCCCAAGAAATTTTGAACTTCAATTTCTCACTTTCTAAAATGTTCTTTCCACAAATATCCATATTCCTTTCTCCGCCTTTTCTTTTAGATATCTGCTTTAATCTCACCTCATCTGAAAAGCAGTTCTTATTCATCCATATAAAAAGACATCCATCTCCCTCAGACCCCATCCTCCTTATTCCCTATCCCATTTTTGTTTGTAACACCAATTCCTACTTATCACATCATTATATATTTTAATATTTGTTTAATACAAAGGACAATTTCCATATCAGTACATATGTCCTGATGACAGATAGGATATTCAGCAGCATCTGTAGTGAGTTATGCTTTGGTTAGAAGAAGTCTAAGAAGTCTAAGCTGTTGAACAAATGCACAATTTCATCCCTTCTACAACTGATTCACTTTTAAAGGGTTCATCACACAAGCGATGGGAAGGATGTGAAGTAATGATCCTTTCTTTAAAGTAAAGATTCTCTAGTCTACCTGGCTGATTAAGTGCTTCTTGTACAGTAAATGATCTCTGGTAGGTACTAACACGAGACACAAAAATACACATCTTTTGCCCAGTTCTGTAGCTTCATTTGTCTTCCTCTTTTCTGATCTCATTTTATCAAATTGTCCAAGGTCACTGACCAACCATTCAAATCACTTGTCACTACATAGCATTTATACATACTTTACTTCAGGCTAATCCTCCCTTTATATAAAATAAAACAACCAAATATATCACTCAGAATATCCCTGAATAGGGTTGGAGAGCAAGAACAATCCATTTTCAGACCCTTCTGTGAGTTGGCTCCTTCTCATCTACCCCAGACCATTGAGAGAAGATCGTTTTTAAACATTGTCACACCGTGTTTGCCAGGCTTTCACACCATTCTCTGAGTTGACACTTTGTTGAACTAAATTTGTTGCTTTTCTTTATTTGTGACTTTTAAAAGAAATTAACAAAGCAGCTAATAGTTAACAAAGCAATTAACAAAATTATCAAAGCAGTTAACTAAGTAAGGCAAACACAAAATGCTCAAAGTGCATAGTCTTAGAATGTTCACCCCTCTGTACTTTATCTCAATCCATATAGATTCATATCTTAATGATGATAGCAGAGGTTACCACAATCTCATTCCCTACCTGCAGTATGGTCTTTCTTACTGTCTAATCAGTGAGTAAAACAGTCCTAGAATCCAAGGTTTTCAGCCATTCTAGGGTTTTAGCTATTAATAATATCTTAGTTTGTATTCCTCTAAATGCACAGCTTGAAAAAAGGTCTTGTGTGAAATTATTTCATTATGTTTTCCAAACGCATAGGAGTTGAGAAGAATAGAGAGAGAGATGGGAAGGAGAAAGGCCCATTTAAGGAACAGTTTTTCAGGTCATCACCATGAAAGGCTTGTTTCAACTCAGACCTTCTGAGAAATACTGAGAGTGTCTCCAAATACTATTGGCCTTTTATTAGCTCCTATTTTTTATTGATTGAAGATTGCCCCTGAATGATAACTTTCCCACCTTTCTGACGCACTCCAGTTGCTAAAAATTTCAAATTTTATAATGAATAAGATGAGAGAGCCCATCAAGTGAGGCTTTGTTAGGTTAAAATGAATGGTGGCGTGGGAAGGCAGCATGGAACCACTGACCTAAGCCTTGAATGGAAATTAGCGATAGAGCCAGGTCAATGTTATTGAGACAACGGGTATCACTACTAGCCTGGCCTCATAAATCAACCATTAAATACTTTTTGCGACAGCATGAATAGACCTGGAGATTATTATGCTAAGTGAAACAAGCCAGTCAGAGATGGACAAATTCCATATGATCTCACTTATGTGTGGAATCTAATGAACAACATAAATCAACAAACACAATAAAAACAGAGGTATGAATACATGGAACAGATTGACAGCTTTCAGGGAGGAGGGGGAAGGAAGACTGTATGAAAGAAGGTGAAAGGATTAGCTGGAGAACATTTCTGCATAAACCACAGTCATGAATAACAATGCAGTGAATGCCAGAAGGACGGGGTACAAGGGCTAGGTGGAGGTGGGCAAAGAGGGCAGAAACTAGGGACATCTGTAATAGTGTCAACAGTAAAAATAAAGTAAAATATTAATTTGGTCAAAATGTTTGTGAATTATTGAATTCAGACATATTTCTCTATTTTTCAGAATTCATTTCTATCTCATCTCCAAACATTTTAAAACTCAGTGATTTTACCTGTTCACAGTAAAATTTTAACAGCTACTGGAGCAAAAACAAGGTAGAAGATTTAAGTCATAATGCCATAATATTCAAATTGTAAAAAAAGAAAACTTTCCAGGTGTTAGCTGGGACATGGATGGCAATTTCTAGATCTTGAATTCCCTAGGTAGATTTTCCAAATTTGACAGGACTAGGAATCCCTCTAATAGCCATTGATTTCCACCTCTCCTTTCACAGCTATTTTTGTTCTGATTTGCAGACAAAGGGCCTGCTTCCCATTGGCATCTCTCTATGATATGTTGTCCCAGGGATGAGAACCTGCAGGGAAGAAAACAGAAGTGCAGGTAGGAACATAGTGTTCCCAAAGCGAAGACCCACAGAAGTAAAACAAGATTGATTTAGTGATAAATTCTAAGGAGGTTGACATTTTTTTCTATTGTAAAATAAAAATGTATAAGGAGAAAGTTTTCACAGGGTGATTATTAACCTATTTATTAGAATTAAAACAATAAAGTTAGATTGTTCTGAAAGAAATTATTCCTGATTTGATTAATTAGTTCCATGATGTGGATAGTTTTGTCAACTCACTTCTATGGTAGAAACTTTCCAGGAATAAAATGAACTAAATATCCAGCTTCAAGATTTAATGGATATATATTTAATGAAATGTTACCACATACAACACATTAGATTAGATATAAGATTTAAATCTGTTCAAACTTATATTAAATTCTAGATTTAAATTTAATTATGTGAAGAATAGATAATTTTAAAAATAGGAGAGGGGGAATAAAAATTTTTAGTACAATTAAAGTTACAAGAGGATTATCAATTACAACATTTGCCTTTAATAGAATATTATCAATAGATACCTTAGCGATACTGGAGAAGACAGTCACCTCCCAAGGTACTCAGCACAAGTAGGTTAACTGTACTGAAGTATCAGGGACATAAATAAGGAGTGAAGTGAGGGTGAAGCCTGGCTTGATTTCTGCAACAACTCGGGAAAACAGGCCATAGATCAAAACAAAAAACATATTGATTGAGAACATCTTCCTTTCCTCCCAAGGGAGCAGGTGGCTGAGGCTAAGCATTTATCCTCATCAGCGGCTTTGTTGATACCTTTATACAATTGCACACAATTTTAATTGAATGCTTAGGTGACAATCACAGCCTGGCTCAGATTTCTTTGTTTGCTTGTATCTTGTCTATGGGAAACAACTGCAACAAGAACTCACTTTCTAAAAAGAACTCACTGTTTTGTTCTTTTCTTCTAAGTTCCCTCATGACTGTTACACTCTCAGGCTTTTCAGCTGATTTTATATTCATGTGTTTGAAAATACAGTTGCTGAAGCAGTATGGTCTGTGCAACCATTATAACATTGTTAAGATGTGATAAACAGAACTCTTTCTGTTGCTACAGTATAAAAAAGATAACTACCATGCAATAAGAGCATTACATTTATTTATCCAGGTTTTGAGTAAAATAAAATTAATTTATTTGTTGGTGGGTTTTTGAAGTAAGCTTGCCAAATAGAAACCCTAAAAGCTATTAGTCAGTGAAAATTACTGAAGCCAGGCATGGACTTTAAACAAAATAAAACAAAAAGATAAACAAACAAAAAGACTACTAAGGAAAATAACTTTAAAAAATGCTTTAATTGCTTTAGTCATTCTTCTACATGCATTTGACATTGTAATCTAGTGTGTGTTTATGGGCATCTCTGAGTATATAATTTTAATAAAATTCTATATGCAAATAAGAGTTATGCTAAAATATAATTTTATTGATATATATGTGCAGATAAGTGAAACATTCATTTCTAAAAATATAATATACAGTACTTGGCATTCCTAAAATTTTAGATGAAATAATATATATTTATATCAATAAATGATATTAAGAATGACTTCTTCTACCATAGATCTTATGTGCTAAGCACTCTGTATACATTATTTGTCCAACAATAGTATAATGAGGTAGGTTGTATTGGAATTGTTTTGCACATGTAGAAACTAAGGATATTACATTACATAATTTCTCTCTATCTTAAAGTAAGTGAGAGAAGCAGACTTTGAATGCTGCCCTGATTAATGCCAAAGCTTGTGTCTGTAACCACTAATTTCCACAGTGTTTGTCCCATTCTTTTACCTTCTATTTCAGGCTCACTTATAAGATGACCACTACTATGACGTTCCTTATTCTTTTGAGGTCGTCATTTTTCTTTAAAACTTCAAATCAAGGTGTTTGTTTAATCCAACCACCATTGACATTGAATCTGACTGGAGTTTTCCCGATGAAATTTTTAAATAGAAAAGAAAAACACACACACTAAAACATAGGAAGCATAAACCTACCAATTATATATTGTGTGGATATCCATGTCTTTGGAGCACCAGAAACCCTTTGCTGCTTCTGTACTCTACCTGAGTAGACAGCTGCCCTTAGGCTTCAAGAAGATAATATATTGTACAAGGTGAATAAATTAGGTCTCTTCTTTCCATGCTAGGCTTTGGGAATCAATTTACTTCTCACTACCTGGAAAAATGTCATAAGGCTCCTCTCAAATTCTATAGCTAGTAAAGAATCCAGAGTCTTAGCCACTCTCCTGGAAGTGCCCCCACATTCTTTTTAAGGTCCAAGAAGCATGAGGAGTCTACTATGGATGACCAGCCTGATGTAATCAATAGGTTCATGCTTGGGTGAGAGCTCACTCACTTTCATAGTGTGAAGTGGGGAGGCAGAAATGCTGCCAGTGGTTACTTTATGTGACTAAACAGATGAGAACCTTGTCAATAAAAAGAATAGAATAGTAATTTTCATAAATGAGTTATTTGCATCTAAAAACTGAAGAAAATTATGTCAGAAAAGCATATCAGAAAAGTATTTTAATTACTCATGGACTAGAAGGTGTAGGTGGTTAGAATACTGCATTTTTTCAATATCGGTGACCAAGGGAAGGCTTACTATGAATCTGCTGAAACTGAAGTTGTAGCGACTATCTATATATGTTTTGCTACTGTTCTCTAAAGCTTGCTGTAGCTGGCTGGACTTTTTACATTTTCAGATTTGATTCAGGTTGTTTCCTTACTTCCTTAGTCTCCTTACATACATTTAGTTTGCTCTGTGTGTGTGTGTGCTCTACAGAGTGCTTGGAGATACAGTGATACATTTGTTAATGTATCTATTAACCAAGTATTTTATTGAGTGTTTACTATGAGCTAGATACTGTTCAGTATATTTCAGGGAATATGAGCAAAATCTATGTCCTTGGTATATATATCCTCCTGAAAGATAGATTTAACAAAGTAAAAAAAAAATTCAGTCAAATGCAGTAAAAAATGTAATAAATTAATGAAGCAGGGTAAACTGATGGATTGTGATGGAATTTGGCTGTAAATAGTTCAGGTAATGGTGATGTTATGCTTAATTTTCAACTTGACTGGCTCATAGAAGGCCCAGGTATTTGGTTAAATATTTTTCTGAGTGTGTCTTTGAAGGTGTTTCCAAATGATATTAACATTTGAATCAGTAGACCAAATAAAACAGATTGGCCAATTGGATGTGGCTGGCTATCATCTCATCTTTTGGGGCCCCAATTAGAACAAAAGGCAGAGAAAAAGCAAATTCTCTCTACCTGTCTAATTGAGATGGACATCATGTTCTCCTGCCTTCAGACTGGGACTTGCACCATTAGTTCTCCAGGATTTTCAGACTTGGACTATAACACACAAGCTCTCCTGGGTCTCCAGCTTGCAAGGCAGATCACAGGACTTTTTAGTTTCTATAATAGATATGTGTTTAAATGTAATAAACCTTTTAGATATAATATGTATCAATAAGATACATATGTATTACATATGTTCAGAAATGTATGTGTAAACACATATATGTATAAAACATGTATGTGAACACATACATCTTGTGTATTGTACATGTGTATATTTATATATATTTTATTGGTTCTGTTTCTCTGGGGAACACTAACTAATACAGATGAGCAAAGAGGTCTCTCACTTAAGTTAATGCAAAAGTCCTGATGAGAGAATAGTGTTGGTGCCTTGAGGAAAGCAGGAAGACCAGCAGGACTGAAGCAAGTAAAGTGGAAGGTGAAAAGTCAGAGAAGATGATGTCCATTCATCGGACAGGATTTGGCTGGTATAGGTGTTAAATGATTAAAATATTATAATTATTGAAAAGTGAATAGATACCCTTATATTTTCAAAATATTGTTGTGGTGATTGTGTGACAAATGAACTCTTGAGAAGCAAGAATGGAAAGATCATGTTAAATAACCCAAGAGTAATGATGATGGCTTAGACTTGAGAGACCATTAAAAGAAGACATTTAGGGCCATAAATTTAAAGGTAGAATTGATAAGTGTGAGTGGAGGATTTTACTTGACATGTAAGAAAAAGTGGAATTAAGGATAAGTTGTAAAATTGTAGTCAACCTCCAAAGCAGGAGGGACACCCATCCAAAATTGGGTTTGGAAGTCCAGACTGATGTTGCCGAATCCATGCTAAAAGGGTATCAAAGTTTTATTGCTTTCATAACTGTGTTCTCTGGACAGAGAAGAGCAGGTCACTCAAGCAAAGTGCAAAATGGCTTGAGAACACCAGGAGAGGAGATTACTCAAGGTTTTACTGTGGTAAGGTATGGGGCCAGGTTAGAGTTCCTGTGAATGATTTGAATCTGTGACCTACACCAAAGAGGGAAGCACCCTGGGTTTCCCCACAAGCAAAAAGGGGGTGGTGGTAAGTCTTAAAAGCTGCCATCAAACATCAAGAATGGAATCAGTCTCCTTGTTAGAAAGATTTGCCTCCGGACAATTCAGTAAATGGTAATGCCATTTCAGGAAAAAGGGAAATCTGAAGAAGTAACATGTAAGCTGAATCCCGAAGGAGTCAGACACCTGGAGAAGGTGCAAATGGTATCTGCAAAGGCATGAGAGTGATTATGAGTTGCTAAGTACAGAGCATTCACTCTACAGAGCTGGGAGTCAAGTGCTCTGCTGTGTGCTTATTTGTGTAAGATGTCTATTTGTTTTACTACATACTCCTTCCTATCTCTCTGTCCATCCCTTTCCACCTTTCCCTTTCATCTGTTATAATTAAAGGTACTGCCAGTTATAATTAAGGGTCTCTGGTAAGAATATGTTATATGTTTAAGAAGCATGGTCCAGTGTGGTGGGCAGATAAGTGAACCAACAATCAAATCACAACAAATGTGAAAATGCTATAGACAACCCTTACAGAATCCCAGAGGATCCTGGATAATTGACACATAATGCTACTTAGACAAATGAGGAATGACAATTCTCAATCCATTCCAGAGGGAACTAACAATCAAGCTAAATTCTGAAGGAATCAGACACCTGGAGATGGTGGAATTTGGTGAAGCTTTCATAGGCAGAACAAACAACATCTGCAAAGTTGTGAGAGTAATTATGAGTTGTTAAGTACAGAGCACTAACTCCATTCATAATAAATAATTTTCAAGTAGTTATAAATATGACTGACTTACTGGTAAGGGATACCATGTGATCTTTATTTAGTTTTTCATAGCAGATCTTTTTAATGATTGCCTAACATTAATTTGGATGGTGAAAATATGTCAAATCTTTTTAGGATCTTAGGATCCAGAACCAACGGGAGCTGCTAGCATGATTTATACATGGAAGTAGAAATATCTGAACCCCTATTATTTGCACTCCAGGATATCTGAAGCATATCTGTACTTTCATTATTGCCACACACAAGACTTTGTATTAACAAAACTCTATTATTTTGGTAGACCTGTACTATTTTGTTCTATTTCTGATTTAATAATCTTTAATAATACTTAGTATTGATTTAAAACAGAATTTTTCTTCTGTTTTATGTACCTTATTATCTGGGTAATGTTAGGTCAACTAAATAGGTTTTAACTCATTCTGAGCTATGTTGGCTCAAGAATTCTGGGATAAAAATCATCCTTGTTTGAAGGAATAGAATCCTTTGTTCAACGAGCAGTGACTGCCATAGTAGGAAGTTGGAGTTTCAATGCTGTGTGTGTGTGTGTGTGTGTGTGTGTGTGTCCTGACTTAAGTGAAATGGTAAAATAAGTAAAATTCATCATTTCACCCTGTTCTTCTATGTCAGTGTCTCTATCCTTCTAACCTATTGTCATTCCTATGCCGACTTTCTAGTCTATATTCAATGTTAGCATAAGCTGGCTGTCATGTAATGTTTAAGATTTAAAAATGTGGTGCACCACCATCCAGAGAGACCTAAAATTGTAGAAGTAACTTTATATGTTGTCTGAATAAAGTGATTTCAAAATATCTACATTGGTTTTTGGCATAGTGACCTTTTCATAATGCTCCCTAGTCATCTGGTAGGTTTCATTCACCAGTTTCCTAATAAGGTTGCCTCTCTCTCCTTGGACTAAGTTTAGAATTCAAAGTTGTCTAATTTCTGGCTTATTTACCCTCATTTCCTTTAATTTCATTTTACTGACCCAGATTCTAGCTCCCATAGGTCTTCTCCATCTTTTATAACTTAATTATGATTTCTATTAGTGCTTTATAATAACTAGCTCAGTCCCTGAACCAACATTGATAATTAATCAGTATCTGTTATTAAACCAGTGATAGTTGATGCTTCCAGGGGTGTAGGAGAGTTCAAATTACCACAAAAATCTCACTGCCCGAACAAGATTGTAACATTTGAAATCTGTTGTTAAATAATTGATGTAAAAAGTATTCTTTATAATGTATAAAATATACTCCTTATCAGCTGTAACTAAAAGATACCAATGGCTCTAATATGGAGTACAATCTGTTCCTCAAGTTACTATGGAAGTAACTTCCTTTGGCATCAAAAGCAAATGTCTACAATCTTAAATAGTATGTCCATGATGCCATCATGTTAGTTTTTCACCCTTCATGTGGTCTTCATTTAATTTTGAAGTAATACTTCAACTGAGTGGAATGACTGAAAAAGAGTATTTATCATGAGGATAATTGGTTAAACTAAAATCTTTTCAAATATCAACTGCTGTTAATAAAATATACTGAAATACTTTACTAAGAAAAAGGCCACCATGTTGTTGACTGAATGAAAGAAAAGAGGCAATAAAGCAGAACAGATTGAACATAAACATCTAAGAGGGAATGATAAATAAAAGATGGGATCAAAGTAGCAACTGTAAACCCAGAATCTAACTTACTTTAAATTTATTCTGAACTTATTTTTGTTGCTTTTGAATTATTTTTTCTTTCTCCTAAAAGTATATTAAAAATGGTTTCTTTATATATACTGACAATGTTATAAGCTAATTTTTAACATACTATTATCAAAATGAGATAGATATTTAGAATAAATATGATTATTGTCTGTCTCCATGCAAACCTAGGTATTTTATTTCTATTAAATAACAATGTTTGGAGAATGCAACTATTTTTAAGTTAATTTTTTTCCTTGAGTACCTTTGTGCATTAACTTTTGATTGGCCCTTCAGAACCTTTCACAATGTTGTATCCTTACAGTTGCAAATTTGTGAAAATCTTATTTCAAAAACAACCAAGGGTATATTGGTTTTATAATCTGGTAATAGAATGTCTAGTTTTACATGCTCAATTTTAATGAAAATGTGTTGAGTGTAAAAAGCCTTTCAAACTGTCACCTTGTATGTCAAACACATGCAGTTACTGTTTGTATATTAAAATCCCTTCTGGCCTGACAGCATGCCTACACTTTTTTTTAATTAGAGTACCCACGTCTTTTCATTCTTTGTCTTTCTGTATCACAGAGGGAACACTCAGAGTTACTATAAGCTCTGACCAGTTCTGGACACTATTAGATCTTTTAAATTATCCAATTATAAACAAGCTGCTTTCATAGATAGTTCCCTTGCTCTCTTTCAGATGCAGTTGCATGTTCCATAATGAGGTAATAGGAAGGGCATTATCATCTATGTCTAGTATAATTCTGAAACAGTCAGGCAATAAGTGGAAGCATCTGCCGCTTTCCTAATTGTGACTAGTGCACAAAAAATAAAAGGAAGAATAGTGAGGGAGAGCTTTTAAGGTCCCATTTCCCACATCAGACACAGAGCATCTGGGATGAGATTACTTTGCAAGCAGTTTGTGATTTCTAACAGCAACATTAAGGAGATTTTTTTATATATGTATATATGTGTGTATATATATGAAATTGGTGTATAAGTTTTGGTGTTCTAGGGTTTGAGCAAATGAACATTCTTCAAGTATATTTGGGGAAGATGTTACAATTGGCCATGATCTAAACACAATGACATGTTTCTTAGTATTGATTTCATATTACTTGGTTGCTCTTTCTATTCTCAAGAATAAGAAAATGATTGAAATTGTAAAAGTTATCATATTGGTGTGTGTTGAAAAGTAACTCCATTACAGAAAAATGAGTGGCTAGTCCTTGGTTGCAAAGCATATATATATAAGTCAATTTTGACTTGGTTAGGCCCAAAGAAGAATTTCTCTTTTTATTGAATAAAATAAATTGATATTTAAAAAACAAAGATATGAAAGGATATCAACAGACTGGATTTATGTGTCTCCCCCCACCAAGAGCTATTGATGAGCTTCCGAGAAGCTAGATTAGCATTTTATATGGAAGCATTATAATTTTAGAAAACAAATAGAAAGTTAAAAGAATACAGAAAGTTGTTGTTGAAGTATATGATGGAAAATTAGATGAATTAAAACCTCAACTTACTATTTCTAAATTAGTAAGGCAAAGAAAAAAGTGATCTGAATAGATACAACCAACATATTCTTTAGAAAAACAAGAGGATGGGAGAGAATGTGAACGTTAGGAAGCACATAATAGAATTTAATATGATACACAGAATTTTGCCACTGTGGTGTGTGGGATAGAATGAATTGGGACTATTATGTAATCCTAGAAACATCTCTTCAGTTAGAAGTCACAAGCCTTTAGAATTAAGAATAAGCCATATAATGGGGAACTAATATATGACCAGGTGGTATTTGAGAACTCATTTGGGATTACCTAATTATAACTTGCCTAACCCTACAGAACCACAATATAATGCAGCCATGGAATGTAATTAATTCAAGAGAAAATATACAATACTGGAGAAGAGAAGGAAGTGAGAAAAGTTAGTATGCATACAGGCATGGCTCGATCAGAGAGAATTCTGACTTTACTGATAAGAGGCTAGCATAACAGGCTTCTAAAATCTAGGGATGGGAAGGGAGGAACAAAGCACCTCTCTCACTTGCAGCATGTTCCAAAAGAGATTTTGATGAACACAAGCACCCTAGAAACTGCAGGCTGTCATCAGAGAAAAGAATTACATCCCTTGGTGCTAAAGCTTGAGAAAGGATCTCACTTGGACAGAATTGCATGCTAATAAATCAAAGTTTTCAAAGCTTTTTTTCTGATGTAAAGAAAGAGTCCGTTTATTTTGGTTTATATATTTTTCAGTTTTGCCAGTGCAAACAGTATGTCAGGTAAATAACAACAACAACAACAAAAATACCAAGTAATTTTGACTTGTGTGCCCTATATTACATGACAAAGACTAAGGCAGTTTCTATAAGAATATAACTATATTAAGTCACTTAGTAATCATAAAAATGCTGTCAAAGGCAAATGATTAGTATTGGTATTAAATATAGTTATTAAGTTTGTAATAGTTACATAATTTACCTGTAATTTTTACTTTGGCGCAACATAAAAATATTAACAGTTTTGAGTAAATAACATGAAGCACATACTAAGCAGTAAATTCAATCACCTTACTCAGGCCTCACAACCATTTGAAATCAAGACTATTAATACACAATTATACCGCATGGTTTACATATGGGAAAATCCAAGATTAGAAAGGTAACTCACTAGTCCAAGAACAATGGAGATGTGTGTCTGTGCTCACCTATGTACATTCAACTTTCTCCTGATTATAAATCCTAATTTCTCACAAGAGTATATGCTTTCCTCCTCAGTCTGTGTACAGTGTGGACTGGAAATATGACTCCAGACACAACCATCAACTTAAAATTGATCATGCATGCAAATAAAGTATAAAATTCTTAAAACATAGGAGTAAATATTTGTGACTTTGGATTAGGGAATTGTTTCTTAGACATAACATCAAAAGCAAAGGCAATGCAATGCAGTCATCCCCTGTACCTGTGGGATACATTTCAAGACTTCCAGTGGATGGATGCATGCCACCGGGGATAATACTGAACTATTCACATACTATGTTTTTTCCTACACACAATACCAATGACGGAGTTCAATTTGTAAATTAGACACTGTAAGAGATTAATGGCACTAATAATAAAATAAAACAATCATAGCATACTGTAATAAAATTTATGTTAATGCATCATTATTAAGTAAAATAATGGTTACTTGAACACAAGCACTGCAATACCAAAAGAATTGACTGATAACCCAGATGGCTACTGTGTGACTAATATGCAGGTAACATGCAGGGTAGCATGGATATGCAGGACAAAAGATGACTCATGTCCCTGACAGGATGAAGTCAGATGATGTGAGATTTCATCACAATTCTCAGAATGGTGTGCAATATATTTTTGAATTACTTATTTCTGGAATTTTTAATTTAATATTTTTCCACCATGATTGAGTATGCCCAGCAAACCATGTAAAGCAAAACCACAGATGAGAAGGGACGTTTGCATGTAATTTTCTTGTGATATCTTTGCCTGGTTTTGGTGTCAGTGAAATTCCAAATAGAATAAGGTAGGAAATATTACTTTTCATTCTATTTTAAGAGCTCATGAAGGGTTAGTGTTAATTCTTCTTTAAATACTTGATAAAATTCATCAGTGCAGCCTTCTGGTTTTGTCATTTTTCTTGTGTGTACTTTTGTGATGACTGCTTCAATCTCTTTTGTTATGTCTACTCAATGGCCAATATCTTCTAAGTCAGTATTGGTAGTTTGTGTTTTTCTAGGAAATTGAACTAAGTTATTTAATGTGTGCTCATTTGTTCATAGTTACTTAATTTGATAATATGTAGTTGTTTTATTCTTTTAAACTTCTTTTCACTTCTCTAAGGTCAATAGTGGTATATGCTATGTGATTCCTGAGATGGACAATTTGAATTATGCTTTAATTTTTATCATTTCCTTTTCTGTGTGTTTTGGTTTAAATTGATTTTATTTTACCTGTGTCTTAAGGTGAAGTTTAGATTACTGATTTAAAATCTTTCTTAATATTAACATTTGCAGCTATAAATTTCAGTTTGAGCATGGTGCTGTCTTCATCTTATAATTTTGAGGACTTAAATTTTCATTTTGTTCATCTCTAAGCATTTTATAATTTACTTTGTGATGTTGACTTGTTGCAAGAGTTATTGAAGTATGCAGTTCAATTTGTGTAGATTTGAGAATATTTCTGTTACTGATTACTGCTTTAATTCCATTGTGGTCAGAAAACACACTTCTTAATTTTTAAATAATTTTAAATATATTTAGACTTGCATTATATACTAGAACACAGTCTGTCCAAGAGAATGTCCATGAGCACTCCTGAAGAAGTTGTATTCTTCTATTGTTGGGTGGAGTATTTCATATATACTTGTTAAGTCTATTTGCTTCTTAGTGTTGTTCAAAAGTAATTTTTCCTTTTTTACCTTCTGGCTACTTGTTCTAATTATTATTGAAAGTATGACATTGACATCTGTAACTATTATTGTTGATCTCTCTATTCCTCTCATTAATTACATCAGTTTTTGCTTCATAAAATTTACCATAATTTAGAGAACCTCATCATTTCTTAAATTCAATAATAAAGATACATTCATTTTAATATAAACATTTACTGTTATCTTAAGCCGAGCCCACAACCTATTCTCCCCAAGGAAGGAAGAAAACAATATCTGGAACATGCACCTGGAGAATGAAGAAAATAGGTAATTATTTGCCAAAAAAAGACATGCAATTTTTTAATGGCCAATTTGCCAAAAATGTTGAAAGACACAGGAGAGAATGGACCCAAATATTTCTAAAATTATACAGCTGGAACAGAAAGTGACATTGTTGTAATGAAAGTAATCCTTGTTACTAACTTTGAACACTTATGAATAAATCTGAGAGAATTAATTCAGCAAACTGATTTTAGGCAAGCTCATTCATTGATTTGGGGCATAAAAAACTTTTCTGAGTATGTCTTCCACAATCCTTTATAAAACAAAGATAAAAATGAAAGTTCAAAATAAAAGGGTGAGTGTTTGGCAACATTGACAATTTTCGGCCTGATGTTTTTGGTTCCAACAGTACCCAAGAAAACCAGAGAACTAAGATGGAGGACGATTCAAAAAAAGGAACATTCATTATTGTGGGAAAAATATTAACTGTTACTGGTTTAGTTCCCTTCACCTTCCTCACTAATGAAGCATTATTTTCAGTGTTCTCTTTCTGACCACCAATAACATTGGGCACTAAAATTTTCAATTATTATTGACTTATTCTGAGGAAAATTAAGCTATATGTGGTCAAAATAGATATACTGTTACGAGACGAACTTGTGAAAACAACATTTATTAAGAAATTGAAAAAGAAGAGAAGCCAGACAAAAAAGTCAAAAGGCTATCAAAATATACCATAGAATATAAAGCGTTATCCTACCTTGTCTGTCTCTTTTGTGCCGTTTTTCCACTTAGGGGCTATTATGTGAAGTACAAAGTTTCAGTACAGATAGACCATCATGAATTGTCCTAAGAACTTGGTCTATATTTGACATATTGTACTTGAGCCAAATTTTTCCAAAGTTACTTAAGAAAGCGGTTATATACCAAGGTAAAGGAGGGGCAGAATTGAAAACAATAATGGTCTTGAAGATAAAATAAATATTTTATTTTATATTTTAACAGAAATATTCATCAAGAGATTATGTTTGAAGTGTTTGGAGTAAATCAGGGGGTGATATCTAAGATGGTTAAGGTAAATTATTCATCTGGAACAGCAGAAAAGAAATAATCATATACTAATCCAGAGCAAAGTATTTACATAAACTATTAGGACAAATATAGGCATCAAAGATATGAATGGTATTGGATTACTGAAAAAGATAAGAAGAGTTTATTCTGGTGGACTGTGGAGACAAAATATAGACACAATAGAAAATATGAGAAAATATCTGAGAAAAAGAAATTATTGCAATGACAGTGAGAAATAAGGAAATTATATAAAGAAGAAGTACACTAGCAAAGTAGGGTGGTTTGAAAGCAGTGCATAAATAGATGGAAATCATAGGAAGTACATTTGCACTAGCACATAAAGGTGGTTTCAAAGCAAAATTGTTTTCATCCCAACTAACATAAAACAAGACTAATTGTGTGATGTTGGAGGCATACCTTGGATGACAGGCTGAATAGACCTGTAAAGAGGTCAGGCTGAGAGGTCAGGAAAGGGCCCTATAACCAGTTAGTGTAATCAGGTTTGTCCTGCAGCACAAGTTCACAGGTTAGATTAGGACAGTTTAGAAACCAGAGAAGAGAATATTTTACAGAGAAATCCAGCAGCTTTCAAAGGTGCATTACATAGGTAATCAAAGACTAGTAAATATTTGGCAGTGAAAGCTATATATCTAAAGAAATGGAAGAAGAAATAGGATGGTACTAATATTTCAAGTACAAATGTTCAGGCAATACAATTAATCTTGATTATCAGCTCAATTAAAACAATCTTTTTTAAATTTTATTTATTTATTTTTAGAGCAAGGGGAAGGGAGGGAGAAAGAGAAGGAGAGAAACATGCCTGCAACCCAGGCATGAGCCCAGACTGGGAATTGAACCTGTGACCCTCTGGTTTGCAGGCCTGTGCTCAATCCACTGAGCCACACCAGTCTGAGCAATTGAAACAATATTAAAGGGATAGAATATATTCGAACAGTTTGTAAAATGTAATGTGTTCAGCATGGTTGGTTTTCACATCTGACCTTACCACTTCCTAGAGTTATGAACTTGGGTAAATGAATAATACCTACTTCTAAGAGTTTGTGCAAAAATTAAACAAAAATATTTATGTAAAGTGTATAGATTGCTGTCCTGCACATAACACACACTTAGGAAAAGCTAGCTGATATAATTATGGTTATTTATAAAAGATCACTGCATGTAGAAATCAGGATTTATTTTGGGAATTTTTAGCTTTAGTGTTTTTCAACACAAATATAAAAGCTTAGTTGAATAAGGTAGTAAGTATTTTTTGCTAAAGCAGTTTCAGTTGTATTTTTTAAACCACATTGCACTGCACACTGTTAATACATTCTTTTAAAAACGATCTAAAACAAGTAGAGGAATTGTGTCTACAATTCAAAGTAATACATCTGGCAGTCTTGCTATCTCATTCATTTTCTTTAATATTCTGTAGAACACAGGCAAGTAGACTTTATCTAAAGGTAATTAAAAAAATGTATACCCCATATTTATAATTTTAGAATGTTGGTCTTGGTATTTAAATGAAATGCTGAAGTTCTTGAATTAAACCTTTTTTTTAATTATGATACTTTTAGCTTTTAAGTACACAGTGTGTACTAAAAGAGGTTTGTTAAATAAATATTCTTTTTTAAAGGGGAGATAAAAATAAGTACCTTGAAGAAAAACAATCAGGCAACCATATTAATAGTGCAACATTTTGGCAGGATAAAGACACGGATCAGGTTGCTTGCAGAGAGATGGCTAAGGGAAAACAGGTGTGAGAGTCCCTTGAAAGATAAATAGATGACTGTGATCTGATGACAGTTTCAATATATAAGGGTTAGAGAGGCACAAGTCAAAATGCCTCAGCAGTGTGAAGCAGAGATGACTAAACAAAGAAATTGTTAGCATAAATGGAAATCTCAAAAAAGTGATCTACTTTGGCCAGATACAGTAGGTTTTTTAACCAGATTATTTGAATTTTCTAGTTCCTACTGTTACAGGATGCAGTCAAAAGGGGTCCCCAAATAGGGGTTTGGAATGGGGTCCAGAACTCAAGATGTTCAGAAAGATATATAAGAGGTCCTCACCCCTTCCCCCACAGGTGTGAGTTGGGGGAAGGGACACATGGAGCAAGGCCATTGAGAGCTGTTTTGCACAGCAACAGCTTTTCAGCTAACCTCTGACATAGTCATTTAACATATCTATAACCTTTAACTGGTTTCATAGATATGTTAAATAGCTGTGGCCATGCTCTGAGCCAGGGGGATGGAAGTAACTTCCCCCAACATGTAACTGGGAGTCAGGTCCCCTGAGTTATAGTGCCTGCGTGGGAGCTTGGAGAAGATTGGCTCCATGACATGGGGCCACACCTTCCCAGACCCACTATGGCAGCCCAGTAAAGCTGGAAGGATGCTGGAGTGCTGGTAAGTGTAGCCAATTGTGGGAGGAGTTGGAAATGGGGCTGCAGAGGAAGATTGGAGTGGGGATTTAAAACCCAGATGCAGCAGCTGTTAGAGAGGAGCACGTGGCTGTGGCAGTGAAAAGAGGACCATGCAGATGTGGCAGTGCAGGGAACCCTGTGGCTGTGGCAATAGAAGAGAGAGCCACATGCTTCTGGAAGAGTGGGGACCCCTGCAGCTTTAGTAGGGAGAACCACCATGAGGCTTCAGCAGAGAATCACCACTTGGCTCTGGCAGAGTGGCGACCCTCCATTCCCGCAGCTTTAGTGGAGAGGGGACCATGCAGCTTTGGGGTGTACCCTTTGGCCAGGTGACCTGAGAAGCAGGAGAGACTTTGCCTGGAAGAAGGGTGAAAGAACTCTTGCCAGTAGGCCATAAGAAGATGCCACATGGCTTTGAATTAATTGGAGATCAGTGACGTAGCTGATGGTGCCAGCGGCCTCAAACATGGAGGTTTGTTTCTTTCTGGAGTTACGGTACCCCAAATTAGGACAGAGGGAGAAGGAAGCACTGTGGGCATCCGAGGGTGTCCAAAAAGGGCTTTGATATTTTGATGAAGATCTTAGGTTACCAGCTTAAATCTGTATAGCATTAAATAAACATTTCCTTTCCTTTTCACAAATCACTGGCATTGAGAGACATCTTTCCTATTGGCAATGGACAATTGAACCTAGTGGGGGGTCCTTTCGGTAATTGTATATCATGCCCCCCCCCACCCCCACCCCACCCCCCCCGCCCCCTGTGTGTGTGTTCTGTAACAGTTTTTAGCGTCCCTGGGTGGGCCAATAATTCCCACCCCTGTCTGCTCTGTAACACTATGACTAATTCATTCTTTTAGGAGCAATGATCTTTATTTCAGATTTACAATCAACACAAGAGACAAAACAGGATTCAAGTAGTACTGAATTTGCTTAGTTTAGGAAGGACTCTGGACAGAATATATAGAACATTCCCATCTAAAGTATAATGAAGGTGTTATGATCCCAGGCACGTCCTTGAATGCCTCAGTACTTTGGTAGTCCAGACATTTGTATTCAGACAAGTGTATTCAACCTCAACTTACAAGAGCCAGCTCCAAGTCTATTTATATTGATACACAGTTACCTATGTAGCCTCCCAAAGGTGTACATGATGGTGTTCATTCTTTTGTGCTTCTACAGCTCATCAGTATTTGTCACATAGTGCTTTAAAAACAATTTCAAAAATAGATGCATGAATTCAATCTACATCATGCTCAGATGGACTCATATCTTGGAACTAGTATTAATTAGTTCCTAAAAATGTTTAAATTAATGTTACAAGTGTATTTAATCAAGAAGTACATTCTCATGCTTCTTTTTGATTAGAGGAAAGGCCACATAACAAGCCATTTACTTTTTCACCCTACTTTCCATTTTTAGAGGCTGAGCAATCATGCTTTGGATTTCCTTGATCTTTTACTTAAATACTTTTAGTTCATCTTCCTGAAGCCTATATTTGGATCATATAGGCTTTTATATTAACCCCTTTATGAAATGTCATTTAATTGTACCACTTACCGTATTCTTAGTTTTAAACAAACAGATTTGAACCTAATCATTATTATTATTTTGGGTTATTTGAAGTGCATTTTTTCAAAAGTCAGCTACTACTCTTAATATGTAAAATCAATTTACCACATTTTTCATGTATAATATGCACTTTTTGCCCACATTTTTGAGGGAAAAATAAAGATGCACATTGCACATGGGTAGTACTAATTCTGTGTCTATAAAAATGTTTTTAATTATTTTATTTATGCTTATTCATTAAAAGTGTAAGTCTGGAAGGCCATAATAATATCTGTACGTTCAAAAATAAATGATAAAATGCCTTTATAATACAAAAAAACAAGTATCTAAATATAAATAAATTAAATATTTATTTAAAAATAAATGAAAGACTTTTTTTCTGAAAGTTTGGGCCCAAGACATGGGTGCACATTATTCATGGAAAATATGGTATTCTTTCTGAAGAGTGTGTGTGTGTGCATGTGAGTTCATGTGTATATGTTGAGAGAGAGAGAGAGAGAGACAGAGAGACAGACAGACAGACAGAGATTCTCTTGGGATACTGCCTGTATGACTTTCCCTCTAGGAGATCAGGCCAACCTAGTTTGAGATCAAGTTCTGGGACCTTGGATGAAGGGAAAAGGTAGTGAACACCTAGGCCCAAGAAGCCTCTGTGTGGATAGGAGAGTATGCAGAGGACAGCAACCTGCACTTCAAAGACAAAAGGGCATGAAGACATTCCCACCAGTATAGTGGAGCAGCCTAGAGAGCAAGTAGGAATTTTCTGGGCACACTACTATACTGACTAGTCTCTAAACATTTATAGCACTCTTTTCCTTATATACAGTGAGGGCAGTGTGGATATAGTTGCCATTTACTTCATATACATGGTATAGCTATAACCAATTTTAAAATGTTAGTAAAGGTATTTCCTTGACTCCTACAAGCATCCACTCTCCTCCCATGCCCTTTTGCCTGGGACTTTGCTCCAGCACTACACGCAGTGCCCATTCTGATAGCTTACTTTTATCGTATTTTACTTTTTCCTTTCATCTTTATTGAGGCATATTTAGCAAATAAATATTGTTTATATTTAATCTAACAATATGATGGTTTGATACATGTATTTTACATTGTAAAATGAATACCACAATCAAGTTAAATCACACAGCAATCATCTCACATAGCTACCTTCATGCGTGTGCCTGTGTGTGTGATCCCATCGTATTTTGAATATCACCCCTGGAAGGTGTTCCAAAGGGACCGGCTTTGCAGATTACTGTCTCTCTAATGTGTCTCACCCCTGTTCCATTTGCACTTTCCACTGCAGCTCACCATGCTTTGTTGTCATCTTCTCTTTTTTGGCATGAAGTGTCAGTGTCCTTCAGACTCTGGTCCCAGTGTTTGCTCGTACTTGGTTCTACAGACATTATTCCTGGACCTCAATCATCCTAAACTCTGTTTTTTTGTTTGTTTGTTTGTTTGTTTATGTATCTGCTACTACTAAATTATAAAGGTAGTCTAACCTTAAATGAGAGAAAATGTCAGATGCAGAAGCAACAAAATTTAAGAAAGAGCAGTGCAGTGCACATATAAGGAAGGTATTAATGTGGCATTTCAAACTTATTGGAAATCTATCCAATCCAATTGTATTTCATAAAAATAAACTAATATACAAATGAATGTTTTCCTTGTAATAACCTGATTATTTATGTAAATTAGGTTTGATTCAGGGGTAGAGGGCATTGAATGTTTCCTGAGATATACCTTTATGGATCTCAGACATTATAAACTGCTCTGAGTTAATATACCTCAGTCTGGCTCTAGATGAGTCAGGGTAATTATAAGTCAATGTCAATTTGCTGCATTCTCTATAAATAGAAGCACCTACCACAGCATCACGAATACCTCTTCTTGTCATCAGGGACCTCAGACTCTCCGTAATTTGGATGGCCTCCAGAATGTTGCCATTTTCAAGATATTTTCTTAAGATAGGTTGGATTTACAGTTCTAAATTGGACAGGCAAAAGTTATTAGGCAGTATTTTTTAAAACACAGTTCTTATAACTTCTCTTTTAATGCATTCTTCCCTGTAATACTGAAAGCTTTTATTGATGATCCTAATAATGTTCTCTATGTACTGGTTTAGAGAAAAGCCAAGAACACCCTCAAATCAAATAGATGGGATGCTATGGGTAGATACTTGTACTTTTCAGCCATGAATGTGACTTTCTTCCACCTGTTATATTAAAAGGTAAACACTCTTTGAGACCTCTTCTTTTGTCCATTATGGACCAAATGTAAGAATCACATGATTATGTAAAATCTTTCTTGAAAACTGAAGAGCCAAGAATAATGTAGCCCTCTCTATCTATTATAATCTCACAGTCCCTTGTTGGCTCTAGGGCAGCTGTTTTTAATAGTAATGGCAAGGTTTCTACTGAGTCTGAAGTCTTCATTTGCTGAAATCACTAACACAGTAGGTAACTACATTAAGCCATCTTACTAAACAACAAATTAGATTCCAGAGGCCAGGCTTACTGAGAAAAACACTTCTCCCTCACTTCATCTCCTTGTAGCTCACAAAAACAACTAAAGACCTAGTTGGCCTAATTTTTATAATACTGTTTTTCGTACTGGATAAACCATCTGGCCCTGACTTAATCGGGTTGGAATCTTTTAATACAGATTGCATCCCATCTTTGCTGGATGTGGGTGACTTCCTCTAGTGTTTGGTTTGGACCAAGGAGTAAAATGTCTCTGTTTACTTTCAGTATGGAGAATCACCTTCATGCTTTTTCAGCTTAGCTTCAATTACAATATTTACTTTTGATTAACTAAATAAGTAATGACCAATGAAAGCTTTACATTAATTGGCCTTTCTACTTTTGTTTTATTCTATAAATTAAAAAAATTAGATTCATTTTTTATCTTAGGCAACTGCAATTATAACCTCAGCTGATATTTTTAAAGGTAACTCATTGAATTCTGTAATTTTTGAGAATTGTATTTCCTGCACACCGCAAATGAGCTCTTTTTAATTTATTTTCCCTCAAAACATCATTGTCCTCAGTGTTAGTCTTCATATTTAAAGGCACTGTTCATTGGCTCTTTGGTTTCTAACCAATAGTATTATCGGGACAGAATTGTCAAAGGATGTTTGCATATGCTAACTCATAAGTAGCATGCCTTTCTTCTTGCTTTTTGTTTGTTTTCTTGTTCTGCTTCTAAACATGACCTGATAATTCTTTACTTTTTTTTAAGTTTATGTACATTTGTTTATCAAAGACTTCTTTCCACAGAGTGCTGTATTCAAAGAGGTGTAAAATAAAAATACAGTAATGGTTATTTCATTGAGGAAGTGCTTCTAGCTCAACATAGTGTCAAGGATTTAAAAAAGAAGATGGGAAAAAATTGAGAGAGAGAGAGAGAGGAGAAAAATGTACACAAATGACTGTGACACATTTATAATGAAAATAAATTCAATCCTGTGTTGTTTTTGTGGTTGTGTGTGTGTGTGTGTGTGTATGTGTACATGCATACATGTATGCAAACATTATATATATATAACACTGATTGAATAGAGTTCATTTAAACATGTTATGGTTTCAATGATTCTGGAGTTACTTATATAGCATCACTATTTTTGTTGTTGTTGTTGTTTATGCTATTACAGTTGTCCTCACTTTTTCTTTTTCTCTTTTTAAGATTTTATATTGATTTATTTATTTTTGGAGAGGGGGAGGTAGGGAGAGAAACATTAACATGAGTTTGCCTCTCATATGCCCCCAACTGGGGACCTGGCTCACAACCCAGGCATGTGCCCTAGACTGGAAATCAAACCAGCAACTCTTTGGTTCCCAGGCTGTCACTCAATCCACTGAGCCACACCAGCCAAGGCAGTCCCAGTTTTCTCTCACTTTCTCTCCTCCACATGACCCCACCCTCTCCCCTCCCTAAGTTAATCCCCATATTGTTCTTTCCCATGTCCACGGGTCATGCATTAATGGTCTTTGGTTAATCCCTTCACCATCTTTCACCCAGTTCCTCTTACCTCCTCTCTGGGAGCTGTTAGTCTGTTTCATGTATCTATGCTTCTATTTCTATTTTGTTCCTTAGTTTATTGTGATCATTAAATTCATATACAAGTGAAATCATGTGGTATTTTTCATTCACTAATTGGTTTATTTCGCTTAACATAATATTCTCCAGGTCCATCCATGTTGTTGCAGAAGGTAAGATTTCCTTCCTTTTTATAACCAAGTAGTGTTCTATTGTGTAAATGTACCGCAGCTTTTTTATCCACTCATCTGCTGATGAGCACTTAAGCTGCTTCAAGATCTTGGCCACTGTAAATAATGCTTCTATGAACACAGGTGTGCATATCATCTTTGTATTGCTGTTTTGGGATTCTTAGGAAATCTCAGATATTTCACATAGCGATATTTTGCAAAATATATCTCCTAGGGCAATGGAATCAAAGGGGAAAATAAACAAGTGGGACTACATTGAACTAAATAGCTTCTGCACAGCTAACAAAACTATTAGCAAAATTAAAAGGAAATCCGTTGTATTAGATACCATCTTTGCCAATGATACATCTGATAAGAATTTAATCTCCAAAATATATAGTCACAAGCATGTAATACCAGATTACAATGAGAAAAGAGAACAAAAATTGGAATAACATAAAAATGGAAAATAAATCAGTGCATGTCATTGCATGGCTAGTACACATTCTCAGAATCCAGGCTATTGTCTTCCTCTGTCTTATAGCCCAAATCTACTGTATACTTTTTATATGCACAATCTAACAGCATGATTTACTTGGTCAATATATACCTAGGTATAAAATAGATATAAGCGAATTATAACATTTTTGACCTATAACAGAAAAATCTCTAGGTCTAGCTGGAAAAAAAATCTGACTTCTGTCATAATTGCAAATCACTGGTCTTTTTATCCAGTTTTCAAACCTAAGACAGTACAAATACCCATGAATGGGAGCCCATGTCTCCTTCAGAAAGGATGCTGCACTATTGACAGGAGTGTGCACTATATTGCTCCTCCAATCCTTCCCTAAGGGGCAATAGCCTCTATATAGGATATCTCTGCATGAGAAAACAGAACACCCACTTATTTTATGTATTACAAGACAATGTCTATAAATCAAACTTAATTATCAGGAACCCCAGATGACACCAGGGTCTACCAGTCAAAATGGGGATTTCTACTGACCAAGTCAAAAATTACTTAATGGCCCAAATTCAGAGATCAGTAAATGCGCTGGCATGGCAGACATTACATGACTATGTGCCTCATCACTAAATGGCAGATATGCATGATAATCATTGTTTAAGTAGGACTCATTGTTTTGAAAACCATTATGATAGAGACAATCAATTAAGAACCTCTAGAATGTGTTCTTTGTTTATAAGATTGCAAATCAAATAAATAATGTAAAAGTGGTCATTCCCATCACAGGTCCAGTTGACTTGCTCCTAGGACTCTGAAGAAAGAAGAAGGATCTTGAAGAATTACTAAGGATTATCATACATTTATTCAGAGATTACTTCAGTTGCAGTTGATGTCCTAGATGGTACATGTTTACTGGAATATACCTATACAACCTCTGATACCTGGGATGAAGTAATTCCATGATGTATACATTTTTCACCAAACTGGGAAGTCTCAACCACAACACTATTGATATTTGGGCTGAATGATGCTTTGTGTTTGTGTGTGTGTGTATGTGTGTGTGTAGCTGTCCTGTGCATTTTGGGATTTTTATCAGTATTCTTGGCATCTAGCATCAGATGCCAATACCACCCCTCCCAGTTGTAACAACAAAAATTTTCTCTAGGTATTGTCAAATGTCCCTTTGGAGAAAAAAAGTCACCCCATTGAGAGCCAAGAATTCATATCATTTTGCAAGGTTCACCAAAATAGAGTATTTCACCTTATGAAAATAACTTGTTAGTTTTATTTATCAACGTGAAAGTTTCACAGAGTGTCTGGCTATTTGGTTACACATTATCTTGGGTGTGTCCGTGAGGTTAGTTTTGAAATGATTAACATTTGAATACCTAGATTGAGTGAAGCAGATCACCCTCCCTAATCTGGGTCTCATTCAATCAGTTGATAGCCTAAATAGAGCATCAAGGCTGACCCTCCAGCACATAAGGGGGAATTCTTGCCTAACTGCTTTGAGCTGGATCATTAGTCTTTCTGGTTTCCAGACTTGAACTGAAATATCAGCTCTCTTTCATGTTTGAGCTTGCTGGAATTTGGACTAGAACTTACATAGTTAGCTTTCCTAATTCTCAGGCCTTCAGACTGGTACCTGAAGTATATATTAGCTCTTTTGGATCATCCACTTGCCCACTGAAGATATGCAAATGTTGGGATGTTTCCTCCTCTGTAATTGTGTGAGACAATTGAATGAGTGATGCGTGGGTCACCAGCCAGCAGTGATCATAGAATGCTGTGGATGGCTCGACAAAAACACGCGAGAAAAAAAATGCACAGAGACAGACTAGTTTCTGTGGAGAAGTAGGGACAGAATGGCCACTCCGTCTAGTGGGGAGCGCACCGATTTACCATCCATACCTGCTTTTATTGGGCTCATTTTGCATAATAATTCAGGTAAAGTACAGTACTCATTAGGGGGAAGTAAGGAACCATAGAAAACCAAGAACTCTGCCCATCTATTTTGAGTCGGGTCAAAGAGCTGTAAGACTTTGAGGAACAAACTAACTTCCTCCTTGGACCCCTCTCATTCAACTGAGAGCATTCTAAACAAAGCAGGTTTCACGGTAATTTACATATTCTTTCTTAGGCCTGATCACCCGGGGAATCCGCCCTTTTCAGCACAGAGCTGCACCACCCTGTCATTGTTTCAGGCTTAGGTGGAGCAAGGGAACTAAGGCAACCAAGAGATAAGGAGATTTCCTCTCAGACGATGAGAACTCAGGCTATATCACAGCCGAGGAGCAAGGGTCCATCACCCCCTTTTGCTGTAGCCCCCAAAGCCCTTCTTTTGGGGGCCTCCCAAGTGATCGTGCCTGTCTTAGGTCGTTCCCCCCTTGGGGAATCTTACCCATCTTTGGCTAACCGACCAAGCTTTTTGGGGTTCAGTTATGAATAAAGCAGCAGAAGCAGCATTCCTGCCAGGGAGATAAGCTTTTGTCTCCTTGCTGGTTTACAGTTCCAAGGGCGTTCCCTTAGCCTTAGCCTAGGTGGGGGTTTCAGCTTCTGATACCAGTCAGGGTGGTTCCCAACAAATGAGCACACATCAAGGGAATTCAAAGGTGTTACTGTCTACCCCGAAAACCGTAAGCCACTCATTGTGAAGAACAGTGTAGTAGCCAACTGAAGATTCAGTTACGTTTCCAACTCGGAGAGAGCATACTGAAATAGAGTGGTTCGTTTACTGCAGGCATGATTTATGCTTCCAGCCAGTGACAATTATCACTCTTTCACAAAAGGAAATGTAAAGAGGAAGGGCAATGAAATAGATGATGTAATAGATCACTTAAATGATTATAGCTATGCTGATAGCAAATACTATAAGAAAAAAAAAGTTGATTATTCTTGAAAAAGCGAAAAGCAGTGCATAAAACAAAATGAAATCATAGTAAACAGCTTGGCACTGTGGTTAACAGTAAATTCAGAAATTGTGAAAAATGTAAACATTGATTATTCTTTCATAAAAATAAATAAATGAACCTGGAGGGTAGTGGAGGAGGATGGTAGGAAATAAAAGAAACTAAATCCTCTATAACGAAGTCAATATAATCTTTCTAAAATTGGCAAACCATGAAATAACATTATAAACATGTTATCTAGAAATGGAGAATTTCTAATAAAAAATGAATAGTAATACCCTCTTGGAAGCAGGACTGGAGGGTAGAAAGAGAAAATAAGGAATTTTTGTGTTATAATTACTATTTGATTTAATCATAAAACTATGTGAGTTTGTCCCTTTGCTTAAAAATGTCATAAATATTAATAAATGGTCTGTGTGCTTCAGTCAGCATTAGGAATCGATCTTCTTTCTCTTCTCTCAGTTCCACTTGTTGATATAACTGCTAGCCAAGCTCACTGTAGACTGCTTATCTGTCAGTACTAGGAATGCACAGTAGGCGTCTGGGCTTGATATCAGTCTCCAGAGCCCGGGACTGGGATGGGCCTGAACACATGGGCAGGCTCTCAGCCCCAATTTTGTTCACCTGAACTTCAAAGAAGCCACATCTGAAATAACTAATTAATGAGTATTAGCAGATTCTGGTCATCAAATGCAGTTTAGTATTTAAGGATAATGAAATCACGTCAGTCTCTCTGTTATCATTATCTTTCCTCTTGACTCTAGGGTCATCCAAAGTACTTTATTTCTTTCAAAATAGAAAATACAAATCAAAAGCGCACCCGTGAAAATTAGAGACAATGAACATATGTGGAGGTTAGGGTGGAGGGCAGATTGAGTTCACATAGTCTGAAAGTCCTACTATTATATAATCACCTTTAAATATCTGTAGAACTTATCAGTGCTGTATGCTTTAACTCAGTCTTTGTCACTCTCACCAGGATCATGGTAAAGCCACACAATTGGCTTTAATGCCTTCTATAAGTCTTCCATAATCCTTTCAGGGAGATCTTCTTAAGAAGCATATGACATAATACGTAATCCTTATTTAAAAACCTGAAATCCTTCATATTGCCATAGGATGTTGTCTAGCATATTAGCTTGGAAAAATATATCTGATTTATTTCATTTTTCTATCTAACTTACCTTTTACTATTTTCTCACCTATGTTCAATAATATAGCTTGAATATTTCATTTTCTTTTTTAGTTAACATTCAGGCTGAGGCATTTTGTTTGTGCCATCAGTTTTCCTGAGTCAAAAGAAACTTGGATGCTTAAGATACAAATTTTAAAAACAAAACAACTTGAGGCACCTCTTGACTGTTTTTAATTCTTCTGTTTATACTAAAATATGCAAAGTCTTGACTGCCTCCATGTTGGACTCTCCCCTTCATGCTAGCTCACGTGCCACATGTGGACAGCCTCTCTGATACAGATCTCTGCAACTAAACACCTGCAGAAGTCTCCTTTCGTGTTTCGTATTCTCATCCCTTTTCACCTCAACCACCCAGTGTCCATAGATTTATACTCGATTCTTTTTTACTTTCTGCTCCATGCCTATTACTCCAGCTTAATCTTCATCTTGCACTTTATTTTCCAGCTATATTAAGTTACTTGTCTTTGCCTATGCTGTTTCCCTGTGTCATGTACTTTCTTTTCTGCATATTTCACTTAGTTAACAGTTGTTAACCCTTTGGCACCTCCGTTCTCCCTGACTGCTTGTGATTTAGTGGGGACCTTTTTAATGTGTTTTAATATTAGCTTAAGTCTCCCATTGTAGTGATGTTATATTATTTTTTAATATTTGCTTTGTGTAGTGAGAGCTTCCTTCTACTTGTTAATTACAAATTAAAACAGCCTAATGCTGGACCTTTTGTCTTCTAAATATGCGGGTCTGGCACAAATAATGCCCATTTTTATTACAAAATCTTTTATTACAAAATCATAAGCATGCAATTCTGTAACATAACAATATCACACTCAAGCACACTATCTGACACTTCAGGTGAAATGTTCAAATTAAAACTATAGATTATTACACCCATATTATTACCCTACCAACCACAATCAAGCAGGTGTTACCTCTGCCAGACCCTGTATTCCTGAGTAATGTAACACAAGTATTTGTCAACTATGAATAATAAAAAAAGTTTTATCAGAGGAGAGGGGAAACAGAGGCATGACAATAAGAGTCAGACTGCTGCCTGAGTGGCAGGCACCTAAGCAAATGCCACCTCTACCCAGATGTGCACTCTCCCTCCTGGGCTGAATTGGGCCATCCTGTATCCTCAGGTTTGGTTTGCTTCATGAGTTAATCAGCTTCTGGGGAAGAGCAGTTTCCCTTGGCATTTCCTACAAAATCCATTTACAAACTAGATCAACAGACCATTTTCAGAATAAAGGAGTGCATGGTACAAACGAAAAGCATTATTATTTCTGGTCTATTTTAAATTTTCTATTAACACATATAGCTTCAGTCCCTACAACTTTTCTTCCTCTTCCCTGAAAATGAAATGCCATATTCCTCAAAAGACCATCACTGAATAACATCATCTAGTTAAAAAGAAAAAAATAATATTTGGCATAAAGGTATTTGAACATTTGTTATTTTTTAAAAATGTAAAATAGTGTTACTCTTCTTTTTTTTTGTTTTGAAAATACATTTTCATAAAAACATGCTATTCATGGTAATCAGTAGTATTTATTGTTATTTTAAGATCAATTAATAAATATGTAAAAAAATATGCTACTACACCCAACACATCCAGGTATGCATGGGGCTACCAGAAGCTCAAAGACACAACAAAGGGTCCTTCCCTAGAGGTTTCAGAGGCAGCAAGGCCCTGCCAACACCTTCATTTCAGATTCCTAAGACCTTTGAGACAATACGTATCTGCTGTTTTGAACTGTCAGTTTGTAGTACTTTATTATGGGAGCCCTAGCAGACTAATTCACCTGGCAATATAAACTCTGGTCTATCCAGCTTTAGCATTTTAGTGACTTTTCCAACCCTTAGGTAAATAAAACTATCCCTTTCATCATTTAAAAAAATCTGTTTTATTTCTTTGTGTCAAATACTCCTCTCTTTACCTTATTTGACCTCACTTTTGTCTCACAAATTATGTTATTCATCAAGATGTGGCTTGTTTGATTTTAATAGCTTCTTTTAGGGAGTTTCATAGCAGTAGTAAAATAATGACTTTTCGAATGTATGACACCCAGTGGATTACAACAGGGAAAGAGATGGCATTTGTACTGTGCTGGGCTGACCACCATAAACTCACCTGACCCTGAGTCCTGCAACTCAGTCTCACAGTTTAGACCACCTGATTTACTCTTGGTATATGCAATTATTTTGGTGGTGTGCTGAAAAGTGAAAAAGTGGGGAAGAAAATGGTTCTAAAGTATTATAATTCATAAAATGCCAGGTATTCAATTTCTAAATCCCGAGGATGTCCCCTTTGAGATGTAAACTGTTATAATCAGCACTAATAAACTGTTATAATCAGTACTTTATTTGTAAATGGTTCTTGTCTAACCTCTTTTGGCATAATTCAGCTGTAGACAATACATAAAAATGGATCACACTTATATTAATAGTCAGCTCACTTTATATATGCGAACCACTATTTCACCTAACTATTTCACATTCACTAAGACTTCGATACACTGTATCTTGAAACATATTTTTAAATTTTTTACAGGTAGTATGATAGCAATATTTCTCAGATTTATTGTGAGCTCTTTTAAATCCATTAAACCAATTGGTGTGGGATAGTTTGGCTCCTAAATTATGCTAACATTGTCTGAATATAGGATTCTCTAAAGAATTAAAGATGCTACATATTTTGTAGATATTAAGTTTTTATGTACTATATCTTACCACTTTTTTAACTCTATAAAAATGGCCTCTAATAAAAAGACTATAATGACAGAGTTATTCTTGAGGTCAATGGAAATATTCTGGTACTATTATAGCCCTTAGTTTAATTATTTATAAGGCCACAAAAATTTTATTTAGAGCAGAGGAAATTGATTTTATAGTGTGGCATGTTAACAATCAAGTATTATCATTTGTAAACCTCAGGCAACATTTCACATTAGCAATGAACCATGCCTTTAGGTGAACAACATTGCCTTTAATAGCACTTATTAGCACAACCAAGGTAGATGTAGGCTAACATTTGTCAGGAAAATAGATCTTGTGTATGAAGTCATGATTATTCATTTTAGTAATGTCACTTTTGTATACCCATATTATAAATGACCTTTCATTTAGGGATTAATTATCTTATGCCTTGGCATTTTTGTGTTTGTTTCTATTTTCCTCTGTTACTACTAAATGCTGATGGCTGCCTCCTTTGGTTCAATATTCTTGTAAGAATGTGTCAGAGAACAGCTTAGTACAAAGCTACATGACATATTAGTATCCCTATGAGAATAAGCAGCATATTGGTTAAGGGCTAGAAAAGGCAGGGTACTTTGTGATTTCTGCCACTTAGAATATATGAATTATAGTGAAACAGGGACATCTGGTGTAGGATAAGGATACAGAACTTAGTGCAGAAACAAGATAGACTAAGGTGCCTAAAAATTATACTTGGATGCATTAAAATTTTGTGCATATACAGCACAGAAATTTTACTCCCTAAAATCTTAAGCTCAATTTCAGGTATGTATTCTAAAGTATTTTAGAATAAAATATATGAAATACATAAAAATATGATTGAGGGTTTAGACAGATATATCATAAAGCACACATCAAAATCCAAGAGTTATAGAAAAGATTGTAGGTATATGATATATTCTATGAATAATTCTTTTATTATTTTTGGATATATGGAAGTTTTATAGTAAAATATTTGGAAAAAATGAATACAAAAGTTGCTGTTAGGAATAAAAGTAACTTCTGTTGAGAACACAAATACTCAAGAATACCAAAAACTAGGTATAACTCATGTACATATAAAATGGTTTTTAAAGATTATTTACTACTTTTTCTTTTTAACATGACTATAATGTTTTTGTCTCAGTTGATCCAATATCTTCTGACATCACATAACAAACTAAAGTTATGCTGTTAATTATATGCTTTTCTGCTATTAGTATACAATGAATTTTACTTCATTAAGAGTAGGAATGAATAGAAAAAATTGTACATTTTTTCTCTAAATAAAAATATATTTGAATTTGATACAAATATATTTGAATTTGAAAAATTTAAAAATATATTTGAATTTGAAAAATATATTTAAATCTTTTGAGATTTTAGAATTTACAGTAAATTCTTAAAATGACTTAAGTTGTTTTATATCATGGGAAAATACAGGTCCTGGAATTACAAACATCTGAAACTTCAACCCATGGTCTAATAATAATTTTGTGGCAATACATAAGATCTGAAATATCATTACTTCAAAGCAAGTCCAAGATGTAAAAAGTCTAACACTTTATTACATTTTAATGTAACACTGTTATTATTTTTCTACAAATTTTCATGCTTCAGAATACAGATTAAACTGACTTTGGGCTTCAGAGAGCTTCCTCTGAGTGAGTAAGAAAGTCCCTTTGTGCTCAGCACTCTTAAAATAATTTTATATTTTAGACAATCTTTCAGTACCTTTAATATATAGACCTCATTAGGGAATCTATTATTCAATTACTGAAATAAGTTCCTCCTTTACTACAACTTCCTTGTATCCATACAATCGTTGAAACAGTAAACACAAATTAATACAGTTTGCTAAAAACAGGTTCTCAGATGTGATATTTCTTTTTTTAAGTGATGCTCTTTTTAAGATCATTTGTCTCCTTTGATAATGGAGAAGTCTTTGTAAACCATATTGATCCTGGTTTTCAAATGGGAAAACAAATTTATTAGTATGAGCAGTAATTGAATATTATATTTTGAAAATATATAAAAATTAATGAAATTGCTTTGATTTTACCACAAATGAGATCATGTTCTGTATGATATAATGCATAATATAATTATTAAATTAATTGCTAAAATGCACTTTGGGTAAATAATGTTTGTTTAACCTTAAAATGGGGTTACAATCACTTTTATTTCAAAATGGAACATTATAAAATTTACCACATTATTTAAGTATTATAAGGCAAAACAGAATGTTTTTAAAAGTTCCAATAATGAAGTTCTTAGAATCCCAGTGTCAAAGCAAGCCTATATGCATAACAGTGGAACATGCAGGCAGACACAGAAGCTTCTACAGTTGTCATGACTTAGAGTGTACATTTCAGATATTGCCGAGCAGATTTTAATGGTGTTTCAGGCAGCCTCTGAACTCTAGTTTCTAGGGGGACTTGCAACAGAAACACATTCTATTTATATTTTTGTTTTTGGGAGCTCAAGAATAAGAACCTTCATGCAAATAAGATCATGACCAGTTTTTGGAATATTCATTCCAGTCGTGATATTTTGTGCTTTAATATGGAAGCCTTGTATTCCAGTATTTTATAGAACACAAGATTATCTTGAGTTCTAAAAACTATTAATTCATTAATAATGATATATTTTGAGTAAAACCCAAACACCATTACACATTTATAATAATCATAATTGACTTTAGGAACTTTCCAGTCAGTTTCAAAACTCTTCAATGAATACTAGGTTTTGTTTATTTTTCCCCAAAATCCAAGAAGTAAGAAATGCTCATTTTACTAACTTTATCATACTTACTGCTAGTGTTTCAATGGCTATGAAATCCTTGTAAATATTTTGCCATGTCCACATTTTTTTAATTTTTAAAATACTTTTAATTACAGTTTACATTCAATATTATAGCATGGTGTTTTGACAATCATATACTTTATGAAGTGTTCCACTAGATGTTCCTGGTACTCACCTAGCACCATAGATATACAAATAATTCATTTTATAATCAAATAATTGCATCTTTTGCAAGCCATTGTATATTGAATGCTTAGTGATTTTATTTAATAAGAAATCAGGACTATTTTTGAAGAAAAGTTGTATTGGAGACAAAACCATTGCTCTCACATGTACACACATGCACACACACAGTGTGGTACTCTGAACTATATGTGGTTTAGTGAATGGACAAGCTCAAAATATATTTCACCCTCTGTGACTCCATTTTTTGGTTCCACATTTCAATTAGATTGTGAAAAGCAAGGTAGGGTCAAAGGGAGAGCAATTTAACATGAGAAATTTCCAAGAAGTTGAAGGAAGAACAAATAAATGAGCTCCGTAATTCAGGCTGTAGAAGAAAACTAAGGTGATTTAATAGCTCCTACAGTACCCTGGCAGGCTGTGTTTCACAACTCGTCAATTTTGTGTTTTTCCATCAAGGCTTGCAATCAGTGTTTGTTCACAAGAGAATTTTTGAGGAGAGATTCATTATCTATTTAATATCAATCGCTAAATATATAACAATTATTGTTATAAAGGAAAATCAGTTATTTTCCACTTACAGATGCACTTTAAAAAGAAATGGTCTCATACTGAAGTGAGAAATATAAATTAAAATTATGTGGAATTGGGATCTAATAATTATGGTTTGAATAGATTGAAGAATACTGTGTTTTTAAACAATGGGAGAATATGGATATGAAAATAATTAACCCAGGTCAAGTTTTTCCCACCTCAAATTAGAAAAAAAGCCTAAAGAAAAATGCACATTGACAATTGCATTAATGATTAATTTTACATAATAATGTAGGACTGTATAAATTAAAATACAAATGAACTATACAGAATGAAGCAGTGGTCCTTAAAGTGTGTTTACCAGACAAGCAGCCCTATCACCAAAGAAATTGTTAGAAAGGCTAATTCTTAGGCTACATGTCACATTTACTGAATCTGAAACTCAAAGTGTGGAACTCTAATGCAACTGAAGTATGAAAAGCTGGAGTAGAGAAAGATAAAAAGATTTTAATAAAAGGGATGGAGCTCCTGTCATACATATAATTTCTAGACTAATAAGAATGACAAGATGGTATTATGATGACTTTGCTTATTTATATTTACTTAATCAAAAGATGTCTATGTGCTTGAGTGCAATTTAAAATCTGTTCTTTGGTTCCTGATATTTTAGGACAGTGGTAATGAGAAATATAAACATTATTTCACCAACTCAAAAATTTGAACTGTTCTTGTTTTATTGCAAAGAATTTTCAGATATATTTGAGTGGCCATATTTATTCTATATATCAGGATTTAATGATATAATTATAATTCATTTTTAATTCATTCATTACAAATTCAAAACTTTCATATTTCTTCTTGAGTTATAAAATTAATGCCTTGTACTTTAATTAAAGGAAATAATAGCTTGAGGTAAGCTCACTGGTATCATCTTCAAACTACCACAAGTAAACCTATATTAAAGAATTTAGAAGTTTACAATGGGATCAAGAAAGAAATCAAAAAGTTTCTGGAAAAAAATGAAAATGAACACACAATAGACCTAAGAACACAGCTAAGGCAGCCTTTAGAGGGAAGTTTATAGAAATTCAGGTCTACCTAAAAATAGAAATATTTCAAATAAATAAACTAATCATACATCTACATGACTCAGGAACAACAACAAACAAAGCCCAGGACAAGTAGAAGGAAGAAAATAACCAAGATCAAAGGAGAATTAAATAATATAGAGGAAAAAAAAATTAAAGGATCAATAAATTCAGGAGTTGATTCTCTGAAAAGATAAACAAAATCAACAAGCCTTTAACCACACTCATAAAAAAAAAGAGGACCCAAATAAATAAAATCAGAAATTAAAGAGAACAGATTATAACTGATACTACAGAAATGAAAAGGATTGTCAGAAATTACTATTAACAACTATATGGCAAGAATTTTAAAATCTGAGTGAAGTGGACAAACTTCTAGAAAAACATAATCTTCCAAACCTGAATCAAGAAGAAACAGATGTTGCAGGTTTGATTCCCAGTCAGGGTACATGCCTGGATTACAGGCCATGACCCCCAGCAACCGCACATTGATGTTTCTCTCTCTCTCTGTCTCTCTCTCTTTCCTCTCTAAAAATAAATAAATAAAATCTTAAAAAAAAGAAGAAACAGAAGGCCTGAATGACCAATCAAAGCTTACAAAATTGAAGCAATAATAAAAAAAACTCCCAACACAAAAGCTCTGGACTGGAAAGTTTCACAGGATAATTCTACAAAGCATTTAAGGAAGAGTCCCTATCCTTCACAGACTACTCCAAAAAATCCAAGAACATGGAAGACCCTCAAACTCTTCTAATGAGGGCAACATCACCCAAAACCAGATAAAGACACAACAAAGAAAGAAAACTTCAGGCCAATATTGCTGATGAACATAGACACTAAAATTGTCAACAAAATATTGGCAAACCACATCCAGCAATACATTAAAAACATCATACACTCTGACCAAATGGGATTCATCCCAGGGATACAAGAATGGTACAATATTTGCAAACCAATAAACATAATACATCACATAAACAACAACAAAGAAAAAAAAACACATGATTATGCCAATAGATGCAGAAAAAGCATTTGATAAGGTACAGCACCCATTTATGATAAACACTCAGCAAAGTGGGAGTAAAGGGAGCATTCTTCAATCTAATAAAGGCTATATATGAGAGACCTACAATCAACACCATACTCAATGGGCAAAAACTAAAAACTTTCCCACTAAGATCAGGGACAAGACAAGGTTGTCCACTTTCACCACTTTTATTCAACATAGTATTGGAAGTCCTAGCCACAGCAATCAGATAAGAAAAGGAAATAAAGGCATCCAAATTGTAAAAGAGGAAACAAAACTCATTGTTTGCAGATGACATGATAGTGTACATAGAAAACCCTATAGACTCCACCAAAAAATTGCTTGACCTAATAAATGAATTTGGCAAAACAGCAGGATACAAAGTCAACATTCAGAAATCAAAGGCATTTTTGTATACCAATAGTGATATATCAGAAACAGAAATCAGGACAAAAATCCCATTTGATACAGCAACACGAGAAATAAAATACCTAGGAATACACCTAATCAGGGAAGTAAAAGACCTGTAATCAGAAAACTACACTACACTGAAGAACAAAATTAAGGAAGACACAAACATATGGAAACATGTACCATGCTCATGGATTAGAAGAATTAAGATCATTAAAATGTCCATACTACCCAAAGCAATTTACAGATTCAGTGAAATGCCTATTAAAGTACCAATGGCATATTTCATAGATATAGAACAAACACATCAGAAATTTATATAAAACCATAAACAACCCCAATTAGCCACAGCAATTCTGAGAAAGAAGAACAAAAGTAAGAGGGATCACAATACCTGATATCAAACGGTATTACAAGGCCACTGTAATCAAAACTGCCTGGTACTGACATAAAAACAGATACATGAACCAATGGAACAGAATAGAGAACCCAGAAATAAAGCCAAGTCTCTATGGTCAATTAATATTTGACAAAGGGGGCAGCAGCATCAAATGGAGTAAAAATAGCCTATTCAACAAAATGGTGTTGGGAGAATTGAACAGCTACATGCAAAAAAGTAAAACTTGATCACCAACTTACACCATATACAAAAATAAATTCAAGATAGATAAAAGACTTAAATATAAATCATGACACCATAAAAGTCCTTTAGGAGAACATAGACAGGAAAATCTCAGATATTTCATTCAGCAGTATTTTCACTGGTATGTCCCCTAGAGCAAGGGACATAAAGGAACAAATAAACAAATGGGACTTCATCAATCAGATAAGAAAAGGAAATAAAGGCATCCAAATTGTAAAAGAGGAAGCTTCTCTTTTAGAATTAGAAAGCTTCTGCAGAGCTAAAGAAAATAGCATTAAGATAAATTAAAACAGATACAAAAATAGCATTCCATAAATTAAAAGAGAACCAACCATGAGGGAAAACATATTTGCCAATGATACCTCAGACAAAGATTTGATCTCCAAAATATATAAAGAACTCACACAACTCCACTTCAGGAAGACAAATAACCCAGTTAAAAAATGGGCAAAAGTCCTAAACAGACACTTCTCCAAGGAGGACATCCAGAGAGCCCAGAGACATATGAAAATGTTCTCATCATTGCTAGCCATCAGAGAGATGCAAATTAAAACCACAGTGAGATACCACTTCACACCAGTGAGAATGGCCACCGTAAAGCAATAAACAACAAGTGATGGAGAGGGTGTGGCAAAAAGGGAACCCTAGTGCACTGTTGGTAGGGTTGCAGACTAGTGCAGCCACTATGGAAACAGCATGGAATTTCTTCAGAAAACTAAAAATGGAACTCCCTCTTGCCCCAGCAATTCCACTGGTAGGATTATATCCTAAGAACTCTGAGACACCGATACAAAAGAACCTATGCACCCCAATGTTCGTAGCAGTACAATTTGCAATAGTCAAGTGCTGGGAGTAGCTTAAGTGCTTATCAGTAAATGAATGGATCAAAAAACTATGATACATTTACACAATGGAATACAACACAGAAGAAAAATGAAGGAGTTCCTACCCTTTGCGACAGCATGGATGGAACTGGAGAGCATTATGCTAAGTGAAATACGCCAGGTGGCAAAAGACAAACACTATATGATCTCACCTATAAATTGAACCTAATTAACAAAACAAACAACCAAGCAAAATACAACCAGAGATGTTGAAATTAAGAACAAATGGACAGTAACCATAGGGGATATGAGAGGGGATAATGGGGGGAAAGGGTGAAGGTTTTTCAGGAGCAACTATAAAGGACACATGGACAAAACCAAGGGGGGTTGGAATCAGGGGAGGGAGGTGGGGATAGCTGGGGTAGGGGGGAGAGTTAAGGGGAACTGTACTTAAACAACAATATAATTTTAAAAAATAAATGAATTTAAAAAATGCTTTAGGTACAGTCTTTAACAAATGACACCTGGCAAAAGGAAATAAAAATATTAGACTAGGAATTTGAAGCCTTGAAATACAATTTGAAATTTTTCATTAATTATTTAATGACATTAGGGAATTACCTGACCTCCCAAGTTTTTCTCAGTTCATTTATAAAATGAAGATGGGCTATTTGGTCTTTCTGTGATTTGAATTTTAAGGATGTAGAATACTTCTATTAATGTGGAGTTTAATGTGGCATTGCCTGGAGATTATCTTAATTGAGCTGTTTTTATTCCTAGAATTTCTGTACTATTCTGTACTTGGTTCTGTCACCCTCTCTTTGCATGTTGCCGGAATCCCATATTCCTTACTAAGCAGCTCCCATGGCTGTTGCCTGTATCCTGATTTAATACAGCTATTTTAATTCACTTTACTCAGACTTCATGGAAACTTTCTTCAGTGTCAATCCAAAGAAAATAAATCAAACATGTCCGTTTAATATCATTCTGAAAATAAATCCTAATATTTCTCTTGGGAATTTTCAAATGTTGGCTTCTACTCAGGGATTTAAATTATAAGGAACCTTAATTGCTTAGAAAAGCTTTATTTAATTTATATGGTTATTTTTGGTTTCTGAATTAATTATACAGTTAGTATTAAATTTTAATCCCAATTCTGAGCCTTATTTGGGCATCTCTTTATTTTTAACCACCCCATCTATATGAACAAGAATTTGAAATATTTTAAATACTTTTGCTTAGAATATCAGTGTTAACTGAGTTATTCTTGGCAGCTCCATTCTCCTTCCACATAACTACTGTCAATCTTCTCTTTGAGCTGAGGTTCTTTTCTAACATTGGGCTTAACTTGAATTAGCATGATTTCTTTTTACCTCATTGTTATTATGACATTTTTAACTGTACCAATGAAGAGATATGTCTTAAATAATTTTAAAAAATTTATATTTGTGATACCAACAGCAATAAGTTTTAATACTCATATATGTAAAATAATTGGCATGAGGAGTTTTCTCATACTTCAGAAATAATCAAATCAAATTTGGAATTTTTTTTTTTTTTTACATAGCGAAGGTAGTAGGCTCCTATTAGAATATACAACCCAATTAGCTACTGAAATACTAAATTATGAGTTTTGTGCTCACTAACAGTCAATTAAGCATGGCCATATTAACTATGATATTTTAAAGCTATGTGACTCACTATGCTTAATTGAATGCATCATGCATTGAAATAACATTAAATGTTAAAAGCTTTGGAAATTTCAGAAGTCATAGAATTTTAGAGTGAAAGAACTCTATGTCACCTTGTATGGATACTTCTTTTATAAGAGGACACTGCACCCTTGATGAATAAGTGATTCACCCACATTGCACATCCTGGAAGTTACCAATTCACATCTGGGTGCTCTTTCTGCTAAAATATGGCAATAGCTTCTATGTTTGGATGTCTTTGTTCTCACAACCCTGTTCTAATGAGACTTTTCTGGGGTTTTTCCCATTAATAGGTAAAGACCCTGTGCTTTCCAAATGCAAGACCCTGTGCTAGGTATGGAGTTTAGACCACTTAATGAGATAGAGTGCCTGGAATTTACAAGGTGGCTTTAAGAATAGTACTGATTGTTCCAGTAAGACACCTATGGTCTTTTGTGTGAAACATTTGCGTTAATGCAGGACTGAGGTTTAGGTTTCATGGGGCACAATTTTTTCAAAGTTCTAAGAAATTTTACATTTATTAACTTGGGAGGGGAGAGAAGGAGAAAGAGAGAGAAAGAAGGAGAGAGATCAATATTTGTTTTTGTTGTTCCACTTATTCATGCATTCATTGGTTGATTCCTATATGTTCTGGGACTGGAAATCTAACCCACGACTTTGGTGTATAGAGACAACCCTCTAACTAACTGAGTTACCAGTCCAGGGCCTGGGACACGATTTTTAAAAGTTAAAACTTCATTTAAAATTTTTTTGAGGGTTTTGGTATTGATTTAGGTTATACATAAATAAATGGAATTAATTTTACTAAAGTAAAATTTATATGAGAATTTATACAAGAATTATATAAAAGCAAATTTATATTAGACACTGTATTTGTTTTGAATCATATCTAAAATATGTCTGGTTTCATGCTTTTATAATTAATTCCTCCAAGATATCTCAGTAAGCATATCTAAAGCTATAATTTACTCTTAATAGAAAAAAGAAATTCTTAATGAGAACATGTGTATTAATGTTAATTTATAGTTATTTCCCTTCAACTGATAAAGCAGTACTGTTTTACTCTCAGAGAATGTGTCAAAAAGTAATTCTTAATACTCTAAGCATTGTTTTAATAACTTTCTACACTTAAATATTTAAAGGGAATGTTTTTAATATTTTTACAACTATATGCTATAATTGACTAAACTCAGACAAGTAAAAATGCTACTTTAGAGATAATTATGTGTGGCTGGAAATATTTATCAAATTTGCTGTTGCTATTTAGGGTCTTTTGTGGTTTCATATAAATTTTTGAAATATGTATTCTAGTTCTGTGAAATATGTCTTTGGTTTCTTGATAGGAATTGCATCAAGTATATAGATTGTTTTGGATAGTATAGACATTTTAATGATGCTAATTCTTCTTATCCATGAATATGGTATATGCTTCCACTTATTTGTATCTTCTTCAATTTCTTCTTTAGTGTCTCATAATCTTCCAAGTACAGGTCTTTTATAGACTTGGTTAAATTCAGTCCTAGGTATTTTATTTTACTGGAGCAAATTTGAAAGGGTTTTTAACTTTTTTTTCTTTCTGATACTTCATTATTGATTTGTAAAATGCAACTGATTTCTGGATATTAATTTTTTATTCAGCTACTTTACTGAATTCAGTTATCAGTTCTAGTAGTTTCTTGGCGGAATCTTTAGAGTCTCTATGTATAGTATCATGTCATGTGCAAAGAATTACAGCTTTACTTCTTCCTTTCCAGTTTGGGTGCCTTTTATTTCTTCCCTTTGTGATTGCTGTGACTAGGACTTCTCATTCTATGTTGAATAAGAGATATGAAAATGGACACCCCTGTCTTGTTCCCAATCATAAAGGGAACACTTTTTGTTTTTGCCCATTAAATATGATGCTGGCAGTGGGTTTGACATACATGGCCTTTATTACATTAACCTATGTCCCTTCTTTTTCCACTTAGCTGAGAGCTTCTACTGTAATGGGTGCTGGATTTTATCAAATGATTTTTCTGCATCTGTCAATATTATCATATTATAATATATAATATTATATATATATATATATATATATATATATATATAATATGGTGTATAATTATATCACCACCACCAAATTCAAAATTTGGAATATTTTCATTTCTCACTCAGAGCATCTTTAAAATTAATTCTGTACCCAATTTAGGCAGCCAAGGCTCTGACTTCTGGCTTGCTGTTATTGTTTGTATCAGAGAGTTATCTTTGTATTGCTGAGTACTATTCTATTATATGCCTATAACAAAAATTACATATTCAATCATGACAAGATATACATGTAGATTATTTACAGGTTCTGGAGATTAAAATATGATAAAATGCATATGTGTGTACAGGTCTTTGTTTACACATATATTTTAATTTGGCATTTAATTTGGCATAATTTTAATCTTAAATTAATATATAAGAGTAGAATCTTTAGAATATATAAATAGTTTATGCTTAACTTTATAAAATAAAGCAAACAAAAAAACCTGCCAAATGGTTTCTTTAAGTCTGACCAGTTTCTCACATCACAACCATTGTATATGAGTTCTAATTCATTCACATTCTTGTCAGTACTCGGTATTGTTGGGGCCATTATTAACATTGCCCTAATGAGTAATAATGTTGAACATTTTAGTCATGTGTTTATTTTTATCTGTGTTACTTGTTTAATGAAGTGTCTTTTAGATCTTTTGCCTCTTTTTATTTATATATTTTTATTGTTTTTAATACTTCCTAGATTTAAGCCCTTCATCAGATATGTGTTGTGCAAATTTTTAACCCTAATCTGTGGCTTATCTTTGCAGTTTGTTAAGTATCTTTCTAAGAGTAGCAGTTCTAAATTTTGATAAAGTCAAACTTCTAATTTCTTTATATTATAGTTAGTGCTTTTTTTTTTGCTCTAAGAAATATTCTCTTAGACCATAATCACAAAAATTTTTTTTCTCCTTTATTTTATATTTAAAATTGCACAGCGTTTGGTTTTATATTTAAATCTATGATCCATTCTATATTAATTTTTATATGATGAGTTAAGAATTTTTTCATCATTTTGCTTAAGGATGCCCAATTATTTCAGCACCATTTATTGAAAAGTTTATTATTTCCCACCAGTTAATTTCTCAAAAACTCGTCAAAACTAATTGGCACATATGTATGGGCCTCTTTCAGGATGCTTTTCTGTTCCATTTTCCCAATAGTCTGACTATATGCCAATGGCATTATTAGCTTGTCTACTGCACTTTAAAGATGTTTTAAAATTAGGTGGTATGAACTTTACAATGTGTTTTTTTTCCAACATAATTTTAGTTATTCTCAGTTGGTTCTCTTTTGAGTTTTCATGTAAATTTTAAAATCTTGTTTTGAATTTAATTTTTTAAAAATTAAAAAAATGCATATTTATTGTGAGACAAGAAAAAAACCCAAAGAATAATATTAGAATTGACTCATTTGTGGATAATCACTATTGAATGTTGACTTTTTTTCTTCCATATATTATATAGGTATGGACAGACACACAGACACACACCCCTTTGTATATCCATGAAGCCCATTAAGAACACACTTGTAATCAAAGTCAAGATTTAATTTGCAGCTACAAGAGAAGGTAGATACTTTCAAAAAATTGTCTAAGTGACTCAAGGAAAGGGAGGCAGTTTTGCCTAGTATTAGCATTTGGTCTTGTGGTAGATGATTTAGGAAAAGCCTTTAGGAAGTAGAAGTTTGTTGTGTATCAGGTGGTCTCCAGAAAGTGGACAATTAGTGATTTGCTCTCTGATTTATTTAAGATGTGGAAGAAATGAAGCATGGCTAAAATTGTAAAGAAGCAGTATTTACTTGTTTTCATCAGTACAAGGGTGATGGTAGTTGAGGGTGTTTTCTTTTGTTGTAGTTTTCTTTTATATAATATTAAGACAGGATTACAGAGTGGTATTGTTTTTATGTAGCTTCCCCATAGATGCATTGATAGAATGACTTTGTCTAATATTGTTGATAGTCTCCAAAATTACTTATATTCAGTAGAGAACACTGCAACTTAAGTGCCAACTGCCACCTTCTAAGTCACTTTTAAGTTTTATTTTCTCATACATAATACCTATGAATCTAATGTGACTCATTACCCTCATTTTACACAATGTTTTCAAGAATTTGCATTCAAATAAAATACAAATTTTATAGCAGAATATTTTAAAATAATGCAAATATTTCACATAGACTTCCTTAAAGTTTTCAATGCATATAGTGTATCTCTTAGTCCCAAATCTTCACAGTCACATTAACTGTTCCACATGTCTCCTTTTTCATCAATTTTGCCATGAGAATTTAGAATGCATTTTGAAATTAAAATTCTTACATATTAAAAGTCTTGGAAAATGATTTTTATTTATTTAGAAATGACAAAATAATAGTTTTGTTTATGTTAGCTAAACTCCCTTGATTTTTGTTATAGCTTGTTTTTGTCATGAATTTATGTTTTAACTGACAAAATCCCAATTAAGACAGCTGAATAAAAATAAAAGTCATTACATGCTCAGGTATCTGGGAATTGTACTGGCACCATTGAAAATATTGATTTTAGAACTGTAAGAGCCATGTTCTCAAAGTTTAGGATTTCCTGAGTCATCTCTTCAACCCCATGTCTTTTTCTGTTTTACTTTGCTTGCCTTTATTTTGTTGACTGGCTTTATCTATATCACAAGGAAAATTACATGATGAATATCCCCAAAGTCCATGATTAATATCTCCCTAACATAGAAAACCTAGGAAAAAGACAACTTTCTTCCAATTATGTAGATATTAATTTTAAGGAAAAAGTTGGGTTGTCCTTGAATTATATGTTAAACATTTTCTTACACATTCTCACAATGTAATAGCATCCAATTACTGGTTAGATGTGCAAAATTCTCCACCTTGGCTCTACAGGGGTATGTGTGAGATGAGTAACCAAACAAAACCATATGAATGGCAAAACTGGACAGTATGTTCACATGTAAGCTAAAAGCAATATTTATTTTATGTAGTCACAGCTACAATTAACTATGTATCATTTCAAAGTAGTTCTGAGTAAATTGTAACTTTTGATACTGGAGTTATTTCAGGGTGGTTGAAGAAACACAGATAAATCAACGAAATCCTATACTAACAGGCCTGTCATATTTTCTAAAAATTCTTAATATTTAACACCTTTCATAGGCTCTGCAAATTCCACCTTCTCTTCATATATTCAAATGGATATGTACATCATCTTCAAAGCAATGTGGCAGACACTTGTGATACATTTTATTACATCCTTTAGTTCTACATGATTTCATAAGAGTGAGCAATTTCATGCATGTTACCAATATTCAATATATAAAGCTTCAGATTAATACATCTTCATGCTTTATATATCCAGGTTGGGCTGGAGACAGAAAAGGCCCTCAGCCAACCTACACGCACAACCGTAACTGGGCAAACACAGTATATGGGAAATAAAGTCACTAGAAAAGAGGCAGCCATTCCATCTTTCAGTTTTATGATTGTCAACCACTTTTTACCTGTTTTCTGAGAACAAGTTGGAGACGAGTTGTCCACAACTGAGGCCAACCAGTTAAACTCCTCTTCTCAAGATGATATACCTGAAAGCAGTGGTCCCCAACATTTTGGGCACCAGGGACTGGTTTCATGAAAGATGATTTTTCCACAGACCAGAGGTAGGGAGGATGGTTTCAGGATTATTCCAGTGCATTACATTCAAGCTCACCTCCTTCTGTGTGGCCTGGTTTTTAACAAGTCACAGACCTGTAGTGGTCTGTGACCTAGGAACTGTGGGCCCTTGCCTGAAAGCACTCAACTGACTCTACCAAGAATAGTCATGAATGTTTTTATTTAAGGGCAAATGGTGTATTGCGTAAGGAATGCTGACAAGAACTGGCTATCAGAATGATATCCAGGCATCCAGGCACACACTCTGCAATGTTCTTTGACATATAGAAGAACACTGTCTCCATACTGAGCCAGCAAGATCTATGATGAATCTTGGTTTCAAGAGAAAATAAGGCCTTGATTCTTAGTGGAGGTGTTTTCATGCCTACTGGTCATGTAGTCAAGAAAGATTTTCTAACCAGAAATGCCAGTTAAACATCTATAAACAAACCTATTCTGGACATCACAGGGGAGTCATCATAAATATCACTGCTCTTATATTTGTCAGATAATAGAAATTGTAGTAAAATCAACCACATTGTAGCCTCAAGATGTTGTCATGGATATGATTATTTTAAAGGAACCAATCAACACACCTGTGTTGCTAGGAGGATGTGCTTTTTAAGAAGATCAAATGCTGTTTGCCTTTACACAAAAATGATGACAACACATACTCACTCTCATACTATAGGTAAATCTCTTCATTTTTGTCACTATATAGTGTGTAGGGACTTGATCATCTTCATATTCCTCACCTTTATTTTGGTGTACTATATTATTGACAACATGTCATTGGGCTTTATTAAGTAGTGGCAGGTACTAGCCAGGTGGCTCAGTGGGTTGGGGCATCGATTCTTCATTAGGGCACATACCTAAGTGGTGCATTTGTTCCTCAGTGAGGGTGTGTATGGGAGGCAATTGATTTCTCTCTCTCTTTCTCTCTCTCTCTCTCAGATCAATAAACAAATCCTTGGGTGAGGATTATTTTTTTTTAAAAGTAGCAGAAACTCTGGGTACATTAGCAAAACAAATGTATGTAAAAGATCAAAAAAAAATCAAACCCACAGAGGTTCAGGGTTTTGCCACATCAGTAAAGTTTTTATGGGTCCAGTAATCTGGGGCATGGCATTTCATCTAATATTCAAGACACTACCTACCACTAAGAAAGAGACACAGTAGTTATTCAGGTTTTGCTGGCACCATACATTTTTGAGGGGTACTGCTCTGACCAATATATTGTTATTGGGGCCCCACTCTGACCTATTTATCAAACTTGAGGTTTGACTGAAGACCATAGCAAAAGAGGACTCAGAATATCATGCAAATTTCCTGTCAAATTGGGTCCTATGATCCAGCAGACCTGATGATAATATAGTAAGGAAGTAGTATAGCGTCTATAGCAAGCACCATTAAGAGATATGCAGTATATATCCTTGAGTCCTGCAGTACATCAGCAAAGAATTACTCGTTCAAGTTGCGACTCCGGGAAGCTACTATTTCTAGTGGAGCCTGAACAACTGGTCATGGGAAATCCAGTGCCTGTGCCATCAGAACTGGATATCATGTGCTGGACATTTTTAGGTTAATCCAGTTATACAGCTAGGCAAATGCAGCAGTGATCATTTATAATAAAAAAAAAGTGCATTAGAAGATTTTCCTGGACAGATCCAGAGGACAAACGAACTGAATGCATGGGTGGTTCAGACCTTGATGGAATCTCTACTGTGCCAACACCTCTCTCTGACAGTAAACAAACTACTTAAGAGTTATTTCTTTTATAACTGTTTAATGGAAGAAGAAAAACATTGTCTCAGTTCACAGAGGGATCTGTCTGATATGTTTGCCCAAGTTCTACAGCTCCAATCCAGAGTTATTTGAAAGGTAGTGGTGAAGAGATATTCTTTATTAGGCAGAGCTGAGAGCTCTTTTAGGTCGTTACCTTAGTACACAGGAATAAGTGATCTGTTGTCATTATATACACAGACTACTAAGTAATAAGAATAATTTTACAAATTGGTCAGGGACTGAAGAAGAAAGTTTAGAAAATCAGAAACAAAGTAATCCAGGGAAGTGGTATTTGGAGTAAGTTAATACAGTGACAGTTAAAAAACTGGTGAATGTTTATGTTTCATGTAGTTGGTCACTAAATAGCATGTGAACAGAGGAGGCACTGATAAAGTAGATGACTCAATCAATTAGGATAATTTTTCCCATGAGGATTAACCAGCCTGTTATCTACCAGACCAGTATTTGCACAATAGGTATATGGATATGGTAAGCAAATTGGAGCTAAGTATCGTTCCAATGGCAAGAGATTTGTCTCATTAAGACTGATTTAGTTACTTCAAATGCTGGACACCTACCAGTCAACAGCAAAGACTCAAGTGATCTCTTGACATTGCAACATCCATTGAAGATCTTGGCCAGTCACTTTGCTGTCAGGTCAACTACATTGTTCTCTTTCATCCTGAGTGGGGTGAGTTTTCCTTAGCAGAATTAACTCCCAGACCAGAAGTCTGTTGCCTCATCATTTTCACCTCTTTGTGCTAGTGAACAAACAGGCAAAACAAACAAATAAAAAAAAGAATTATTACACTGGCAATGATAATTTATTCTAACTATAACTAGAAGGCAGTATTGCTGAAACAAAATGGAATGAAAGGAAGTTAATGTGGAATTGAACAGCTGATGGGGGCTTTTCTTGATCTTCCTTTCTGGTGAAAACTTTAAAGGAGGGATTATGAAAATAAATACTCTCAAACTACAAGTCTGTCTCAAAAATAAAGATCTGAATCATCCCAATCTGCAGTCGATCTAAACTAACTAACAATCTGGAAAAGTGTGAAGGAACTCTATATTAGGTAATAGAGGAGGTGGGCGGTACATATCAATATTTACCCTGGGAGGAGTGTCGCGGTCACTGACTGGCAGTGACCACAGAACACTGTGGATGGCTCGTTGAAACATGAGAAAAACATACACAGAGACAACCAGGTCTTGTGGGGAAATAGGAACAGAATGCCCACTCTCTCTAGTGGGGAGTACCATGGCCACCCTCCCTAGGGGAGAGCACCCCTAAGGGAGAGCACCTCATTCTCCCACCCAAGCAGGCTTTTATTGGGTTCGTTTGCATAAGGATTCAGGTAGAGCTCATTACACATTGCCAGGAAGTAAGGATCAAACAATAGGTAACAAGGAAGTCTGAGGGCCTATTTTGAGAAAGGGTCAAAGAGCTGTAAAAAACTTTAAGGAACAAACTTACTTTTTCCTTGGACCCTCATCATTCCACTGAGAGCATTCTAAACAAAGCAGGTTTCACAGGATCTTACATATTCTTTCTTACGCCTGATCACTCGGGGAACCCGCCCTTTCCAGCACAGGGCTGCACCACCCTGTTACTGTTTCAGGCTTAGGTGGAGCAAGGGAACTAAGGCAACCAAGAGATAAGAAGATTTTCTCACAGACAATGAGGACTCAGGCTATGTCAAAGCTGAGGGGCGAAGGTCCATCACCCCCTTTTGCTGTAGCCCTCAAAGTCCTTCCTTGGGGGCCTCTCAAGTGACCGTGCCTGTCTTAGGTCATTCCCCCCTTGGGAAATCTTACCCATCATTGGCTAACCAACCAAGCATTGGGGGGCAGTTATGGATGAAGTAGCAGAAGCAGCAGTCCTGCCAGGGAGATAAGCTTGTCTCCTTGGTGATTTATGGTTCCAAGGGCATTCCTTCAGCCTTAGCCTTGGCGGGGGTTACAGCTTCTGATACCAGGCAGGGTGGTTCCCAACACAGGAGCTGCAGGTATGGGGTCTATAGTTTATTTAACTAACCTTCTTTTTATCTCTCTATCTCTCTATCTATCTATCATCTATTAATTATCTATTATGTATCTATCACCTATTATCTATATCTCTCATCATCTACCTATCTATGAAGAACCACAAATTTAAGTGTAATCGACACAGTAAATTGGCAGTAAATTTACTATGAGTCACCAGTGGATTTACAGGTATAGAGAGGAGACTAAAGCAGATTTTCTCCCAACAATATCACATGGCCTCACACTCCTGGTTTCTTCTGCACAACCATAGTGGACAGCTCCATGCACCTCTCCAGCAATCCACACCAAGCCTGCATCCTGAGCCCTCCTGTATGTTACGCTGAAGCTTTTTTTTTTTTATTTTAAGGCTATGTATATTACTTATCTATCGCTGTGCTATAAATTACGCTACACCTTAGTGACTTAAAAAACAAACCTTTTTACACCTCTGGGTCAGAAATCTGAATATGGATTAGCTGTTTTCTGAGTCATGATCTCTAATAGAGATGCAATAAAAGTATTCATCGGGGCAGCAGACATCTCAAGGCTTGATTGAGGGAAGATTTATTTACAAAATAATCCTCATGGCTTATTGAATTGCAGGCTTCAGTTTTTCACTGACTGTTCACCAGAGGACTCCTTTGCTATTTTTAAAAATTTCTTATGCCACATTTTTCTCTATAGGGCAGCTCACATCATAGCATCTAGTATTTATAAGAATGAGCAAAAGAGAGATCAAGAGAAATGAGAAGAATGGAAAACACAAAATTTACATTTTTATAAGATAATCTTGGGAGTGAGTGCTTGTCCCTTTTTTGTATACTATTTGTTAGAAGTAAGTCACTAAGTAAATTTATTTGTATTGATTATAACATAACTATCAAAAATTAATGACTTACAAATACAGTATTAGGATAGAGTTTAGATAGTATTCAGAAATTTTATTGTAGTGTCTATGCACAGAAGACAAATTGAAACTATATGTATAAATAATTAAATGAATACTCTCCATACCTTCCTAAACTTGCTTTGTGAGCACAACTAGGCTGTAACATGATAGAGAAGACTCTTAAGGCCTTAATGACACAGTTGACTTTAACATGCAGTGTCTTAATTTACCTGCTTGTATAGTTAACATTATTCAAAACTTTTTTAATTTAAACTAATTTTCAAATTGTTGTTGCTTATTTTAGCCTTAGCAAACCAATTATATGCATGTAATTTTTTTTAGATTATATGATATGGGTGAGTTTGTTGTGACAAACTTGCTTATTGAAATTAAAATACATAAATGTTATTGGTTTCCTATTTCTGCATGCATAGGGAGTATATATGAGGCAATTTGATTTTATGAGGCAAAAATTAGGACATATGGTCTAATACATCTACTCAAAAAAATCAGAATACCATAATCAGCTCTGTACTGAAAAATCTGACACATATACTTGTCCTGTGTGTACATATAATTCTTTGAAAAATACTTTTTGAGCATTTTTCTTGAGTTATTTTCTTGTATTTACTGTGTCATTTTCTTTGTGCACTGAAATTGCAGTAAATTTTACTAAACTTAGTGCATTCTTAGGAATAAAAAAAGACTAAAAAATCTAAATTTAAAAATCAATGCTATAGTCTTACTAACTTATAACCATGCATAAGTTGTTCTGTTTGATAAGTGTTCAAATTTCAAACTGATGAATTGGGTTGCAAGAACAGGAGCTCAGAAAAATCATCTTTTTTCTACTCCCATCTTGTACTACCATATAATCAACATTTCATCTCTTTTTTCTCTCTCATTTTAGAACTTTAGAGAAAAGAAGCAAAAGTGCTTTTTTTCACTGCTTCAGCAGTGATTCTTGGTACATGACTCATAAAGGCAACAGATTCAGATAAAAAGAGATTTGTATAAACAGAAATTACATTTGGTTTTATAATCAACAAGAGAAGGAGCATTTTAGGACACAATTATTTCTCCAGTGTAATTGGTTGTTATCTTTCTGCTGAGATTTTCTTGTCCTAAAGTCACCCCCCACCCATTATTACTACCTTAATTCTGTATACCAGGAGTCCCCAGCCTCCGGGCCACAGATGGGCGCCACAAAGCAGGAAGTGATCTTGAATGTAATGCACTCGAATCATCCTGAAATCATCCCCCGACCCTGGTCCCCGTGGAAAAATTGTCTTCCACAAAAATGGTTCTCAGTGCCAAAATGTTTGGGAACCCCTGCTGTATGCAGTTCCTTCTGCACACGCTGTGTTCTTATTTCCACCAATATTTCTGTTGTTTCTGGTAATAAGTGACTTCTCTTAATTCTGCTGAGAGACATAGAATTTACCTGTAGCCCTGAGCTAGTCACATCTTTATGTTTCTACTTTTTTTCTTCTGATGGTAACTGGCCTGTCCCCTTTTCTGTGAATCTTTGAAAAGGTTGAGAATGGAGGAAATGTTCTCAAAAAATTATAAACTTAAGTATATTGATTGTATAACATACTTAGTATAATGGTTGTAAGTCTGCTAAATTTTGAAAGTGTGTGGTAAATTAGAGGATTTTAGAATTGATAGGAAGGGACAGGACCACAATAGGCAATAATGAATAAGTAGCTTTATTGGGTGATATTTAGGCAGGGTCCTCTGAGAGAGAAGAAGCCCTTTCTAACAAGAGACCTTCCAGGCACAGCAGCAAGAGGCCACTCCTAGACGAAGAACAGATAAGATAAGAAAGCTTCTGGGGGAGAGTAGGAATTTGGGGAGGGGGATTACCTGTTTAAGAGATACTGCTCCACAGTAAGGGTGACAGAGTTCCAAAGGGCAGAACAGGTTTGGGGTCTATTATAGCTACAGTATTCATCTTAGTTATGATTAGTAGATCATAGCAGTTTGGTGGGGTTTACCACATAAATAGGCTCAAATGGCTCAAATTATGTTTACTTGGACTCTATTTAAAGCAACTGGAATCATAAGAATTTAAGTTTGGCACCCAGGCCTCGGGTTAATAATGTAACCTGCCCTGAAGAAGTAAGGATGGGGGCCACTTCATGCCAGTGTGCAGGGCCAGTTCCAGCCCATTGGTATAAAAGAGTGTTCCATCAAAATAAGATGTTTACCAAATAGACAAAATAAAACATTCACCACAGTATTTAGGACTGGAAGGTAAAGAAATTATACCATATATTTGTTTATGGAGTGGGTGAAGAAGGTGGAGAGTGCAAATGGGTTCTGGGTGCTATGACCGTGCTATGGAATTTGGGTAAGTTTTGCTTTAGCTTGTTTGTGAAATTAGGGATAAGGTAATTGCAGGGGAAATGGAAAAGCAATGTATGAATGTCAGTAGCTAAACTCAGGTTACTAAATCAAGAAACTATATTTCTATATCTCTATAAAAATAAAAATATCCAGTAGATAGATATTATCTCATCTACCCAGTTCTGAATTCCATGTGATCTATTATTGTTCCTTATCCCTGTTCCAATGAATATGTGTGGATCATCTGTTACTACAACAGTATGGAGTAACAAAGGTCAATGTCAGCAAAAGTACTGCTTGGGACTGGTCATGCCAGAGGTTGTTGTTGTTATTAACCACCAAAGAATGGATTATAAGAATAAAGTAGAAAGATGTTGAGGGAGAAGTGCCTTACTGTAAGTGGACCTGTGTCATTCTGATATAGTGAACTTTCTAACAATTCTATTATAAAGAAGATTCTTACATAACTAAGAAACTTCCTGTACAGTGGAGTAAAAGCTGGATCTAATGGTAGAAGACACAAAATATGACAAGACAAGAATGGCATGGGAGAAAAATCTTCATTTATTTTGAACAAGCTGCTATTTATATGTCCCAAGGAATTTAAGGAATATTATTTTTTCTACATACAAATAATTCATTGTGCACTATGGTACATGTGGAAGCCCACATACATGAATTTCATTGTGAGCTATGAGTCCAGAAAAAAGCCATGCCTTCTTCTTTTTTATTTGAGATATAATTAACACATAACATTATATTAGTTTCAGGTGTACAGCCTAATGATCACCACAATGTGTCTAGTTAACACTAGACACCATAACACTAGACACCATCCATCACCATACATACTGTTTTTTTTCTTGTGATGAGAACTTTTAAGATCTACTCTTTTAGCAACTTTCAAATATGGAATACATAATTATTAGCTATAGTCACCCTGCTGTACATTACAGCTCTGTGACTAGAGATATAATGTAATGTCTTTTTTTATAAAATGTCTTTTTTGTAAGACATTTATTTATAACTAAACCATGCTTTCTTTGGTAAATGATTATCCTACTTCTGAGACAGAGGTCAAGGCTTGGTATTAGGTCCTGGTAGAGACAATGTTTAACATGTCACACAAAGTAGCAACATAATTTGAGTTGCTATTTTCAAAGTGGGTGTTTCCTTACTTACCAAACTGTAAAGCTGGCATGGCCAGCAGCATTTATATTCTTGCCCAAGCATGTTGAGAAATCCCAAGTTTTATTAGCAGGTAGATTCTTAATGTACATATTATTATTGCAATGGCAGGTGAACCTCATCTATTGAAGTTATTCATGTAAAGTAGATGAGTGATAAAAAATCAAGACTGGTTTACATATTTAAATATATATTGAAATATATATGTGCACATATATACACACATATGTAAACACACATATATGTACATATTTATACACTTACATCTAATGATATTATCTGAAATGGCACTGTTTTATGGTTACCTTGATGGCAGGAAGTAAAACTCTTTTCTGAATTATACACAGGATCTATTTGGATTGGAAGAGATAGGCAGAGATTATGATATACATTGACTATTAAGCAGTGGTTAAAGGTTCTGCTGCATTAACAGGTAATCAAAAAAGAAGATAGGAAGATAAGTGACAAAGTGACTAATGTGTTGGGAAATGCATGGCTGGAGATCTCATAATGGGCCTAGACATTGAAAATATTTGTGCAACATATAGATTTTTTCCATATTGCAGTGAATTAGTTGACAAGTTGATCTGCCTCTTTCAACAGACCTGCCAGTATTTGCTCAATGAACTTATGAACATATAGGCATGGTGCCAGAAAATTGGCTCTGGATACTGTCAACAACGTAGACTTCCTCTCATTAAGGCTCATGTAGTAGTTGCCACCACTGAAAGGCAATGAACCATCAGCAGAGATCTATGCAAGGTTCTCAATATGTCAAAATCCCTATGGTATATTAGTGTCACTTGGTAGCTGTTGATTGCAGTAGACTTTCATCATCAAAAAGACCGCCATACTTCAGATAACAATGTCTTCAATGTTGTAATCACCAACTTTGATTCCAACACATTGGCTCTGATAAAAGAGTTTTATTATATAGCTAAAATAAATAAAGAGATTGCTGAGATTCACGTGACACTATTACCATGTGCCACATTATCAGAAGAAGGTGACTTTAGAAAATGGTGAGATGGCCAACTGGCACCTCAGTTATGGCCCCATCTGTACGGTAGCACCCTGTAAGGCTTTGGGGTCCAACTACAGGATACAGAAGATGCTTTGAATCAGTGATAGGGTGCTCTTTCTCTCACAGATGGAATACGTAGTCTGGGAGCTCTCACACCTGATGAATCACTGGCAAAACGCGTACCTTCATCTCAGAATTATGTGATCTGATGATATAAGGTCTCAGAAGCACAAAAAGCCATCTTTCTACCAAGGGCACAGCAATGGCTTTATTTTACTGAACATCTAGACTATCATATGGCTTTTTGGACTCCTCATATCACAAAATCAGTAGGAAAGAAAAGAATATATTCATTTGGATGAGGTGAATAATTTTAGTTTCAATGAATGATAAGAACAATGCCGCAAAATGGATGTAAGGAAAAATATGTCCTAAACTCTTGATTCTTGTTTCACCTCCTAGGATTGCCAAGTCCAGTGGCAAAATTAATGAAGACCACAGAGTAATAACTGCTAGAAGTAAGACCTATTGATGTGTGCTAAAAATCAGTTAGTTTAAGGATAAGCTGGTTATTTGCATACTTCTAAAGTAACTACCCCAAAACATTAATTAATTACAGTGAGAACATACTTCACAGTAGGTAAATCTGGCAGATGCCACCTTAACCACATGATCCAGGTTAATATCACCTATAATGAGACATATCAATAGAATTTACCCTTTAACGTGATATATTGAGAAGAGCACATTACCTCTGTGGTATACTTACAAAAAGGCATAAACTCAATATAATCAGGAGAAAATATCTCCAGAAAGCATCAGGCAAGCCAGAATTGATGGATGGTCTACAACATATCCATCCTTTAATTGAGGACTATGTGACAGTTACTATTCATTTTTAAGTACAAATGTGAAAAGGAGGGTGTGTATCTAAATTGAAAAACCAAAGAGGTATGCTCTGGTACTTACTTACTCTATTCTTATAGTATATAATTTTATATTTTTCTAATGTTCTTTCCTCTATGATGTTTTTTAATTTAAAAGCAAGAATACACTTTATAGATAATTTTGGACCATGGATGAGTAGATACCCTCCTCAGGTTTGGTAGTAGGAGAGAACAACCACAGACATCTGATAAAAGCCTGAAACTTCTTGTAGGTAGAATGATGGAAGCATCTATTTCCTCTGGGCTCCTCTTCAAACATCCACTTTCTAGAACCATAGCTGCAAAGTAGTATGTGGTAGTAGTATTTGTGTCCTCTGCTGTCGCAGTCCTGCGGTATTGTTAGCTATTTTTTCCAGGTGTATTGTCACTGGTTGCATTGCTCCTGGTTGTGTTATTTATCATTAGAAAATTTTAGGGAGAGCAATGAAAATCATTTGATAATCCAATGAATTAATGCAAAGGTTAAATGCAGAGGATAATAATGCTAAAATGATAAGTTCTAACTAAATCAGAATATAATGGTAGGAGCCCATATTTATGTAACCCAGAGAGAAAGAACACAGTAACCTCAAATAGCTTGCTGCACTGCTATAGCTTTATGTAGAAATTTTGTAATTATGTACACATGTAAATATTTTTAGAGCCAGACTGTCCTGTTCTATTATGAAAATGTAGTCTGTCCCAGCTACTGACTGTATTTTTCAGGGTTCTCAAGGGAAAGAAAATAAATCAGAGAGACAGAAGAGGGGTGGAGAGAGAGAGAGAGGAGGGGGGAATATGAATAAACAAAAGATTCATAAAGAGAGGAGAAAATAGATATTTATTTTAAAGAATTAGCTTACAGAATTGTGTCAGATGGCAAGTCTGAAATCAGGGCAAAATAAGAAGCTGGGTATTCCAAAGCTCAATATTCTGGAAGAGTTAAAAATATTGTAGTTTTGAATCCTACTTATTCAGAGCATATCAGGCAAGGTGTAATCTTAGGTAAGGTTTGTGTTGTAGTTTTAAATTCAAATTCTTTTCTCCTAGGGTGAACCACAGTCTTTGCTCTTAAGGTCTTCAACTGACTAACTGATTGGATGTGGCCAGCCCACATTTTCAAAAGAAATATATTTTACTCAAAGTGTATGGGTTTATATGTTATTCATGTAGGAAAAAATGCCTCCACAGCAACATCTAGGCTGGTGTTTGACCAAACAACTGGGCAACATAGTCCTGGTCAAGTTAACAGATAAAGTTAAAAATTATACAAGACACTAGATGCCTAGTCCCATAGTTTTTGGCTATATAATTTTGTGCTAAATTTATAGGGACTATGACTCAAAGGTTAAAATCATTTACAGACTAACTTGTAGATACATTAATTCCCCAACTGAAGTCATATTTGTATACTACAACATGGCTAGACAGAATACACCTTCTTAGATTCTCATCTACAATACAGTGATGAAGACACTATGTCAGACTACTGGAATAAAAATTATCAATAATAATGCCCCAAACTTGTCAAGGTAAACAATAAAAGTTAAAAATTTCCTGCCAATTTTATGCTTTTGTAGGTCTTAGTTTACAAGTTTACTGAAAGTTACCTATTTCTATATTGAAATGATCTGAGAACCCTATATACATTTTATTTGAGACTTTAAACTTTCTTCCTTCCCCAAAATATAAAACTTCCTTTCTCTCATAAACATGGGTGGAAACTGACCATCAGTGCTTGAGTAAATTTATTACAGAAATTATAGTATCAGAATAGGGAAAAGTTGAATTTTGTATGTTATGCAATACATAAGAATGTGGGTCTATCTGTATTTTTTTAAGACTCAGGCAATCACTATCCTAAGTTTAGGAAAGGATTATAGACTCTGAAGGCATTGAAAAATCTCTAGGGTCTTTCAATTTGAACTGAAAGATTGGTGAGCTGCAAGCATCAATAATGGAAAAAAGGTCTTTTAGTCTAGGAATGAATAATTTACAAAGTCAGTTTGTTATTGGTCATTGTGTCAATATTTGCATACAAATATATGTATAGCTCTACTCATTCAAAAAATATTTATATTATTGGGTTGGCCAAAAAGTCCATTTAAAAGACACATTTTAAAATAAAAGACACATTTTTCCTTTTCTGATAACCTTATTGATTTGGATATTTTTACTATGTTGACTATCTCCTTCTATTGGCTTCCAGTGGGTAGAAACCAGGGGTCCTGCTAAACATCTGATGCATAAGACAGCCCCACAACAAAGAATCATTTGGCTAAAATGTCATTAGTACAAAAAACTTCACAAACCACTTTTGACACATTCCATAAGTCACAGCACCTTCTCCATATACTGCACAAATCATTTTTTACATTTCAGTTATGTTTTTACCTTTATTCAAATAATAAAGCATAATACACTGAAAATGGTGCATATTTTTCCACCTTCAATATTAAAATGGTTACATAAAAATTCACTAATTTTAATTTTTTAAATGCATGATAATATAATAGCTGTGACAATACAACCTAAAACAATTATTTCAAATGACGTTCAAGACAACTAAGCACTACTAGGACCAACATATAGAAATAAATAAACAAACTTTTTGGCCAACCCAAAAACAACATGTAATGCTATAAAATTAAGCTAGGGCAGAATAATCCTGTCTTTATTATTCTATGTTTTCTCATTTTAAATATTTTATTTTTATGCTATTACAGTTGTCCCACTTCTTCCCCTTCCCTGTCAATGCCCACCCAGTCCCCCACTTCCATAAGCAGTCCTCTCACCATTATCCATCTCCATGGGTCCTTCATGTGTGTTGACTAATCCTTTCACCTTCTTTCAATTCTGTCTTTCTGACTTTACTGACTTTTTCCTATTTTTATGTTTTTGAAAAATAAGATAGCTCGTAAAATATGATTGAGCTAATTAAAAATATAGAGAATTTCAAATATACCTAAATATTTCTAGCATCCTTCATTTTATAAGTTGAAGGAATGAAGCTTTAGTGTTGCCTGGTATCTGTGTAGGAAATGATAAAGATAATTTAGTTGAAAAAGGTTCATGGGCAGTTTTATTATTCCTAATTTAAGGCCCTATGTAGGAGAACATAAAAAATATTAAAATAGATTAGTTGACTGATTAAAATTTAAGTATAGGTGAATAAGAATAAGGGTGTTCATATCCACTATCCCTTTGTTTTTCATTGAGACAACATAATATTTTTCAAAAGATTTTATTTATTTATTTTTTAGAGAGGGAAGGGAGGGAGAAAGAGAGAGTGAGAGAAACATCAATGTGCGGTTGCTAGGGGTCATGGCCTGCAACCCGGGCATGTACCCTGACTGGGAATCGAACCTGAGACACTGAGACAACATAATATTTTTAAAATATCACAAGGTAATAAAACAAAAAGGTAAAAGACCAATTTGGGTTCTTTTTAGGATCATTGTTAAAATAAAAAAGAACAAATGTTAAGTCATTCTTGTGAATTTAAAACTTATAATAGCAAGGCAATTATATGAATAAAAAGAGAAAAAGTAGAATGATTCTTCAGCATTTTATATAGGAAAATAGGTTAAATACTTTATAGTTACTGAGAAAGTATTGATTAGGTGTTGCTGCAGAGAACTGAGTAGCAAACCAGCACCTAGAAAGTTCAGTCAGCTAGTGCAGCTCTTCTTACCTCAGCTGGTCTCGTTTGCCTAGGAACTAGCTGGGGAGGATCTTAGCAGTGCACTTCTGCTTCAGGAAACGGGTCTGACTGCTATGGGCTGTGCTCTGCTGTAGGCTGAGCTCAGGTAGACCTCAAGTGTGCCCAATAGGTTAATTGACAAAGGAGCAGCAAATACTCAGGGAAGTTGTGGGAGAGGCACAAGACAGAAAATCAACTACATAAAAATATCTGAAGACTCACCTGTGTCATGCCTGGCAAGGTAAATTGCATGGGCAAATGCAAAGCTGAGAGGTGAGTGGGGTGGGAGTGGGGCAGTGCATTTTGCCACCAGGAGGTCTTAAGTGGAAGAGGGTGATTTTTTAAAATGACCTAATCTATATTCAATCTTCTTTTTTCACATTCTCTTTTCTCTTACCTGTAAAACCTCCTTTTACTAGTTTCAGCAATCATGTCATGACTGTCAAAAGTCTCACCCAATTATGGCATCAGCTCGAAATCCAGGACTTCATAATCTGCAATTCAGATATTTGCTTTGAAAGAAAGATCTAAAATATGTAAAAGCAAATTATATCTGTCTTCTGAAACCCACCACATACTGCTGAAATAGGGAAACATTAACAGTAATAATGACTTCTTTCTGAAGAAGGGAAACAGCAGCCACTGTTTGATGACAAGTCCAGAATCACACTGAGGAGGTATTGTCAGGCCTCTCCACCCTGGCTTTAGGAAACACCCTTGTTTAGGCTTCTCAGTGGTGGCTTCGTTGTCCATTTTTCTCCACAGTCCATTACTCTGCTTTTTGAAAGCTTTTCTTCTTTTTTATTATCCTGCTTGGTTTTATCTGAAAAATGTTTTTGAATGGCATTTCCCTTTTGGCAATTGAGCTGCCTTCTCAATCTGATTATGTAGAAATTTGGGTTCCACAAGTCTTTTTTTTTATAATTTTTTAAAATTGTTGTTTCAGTATAGTAGTCTCCATTTTCCCCCCACCATGTCCCCCCTGCCCCACCCATTCCTGCCTCCCACCCTGGAACCCACTCCACCCTCGGGCTCTGTCCATGTGTCCTCCATACATGCTCCTTGATGACCCTTCCCTTGTTGTCCCCCAATGTCCCTCATCCACCTCTCCTCTGGTCACTGTCAGTTTATTCTTCATTTCAATGTCTCTGGCTATTTTACTTGTTTGTTTTGTTGATTAGGTTCCACTTATAGGTGAGATCATATGGTATTTGTCTTTCACTGCCACAAGTCTTTTATTTTAATCTCATTCTTTTTTATTTCAGGCTGGCAGTGCTTCTGCCAATATAGTTCTCTCAAAAACTTGCAAAATTTCAAAGCATTTTATTTTATTTGGTGCAGAAGCCACATGATAACTCTTTTATAGATGTGCCTTCTCATGTATACTTAATTATGGGTATTTTAATACATTAGGCTTTGGTGAGACCATGCCATTAATCTTTTTGAGACTAGATTTTACCAGAGGAGAAACTCTAATAGGGATAACCATAACGCTTTAAGAGGTCTTAATAAAGGCAGGATGGCCTGCCATTAGTTTGGTCTGTGGCCACTTGGTATATCTTAGTGCTCTTAATATTTCCTAGGCTATTTTTAATTTAAACAATCTTCTCCTGTATAAAAATATTGATATTATAAGTAGAACCATGTCCCCCAAAACGATATATTGATGTGCTAGCATTCAGAGTACTTCAGAATTTGATCTTGTTTGGAAATAGGTTTTACAGAAGTAATAGTTTAAAAGAAGTGATTAAGGTGAACCCTAATCCAATATGACTGGAGTCTTTATACAAAGGTGACATGTGGCACAGAGAGAAGATGTGAGAGAAGACATAGAGAGAATACCTTGTGAAGACTGGAGTTATGCTGTCATAAATGAACATATGTTTGGGTTTACCAAAAGCTGGAAGAGGCAAGAATGAACCCTTAGCCTAGCAGGGGTGTTTAACCCAAGGCCAGTAGACCGACCACATGTGGCCCAGGATGGCTATCAATGTAGCCAACACAAAATTGTAAATTTACTTAAAACCTCTTTTTTGCTCATCAGTTTTCTTTGGTGTTTGTGTATTTAATGTGCAATCCAAGACAGCTCTTCTTCCTCCACTGTGGCCCATGGGCGCCAGAAATTTGGATGCCCCTGCCAGTTTTCAGAGGGAAGATGACTCACCTCATACTTTGATATTAGAGTTTTAGCCTCTGTTGCAAGTCACTTAGTTTATGGTACTTTGTTATAGCAGCCGAGATAAGAGCTTTTACTTTCTAACCTTCAAGGTCTGAGTTCTTTATATTTTCCCTGAATTCTGTTATGCATTTTTTTTACACTAGCCAAGTGCTTTTTCTAGGCTCATCTTTCTTTTAGCAACTGATCAAATGCAGTGGTTTCTTGAAAAAGGAAAGAGAATTCACACAATAATGTGATCAATGGTTCTCTAAATTCCTAGTCCTGACACTAGTGGGGCCTTCAAAACTAAATGGAAAATCTTATAATCTCTTTAACATGTTCTTTTTCTGTGTTATTTTAAATGTAATTCTACTACTATAAACTATGGCCAAACTACTTAAACTCTCTAACACTGCTTGCTAATTTTTCAGATACAGTCTATTATACTACCAATTAACAATATAAACTCTAGAACAAAATTCTACCACTTACTAAACATGGTTGATCTTCTTGTTATAATATTTTTCCATGTTTCAATTTCTTCATATATAAAAGAAATATAACAATTTATCTTCCTCATATGATTATTGTGACTTAACTAAACATTGATCATATTAGGTGTTCAATAGCTGTGAAATGTTATGATTAGTATTAGTCTTAGCATATGTTCTTTTATTTAATTTATTTTTATTATTGACACTATTACAGAAGTCCCCATTTTCCCCTCTCAAGCATGTTGTTACCTCCAACTTTAATATATGAATAGAAAATCCTAACCATAAAGTTACCTAAACATTCTACATAAACAAGTCTATTTTTCCCGCCTTCATTCACATATAGGTAGTTTCACTCTTTTTTTATTAAATTTGAACTCTTTGAATTTAAACACATTTCTCTTTAAATTTTAAGACTCTTTTTTTTCAAGTTGCTAGAAAGAATTGTCTCTACTTGCTATTTTCATTTCCTGCTTTTTCTTTTCACTCAGCCTAACTGAGTTTGGCTTCTTTCCAACCTCTGCCTTCCAAAGATGCAGTACACCGCAGTTGATTATCTAAGGCTAATTTCTAAATCCAACTGACTTCCTTCTCTTTAACTTTATTTTCTTTGTTACATTTTACGCCATTTTACATTTTACTTTCAAAACTCTCTAAGGGCAAGAGAACATCACCAGTTAGAGGGTAAGGGCTGCAGATAACTCAATAAATCAGCTCAAAGGAATGTGATCTGCATTACACAATAAGGCAATACTGAGGTCCTTTGGCAAATTTCCCAGAAAAACAAACAAACAAAAAACATGTGTTCACAAGACAGTCAACATTTTTACTTATTTCACTAAAAGGAATTATAACAGTATTTCTCTTCCTACCACCAATATATTCTCAATTCCAATACTTGTGCAAAGTGCAAAAATGGTATCCCAGATAAATATTCTCTCCAGTGATGCATCTATTTTTCTTTAAATGCTTAGTATTTACTTTATATAAAAGAGTAGAGCTTTCAAACTAGTATAATTAATCTCTCGATTCTCTTTTGTATTTCAGAGCTTGCAATGTTATTTTCTACTTCTCTAAGTCCTGTTGTATTTGTACCTTAGCTCTAGGCTTTATGTGATTGTCAGAATAGACCTTCTCTTCCCTTTGCTACTCTATTAGTTTCTGTTTTTATTTCCCCCTTTCCCTGCAGCTGATCAATACAATGTTAGGCTGCACACTCTAACAACTTATCTTCTTTCTTTCAGAAATTGCCACTAAAAGGATGTATGAGGGTACAAGCTTAGCCACACAACATCTTCCTCCTCCTCATCATCAAAAAATATTTGACTCATTACCATTATGGTCTTTCTCCCATGGGAGACAAAGCACAATAATAGAGACTCAAACATTTGTGTCCACACAAAGAACTTGTTTCCATTAATTGAACTCAAATCACTTTAGAATTTAAAGAAGAAGTTGATCTTCTTCATAATGGAACATAAAAAAAAATCAATTATTTCTGTGTGTTTCATGTCACAAATATAGTCCTTATTTCTCTATATATTTTAGCTCACGTAAAACAAATGGGCAAGTAAAAATATCCTGTTTCAGAGACAAAATAAGTGATGCTAGATAAATCTCCCAAGCTAATGTTACCAGTCTTATATTTAGCAAGCAAAATATTATTTCAGTGATAATTATGATCTCTCATTGGCAAATTCTGTCATTTTTTCTTGTAAATGCTACCTTTCATTTTATAAGTTTTAACTTTGAATACATAGCACTTTATTTTAAAATTATTTAAAAACACCAATGACAAAATCTATATATTTTTTATTCATTCTTTGAACAAATTCTGCACCAAGAAAGAGGAGAAATTTATTAAAAAAATTGTAAAGTTCATCAAATTGCATTATTTATGAATCATTGTTTTCTGGCATAAGATAATTTTAAATTTAATACACAACTTACATATTCTCATTTTGTCACTATGTTGATACACTTCTCAAATTACATGTATATAAGACCATTTATATCTTTTTGTTTTAAATGATAATGAGTGCTAATTGAATTAAGAGTCATTCAAAGATGAAATTTAAGGTGTTTCTTCAAGTTCTGGTCTTTCTTCATTGAAGAAAAACAATACATCTACCGAAAGTATAAGAACTGTGTCAAACTGGAAGTATGGAAGAGTGTATAAAAATATTTGCACATTATATACTTAAAAATAGAGTCTACAACTTAAAATTTATAACAAAATTTTAAATAATGCAACACCACATTTTAAGAGTATGGAATTTTATGTTTTTCAGTCATGTAATACTTATATAACAAGTTCCCACTTGAGTCCAAAATAGGTGAATTATTAATAGATTAAGTTCTTTCGGGAGCTGGGAATTGGGATGAGAACTGAGAACATTTAGCTGTAGGTAATCAAGCCTTGAATGAAAAGTTAACTAAAGTAAGGCCAATATTCACAAAGTGTCTACTAGAAAATATCAGGCTTAGATAGCTCTTCTCACCTGATATTAATGAAATGAGGAAAAGGGTCTCTTGGCTTCAGAAGATGGAGGCCAGGTAGGTGGAAGCTGACCACATTCACTTGTGCCCCCAGAATGGATTTTCGGCTGATTTGACACATGACCTGAACAAGCGATGGAATCTTAGCTGATATGAATTTTTGAAACCACAGAATATAGAGGATGCTTTGCAATGTCCTGTGAGAGATTTTATAACTTGAGGGGGAAATTTCCTGTGTGAGTTGCCTGAAGATGAGGAGAGATCAGTAAGAAAACACAGTTTAGTGGTTCCCTCCCTTCCTGGAGCAGGACCCTCGTCCCACACAGAGAAACCACCAACCTAATGAGGAGAGACTTGGAAAGATATAAAGTGTGGAGACTAAGGCTGCAACCATACATAGTGAGCTACAGAGGCATCAGAGGCACTGGCAGATGGTGGTCACCCCTGACTGAGAAAGACTTTGTGCTTTTGGAGAGGTAGAGCACATACAGAACCAGTCCAGGGTGCAGGACTGCAGTGAGAGAGCCACAAAGAGACTCTTTTATAAAGAAAAGCTGAGGCAAGACTCCAGACTTGAGAGGGACTCTGTGCTCACATGCACTTGCATGAGCATGCGGCAGCTCTGCCAAAAAAGAACTCAGAGTGACAAAGTCACACTGAAGGAACTGTGGGACCTGACCTAGCATGGCTGGTATGCAGGGGCTTCAGAGTGGAGAATTCAGGCCTGAGTCTCCCACAAGAACAGCAGGCTGGGGACTGGGACACCAGGAGCTGAGTGCCTGTGATTCATTGAAGCCTGGCAGGTTCCCTCACAGGCAGAGGTGCCCAACACCCACCTGTGGGACTGCAGGGTCTACAGATCCATTAGGCCAGGCTCAGGAACTTCCTGCTTGGCATATATCTTCAGGGGAAAGAAAGAGAGGCTCTGAGAAAGCCCTTTCTGAACTTCTTTCACATACTACGAGCTACACTGATTCTTCAGGCCCTTATCCACTGAAACCAGCAAAGCAGAGAAATTAGAGACAGTAGCAACAAGGGATGATCAGGGCCCTGTCAAGCCTTAGCTGTTAGAGATGCCATCAGCACCAGCAGGAAGAGCTGCCCCTTTTACACAGATTGGCCCCTCACAGGAAATGGACAGTTAATTCACCAGAAAGCATACGCTATTGGAAGTAATCTGGGACACACCAAGGCCTGTGGCAAGGGGTCAGGGAAACACTCTTACCATCTGCCGTGAAGACTGAATAACACCCCTTGAGTGTGACCCAAGGATTGTACCTTCCCAATCACACTAGAGGTCCCCTTCTGGAGGTGGTACTGGCAGTGCTCTCGGCCCTCTGCTGATAGAAAGCCAGCAGGGCAGAACAGTGGAGACCAGCCAAGTCTGAGGGAGATAGCCAAAGACTGTGGATTGCTTGTAGTCTTGAACAGGCTGGCTAGGGCTAGAAGAGGACACTATCTGATATTACCAGGGGCAGATCCTAAAAGAGAAGACAGTGGCAAACACTAGACTCTGCTGAGACAAATTCCACTGTGGTCTTCTTTATTATTTGTGTTATTTTTGTCCTGCATAGCTCTCTAACTGTTTTTCTTTTTCTTCATATTTGTTCTGATTATTTCACTACTTTTTTTAGTTTATTTCAACCTCATATTTTACACCTTCATTCTCTTATTCCAGTTTGCCTTCTTCCTTCCTTTTTTTATATTTGTTTTAAATTCTATGTTTCCTCTTTCTACATCTTGTTTCTATTCTGCACTCTAACTATTTCTTCTCCCTACAGTCTCTCAAAACCATTTTTCCTGTCATTAGTCATTTCATATTCTTTTTCCTGTTCTTATAATATCCTTATTCTTTCTCTACTTTTATTAATCTTCACTCATTGACTGTTAATATGGTGGTTGTTTTTGCATGTCTTCATTTTTATTTCTAGATGTTCACTGTTTTTGTAATTCAAATCTCAAATTTTACTGTTTCCCTCCATAACTCCATTTTGCCTTCCTCTTAATCTTTCTTTTTTTTTTTTTTTTTCATTTTAAATTTTACTTTTCCCATCCCTTGGCCTGGTACTCATTTCTTACTCCTATTATTTCTTCTCCCTCTATCCTCTCAAAATCACTTTTTTCTCTTTTAGATATCTCATAAACTTTTTTCTTACTTTTTCTTTCTTTTTCCCTTTCTACCTATATTAATCTTTGCTCATTTGTCATTCATATGGCTGTGTGAATGTTTTTTCTTCAATTTTGTTCCTACTTTTTTCACTAGTTTAAATTTTTTGAAAACCTCATATTACACTCTTCTCCTTTTCTTATTCAATTTTCCTCTCTTTCCTCCCTTTTTTTATTTATGATATAAATTTTACTTTCATTCTTTCTTTACCTTGTTTCTATTCCCTGCTCTTATTATTTCTCCCCTTTCTATCCTCTCAAAATCATTTTTCTCTGTGTTAGTAATGTCATATTTGTTTTTCCTTTCTTATAGTAGTCTTACTATTTTCCACCTTTATTAATATTTGCTCATTTTTTGTTGATAGTGTAATTGTGGATGGGGGTTATTTTTGTATGTGTGGGCTTTGTTTCCTGGGTTGTTTTGTTTGGCAGCACCTGTACAATAGGATATAAGACTTGGCAGGTGATGTGACTCTGTGTCAGCCAGCTGGAGGAAAGAGCCCACCAAATAATGACCTAACAACAACCAAAACCCAACTATAACAAGATAACCCACATAAATGGCATAAAAGGCATCCCAAGAACAGCCAGCTCAGGAGATCAAGGACACTGTACTACTGAGTCCCACAGGTACCCTACAACAGAAGGCCACCCCACAAAGACAGGGAGTCAAAGCAGATCAATCTAATATGCAGAAACGAACAAGAAGAGTCACCTAAAATGGGGAGACAAAGACACAATCTCCAAATGAGAGGAAAGGAGAAATACGCAGAAAGAGGTCAAAATGAAATTGAGGCAAGCAATCTATCAGACAAAAAGTCCAAAATAATAGTTATAAGGGCATTCAAGGAGCTCAGTGAGGACTACAAGGAACTCTATGGAAGCTACAGGTAACTTAATGGTAACTAAGTGTTAAAAAGCTTAGCATTAAATCAGCATTAAATAGGACACACAGATTATAAATAAGAGCCAGGAAGAAATGAAGAATACACTGGAAGGAATTAAAAGCAGGCTAGATGAAGCAAAGGATCAAATCAGTGAGTGGAGGACAAGGTGGAAAAAAAACACCAAGACAGAGAAACAAAATTAAAAAAGATTGAAAAAGATTGAAGATAGTGTAAGAGAGATGTGGGGCAACATGAAATGTAATAATATTCATATCACAGGGATACCAGAAGGAGAAGAAGAGGAATAAGGGATAGAAAAGCCATTTGAAAAACTGATGACAAAAACTTCCTTAGTATGGTGAGGAAAAAGTCATGCAAATCCAAGAAGCACAGAGGGTCCCAATCAAGATGAACTCAAAGAGGCACATTATAAGATACATCATAAATAAATTGGCAAAATTTAAAGACGAACAGAGAATCTTAAAGGCATTATAAGATACATCATAAATAAATTGGCAAAATTTAAAGACGAACAGAGAATCTTAAAGGCGGCAAAGAAGAAACATACAAGGTAGCTCCAATAAGGCTATCAGTTGATTTCTCAACAGAAACAATGTAAGCCAGAAGGGAATAGCATGGAATATTTCAAGTAATGGCAAGCAAAAGCCTGCAACCAAGACTACTCTACCCAACAAGGCTATCAGTTAAAATGGAAGGTGAAATAAGGAGCTTCCCAAACAAAAAAAGCCTAAAATAGCACATCTACACCATAGCAGCACTGCAAGAGATAGGGACTGATTTAATAAGATGAACAAAAACAGGGAGAGGAACACAGGTACAAAGGGAAAAAATGACAATGATTATATACCTATCAATAATAACCTTAAATGCAAATGGATTAAATGCTCCAATCAAAAGACACAGGGTAGCTGAATGGATGAGAAAACAAGACCAGTATATGTGCTATCTATGAGAGACCAAGCTCAGAACATAAGATCTGTATACAGGCTGAAAATGAATAAATCAGAAATATATTCCAAGCAAAGAGACATGGAAAAAAAAGCTGTTGTAACAATGCTTATATCAGAAAACATAGACTTCCAAACAAAGGCCATAAGAAGAGAAAAAGAAGATTTGTACATACTACTTAAGGGAGTAGTCCAACAAGAGGATGTAACCCTTTTAAACACATATGCAGCCAACATAAGAGCACCTAAATATGTAAGGGAAGTCTCAGAGGAATTCAAGAAAGTCATAGATAGCAACAGAGTCATTATAGGAGATTTCAACACCCCACTATCAACAATGGATAGATCTTCCAAACAAAGAACCAATAAGGATATTGTGGCATTGAACAACACTCTAGATCAAATGAACTTAACTGATATATATTCAGAAACTTTCACTCCACAGAAGCAAAATGCACATTCCTTTCAAATGCACATGGAACATTTTCAAAGATCACCCATCTGGTAGGACACAAAACTGATACAGACACTGGCCCACAGTGTCTGTGTCATTATGGATGAGGTGAGACATTCACACAGACTACCGAGTCCTGTGCAGGAAAAGGGACAGCACAGCATCCCCTTTTCAAGGGGAGCAAAAACCTCAGTCCTTGCTCCAACGAGCTTTTATTGTCTTACTGGGCACATTACAAGAAGATCCTCATTAACTGTGCACAGGCTCACTTTAGGTAGATACCTTTTACAGAAAATAAAGGACCCAATGCTGCTAATCACAGAAGAGGGATATTTGCAAATGAAAAGGCAAAAGTGGTTGAACCAGTTACACTCATCCTTGGAAGGTTTAGCATGTATTTTAGGAAGTTACTTTGCAGTAAATGTCCTCAATTCAGGGTGAGGGAGTTTTAGCAAAAAGCAAGACTCATAACGGCCTAGGTACATTGCAGACCTGATTCCCCATGGGAGAACCCAGCCATGGGCATGAGTCCTGTGGACCTCTGAGTGGGAGCTTGGCCCACACCACGCAGAATGGTCTACTACACAAAACAAGCCTCAGAAACTCAAGCAAATTGAAATCTTCCCAGTCACCTTCTCAGATCACAATGGCTTGAAACTAGAAACCAGTCTCAAGGAAATAACTCAAATACACTAAAATATGTGGAGACTGAATGACATGATATTAAATAATGAGTTAACAATGAGGTCAAGAAAGAAACCAAAAAGTATCTAGGAACAAATGAAAATGAAAAACAATAGTACAAAACCTACGTGACACAAAGAGGGCAATACTGAGAAGGAAGTTCATAACAATACAGACCTACATAAAGAAGACAAAAATATCTCAAATAAACAATTTAACCCTCCATGTACAAGAACTAGAGGAACAACAACAAACAAAGCCCAGAGGAAGTGGAAGGAAATAAAGAAGAATTAAATGACATAGAAATTAAAAAAAAAAAAAAAAACAATTCAAAGGTTCAAGTAATCCAGGAACTGGTTCTTTAAATAGATAAACAAAATTGAAAAACATTTAACCAAAAATTTCATCAAGAAAATAAGCGAGCAGACTCAAATAAATAAAATCAGAAGAGAAAGAGAAGTTACAACTAATACTACAGAAATACACATGATTGTAGGAAATTACTATGAATAACTATATGCCAAGAAATTGGACCAACTTGGTAAAAATGGACAAATTTCTGGAAATACATAACTGTCCAAAACTAAATTACAAAGAGGTAGAAATCCTAAATAGACCAATAACAACTCCTGAAGTTGAAGCATTAATCAAAAAAACTCCTGGCACAAAAAAGCCCTGGACAGGATAGATGGGCCAATTTACCAAATGTTTAAAGAAGAACTAACTTCTATCTTTCTCAAACTATTCCAAAAAATTCAAGAAGAGGAAAAACTCCAAAACCCTTCTTATGAGGCCAATATTATCCTAATTCCAGAATGAGGTAAAGACATAACAAAGAAAGAAAACTATAGGCCAAATATCTCTAATGAATACAGATACTAAAATCCTCAACAAAATACTGGCAATATGGGTCCAGCAATATATTAAAAAGATAATACACCATGATTAAATGGGATTCATCACAGGGATTCAAGGACAGTGCAATATTAGTAAATCAATAAACATACACTATACAAACAAAATGAATATGTTCATATCAATAGATGCTGAAAAAGCATTTGATAAAATCTCACACCCATTTATGATAAAAACACTCATCAAAGTGGGAATAGAGGGAGCACACATCAGTATACTAACAGCTATATGCAAGAAACCTATAACTAACATCATACTCAACAGGCAAAAGATTAAAGATCTCCCTTAGGATCAGGCACAAGACAAGGTAGTCCACTTTCATCACTTTTACTCAACATAGTACTAGAAATTCTAGCCACAGAAATCAGGCAAAAAAAAAAAAAAAAAAAAAAATAAAAAGGTGTACAAATTGGAAAGGAGCAAGTAAAACTGTCATTATTTACAAATGACATTATGGTGTACATAGAAACCCTATTGTCTCCACCAAAAAACTACTCAATAAGTGAATCTGGCAAAGTAGCAGGATACAAAATCAATATTCAGAAATTGAGGGCATTTCTATACACCAACAATGAAATATCAGAAGGAGAAACTAGGACAAAAGAAAGATTTACTATAGCAGTAAGAAAAATAAAGTATGTAGGAATAAACTTAAAAAAGGAGGTAAAACACCTGTATTTGGAAAACTATAAAACACTGAAGAATGAAATTGAAGAAGATACAAATAAATGGAGGCATATTCAATGTTCATGGATTAGAAGAATTAACATCGTTAAAATGTCCTTACTACTCAAAGCAATCTATAGATTCTACACAATTCCTAATAAGATATAAATGACATATTTGACAAATCTAGAAAAAATATTTCAAAAATTTATATGGTACCTAAAAAGATCTTGAATAGTCTCAGTGATCTTTAGAAAGAAGAACACAGTAGGAGGGATCACAATACCTGATATCAAATTATACTACAAGGCCGCTGTAATCAAAGAGTCTGGTAACGACATAAGAACAGACATGTAGATCAATGGAAAGAAATAGAGAGCCCAGAAATGTCTCTATGATCAATAAATATCTGACAAAGGGGACTCAAGTATAAAAGTCCAAGAGGAAAACATAGGCAGAAGAATTTCAGATATCCCACGTAGTACTATTTTTGCCAATATATCTCCTAGGGCAAAGGAAATGAAAAAAATAAACAAATGAGACTACAGAAAATTAAAAAGCTTCTGTACAACTAAAGAACATAACATAAAATTGAACACCAACTGTATGGGAGAACAGAGTTGCTAATGATACATCATGCAAGGGTTTGATCTCCAAAATATATAAAGAACTTGTATGACTTAACACCAGGAAGACAAACAATCCAATTGAAAAATGAGCAAAGGATTTGAACAGACATTTCTTCAAGGAGGACATACAGATGGCCCATAGACATATGGAAAGATAGTCAACATCACTAACCATCACAGGGATGCATACTAAATCACGAGATATCACCTCAAACTGGTCAGAATGGCCATCATTAATAAATCAAGAAACAAGTGGTGGTAAGCATGTGGAGAAATGGGAACCCTGCTGCAGTATTGATGGGAATGCAGACTGGTGCAGCCATTGTGGAAAACAGTATGAAATTTCCTTCAAAAAAACTAAAAATGGAACTGCCTTTTGACCCAGGGATTCCACTGATGGGAATATACATGAATAATCCTGAAACACCGGTTCAAGAGAACACCTGATGTTCATCACAATGCTATGAACAATATGTACAATATACAAGTGCTGGAAACAACCTTAAGTGCCCATCAGCAGATAAGTGGATCAAAAAATGTGACACATTTACACAATAGAGTACTACACAGCAGAAAGAAAGAAAAAACTTCTGCTTTTTGTGACAGCATGGATGGAACTGGAGAATATTCTGCTAAGTGAAATAAGCCAACCAGTAAAAGACAAATACCATATGATCTCATCTATAAGAGGAACTTAATAAACAAAAGTAAACTAATGAGCAAAACAGTACCAAAGGCTTGGAAACATGGAATAGACTGACAGCCACCAGAGAGGAGGGTGAAGCATGATAATGGTGGACAGAAGAGGAAGAGACTAGTCAAAGAACATGTATGAATGGACCCCAGACATGGACAGCAGTGTGGGGAATGATGGTGGGAGCTGGGGCTGGGCTTGGTGGCGGACAGCAAAGGGGGATAAATGGGACAACTGTAATAGAATGATAATTAAAAAAAATAAAAAATAAAGTAAAATGAGAGTTGTATGTTTGATGGGTTACCAGAAAATACACCCAAAAAGAAAAAAATACATTTTCATAATTCAGGAGAAAAGTATAACTTTGGAAATAATTTTAATAGAAATATGAATATAGTTATAGAAAACAAATTGACTTCAATATACTACTTTTAAGACACTTGAAGAAAAAATCCATTAGGGAAAAGATACATGAAAAACAAATCCAAACTGAACCAAAAAGAAGAAGGAATATATAAGAAACTGGATGCCATACTAATGAATTTCAAGGGAAAATTCCAACAGTAGATTGAAATCAATTTTGGAGTAAGAAGAAAGTTATATGAAATGAATAGAGAATTTTTTTTTAAAGAAAGAAGCAAAGAAGGATGAAAATGGAACTATAAGAGAGAACTCCCTTAAGGAAATGTTATCTTACATATATAAATTTGGATTTTATTGTGATACTTTCTGATGGTGAAAAATAGTACTATTAGCAAATATTCAGACAATGAAAGACTACAGGTATCTTTCTTATCCAGAAATTATAATCACAACAAAAAAAGGTAAAGAAATTGCTCACATAATAAATTTCCCTGACCAAATATTTTACTGACCTCACTGATTTTTAGAGAATGCATTAAGTAGTTTTTTACTTATTATACTTGATCACTTTCAAAGAGTAGTAATAAAAGATAATAAAATGAGTCATAAAAAAGGAATAAGAGGAGTATAGCATTCTAGATCCTGCTCTGCCATTACCTTAGAAAGTTTTTTGGGGAAAATTATTGAATATTGCTAAATTATATCCTGGCTTTGGTGTAACACATTATGAGAACTGGGGATTACATATAATATATAATAATTTGTTTACACCAAAATTACATATATGTATATGTAATTTTTTGAGTGTGAGAGCTTTCCAGATTTATTTTCTTAGTAACTTTTAAATATATAATAAAATATTAACAATAATATAATCACCATGCTGTATATTACATCCCATGACTTATTTTATATTCATATGTATAGTGTACATGTGCTTATGAACCTGAAGGAAATAATAAATTATAATGTGGTTGTTACTTTTTCTATAGTCCCAGAAGTCTAAAACATTATAAAATGTTAGTGAAAATATTTTAATTGTCAAATTTTACTCCCATCTTCTTTTCTCCATGAATTGACTTTTGAATAAACTATACCTATAATTGCACACATACCAGTTTCATTCTATTTTATATTTTTCATAATTTTCAGTGAATTCCTCAGTCTGAAAGAAAAATATTTCAACTAAAGCCTTGTAGCATTTGTCATTTCTATTTTATGTGTAAACTTTTAAAACTCTCATATTTGACTAACCATGCTATCTTAACTAAAAATAAAAAGGGAAAACTTTATATATATATTAATAATTGTTCCAATTTTTCTCCTTTTGCCCCTCTCCATCTGGTACCCCCATTCCCTCTGGCAATACCCCCACTAAGTTCATGTCCATGGGTCATGCATATAAGTTCTTTAGCTATCCCATTACCTGTACTGTTCTTAACACCCTTATGTTTATTTGGAACCCACCAATTTATACTTCTTAGTCTCTGTACCTATTCCCCTTAATTCCCCTCCCCCTTCCCAACTGGTAACCACCCACATGACCTCCATGTCTCTGATTCTGTTTCTGTTCTGCTTGTTTGGTCAATTTGTTTTTTAGATTCAATTGTTGACAGTTGTGAATTTATTGCCGTTTTAATGTTCATAGTATTGATCGTTTTCTGAAATAAATCTCTTTACCAGTTTATATAATAATGGCTTGGTGATGATGAACTCGTTTAGCTTTACTTTTTGTTGGAAGCACTTTGTTTATTGTTTCATTCTAAATGATAGCTTTGATGGCTAGAGTAATCTAGGTTGTAGGTCCTTGCTTTTTGTCACTTTGAGAACTCCTTGTCAGTCACTTCTAGCCTGCAAATTTCTTTTGAGAAATCAGCTGACAGTCTCATGAGAATTCTTTTGTAGGTAACTATCTGCTTTTCTCTTACAGTTTTTACAATTCTCACTTTATCTTTGACCTTTGGCATTTTAATTATGATGTGTCTTGGTGTGGGCCTCTTTGTGTCCATCTTGTTTGGGATTCTCTGCACTTCCTGGACTTGTTATGTCTATTTACTTCACCAAATTAGGGTAGTGTTCTTTCATTATTTTTTCAAATATGTTTTCAATGTTTTTCTCTTTCTCTGCTCTTTCTGGCACCCCTATGATTCAAATGCTGGTATGTTTGAAGTCATCCCAGACATCCTTAGCCTATCATTGGGTTTTTAGGTTTTTTTACATCTTTTTTCTTCTTGTTCTAGTTGAATGTTTTTTTCTTCTTTATGTTCCAAATCATTGATTTGATTCTTGGCTTTATCCACCGTACTGTTTATTTCCTCTAAATTTTTATTTATCTCACTCACTGTAACCTTCATTTCTTCTTGAGTCTTTTCTTGTTATCGAAGTACTCATTAAGTTCCTTGAGCATCTTGTTAACCTATGTTTTGAATTCTGCATCTGGTAGATTGTTTATCTTCATTTTGTTTAGTTCTTTTTCTGGATTTTTGTTCTGCTCTTTCATTTGGGTCATGTGTCTTAGTCTCCTCTTTTTGGCAGCATCCCTGTGTTTGTTTCTGTGTATTAGGAAGAGCTGTTTTAACTCCCTTTATTAGTAGCATGGCCTATTGTAGAAAAGTGCACTGTTAAATTGGGTTGGGTGGAACTGTAGGTAATCATCAGGGCAGGGCAACTCTTGTGAATCAGGTGAATGGAGTCTCAAGTATGGTGCTACCACCTCATGGTTCTTTGTGGAAGAAGCATCAGAAAAGGGACTATGGGTGTTGCCTGGCCTCTGGAGTTTTTTTTCCAGGAGGAAGCTATCCCCTGGCACTTGCCCTGATGCTGTAGACACTTCAGTTTCTCCTCTTGTGCCACTGGTGCCATTCTAGCTGTTGCCCTGGTGCTGAAGCTCAGAAGTAGTGAGTCTTTATAAGTCCTAAGTCCATTTCAGGCCCTTTAAGAGGAGATACCTGACAATCCCAGTTTCTTTCTCTGCCCCAATTCCCAGTGGTTTTTACAGCTTGAAGTTATGGGGACTTACCTTCCTGGCACTGGAACCCTGGGCTTGGTAGTCTGTTGTAATGCTGCAATCCCTTCCTCCTGAGATATCTCTCCTGATTTTTATTTACCATGAATAGGCGTGGTACTACTCATTCCATGTCTTCACATGTCCACATCTCTACCGCTCCTATCTGTCTGGTTGAATGTGACTTGTTTAATTCCTTGGTTGCCAGCCTTCCATACAGCTCAATTTTCCAATGATTCTGCATGATAGTTGTTTTATACTGAAGTTGTCATTTTTGCCACGGTTGTGAGAGGAGGTGAGCTTTACTTACCTATGCCTCCATCTTGGAATTTTTTTAAATTAAAGTAAATACATAATGAATAGATATGATAACTGGAGGCAACTGGACCCCCTGTGAAACTATTTTCTAGTATAATACCTTAAGTATTTTTGCAAGTATGAGAAAGCCATCATCATTAAAACTTTTAAACATTCTGTAGAAAAATCTTAAGAATACCAAAATTAGGGCAGGGATTATACAATATTTGGCACACTATGTAAAGGGGAAACATTACCTCAAGAGCTTATTAAAAATACAAATCCCTCAGACTCTGTGGAGACCTACAGAATTAAAAATTCTAGGAGATAGACCTTGAGATAAGTCTTGAAAAAATATATATATATTTGTCAGTCATGGTGGTTCTTTTCCAGAAAATTAGCATCTAAGATTAATATTGGATTTGTACATGAAGAGGTGTAGAACAATGCCATGAGGTATAGCTTTTAGGGTTGCTGTATATTTTAAATAATATGAGAGATGTACTTTATAAAGATAAGCTAAAATTAAGAAAAACTCACTAACAAAATACAAATTTATAACAAGAGTGTATCATTTCTTCTTTACTAGTTACTTATTTTTAAAACTGTAGTATGCCAAAAGTTATGTCCTAAGATTTTGTTCCAGAAATATTTTAACCAGAAAAAGTAAAAATGATCATAAAGGTTTTTGAAATTGAATACATATAATTATACCATTGTATGTTATTAAAATATTATATAGTCATTAAAATGATATATTATAGAAATTTAATAATTAGAATCACAATGCAAGATTAATAGCAAGTTACAGAAGAGAATATATTATGGTCATATTTTTAAAACTCAAGAAAATTATTTTTTTTAAATGTCTGGGAGGAAAGAACCTATAAGTTCAATGGCGATTTTCTCTTACTGTTGAGTTTCATTTTTCATTTTATTAATTTTAAATAAGCATGTTCCCTATGTTGTATGTGTGAATGCATGTGTGTATATTAACTGCACAAATGAGATAATACTGTTAATGGCAAAAAATTGCACTCAGTCCCTTCTTACAACAAATGAAATTACTTCAATATATTATTAAATTAGATATTTATATAACATTGAGTCTTAATGTTATTATTATACAGAAAAATCAGAAGATAAATCCAGGCATGCAAAGTGACTTTACCAAATTTACACAGCTAGTGAGTATTACATATGAGAAAACATATTCTAAGTTATATAAAAGTAGCTGGAGAAGATAGCAGAGGAATAAGTGGAAGATACACTGACCTACTCCCAGGCCCAAACAAATGACAACTAAATTATAGAAAAATCATTTTGAATAACCAGCTGAACACTAACTGAATAAAGCCTTATATCTACAGAGAGATGAAAGAAGCCACTTCATGACAAAGAGACTGGTAGGGTGTGCAGCAGAGGTGTAAGAGAGTTGACTGGGCTCCCATGGGCAGCAGCTAAGTCCTGGAGGAGTATTTCAGCAGCCAGGAGGTTCCTACTGAGAAGTGTGGGGTCTAAACCCCAAGCTGGGCTCCCTATCTATAGCACCAGGATGGAGAATGGAACTCAAATAACATGCCGCAGTGAAAAACAGCAGAGTTCCTGTCTACCTGGGAGAGACCGCTGAAGACGCAGAGATACTCTTAAAGGGACACTGCACAAAATTCTATTTGCATCCACTTACCTTGGGCTCTGGCAGAAGGAGGAAAAAGTGGACTAGAGATGTATGAGGAGAATATGGAACTGATGACTCTGGGGAAAGAAGTGAAGGAATAGCCCCCAGGATCCATGTGCTGAGTATTCACTATACTCCAACATCCAGTCTTCTCAGGGAGAACACTGCTCTCTGAATGGCATCAGTCTAAGGAGAAACAATAGCTTGCCCACAGAAATTACTCTGCCCCAACCTTGTGCATCTTAAGACAAGCTGCTGAGTACAGCTTGAGGCTATATCAGTGATTAGTTTTAAAACTAAGGTGGACCTCTGGGAGATCTGAGACTTTAGCTGATACTCCCCCAGTCTCTGTGCTGGTAAAAGCCAGCCTTGGTGCACTGACTGGTTCTTTCTGCATACAAACAGGCCCAGCAGAGGGAGCCACAAGCTGTAGTGTCAGTCATAGGCAAGGTTTGACATAGAAGAAGGTTTGCTTCTAAGCAGGTTTTGCCCTAAGATGAAGGGGGAAAAAAGAAAGAAAAACAGAAGAGAATAGTCTAACAATAAAATGGCACTAAATATGTATTTATCAATAATCACTTTACATATAAATGGCTTAAATGCTCTAACCAAAAAACTTAGGGTAGCTGTATGGATAAGAAAACAAGACATATATATGTTGCCTCCAAGAGACCCACCTCAGGTCAAAAGATATAAACAGACTAAAAGTAAAGGAATGGATAAATATATTTCATGCAAGTGGAAAGGGAAAAAAAGCTGAGGTAGCAATACTTATATCCAACAAAATACACTTTATAAACAAGGCTATAGTAAGAGACAAAAAAGGACACTACATAATTATAAAGGAAACAATCCAACAAGAGGATATAACCTTAAAAAACATTTACACACCCAACATAGGAGAAGCTAAATATGTAAATCAAATCTTGATAAATATAAAGGGAGAGATTGACAAAAATATAGTCATAGTAGGGTATTTTAACACCCCACTGACTTCAATGGATAGATCTTTCAGACAGAAAATCAACAAGGAGACAGCAGCTATAAATGACACACTAGACCAAATGGATTTAATTGATATCTTCAGGGTATTTCCACCCAAAGCAGCAGTATACACGCACACACACACACACTCACACACACACTTTTCAAGTGCCCATGGAATGTTTTCTAGGATAGACCACATGTTAGGACTCAAAATAAGTCTCAATAAATTTAAGAAGGTTAAAATCATGTCAAGCATTCTCTCCGACTACAATGCTATGAAACTAAAAATCAATCACAAGAACACTGAAAAACACACAAAGACATGAAAGCCAAATAACATGTTACTAAACAATGAATGGATCAATACCCACATCAAGTAAGAAATCAAGATACCTTGAAGCAAATGAAAATGAGAACACCACAATCCAAAACCTGTGGGACAGAGTGAAAGCAATCGTAAGTGGTAAATTTATAGCACTACAGTCCTATTGCAGAAAAAAAAATAAAAGACAGATAAAATCTCAAATAATAAATTTAAATCACACTTCAAAGAACTTGAAAAAGAGCTACAAACAAAACCCAATGTGAGTAGAAGGAAATATCAGAGCAGAAAAAAACAAAATCAAGTCTAAAAAAATGAAAAAAAAAGATCAATAAATACAAGAGCTGGTTCTTTGAAAAGATAAATTGATTGACAAACCTTTAACTAGACTCATCAAAGAAAAAAGAGAGAGGACCCAAATAAATAAATCAGAAATGAAAGAGGGGAAAGAGCAACTGATAATAAGTAAATACAAAGGATTGTAAAAAAAAATATTGTGAACAACTATATGTCAACAAACTGGACTGCCTGGATGAAATGGATAAATTCCTAGAATCATACAATCCTCCAAAATCAAATCAGGAATAATCAGAGAATCTGAATAGATAGATTACACCTAGTGAAATTGAAGCAGTAATCAACAGACTTCTAGCCAATAAACTACCTGGCTTCATAGGGGAATTTTATCAAACATTCCGAAAAGAACTAACACCTCTCCTTCTCAAACTACTGCAAAAAATTCAACAGGATAGAAACTTCCCAAGGTTGCAAGGTTGATACAACAATAACAAATCATTAAAAATGATTCACTATGTAAACAAAATAAAGGATAAAAACCTCATAATCATATCAATAGATGCAGGAAATGCATTTGATAAAATCCAACTCCCATATATGATTAAAAAAAAACTATCAGCAATGTGGGAATAGAGGAAACATACCTAAACATAATAAATGCTATATATGACAAACCCACTGCCAGGATCACACTCAATGTGCAAAAACTATAAGTGTTCTCCTTAAGATCAGGAACAGGACAGGGAGTCTGCTTTCACCTCTCTTATTCAACATAGTACTGGATATTCTAGCCACAGAAATCAAGCAAGAAAAAGAAATAAAAAGCATCTGAATTGGAAAAGAAGTAAAACTGCCTTTATTTGCAGATGACATGATAGTGAACAGAGGAAAAACTCTAAAAATTCCACCAAGAAATCACTAGGAGTGATAAATGAATTAAGCAAAGTACCAGGATACAAAATTAATATCCAGAAATCAGTTGCATTTTTGTATGCCAATAATGAACTAACAGAAAATGGAAATTAAGAAAACACTCCCACTTACAATGGCTTCAAAAAGAATAAAATACCTAGGAATAAACCTAACTAAGGATGTGAAAGATCTTTAGTCAGAAAATTATTAAGACAGTGAAGAAGAAATTGAAGAAGATACAATTTGAAGCACACACTGTGTTCATGGATAGGAAGAATTAACATCCTTAAAAGGTCCATACTACCAAAAGAAATCTATAGCTTCAATGCAAGTTCTATCAAGATTCCAATGACATGTTTCATAGAATTAGATCAAATATTTCAAAAATTTATTTGGAATGAAGAAGACCCCACATAGCAAAAGCAATCCTGATAGGAAAAATAAAATTGGAGGAATCATGCTACCTACTAAGGCCATAGTAATAAATGGCATAGTACTGGCATAAAAAATGGGTACATAGATCCACGGAGCAGAATAGAGAGCCAGAAATTAACCCACATCTTTATAGTCAATCAATATTCAACAGAGGAAGGAACTACATACAATGGGCTAAAGACAGTTTATTCAATAAATGCTATTGGGAAAATTGGACAGATACATGCAGAAAAATGAAACTAGACCACCTTCTTACACCATACTGAAATAAATACAAAATGGATTAAAGGCTTAAATGATAGACTCAAAACCATAAACAATCATAGAAGAAAACATAAGCAGCAAAATCTCAGACATTGCTTGTAGCAATATTTTATCAGATATATCTCCCCAGGAAGGGGAAACAAAAGAAAAAATAAACAAGTAGGACTACAACAAACTAAAAAGTTTTTGCACAGCAAAGAAAAACATCAACAAAATAAAGACAACCCACAGAATGGAGAACATATTCACAGACATATGTGATAAGAGTTTAATACCCAAAATTTATAAAGAATTTACAAAACTCAGCCCTGGCTGGCGTAGCTCAGTGGATTGAGCACGGGCTGGGAACCAAAGTGTCACAGGTTCGATTCCCAGTCAGGGTACATGCCTGGGTTGCAGGCCATGACCCCCAGCAACCCCACACTGATGTTTCTCTCTCTCTCTATCTCCCTCCCTTCCCTCTCTAAAAATAAATAAAGAAAATCTTAAAAAAAAAAGAATTTACAAAACTCAACACCAAAAAACCAACCCACCCACTTAAAATAGGGGCAAAGTATCTGAATAGACAGTTCCTCAAAGAAGACATACAGAGAGCCAATAGGCATATGAAAAGATGCTCAATGTCACTAATCATCAGAGAAATGCACATTAAAATTATAATGCAATGTCATCTTACACCTGTCAGAATGACTATCATCAATACATCAACAAACAACACGTACCAGGGAGGATGTGAAGAAAGGGGACCTCTTTTGCACTCTTAGTGGGAATGCAGATTGATGCAGCCACTATGAAAAGGAGTATGGAGGTGCCTACCAAAATAAAAATCTGCCTTTTGACCCAGTGATCCTACTTCTGGGAATATATGCAAAGGAACCCAAAACACTAATTTCAAAGAATATAAGCACCTCTATGTTCATTGCAGCATTATTTACAATCTCCAAGATATGGAGGCAGCCCAATTGTCCATCAGTAGGTAAGTGGATAAAACAACTATGGGACATTTATAGAATAGAGTTCTACTTGGACCTAGAAAGAATGAACTTTTACCCTTTGCAACAGTATTGATAGACCTGGAGAACATAATGCTAAGTGAAATAAGTTCATCAGAGAAAAACAAATATCATATGATCTCCCCCATATGTGGAATCTAACAAGGAAAATAGAGAGAATCATAGAAAGTAGGATGTGGCTAAGGGAAGGAGAGGAAAGGTGAGGTTTGGAGGGATTGAGCAAAAAGGAAAAAGGACTCATGGACATGGACAACAGTGTGGTGATTGCTGGGCAGAAGAGGTATACGGTGACTAAAGGATAATGGAAAAATACAACAAAAATAAATTTAAAAAACATAAAAGCAATGAATTAGAATTTTAGTTTTTATTTTCAATTTTACCTTACTGCTTATATAATTTTTTTAGTATGTGGGTATGAAAAATAGTTTATAGTTGTTCATGTAGAAAAATACATGCAGCTTATGATCGTTATAATAGCTTTATTAACTCAAATGAATGTCAGAACGGTGCCGTAAACCTACTCTTGCCTGCCCTATATATTTTTTAAAGATTTTATTTATTTATTTTTAGAGAGGGAAGGGAGGGAAAGAGAGAGAGAGACAGACAGAGAGACAGAGAGAGACAGAGAGACAGAGAGACAGAGAGACAGAGCGAGAGAAACATCAATGTGCGGTTGCTGGGGGTTATGGCCTGCAACCCAGGCATGTGCCCTGGCTGGGAATCGAACCTGGGACACTTTGGTTCCCAGCCCGCGCTCAATTCACTGAGCTATGCCAGCCAGGGCTTTGCCTGCCCTATATTTTAAAAGCCTGCCTCAGGTTTTTTTAACTTTTAAATGTTATAGTGAAAACATTTATTGAAGTGTTAAAGTGAAAATTTTTCTTTATTGTCAACATTCAATTTTAGAATACATTCAAATTAATGGCTGTTTGATTTAACAATTATTTACTTAATCTTTCTTTATTACATCACTTTATAAGATTCTACTAAAGTTAGCCATCTCTAGATGCTACTAAAATAATTCAAAATGCAAATTTACTTTCAAAATTGAATGTACATCATATATGTGATAGAAGAGTATTATTTCTTCTTTCTTTATGCCTCTTTTCAGTTTATTTTTTTAAGCTTGTATATGTTTGTGTATTTATATCTTTATTTTGAAAAAATAAAAATGGGTTTATTTTATTCTTGCTGACATTCAGAAAGTAACAGTGTATGAAAAGAATGAAGTGAACCAAAATATGATTGCTTGGGATGCCAGGACACTTCTAAAAAAGATATCTGCAATAGTGTCAACAACAAAACTAAGGGAAAAAATAGGCAAAAAAATGAAGAAGTATGGGAGGGTGAAATTTCTGCAAATGTCAGAAGAAACATTTGGTTGTTACAAAGAGTGCAATTCTAAAGTTAAATAGCTAACAGTTATCTTGATTTTTCTGCTGCCTGCTTAGCAGTATGTTCTTTTTATAGACAACTGCAACCAATGGGAGCAATGAAGCTGAGCATTTGCTAGCATGTTGTGTTTTTGGTTAGATTATGTTAGATAACAAAAAAATGTAAAACAGTTTAAGAATATATTATTGTATAAATTCCAGAAGCTGTTATTTGCTAGTTTATTTATTTAGTTTAGCTTAACTCAGGCACTGGTCTAGGCATTGGGGATTAAAAGAAATTTTGTAGCTTCTTCCTACAGGGCCTAACATCTTAGCCGGGGAGAGAAAGACAGAGAGAAAATATTTTTTGTTTTGTTTTTCCCAATCACAACCAACAGTACAAATAAATAGGAAAGGCCAGAAACAAGTTTCTTCCTTTTTTTAAAGATTTTTATTATTTATTTTTAGAGGGGGAGGGAGGGAGAAAGAGGAGAGAGACATCAATGTGTGGTTGTCTCTTGTGCACTTCCTACAGGGAACCTGGCTGCAACCCAGGAATGTGTCATGACGGGGAATCAAACCAGAGAACCTTTGGTTCTCAGGCCAGCAATCAGTCCACTGAGCCACACCAGCCAGGGAAGAAACAGTTGTTTGTAGGGTTTTTTTTTTTCTGTGTAAATTGCTCTTCTTTTTAGAGCAAATGTGGATGAAACGTGAATTGAGTCCTCCAGTGATACATCGCAGGCCCTAATTTTGTATGTGTAGAACTGCAACTTCCATTGGTAGTCTTCTTGCCTAAAGTGTCAGGAGCAACTAGTGTGCCCGAGAACTGTGATCATCCATCCCTATGCATTTATATGCCACAATCCAATTTGTAGTGAGGCAATAGTCATACTTTGATAGGTGCAGCCTCCTTTCTCCTCCCTGTCTTTATCAGCACAGCTGCAAGATCGATTAAACCAGATAACACAGTGGAGAGCATTTTATGGATCATCTTATGAAATTGTACAATCATTTTAGTGGGCATTGTGATATTTATTCCCTGGTAACTAATGGCCTTGCTTCAATTTACTGCTTTCTTTGATTTCACTGAACAAAAATGTATTGAATACCTACTGTTGTTAAGTGTTATTCTAGGTATAGATAACACAACAGTAGACAAAAGAAACAAAGTCTTTGCTTCACAAAAGTAACTTTCTAAGGTGAATAGAAAATAAGCAAGTCTATATGTCCAGTGGTAAGTAAGTACCATAAAAAAAGGTAAATTTATCAAAGGTGAAAATACAAATGTAAAGAACAATTTTGTTAAAGGTGAACAAATTTAAAATGAAGGGCAGATAAAGTGCTTCCCAGACAAGGTAATGCTAAAGGAACTCATCATCACCAAGCCATTATTACATGAACTGTTAGAAGGACTTATTTAAGAAAAAGAAGATCAGTACTATGAACATTAAAATGGCATGCACATAGACGGTGGGCTAGGGATTGACTGTGGGAGTAGGGTTGGGAGCAGGGCAGGGGACAACTGTAACTAAACAATTAAAAATGACAAAACCAAAACTAAATGACAACAAACTCACAATTATCAAAAATTGAATCTAAACAACAAATACAAAAACAAACTAAGCAAACAACCAGAAGAGGAACAGAAATTAGGTATGCGGATCATTTGGAGGGTTATCAGCTGGGAGGGTGAAGGGGAAAAGAGGGAGAAATGGTGGAGGAATCAAGGAGCATAACTGGTAGGAACAAAATAGACTGGGAAGGTTAAGAATAGTATAGGAAAGGAAGAAGCCAAAGAACTTACAGGTACGACCCATGGACATGAACTAAGAGGTGGAGATTGCTGCATAGAAGAGGGATACTGGGTGGAGGAGGGTAAAGGGAGAAAACTGGGACAACTGTAACAGAGTAATCAATAAAATATGCTTAAAATAAAAAAAAAAAAACTTAAAATAACTGGATGAAACAGTGAGCCAAACAGATTATTTGGGAGATAATAGCCCAGACAAAGGAAGAAAACTTCCAAACTTTCCATGGGATGGTGTGCTTAACTTATTGGGGAATTCAAACACCTATCAGTTGACAGAATGAGGGAAGTCATGAGAAATAATTTCAAAGAGACAAACTGGGGATAAGAAGCACTTCAAGCATTATGATCTTGGGCAACTCTCTGATCTTCATCAGTAAATATGAATAACAGTACCTACTAAAAATGGAGCAGGAGGAAAATGAGATTATTAAATCAATGACTTTAATAAATGTAAGTTATGGTAGAAGCTACTATTTGCAAGTTCTTAAGATATCAGCAAGGCTAGGTGAAGATATGATTGGGTTGATTTATTAATTTTAATTCCATTATCACTATAACATTGGTGTCCACATCCAGTACAGAAGAGTGAAAAAGAGTAGAGGTTTGTTTATCTATCTATCTATTTATTCATTTAGTGTATATTTCCATATTTTTATCATTACAGGTGCCACTGTGAAATTCCTGGCACATAGTTTCCACTGTGTACGTGCAACAGTATTTCTTGGATATGTATCTAGGTGTGGAATTGTTAGATCTTAACACTTTGCTATTATTAGATTATCTTTTGATAAACATATATTGTTTCTTTTAATGCAGTCCTATTTTAAAATCCATCTTTCATCCCTGGCTGGTCCAGTTCAGTGGATTGAGAGCCTGCCTGTAAACCAAAGGGTCTTAAGTTCAATGCCCAGTCAGGGCACATGCCTGGGTTGCAGGCCAGGTTCCCAGTGTGGGGCATGCAAGAGAAAACCACACACTGATGTTTCTCTCTCTTTCTTTGTCCCTCCCTTACCCTCTCTCTAAAAAAGAAATAAAATCTTTAAAAAAAGAAGGTAATCCTGCCTTAAAAAAATAAAAATGCATCTTTTATATTTAGTTATTTTTAAGACTAACTTAAATAATAGCACAAAATAACAGAAATTTTTGCTGACTTTGAGATTATATGCATATATATATACACACACACACACACACACACACACACTCAACATTGTTATCTGTATTCTTCTAAAAGCTTTAATAGTCTTTCTATCTCATTTAGGACTCTTTAAGTTAGATTTTAATTATATAAAGTAAATATTCAAATGCATTATTATATATATATAAATAATTGTCATAGTGTCATATTTTGAACATTTCCTATTCAACTGAATGTCCTCTCTTGCATATCAGATTAGAATAAATGTATAAATCTATGTCTTTGCAGTTACTTCTCATTGGTCATTCAGATTATTGGTATAAAAAACACATTGTCTTATTCTTAACTTTATATATATCTACAAGTAAGAGGACAGATCACCCATATTCTTTTTCTTCAGTAGGGCTTAAATACTCTTAGGCTGTTGATTATTTGCATATCTCTTAATATCTTCTTGTCACCTTAAAAAGTCACTCAGGGTTTTCATTGGATTGAAAATAATGATAAAGATTTCTTTAAATACAGTGTAGCTGCTTCACCTAATTTTGTATTAATAAACATGGAATATTTCTTAAATGATTTTAGTTTTTATGGCTTTCAATAAAGTTCTCCATACAAATACTGTACATCTCTGTTTGGGATTATATGTTCCTGAAGAAATAAAAGATATATGTTCCTATGATTTTTATTGCATATATAATAAATAATCCCATTAACCATTAAATAAAATAAATTATTAAGTGCTTATGAATCATACATGGTATGTATTTTCATTCCTGATGGCCATACAGCTAAACTCTTATATTTTAAAATAGGATGGCTGACTACTGGATGTTTTAATTATGTGTAAAAAATACATCTGCAAATATTGACGATGTTGATTTTATTGAGCATTGTTATTTCTGTAAGAATCCAAAGTAGGGGAGGAGGTAAATGCTGATAACTGTAATTGAACAGCAATAAAATAATTTTAAAAAGAAAACATAAAAAAATAAATTCTATGTTCATAAAAAAATCAAAGTTGGTTATTTTACACTTTTATCCATTGCTAAATTTAATAATGATTTCTTTATTATTTCAGCATTCCATGTTAATAAATGAACTTGTTCTGTTTTTTCTTTTATAATGTCTACAATGCATTGGTATGTAGATCATGCTGAACCTGAAGAATTATTTAATGATTCCCCGTTTTTCTATTATTCAGTGGATATTTTACCAAATGGGACTAATATGCTATTCAAAATTATGGCAACCTGTTTGTTAAATCATATTAGCCTGGTATTTTCTTCTCTTAATTTTTTTAACATTATAATTTAATTTATTTATTGAATAATAGTACAATTTAATCATTTTATTTTTTGCCAATATCAGAACACTTTATTTTTAAGCATTTGTCCATTTCTTTATCCTCCCTCTCTTTTTTATTTATTCAAGTACAATTGTCTTCATTTTCCCACCACCACTTTCCCCCACCCCACCCTCAATCCTACATCCCTTTGGCTCTGTCCATGGGTCTTTTATACATGTTCTTTGATGCCCTTTCATCTCTCCTTTCCCCTGTGTTTACTGTCAGTTTGTTCCTTATTTCAATATCTCTGGTTATATTTTTCTTGGTTGTTTGTTTTGTTGATTAGTTTCCACTTATATGTGAGATTTTATGGTATTTGTCTTTTACCACCTGGCTTATTTCACATAGCATAACACTCTCCAGTTACATCCATGCTGTCACAAAGGGTAGGAGTTCCTTCCTTCTTTCTGCTGAGTAGTATTCCATTGTGCAAATGTACCATAATTTTTTGGTCCACTCATTTATTGATGGACACTTAAGTTGCTTCCAGCACTTGGCAATTGTAAATTGTGCTGATGTGAACACTGGGGTGCATAGGTTCTTTTGAATTGGTGTTTCGGTATTCTTAGGGTATAATCTCAGGCAATTCCATTTTTAGCTTTTTGAGGAAATTCCATACTGTTTTCTACAGTGACTGCACCAGTCTGCTTTCCAATCAACAATGCACTAGGATTCCCTTTTCTTCATATCCTCACCAGCACTTATTGTTTGTTGATTTGTTTATGATGACCATTCTGACTAGTATGAAGTAGTATCTCATTTTTAGTTTGCATCTCTCTAATGGCTAGTGATGTTGAGCATTTGTTCATGTGTCTTTGGGCCCTCTGTATGTCCTCCTTGGGGAAGTATCTGTTAGGGTCCTTTGTCCATATTTTAATTGGATTGTTTGTTTTCCTGGACTGGAGTTGTGTGAGTTTTTTATATATTTTAGAGATGAAATCCTTTCTTGTCCAAGGTATCATTGGCAAATATATTTTCCCATACTTTTGGTTCCCTTTTCATTTTGTTGATGTTTTCTTTAGCCATGCAGAAGCTTTTTAATTTGATGAAGTCCCATTTGTTAATTCTTTCCTTTATGTCTCTTGCTTTAAGGGGCATATCGGTGAAAATATTCCTGCATGGAATATGCGAGATTATCCTGCCTATCTTCTCCTCTAGAACTTTTATAATGTCACAACTTATATTTAAGTCTTTTATCCATCTTGAGTTTATTTTTGTGTATGGTGAAGGTTGGTGGTCAAGATTCATTTTCTTTTTTTACATGTACCTGTCCACCTTCCTCACACCATTTGTTGAAGAGGCTATTTTTACTCCATTTTATGTTTCTACCCTGTGTTAAATATTACTTGACCATAGAGACATGGGTTTGTTCCTAGGCTCTATTCTGTTCCACTGACTTATGTGTCTGTTATGATGCCAGTACCACATTATTTTGATTTCAGTTGCCTTGTAGTATAGTTTGATATCAGGTATTGCTAAAATTTTTGACACAGTATTTTTTATAACATTGCAATATGATTCTTTTCATTTGTGGGGATTCTATATTACATGCTGATACTACGTATACATGCTGTACAGATCTGTCAAAGTCTGAAGTTAGATCAACATTTTACTTTATTTAGGGACTGTATAATTAAGTGCATAATATCTATGATCATTGTATCTTCTAAAGGAATTGGAACTTTATAATTTTGAGTGAGACTATGCATTTTTTAAAAAAGTCTATTTTTAATATGAATGTAGATGTACCACTTTCTTTTGATAATTTTTATATGTAATTAAGTTCCTGTATATCTTATATTTTAGGTTTAACTCTTATAATCTCTCTGTATTCCATACTTATTTTGGATGTGTATACACATACATATACATATATGTATCTATAAATGTGTGTGTATAGATAAGCATATATACATAAAATAAATTTAATCAAATCATAATATTGTTTAACCTTGGGAATTTAGTTTCATTTGATTTTTCTTATTATTGATACATTTTCTGCCATCTTTGCTTTTCTTCTCTACAGTTTCTCCTTCTTTGGGCTTTTTTTACATTTTTGCCTTTTTAATGTTGAATTTTTAATGCATTTTTCTGTATCATAGTTTGGAATATAACAAAAAATCTTTTAGTGGACAGGCATACAATTTTATGGTTCATTCTTCATGATCATGGTATCTCCCCTGCCAGGTAAGTATTATGGTGTATTCTTAAAGTCAAAATTAATACCACAACTCTGTTCCTCCACAACACAGACTCCTATTTTGCTTTTATATCTCCTCTTCTTTTCCTAACTTTATCTAGTATTTATTACAATTTTTATAACTCAATACTTCACACATTAATATCATTATTTTATATATATTATATTTAAGTAGACGTCTACACATTAACTCAGTTTTTTAGCTCCCATTCCTCTTGCATCTCATATAGTCATCTGACATTATCTTTGTTTATTTTTAATTGGCTTTGTTAAGAAATTCAGAGTTAAAATGACTACTATAAATATTATCTAATATAAATTTCTTTAGTTTTATATAATTTCTTCTATTATAAAATAGTTACAATTATTTTGTTACAGCATAATTTTTATAAGTGAAAAAATATTTTATTTATACTGTACAAGATTGTTAAAAATCAAACTAACACTAAAAATTGGCCATGTCTCCTTTAATGAATGCCTCTCTGGCTTTCACATTCTGATTTCTTTTATTCTAAAATTTAGTTTCCATTAATTTATAAGGGTGGTAAACTCATATTTATTTATATCAACTAGAAATGTTTCATTAAATAAAGTACCTTGTATCAAAAACAACTTAAGGTACAGAATTAGATGTAATATCTAGTCCATTAGAGTAGTTGTTACCATATCACATTTTATTCTTTAGTTGCACTGAATGGTTCAGTAAGTACCTCAAAAGGTAGGAAGACAGTTAATGTACATTAATTGAAGATAAGTGGAAGTCAAACAAATACTTGATACAATTTTATTGCAAATAATAATTTGAGACCCTGGCTGGAGTAGCTCAGTGGATTGAGCGCGGGCTGTGAACCAAAGTGTCACAGGTTCGATTCCCAGTCAGGGTACATGTCTGGGTTGCAGGCCATGACCTCCAGCAACCGCACATTGATGTTTCTCTCTGCCTCTCTCTCTTTCTCCCTCCTTCCCTCCCTAAAAAATAAATAAATAAAATCTTTAAAAAAACTTAAAAAAATAATTTGAAAAAGTGAAAATGGTTCACCAAGATTGTTAGCATGGCATAATATTAATTAATAATTTATATATAACATATTGGTTTAGCTTTGTTCAATGAAGAACAGTTTTAAAGGCCATTTGCAGTGATTCCACATTTGGGAATATACCCAGAGAAACCCAAAACACTCATGAGAAAGAATGTCTTCACCCTTATGTTCACTGAAACATTATTACAGTGGTCAAGATCTGGAAGCAGCCCAGGAGTCTATCAGTAGATGAGTGGATAAAAAATAAAAGTGGTACATATACACAATGGACTACTACTAGGCTATATAAAAAAAGAAATCTTACCCTTCCTGACAGCATGAATGAACCTGGAAAGCATTTTGCTAAGTGAAATAAGCCAGTCAGAAAAAGACAAGCTTCATATGATCTCACTCATATGTGATAACTAATGAACAGAATAAACTAACACACAAAATAGGGACAGACTCATAGAAAACAGACAACTGGCAGAAGAAAGGGGAGGGTTGCAGGGTTGGGTGAAGATGTGAAGAGATTTTGCAAAAAAAAAAAAGAAGAAGAAGAAGGAAATGCATAGACACAAACAACAGTAGGGTGATTGATTACCAGAGGGCAAGCTGTGGAAGGAAGGAGAAGAGGGTATAAGGGAAGTAAATGGTGATGGAAGTAAACTTGGCAGGGTGGTGAACACATATTACAGTATACATATGATATATTACAGAACTGTATACCTTAAACCTATATAATTTATTATCCAATGTCACCCCAATAAATTTAATAGAAAGAAATAAACAGGCAATTTGTAACTAAGTGAAAATAAAAATAATAATTTATCACAATTTGTAGGCTGCAGCAAAGCAATCCTCATGGGCAAATTTATAATATTAAGTGCACATATTAGAAAAGAAGAAAAGTCTAAAATCAGTAATTTAAACTCCACCTTTGGAAACTGGTAGAAGAAGAGTGAATTAAATTCAAATTAAGCAGAAAAAAGAAAATAAAAATTAAAGCAGAAATCAATAGAATTGGTGCAGAAAAACCAATAGAGGAAATTGACAAAACCAAAAGCTGGTACTTTGTAAATATCAAAAAAAAAATTGATCAACCTCTAACCAGGCAAACTAACTTTAAAAAGAGAGATAGAGAGAAGACACAAAGCCTCTAGTTTATATTTTCTTTCTCAAAATTAATCAGGATAGTTGAAGTCCCTTGTGGTTCCATATAGATTTTAGAAATCTTTTTCTACTTCTGTAAAAAAAATGCCATTGGGATTTTGATAGGAATTGCATTGAACCTGTAAGTCACTTTGGGTACTATGAATGATTCAACAATTTTAACTTTTCCAATTCATGAACACAGAATGTCTTTCTATTTATCTGAGTCTTTAATTTCTTTCATCACTACTTTATAATTTTCAGTGTACAAGTCCTTTATCTTCTTAGTTAAATTTATCTCTAAGTATTTTATTATTTTTGATGCTACAGTAAATATAATTTTTTAAAAGATTTTATTTATTTATTTTTTTAGAGAGGGAAGGGAGGGAAGGAGGGGGAGAGAGAGAGAGAGAGAGAGAGAAACATCAATGTGTGGTTGCTGGGGGTTCTGGCCTGCAACCCAGGAATGTACCCTGGCTGGGAATCAAACCTGGGACACTTTGGTTCCCAGCCCACACTCAATCCACTGAGCTACGCCAGCCAGGGCTTGTAAATAGAATTATTTTAACATTTCTTTTTCATATAGTTTTTTCATGTATAGAAACAAATTATTTTGTATGTTGACTTTATTTGTTGCTGCAATTTTACTAAATTCATTTATTATAACAGGTTGCCCCCCCCCATTGTCTTTTCAGTATGTGATGTCCTGGCATTTATAACTATAGATAATATACTCACTCCTTTCTGACTTAGATGCCTTTTAGTTCTTGTTGTTGCCTCATTGCTCTGGCTATGGCTTTCAGGATAAAAAAGTTTTATATGTTGAATAGAAGTGGTAAGGTTGGACCTTGTTTCCAATTTAGAGGAAAAGCTCTCATTTTTTTACCATTTAATATGATGTTAGGGAATTCTCGTATGTGGTCTTTATTCTGTCAAGATAATGTCTTGTTATCCCTATATTGAAGATAGTTTGGGAGTTTCTTACAAAGCAAACATAATCATTCTATATGATCCAGAAATCATGTTCTTTGGTATTTACCTAAATGAGTTGAAAACATGACCACACAAAAGCCTGCACATGGATGCTTTATCTATAATGGCCAAAGCTTTGTTAAAGAACAACCAACATATTATTCAAATAGGTGAGTGGATACAGAAATTGTGCATCCCTACAATGGAGCAGTAGTACTCAATGATCGAAACAAAGTGAGACATCATACCAGGAGAAAACAGGGAGTACTTTAAATGCATATCAGTAATTGAAAGAAGCCAATCTGACATGTCTATAAACAATATGATTCCAACTATATGACTTCATGGAAAAGAAAAACCTTAGAGGCAGTAAAAATAATCAGTGGTTTCTAGGACTTCAGGGTAAAGGAAGGGTTAGGGGAGGCATGCATAGGTGGAGCATGGGATATTTAGAGAGGTGCAATTATAACATAATGGCATGATGATGTTCTGGTGGGTACATGGCGTGCATTGGTCAAAATCTATGAAACTATACATAGAAAAACTAGACCTTTATGTAAACTGTTGTCTTTAGTTGGCAATAATGTATCAGTATTGGTTTAACAATTGTAACAAGCATATCACAGAAAATATATTAATAATAGGTGAAATTGTGTGGGATGGTGGGATAGAAAGGAGGAAGTAGAGAGAGAGGTTTATGGGAATTCTGTACTTATTACTCATTTTTTGGTAAACTTAAGCCTTCTCTGAAAAGCAAAGTCTATTAATACAAAATATTATTGGCCATTTATAACACTTTAAAATGGGTAAGCATTTATTACACTATTCATATATTTTAAAAATTTTCCAAACCTTTATACTTAGAAGTGCTCATACCTAGAAACAAGGCTACTTATAATTTCTTCACTGCTTTTTTCATTTTGTGTAAAGTGGAATTATTAAAATAGGAAGAGAACAGCATAGAACAACCTCCCTTACCTAAAGCTATTTTCTTTTGTGTGGTTATAATACCAGAAGAAAATGAATTATGTTCAAAACATCATCAATAAGCAACATAACCAAAATAATATTTTTGTATCCTGAGATCTAAAAGTATGTGATTTTAGCACCTTGGTGACACTATTTTGTAATGGAATAGAAATAATTATTTGGAATTCAGGAAGAGTTAAGCCAAATTTTGCTTTTGTTAAAACTACAAAGTTATTTTGGCAGAATCTTTTATTTTCTGGAGTTTATTGTCTTCATTTATGTAAAGGGTAGCTCATATTATCTGTAGGGTCCCATTCATCTTTACATTCTATTGTTCTATGATTATTCGATTGTACTTGTTAATGAGGATCTTGTGATTTTGTGTGGAGACAGTTCATGCAAATGAATTCTTAACAATCAGAGGCACTGTTCTCATGCAAATAAACCAAGTGATGAACAATGAAGTAAAACAATGAAGAAATTTATGAGTTAAGTTTCCATCTGTTTACTTTTTTTACTTTGAGTGTTTTTCTAAATATAAAAATAAAATTGGAAGGAATGAGCAAACTAAAAGTCACTCTATTAACTAAATGACAAGTCATTTTCATTACCCAAATATGAATTTCAGTGATCTTTAATGTTTTTGAAATACTGAAATGATAGGACAAATGGGTAATTTCATCAGACCAAGTCTTTCGTAGAAAGGAAGATTTTGGGTATTTAAATTAGGTGATATTTATTTTGAAGGCTTAAGAACAACCAATATTTAATTAAGCTTTTTCCTTGTTTATAAGGTTATTGGTAAATTGTAGACCTAAATGTCCATTAATATTTTTCTACTTTTTTATTTTATATAAGCAATTTTATGAATTATAATTTTTTCCTTTTAGGTATAAGTATATAAAAACTGGCTTTTAAAAATTCCTATTTTATTTTCAAATTAGTTCATCTTTAACACTAATGCATATGATTGTCACAGGTGTCCACAGGTAACCAGGTTCTTAGTGATCGAGGACAAAGAATTGAACCGAACACACAAAGTTTATAGCATAAAGAAAGAGGGAAGATTTATTAAGTGATAGTACACTCCACAGGACATGGGAGTGGGCCAGCTCTGAGCAGAGAAAAAAAGGGCACGTGGGCTGGGGGATTCTACTCTTATAGGGCAGAAGCCCCCTTGCTAATCTTTGGCGGGCTTTTCCTGCACAGGTACAAGGAGTTGGATTTCAAAGCTACTGCGCATGTGTGGTTTCCTATGATTTTCTTGATTGGCTACTGGAGAAGGGAGTCCCGCAATGTTATTTCATTATAATGATATTATAATGAATCAGGGGTAGCACGCAGGTGCATTCTATGATTCAGAGTTATCCCAGTAAACAGGAACAACCCGTCTTAGGGGGTCTTTGTCATGTATAGATGTTTTCTACCTCAGCCCTGCAGGGGCCTCTGGAGCTTCCTTCCTGACTATCTCCTGCCTCATGATCACAAAACTAATTGTAAAAGGCTAAGGTAATGTTCCATTACATTTATTAAATTAAATACCATAACATAATTTTAAAAACTTATGTACTCTATATCCCTTAACAATTAATTTTCAGTTTTATTATGGTCATACCTTGGTACTCATTGGCTTCAGAACTCCTCAAATCCTGTACTTGTCTCATTTTAAAGAGAAAAAAAATGTACTAGCTCTCAGGGCTTGTTCAAGACTTGTCACACTTGCTAGAACTTGTATGAGTCATGACACTGCCCCACAAAAGAAAATGCTTTAATATTGATGCCTGTTTTGGCACTCGGTACAAGTTGCAGAATGAATTAACAATGAGTAATGGGGTAACATTGTACTTCAAATAGTTCATTTAAGATAAAAACTGCTGCCCTGGCCAGGTGGCTCACTTGGTTGGACTGTCATCCCGTGCAGTAAAAAGGTTGTGAGTTTGATCTCTAGTCAGGCACAGATCTAAATTGTGGGTTCGATCCTGGGTTGAGGCATATATAGGAGGCAGCCAATCAATGTCTCCCTCTTTCTAATCCTTTCTCTCTAAAAATCAATAAAAACATATCCTCAGGTTAGGATTTAAAAAAGATAATAACTGTTAGAGTTAAATCATTTTTTTAAAGAAGGCTGTAAGGATATAGTTATTCTAGGTTTCCATTTTACGAATTTGTTTTACTTACTGCTGTCATTAAAATTAGTTACAAATCAAGTGAACCAATTTCACAGGAGGCTGATTAATGAAGTGCAATGTCCACTTATTAATGTATAGTGGGCAATATTGCCAAATTAACTGAAGTGTGGATCATTAGAAACTCTGTCCTAGTGGGGTTCAGTGTATATACTTAGGAAAACAAATTTGGTTAATATTGTTACCTGGAGAGCATTGAACTGGAACAAAGGGAATTTGATGTTCTTTAAGAAATATTTCTAACATGCTGTAGTGATAAAGTGAATATACTTTCTCTCTTCTAGAGAATTTCCTGTCTGAATAAGTGTTACAAATCATAAAGAATCAAATTATTTCTCCTTTGTTTAATTGTTGGGGACCCCCTTGCCTGATCTCAAGAAGCTGTAACCCCCCGCGACTTAGACTGAGTGAAAGACATCCAGACCAGAAGCCACTAAGGAGACAAAACTTATTTCCCTGGCATGAATGCTGCCTGTTCTAAAGCCTGGATCTCTTGCATGATCGTCAGTCAAAGACAGGTAACAATTCTCTAAGAAAGAGAATGAATCTAAGACAGATGTGATCACATGGGAATGTCCTAAGGGAAGAGACTCACGGGGCTGTGGAAATGAAGGAGTGATTGACATCAACCCCTGCACCCTCAGCTTTGTCAAAGCCTGAGTCTTTGTGAGAAATCCAAGTCTCCTGGCTGCCTTTGTCTTTTGTTAACTCAGGCGTGCAGGGGCGGTGTAGGCCAGAAACGGCCTAGGCCAGAAACCACGGACCCCTGGGGTAATCAGGCCTGGGACATAGAATATGCAAGATCCTGTGAGATCTGTTTGCTGGAGGATGTTAATTAACTTGGAATTTAAAGGCACAGACAGGAAACCTTTGGAACCTGTAGGCCTTTCATATGTTAAAACTCCAATCTCTGCCCAGAATCACAGCAGGAGTTCTGTCTGCACCTTTGTAAGTCACCTACTTCTTTTGATCTTTTCTTCCAGACTGTGAATCCACAAACTAAGTCTGTTTTCTCAATAAAAATCTGCTTGGGAATGGGGACAGGGTGCTCTCCACCAGAGAGAGTGGCCAATGCACTCCCCCCACTAGACAGAGTGTCCCCTCTGTTCCTTTTTCCCCACAGGACCTAGTTGTCTCTGTGTATGTTTTTTTCTCGTGTTTCAATGAGCATCCGCAGCTGAGATGGATACTGCAGGCTGGTATCATCCACACTTAATGTTAGGAAAACCAGATAAACTTTCACTTTATAGTTCTGTTTGTAATACTTTTAATGTAACAAATTTTTCTGCTAAAAAATTCCTATTCCAAGTTAAAATTATTTAAATTGCATATAATTTTATTTAAAGTATGGCATAGTATTTCCTTGAAATTATTTTGGGATAGACTTAGAATTCCCATTGAAATTTTCTCTAGAAAATATTACATGTATTTCAAAAGTTATTATTTCCTGATCTTATCCCTAAAATCTGGAGCATTCCTCTGTGTGGCTGTTTCACCATTTTTCAATAAATACAAACCCTTGGTGATATATTTTGCCTCAGGAATGCTCTACAGTTTATATCACTCATTTGGCCATGGCTCATGTCATTAGTCATTTTCTGGCATGCTTTTTTTGAAACACCAGGAGACTTGAATCTCTTTGACAGTAGGGTTCATGCTGACAATGAATTTGGTGGGGAGCAACTTTCATGGATAAGTGAAATAAAGGTGCCTAGTTACCAGAGGGAAGGAGCTGTGGGATGGGAGAAATGGGGAAGAAAGAGGAATATATTTTATAATATTGTGACAAGTTTGCATAAGACAGGTGGTTACTAGAATTAGTGGGGCAATCACATTATAAGGTACAAAACTGTAGAAAAACTATTGTATATCTAAAACCAATTATAGTTAATGAAAAAATTATATACCAACTATACTTAAATTAAGAAAACAAATTTTGCAGAGAAGTCTGTACTTACACTGGATCTTGGGAGATTTATTGAGACAGAGAGGAGGAAAAAAATTTGCCTGAATGTTGGAACTAATTCAACAAAAGCAAAGAAGAGTGATAAGGATCCAGGGATATCGCAGCTGCTTGAATATTTTTTATATGTTTAAACTAAAAGGATAATATCATTTTATAATAAAATTAAAAGATAGATGTAAACTTTAATTTAGAGGAGGAAGCTATAGAGGTAACTCTTTATTAATTTTTTATTAAATTATATTTGACATACAATATTACATATTATTTATTATATATTATTATAATATTATATAATTTTCCACTGTGACTAGTAACCACTGGTCACCATGCAAAGTTACTATGATATTACTGAGTGAATTCCCTTCATGGAACACTACATCCCTGTGGCTTATTTATTTTAACTGGAAGTTTGTACCTCTTATTTCCTTCACTATTTAACTCATCATCCCACCACCCTCTTCTCTGGCAACCATCAATTTGTTCTCTGTACCTATGAGTTTATTCTTATTTTATTTTGTTTGTTTAGTTTTTCACATGTAAGTGAAATCATACGGTATTTGTCAATACCCACTAGGTCCATCCATGTTGTCCCAGCATAGCAAGGTTTCATTCTTTTCTATTGCTGAGATATATAGAATCTCAGCAATAGAAAAAGCAAAGAACTGGATAGCTTGCTTCCATACCTTGGCTATTATAAATAATACTGCAATGAACATAGGGGTGCATATATATTTTTGAAATAGTGTTTTTGTTTCTTTGGGTAAATACTCAGAAGTGAAATTGATGATTTATATAATAGTTCTATTTTTAATTTTATGTGGAACCTCCACACTGCCTGCCATCAAGGCTGCACCAATTTATAATTCACTGATAGTGCACAAGAGCTCTGTTTTCTCCACATCCTTACCAACACTTTAGTGTTAACATTTTGATAATAATCATTCTAACAGGTGTAACATGATTTGCCATTGTGGTTTGGATTTTCATTTCCCAGATGATTAGAGGTTGAGCATCTTGTGATGTGTATGTTGGCCCATGTGTATGTCTTCTTTTTAAGAAATGTCTATTCAGGTTCTCTGCCCATTTTCCATTGGATTTTTTTGTTTTTGTCCATGTTGACCTAGATACTTTGGATATTAACCAATTACTAGGTATATCATTTATAGATATATTCTCTTATTTAGTAAGTTGTATCTTCATTTTGTTGACAGTTTCCTTAGCTTTTGAGTCTGATGTAGTCTTATTGATTATTTTTTCTTTTGTGCCATGCTCCAGATGATATAGTCCAAAAAATATTGCTGAGAACTGTGCCAAAGAGTTTACTGCTTATGTTTATTTGGGGGAGATGTTATGGTTTCAGGTCCTACATTTAAGTCTTTACTCCATTTTGAGTTTATTTATGTATGTGGTATAAAAAATGGTCCTGTTTCATTTGCTTTGTGTGTCTCTCTCCAGTTTCTTCAACAACCATTTTTTAAAAACACTGTCATTTCCACATTGCATATTCTTGCCTCCTTTGCCATAGATTAGTTGCCCATGTGAGGGTTTGTTCCTAGAGTTTCTATTTCATTCCTTTGGTCTATGTGCCTGTTTTTGTTCTAGCACTCTAATATTTTGATTATTATAACACTGTAGTTTAGTTTGAAATCAGAAAGCATGAAATCTACAATTTTGTTCTTTTTTTCAACTTTGCTTTAACTATTTGAGGTCTTTTGTGATTTCATATAATTTTTAGAATTTTTTGTTCTAGTTGGGAGAAGGATGCCATTTGTATTTTATATATAAGAGAGTTGGCCACTTAATTATCCATATTAGAGCTCAACATTCTATACTCTAGAGGGTTTTTTAACTCATTAATTACCAGAGTTGTTATTGTTAAAAGGAGATACAAATTAAGGGAATCAAATCTAAAGAGGATTGATTAGTAAAAGAAAATCCTTGCTTATTAGCCTAATTATAGATCATGAGATCTAAGAAATATACCTCTTCACTGGAGCAGATCATAAGAAATCTATCATGACGGGGTTGGGTATAAGTATGCAGGAAAATAAAAAGAATTAATTTTTAAAATTTATTTTATATAAATTTACTGTTAACTTTAATATTAATTGTGAATTTTACTATGTCCTCCTTTACCTTAAATCCAAAGTTAGACATTAGTTTTAATGCACACATTTAAATATACATTTGCATGTAAAATATCATGTACCTGAGAGAGTCAGTGAGATTGGGAACAGGGGAATAATATAGCTTTTGTCAAGATATATGACATCTGTCCTGAAGGTATCCAGCCACATAGTATGAAAAATAGGGACATTTATTGTGGAAGATACAAGATACAAGCAACATTCTACATAGGGGAATAATGCCTCAGTCCCCCTCAAAGTAGGGGACCTCACGCAGTTCTCCCATTTGCTCTCAGCTGCCCCATCATATTTTCATGAATCTCATCAATGGTATGAAATATTTTCCCTTTCAAAAGTGACTTTAGTTTTGGAAAAAGCCAGAAGTCACAGGGCACCAAATCTGAGCTGTAGTGAGGCTGAGTCACCTGGGTGACTTTATGTTCTGCCAAAAATCTCTGCATGAGATGTGATGCATCATGAGCTGGCACGTTGTTATGATGAAGCTCCAGTCACCAGTTGCCCATAACTGTGGAACAATGTTCAAGCTTAATGAAAAATTTGATGCAGATTTGTTGTTCTACTTGCTGAGTCAACTTGAATGTGACGGCCACACAGTAAACATGCTCACTCAACATCATCTACTGCCCCCACTGACTAGTACAGTGAAGTCATCATTGTTCATGCATGCACATTCTAGTCCACTTTCCCTGCCAGGTTACATTGATATCATGCAAACCATTCCCATTTATATTAACAATGGCTGAACTTTTTCTGGATAGGCCTTATATTTAACAAATATTATTTAATTTTTGATTATGTAAAAAAATTTAACTTGGCTGAACACTCAATGTTTGAAAAATAAGGTTATCAATTTCAAAAGATAACCCTGAAATATTAAGTAGACCTTAGATCAAGAAAAACTGGCAGCCTTCTAATTTGCATTACTAAGTCATAAACTTAGTTATGATATTCTCTTGGTTGGAAGTCACCAGTGCTCACAAGCAGAAAATTGGGAATGCATTACTGAGGATTGTACTGGATAAGAAAGGCTTTTGGTAGCATGTACTTCAAAATAATTCTTACCTAAATCTATCACTTCTTGTTTTATTTTCCATTAAAAAGGAACTCTGGAAATTTGATTCTTTTTTTTTTTTCTATTAAAGTGTTAAGCACATTGTTTTTGAGGAAAATAATTTCCTTACCTATGAAAGAATTATTGGGCTACATTTCTCTAGAAATGTAGTAGGTTTCTGAAAATTCTCAAGGAATGTTTGCAATTCTAATCTATATGTTAGACTATTAAAGCACAACACTTTAACAATACGGAGTAACTTTATACTAGGTACTTGTTAGAACATATGATTTTGAGTTTAAATTACAGCCAGTACTTACTAGAGGATCAGCTAGAGAGAACCAGTGCCTGATGTTAGTCATATAAGGATCCCTGTTTCAGGTGGATCTTGGATAAATATGTTAAAGAAATGTATTCTTCCATCAGAGGTTTAGAAGATTTTATCACACATTGCTTTCCAAAAAGTATCTCAGGAGCCAATCATCACAATGCCTTCCGTGTGTTTGAAAAGTATATATTTTAACTAATGTATAAGGTGCCTGAGACAACACTACTACAAGCATTCAAAGTATTGCTTATTTATTTGCATTTTCATAATGACATCCTGAGCTCCCTCATGAGCATGATTAGGTTAGAATACTAGAATAGAGGTTGAGTGTGGCAGGGGTTTACCAGTGTTCATCAAAATAGTCTGGTCAGCAACACTGGTTTTGAGTCTTGTTTTTCTTCCCTACTCTGAGTTAAGGTTGACATTTTGCTTTTGCAGACCTCATTTTACAAACAGAAGTTTTAAGATTCAGGGAAGAAAAGTATAGGCAATGGGTATAGCACTCTGTCATTAAAGTGGAAGAAAAGTGAAAAGAAATATGTGTGAAAATAGCTAGGCATTCATATTACTATCAGCAAATGAGAGAAAAAATTAAGACTGATAATATTATAATTAAACCTTTGATTATTGATATTGTATGCCAATACCTAAGTTACAGATATATAAATGGAATTTTATTCAAGATTTTATTTATTTATTTTTAGAGAGGGAAGGGAGGGAGAAAGATAGCGAGAGGGAAACATCAATGTGGGGTTGCTGGGCGTCATGGCCTGCAACACAGGCATGTGCGCTGACTGGGAATTGCACCTGCGATGCTTTGGTTTGCAGCCTGCACTCAATCCACTGAGCTATGCCAGCCAGGGCCTAAATGGAATTTTTCAAAGGACACCTATCTAAAATTTCAAAAAAGTTTTTATTTATACAGATAATCAAAGGCATTTGTATATGGAATAGAATGTTTTGCCAGTCATAGAACCGCTATTACTCATTTAAACTGTGGACTGTTGTCATACGAAAAAAGTTTCCAAAGAACTCCATGAAGTGTTTGGATGTAATTGCTGCCCAGGAGTATTGTGTGTTCTATTGTGCTGACATTTTGACTACTTATTGTGGAAATTTCAAATATTCAAAAGTAGAGAGATCTATATTGCGGCAGACTCTGGTCAACAGAGTCCACCTGTTGTGACTGAAGATGAAAATAAATGCACAGGCTACAGCAGTCCTGTGGAGAAAAGGGGGACAGCACAGCCACTCTCTCGAGAGGAGAGGGCCTCAACCCTTGCCTAGGCAAGCTTTTATTGTTTTTCTTGGGTCTTACATCAAAGAAGGATTTGTTATCTATTACATAGAATACTATCGTCTACATTTTAGGTACAATCAAGGAAATGAAAATAACACATGAAGAAGGGAAAGACAGCCAGCTGATTAGCTCTGTCCTTGGGAAAATTCACACAGGCTTTGGAAATTACCTTGAAGATAGACAATATACATTTACTGTTTCAGACCAGAGTGAGAGAGTTTTAGCAAGAGCAAGCCATTAACAATCTGTATGCATTTTCTAGGCTTGATTCCCAAGGGAAAACTCAGTGTGAAGGTCTGGCTGGCTCTTGCCCACCACCTCGCTTCTGTCAGTTTTCCATACAGAGCTGAGTCACATTTGCCAGATCAAAACAAACTGGTCCCCTACACTGTATAAGAATCATTAAGTGTGAATCATCTCGTTTTACTCAATTTAATTTCTAGTAAATCTCATTTCATTTATAATTTCCATTTTCTTATTCCTGCTACTGGATTATATCTAAAAGGTCTTAGACATGACAATTATGCGTATGTACATGTTCTAATGTACATATGGTTTTATTATTTTAAAAAATAACAATTACTTTTAATATAATAAAATATCTAATGGTGAAATTCCTATTGTATCTTTGTATCATGTTTTATGTAGATTATTTATAAATATATAATATCAATATTAATACTTATATATACATAAAGATATATAATTTTTGTCTACTTACTTGTCTGTCAACCTATCCATCATCTACCTATAAAATATATAGATACTATGTAGCACCTAAAAACTTTTCAGGATCCAATCATTTTTATACATTGCATTCGCTTTAAAGTCTCCTAAATATATATATTTTTATCAACAGATTCCACAATGCTCAATTATTAATTTGAAATTTATTTGTGGAATGAATCTATTGCTTGTCCTTAGATGTTGGTATCCACGGGCACCCTGAAACCAGTCTCTCATATTTTAAGTAATTCTTCATTTCATTCTTGTGGTTTAACATGATGTTCTAAATAGTGTATTTTCTATGTCTGCTAGCTAGCTCTAAATTAAATCATACAAATATTCTCTGTTTTGAAAAAAAAAACTTCATTCATGGTGCTGTTTTTATTTTTCAACCAAAGGTTCTTAATATACAATTGAGCCTCTTTCTGTAATGTGAGTTGTCACTGAGGATGGTTGCTAGATTGCATTATTTTCCAGAATTTGCATTTTTGTTTTTATATAGTTTTAAGTAAAAAAGCATCTGTTATTTATTTCATATCTCTTATTGAGGTTTAGTTTTCAATAGCTGAAATCCGAAAAAAAATGTGCTTTGACAAATATTTACATCCATGCAACTGAACCCACAATCAATATCTAAACTCCCATTCCCACCTCAACCACTGGAAAAAGGCAACATTAACATATTTCATCATTGAAAATAAGCTTTATCTGTTACTGAAATTCATTTCAACAGACTAAAAAATATTCTCTTAAGAACAATTAAAATGTTATGAAGATTCCACTATGTTGATGCATTATCATTAGTTTCTTTGTGTTGCTTAGGTGTATACAATCATGTGGATGAAAGATAAACTGAAGCTTATTAAAATTTAAAAATTCAGTAAAAATTCATTCACATTGGGCAGCACCAAACCAAAAGTGGTTAGTAGTGATCCAGACAGCAGCCAGGAGAAATATTTACAGGTTTCTCCACGTACCAAAAGGAGAGGGTTCATATGAAACTTTTCATAAGCCTAAATGGGGTAAAGAGAATTCCACATAGTTTTTACAAATAGTTTTGTGAAAGTTTTTACAAATAATTTTTATGAAAGCCCTATATTAGTACCTGTTTTTGCTAATGAAAAGAAATCTGGATTGTTGCTTTTATGAAAAAATGCTGTTACTGTACTCTCAGTACATGTTTTACTAACCAAAAGAAATGTACCATATTTAAAGAAAAGAGAATTTTTCCTCTTATGAAAAAAGCTATTACTGTACTAATGTAGGTCTCCTGTAAAAGCAAAGTGCCTTAACATGGGCTTTTAGAAAGCAGGAGATACCCATATAGAGAAAGTGTGGTAGAAGTGTGGTAAAGAAAATTATATTATTGTTTATAGTTTAAAGCCTACTTGACTATGATTGGTTGATTTTGTAATCCTGAGGCATTACAAGCTTATATGGGGTTTGCTTATGTAGGCCACTACAGCATTAGAGCCACCTCAGTCTAATGGCCTTCTGGTCTAGTTAATTTAACACTTCAGTTTATTTATCCTCTAGTTGATAAATATGTACATTGCTTTATAATGTTTTCCCGTATAGGAAATTTATGAAAATTCTTGTAGGATAATTTTTGTGAATGCAAATGAAATTCAACTATCTTGCCTATATACTCAGGAGTGGCATGCCTGGTTTATCTGCTAAGTTGTACATTTAACTTTCTAAGAAACATCCATGAAGTTTTCTGATGTAGGACCATTGTGTATTCCCAGAAGACATATATGAGAGTTCAGGTTTAGGTATATCCTCATCAACACTAGATTTTAATAATCTTACTTCATTTTTTAAGAGATTAGCCATCTAGTGGGTATGTAGTAGTATCATATTGTGATTTTATTTTGAATTTATCTGATGATTGATGCTGTTATCACCTTTTAATGTGTTTAATGGTCATTCACATCTATTGACTTTTCCCAATTTTTAAGTGTTGTTTTCTTGTTATTTAATTGTGAGTTTTTTTTTACAGTTGATCCTTGAACAAAACAAAGTTAAAATGTGCAGGTCCACTTATACATGGATTTTTAAAGATAAATATATACAGCCCTTGATTTTTCCAACAGTGGATTCAACCAACCATGGACCAAAATATTATTTTCAATCTACTGTTAGGAGTCCATAGATATGGAGGGGCAAAACATATATACCATTTTATATAAGGGATTTGAGTATCCTCAGATGTTGGTATCCATAGGGATCCTGGACAAATCTACAGTGGGACAACTGGTAGACACACATTTTCAACTGTGTGGAGACACAATCCTCCTAACCCTTCACATTGTACAAGGGTCAACTGTATATTATGACCTTGATTTTAGCCAAAAACCCAAGAAGTGATATATGAGGTGTGTCCAGAAAAAGTCCAGCCATTGTTAATATAAGGAGAACAGTTTGTGTAACATGAATGTAACCTGGCAGCCAAGGAGGAACTGGACTGGAATGCAAGTGTGTGAACAATGATAACTTCACTTTACCAGTCAGTGGGGGTGATAGACACCATTGAATGAGCATGTGTACTGTGTGGCCATCACATTCAAAATGACTGAGCAAGTAGAACAGCAAATCTGTACTAAATTTTTCATTAAGATTGAACATTCCTCCACAGAAACCATTTATCTGAAACTATTCAGATGATCTGAAATGCTTTTGGGGATAATGCAATGAATACAGCACAAATAAAAGTGTGGTGCAAATGCTTCAAAGAGGTTGAGAATCTGTTGAAAGTGATCTGTGCTTTGTAAGGCCCTACGACGAGAAGAACATTTGAGAATGTTGAATGTGTGCAGGCTGCAATCAACAACTAACAGTGAGAGAACTAGAAGCTGATCTGAGGATTCCAAAACTACTGTGTCCAAGGTTTTGATACAAGATCTTGACATGAAATATGTTGTGGCAAAATTTGTTGCATGGCTTATGCTACCAGAGCAGAAGGAGCATTATCTGCATTTGCTTAATAACTTGATTCAAACCGTTACCAATGAACCAGATTTCCTCAAGAAGATCATAACTGGAGATGAACTGTGGGCATATGGCTGTGATCTGGAAACAAAAGCCCAGTGGTCCAAATGGCAGTCGCTTGCTTCTCCATGCCTGAAGAAGTCATGGCAAAGTCACAGCAAGGTCAGGACCATGTTAACTGTGTGTTTTGATTGAGAAGGTGTTGTCCACCATGAGTACACCCCACAAGGCCAAACAATGAATAAGGAATACTACCTCAATGTTCTTTGTCAGTTGAGAGATGCCATATGACAAAAATGGCCACAGCTATGGGCAACTGGTGATCAGCGGCTTCATCACAACAATGTGCCTGCGTGTGCTTCATGTCTTGTGCAAAGTTTTTGGTGAAACATCAAATCAACCAGGTGACTCAGCCCCCTTACAGCCCAGATTTGGTGTCCTAAAACTTCTGGTTTTCCCAAAACTAGTATCACCTTTGAAAGGGAAGAGATTTCAGGCTGCTGACGAGATTCAGGAAAATAGGATGTGGCAGCTGATGGTAGTAATTCCAACAAAGGATTTTGCAGAGTGTTTTGAGCAGTGGAAGAGATACTGGAAAACTGTGTGAGGTCTCAAGGTGCTTACTTTGAATGGGACTGAGGCATCATTTCCCTATGTAGAATATTTCTTGTATTTTTGTATCTTTTACAATAAATATCTCTATTTTTCATAGTGCATGGTTGGATACTTTCTGGACAGGTCCTGCATATATTTGAAATATAAGCCCTTTGTCAGATGTATGAATTGCAAATATTCCTGGTGTTTCTTTGATATTTTTATTTTCCTTACAGGAAAATTTAATAAATAATACATTTTATTTTAATACATTATTTATCATTTTAATTTTGTGTAAGGTACCTTTTTTATCTCATATAAAAAATCTTTGCCCATGTGAAGTAAATGAAGATATTCTTTTATGCATTCTATAAGTGTCAAAGTCTGTGCACTTACAATAAGATTTACCGTCTACCTCAGATTAAATTTTGTGTACATAAAATTGGGTCTGTTTTTAACCATGAAGATGTCCAATTATTCATCACAATGTAGAAGAGAAAAAACCTTTCAAGTTCTCATTGTATTGCATTGGCATGTTTAACAAACAACTACACATAAGTGGGTTTGTTTTTTTGCTCTCCACAATGTTCCATTCTTTACACCAATTGTATACACCAATTCTTAATTACTGTATTCTTATACTGAGTTTTGAAAACAAATAGTGCAAATCCTCCAACTTCATTCTTTTTCTGACTCACCCCTCTTTTTCAATATTCTTATATTTTCTAGGTATTTTTAGTTCCATACAGATTTTCATATTTGTTTATTTCTACAAAAATATAGCATTGTGGTGACACTTTATGCATAGGTTTAACAATAGAGTCTTCCTACTATTATTATCTTTCTCAGAAATGTTATAGTGCTCAGTAAAATCATTTTATACAATTTTTGTTAAATTTGAGTTTTCTTAAATTTATAAATTTTCAAATTTATTGTTTGGTATTAAGTGTTGACAATATAATAAATGGTGTTTTTAAATTTAATTTTTAGTTGTTTGTTGCTAGCATATAATTTTTTAAATTAAATATTGACTTTATGTTCTGAGACCTTGCTTAATTAATGTATTTTGGGTGGGCTGTCTATAGATCCCTTTGGATTTTTGTGTTGATAATTATGTCATCAGCAAAAAGAACATCTATATATCTTTCCAAATATTTATGCCTTTTATTTTATTTACTTATTAATTAATTGATTTCTGCCTCACTTCATTTGCTAGAATCAAAATTTTAATGCCTAGATCTGTGAAATATGTCATTGGTACTTTAATAGGGATTGCATTGAATCTATAAATTACTTTGGATAATGTGGATGTTTTGATAATGTTAATTCTTCTGATACATGAACATGGTACATATGTCCATTTCTTTGTGTCTTTCTTAATTTCTTTCTTCAGTGTTGGATAGTTTTCTGAGTACAGGTCTTTTACCTCCTTGGTTAGGTTTATTCCTAGGCACTTTATTTTTCTTGTTGCTATATCGAAAGGGATTTTTTCCTGATTTGTGTTTCTGATATTTCATTGTTGGTGTACACGAATGCCTTTCATTTCTGAATATTGACTTTGTATCTTGTTGTTTTGCAAAATTCACTGAATAGGTCAAGTAGTTTTTTTTTTGTGTGTGTGTGTGTGTGTGTGTATGGAACCATAAACAACCCCAAATAGCTGCAGCAATTTTGAGAAAGAAGAACAAAGTAGGAGGGATCACAATACCTGATATCAAACTATATTACAAGGCCACTGTAATCAAAACAGTCTGGTACTGGCATAAGAACAGACACATAGACCAACGGAACAGAATAGAGAGCCCATAAATAAACCCAAGTCTCTATGGTCAATTAATATTTAACAAAGGGGAGAGCAGCATAAAATAGAGTAAAAATAGCCCTTTAAACAAATGGTATTGGGAGGACTTGACAGCTGCATGCTAAAAAATGAAACTTGATCACCAACTTATATCATACACAAAAATAAATTCAAGGTTGATAAAAGGCTTCCTATCCATGTTTAAAGATACAAGTTGGGAAATAGGCAACCTGTTTTCAGATACTAATACCCTCAGTTTCTTGAAAATTAAAACTAGTAAGACATAAAATGCAGATACTGCTTTATTTACCTTTCAAAGGGACAGGCTGATTTTAATGGTATAGGCCTTGTTAATTAAATTAAATTTAAATTTGATTCTTCAGTGACTTCACAAATCAGTCCTTTGCATTCATTGTTTTCAGTATTTGTGTGTACGGCACTTATTGCTTTTAACACCTGTTCCTCCATTAGATTATAAGCTCCATGAAGTCAGGAATGTTGATTTCTCCTTCATTGTATCTTATAAAATTTACTGGAGAATTTATCAAATTTATCAGTTAATTTTTAAAAGCACAATGAATAAGTAATTAGATAAAGAAAATAAATAAATATAAGTAAATCCTTTGGTGAGAGAGAGAGAAGAAGGAAGGGAGGAAGGAAGGAAAGTTGAGAAAGGGAAAAGAAATTTGAAAGGGTTAAGAGATGAGGTTAAAATAGGCAATACCCATAGGAATATGGAGATTAGTATGTGAGGGATGAGTATGAGCCTGAGCTCTTGCTCAGGGGTACAATTTACCAACCTAACTTCTGGAATGTGAAACTTCCAGGTAACTTTCAGAGAAGGGAATTGTGGGGTCCAGAATGAGTCACCTCAGGATATGCCTCCATGGTATACAGATTGTTTTAAGCTGATGGTGACTTTTAGCTACAAGCTCAACAGTAACTTCTGCCCCTTCTATGATTACCTGGAAGAACTTGAATTAGGGGCTTTGCTCATAATGGGAGATTATCAGAGATAACTTCTTTTGACTTATCTGTAGGTCAGGGCAAACATCTGTTTATTATGTCCATTCTTCTTATCATGCTGCATTGACCTTTTGAATCCCCTAAGATGTATAACCTCATTCCTAGCTTAGGATGTTTCATATATTTCAGTCCCCCTTTTCTATTTCTGAACCTCTCCATCATGTTGAGTCTCAGACTCTTTCCTGTATATGGAGTTTGCATAAATATATGTGTATTAAGTTTGGTTATTTTCTCTTGCTGAAAAGTTAAGTCAGTATTCTCGTGGCAGAGAGTAGAGGTGAAAGATTTTGGGGAGATGAGAAAGATGTGCTTCTTCCCACATGGTTCTATTTATCTTTAAAATATGGAAGTAGGGCAAATGGTTTTGAGCCAATTAGCCATGTGAAGAACATGTAATTTATTTTTTTTTATATTTTTCAAAGACAAAGGGGACCATGTGGGAAAAACAATAATACTCTAATACACTTTAAAAGAAGAATATTGAAAGGAAATCTTGCAGAAATACTTGCCCAGGACCATATAAGTAGCAAATGGTAAAGTTAGGGGTTTCTTTCTCTGGTTATTATGTCTAGCCCACCAAAAATAATTGCAATGGGCTGAAAGTTTAGCAGGTTTCTTCTCAACTTAACAGATAGTATATCCTTATAAAATAAAAGTATATTACATGCTCTTTACATGGCTAATTGGCTCAAAACCATTTGTCCTACTTCTATGCTTAACAAACAGTTAACATTTCATCATTCCTAATTTAATGAATAAATTATAATCTAATTATAAAATGAAATTTCATCTAAATTTCAGTTAATTATTAAGAAACTGGCCCTGGCTGGCATAGCTCAGTGGATTGAGTGCGGGCTGCGAACCAGGCATCTCAGGTTCAATTCCTAGTCAGGGCACATGCCTAGGTTGCAGGCCATGGCCCCCAGCAACCACACATTGATGTCTCTCTCTCTCTCTTTCTTTCTCTCCCTTCTTTCTCTAAAAATAAATAAATAAAATTAAAAAAAAAGAAACTGATTATCTCTTGTATGTTAATTAAATATCTCTAGGTACTCATGCAGTGAGAAAATGAAATGCAGTACAAATGTCCTTTACTGCAAATTACACTTAAGAATCTTTTACAAGTAGCTGAGAATAGTTCAATTTTCAATCAACTAGTCCTCTGCCTAAAATGTTAACAATCTATGCATAAATTATAAGCCTGTAAAAGTTGGATTTGTTATTCACTGCTTTAACATTACCTGCAGTGTAACAATCTTATTAATTGTTTTTAAACGTGACTGAATTTATAAATCATTGTTTATAAAATTTATCCATTGATTCAATAACAAAAATATTTTTATAGAGGCATAATACTAACTTAGTCTCTAATATTTTCACTTGCTGTTGACAAACACAAAATAAGCTTCCTGTCTTTCAAGGGGGTGGGAACTAGTAAATTGTATTCATGATAACCATATTTATGATAGCTCCTCTAATTAGGTTATGTTACAGGAAGAGTTGATTCTGAGAGAGAGAGAGTTATTTGTGAGAATGGCCTAATAAGGAAAACCCTTAAGGACTTTAAAATTATGAGAGGGATTTGACAGGAGGAAGAATGAGAAAGATTCTCTATAGTTGGCTTCAAAGATAAGGGAAACCAGATGGAAAGGAATGAGAATGGCATCTGAGGCCTAGTAATGGCTTTTATCTGATAACCAGCAAGGAAACAAGGACCTCAGTCCTGTAACCACAGGAATTTAATTCTTCCACAACCATATGAGCAGAAGAGAATACTCAGCTCTAGATGATACAACTGCCTTGCTAGCACCTTGATCTTGCTCCTGTGAGGCCCATGCCATGACTAGATTTCTGATCTACAGAACTTTGAGCAAATGCATGGTATTATTTAAGTCACTGAGTTCTTGATAATTTATTTTACAACAATAAAAAATAATACTCCTTCTTTTAAAGAAAAGATAAAACATGCTATTTAACTTCAAAGAGAAATGTTTCTTTTTATATGAATCCCTCAACTGTTAAAAAACTAATTAGTGTGAAAAAAGTTAACAATTTATCATCCATGTTGTTTATCATAACAACTCACACTATTTTCACAGATCTTAATATTTTTGTTTAAGATTTATTATTCCAAATGTCAGTCTTCAAAAATCATCATGGCCTTAAAACCTATGTTACAGAAAAGTAGAAGAGTAGGTAAAGGATATATTTTTTTAAATGATGGTAGATTAAAACATGGCCTATTTTTAAATGACTATTATAAATTTACAAATATATATTGAGCACATAGGTATTTTTCAATTGTCATAATGCTAAGGATAGAACAGTGAATGTGATATGCAAGATCTATACTCTCAGAGAACTTACACTACAGAGGTGAAAATACAGTCAGTAAGAAGGAAAGAAATGGATGATAACTTCAGGAAGTTCAATTAAGGCAATAGGCAGAGTAATGTGATAGTGCTAGATGGGACTATTTAGATTGGATATTCAGAAAAAGCCTTTCTGGGGACTTGACATTCAATAGAAAATCTAAAATGGTACAAATATCAGTCATGCAAGAAACTTACAAATAAATGAGCTATTGGTTTTCAGAAATAATACCAGGAATAAGGATGCTAAGGCAGGAATCAGCTTGACGAGAGAAAATAGGCCACTGTGGCCATAGGGTAGAAAGCAATATCGAAAAGCTGAGTACAGGAGACATGAAAACCAGAAAACTTGTAGCCTTGCTTCCTAAAATAGAGACTAGAGTTTAATTTGAAGTACAGTGGAAAAATATAAAGGTTTTGAATGAGACATGCATGACATGATTTCAAAAGAGCATTTATCAGGTTGCTTATGACTCCAAGTGGTACTTCATGGCATTTTAATATATTGTTTCAAATTCTGTTACACTTTTTAAAATACATTTTTCCTGTTTTTTTGTCCTTTGATTCTTTCTTTCTCCTATTCTTCCTCCCTCCCTCCCTCTCTTCTTTTTCTTGTCTTGCACTTCGTCTGTTCGTGCTTTAGTATTATTTATTCTTTATTTTATTTTTCTGCTTCTTGCTTGTCGTTCTTTCTGGCATTCATGGCTGTCTTTATTGTAGATCTCATCTTATAGCGTCTGAGCGACGCTAGATCGAGCGCTCGCTCTCTCTCTCTCTCTTCCTTCCTTCCTTCCTTCCTTCCTTCCTTTCCTCCCTTCCTCCCTTCCTTCTTTTCTTTCTCTCTTTCATACACTCCATATTAAACTTATGTTATCTTTTCTTTGCCTATTATCCCTAAAATATAAGCTTTGAGAAAATATAAACAGAAATTCAAGATCTATTTGAAAAACCTTAAATGAGACCAAAATATCACACAGACTTATAATATGGCTTTATGTTATAATTATAAAAAAAATCATTTTGCTTTTGATTAGCACTTAAGTGTCTTAACTGCACTGGTTGTGAGAAATATCATTGAAGATAATTAGAAAGTTATAATTAGTGTATGTTTTAGTGAGCTTTTGGTATGGTGTTGGAAATACTTGGGACAATCTTTGTCCCATTGATAGAAATGAGAGATATGTTGCAAAAAGTCAAAATATCATATTCATTATAATTTATAGTTCAAAGTAGGTTAACTGTATATTATTCTTCTCAGTGAGTTATGTTTATTTGCTAAAAATTATACAATGTGAAATGTAGTTTTTAGTCTGAAATTGCAACATTACTATGACAAGGAAACAATATGAATGTCCTAGTGTAGTGGGGGAGACACTTATTGGGTGAGAAAGAGGGTTAGAACAGTTGCCTTACCTGATAATCAAATCTTATACCCACTCTCTAAGGTCTCTGAAGCCACTGTAGTACCAGTTTCTTATAACTATCAACTTAAGTTCCCCCAAATAATATATTTTCTTTTGTATTAAATCACTTTATATTTCATTTTAGTGCATTTTGTTATTTTTGTATGTCTCATAATAAAAGGCTATTCTGAGAGATCTTAAGCTAAATGTCAGTAATCTTAAAATTTGAGAGTATTTAATTATTGTATATAACTCTGTAGTTACATTAAAGGAGGTAATATACACAATTTTTAAATTTAATCTGTAATGTATTTTTCCATTATCATTTAGTCTCCTTATACCCCTCTCCCCTCAGAAATCATCATGCTGTTGTCTATGTTCATATGCCCTCTATCTTTTTTGCTCAATCCCTTCACCCCCTAACTGTACCCACACCCAGCTGTCACCGTGCTCTCCAAGTCTGTCCCCATTTTCCTTGTTAGTTCAGTTTGTTCCACATATGAGTGAAATCACATGGTATTTATCTTTCTCTTAGTTCACTTAGCATAATATTCTGGGGGTGCATCCATATTGTCACAAAGGGTAAAATTTTCTTATGGCCAAGTAGTATTCCATTGTGTAAATGTCTCATAGTTGTTTTGTCTACTCATCTACTGATATACACTTGAGCTACTTCCATATCTTGGCTATTTATAAATAATGTAGGGATGCTTATGTTCTTTCAAATTAGTGTTTTGGGTTCCTTGAGATATATTCCTACAAGTAGGATACCTGAGTCAAAAGGAAGATCCATTTTCAATTTTTTGAGGTATCTCCATACTGCTTTCCACCAAAGCTGCATCAACCTGCATTCCCACAAACAACATAAAAGGATTCCCTTTTCTCCACATCTTCTCCAGCACTTGTTTGTTGATTTATCAATGATGACCATTCTGACAGATGTGAAATGATATCTCATTGTGGTTTTAGCCTTGCTGGGTAAATTAGATTGGTTGTATGTCCTTGTTTTTCATCATCTTGAATATTTCATGCTACTCCCTTCTGACCCAAAATGATTCTATAGAGAAATATGATAACAATCTAATTGGTGGTCCCTTGTATGTCTAAAGACTCTAAATAAGATGACCTGGATTCAGATTTTCATCTCACTACATATTATATTTATTAACTTGAGAAAGTATATAGCCTATTTATGCCTCAATTTTTACCTTTATGAAATGAAGAATAGTATCTACTTCTTATGTTTATGTATAATGATTTTAGTTCAATAGCTACATAAATAAATAGATAGAAATTACTTGGTATGGTATCTGCCAAAGCTTAGCATTTAATTAGTTTCTGATTATTAATAATGTCATTGTGACTACCTGGTTTGATCTTTACTAATTGTAATTACAGAAGTAATTTGTATCAGTTTGTATGTATGACTGTTTAAGTTAAAATCTCCAAAGAAAACAAAAGCTCTTATTTTTGTTCATGAAAAAATTAAAAATTAATAAAAATAAACCACTTGTGATCCTTAATAAATAATTTCACTGACATTCTATTAATCACAGGAAGACATTTTAAGTAAATAATAGCTTAGGAATTCTTTTCAAGATATATTTGGCTTTATCTCTCCAAACTTGTGAGATCCAACATTTTTTTAAAATCTTGATTAATGCCTTAGAGAACAAAGTATCAGCCGAAGATAATTCATTGACCTGACAAAAACTACAGCAAAGAGAGAAAAAAGTCAATGGGACTTGGTGGTAGTTTATCACTCATGGTGACTGGATTTATCCGTGGGCCTAAAATCAATAATGTCGGGGGCTGAAATTTAGATGGAAGGATGTACTAGCCTTACTAGTTAATATGTCTATCTGCTTTTCTTTTACTTCTTTTTAATCTGGTGCATGATTTTTAAGGAGGAACAGAGGTATTATTATATGAAAAATACAGTTTATCTTTAAATGATGACAGGAACAAAAAGTCAATTTCACATCATTTCTCAAATATCTACTCACAGTTGTATTAGAAAATTAAAGTTCACAAGACATGTAGTTATATTAAATATTGTTTAATTTCATAATTATAGTTTTGTTATACATTGCCCATAAAATCATACATCAATTGGATTTTAATAAAAATTTACAAATTTTCTGATGATATTTATTCAAAATAATAAGGACAAAAATTTTTGCTACCCATTTAATTTTGGAAATTTTCACTGAGAAGATCATTTTGCTTTTGTGCTAAAGTTGTCATATTCTTCTTTAAAAGTGTGATGGGTACATATAAGAAAGGAAGTGTCAATAGTTATTTACCAACCTCAATGTGCTGGGTAGTTCATGTATACTTTTTTTATCTCATGGTATTGAAGATACCATGAAAGATTAGTCCTAACATTGGCCTTACATTTTTTTTTCAGGTAACTTACTACTTTCAGTTTTTATATCAGTAAACAGGTGATAATATATTGAGCCCTCATAAATACCACACACTGGTCTCAAATATTATATGTAATATATTACTTAACACATACAAAACCTTTATAAGAAGAGAACTGATATTTTCTCTAATTTACAAGTGAATAAGTTGTTGAAGTAAGATGAAATCCCCACCTTACCTCTTATTTTCAAACCATCCTAGAGATGTAAACCTGTGTCTTGCATAGGCAGCCAACAAAGGTCGTGCTCAACCTCTATCAAAAAAAAAAGGAAGAATGGGAAAGTCATAAAAAACTGAAAAATGGAATATTTTGCTGTACTTACAAGCTGGCAAGTTATGCTGTCACAGTTCTATGAAAGCTAGTAAGAGACACAAAACTTCTGGGGCATGGATGAAAGAAACTTTATTACCCATAGCAACAGTCATAGCCACTAGAGTTTCAGCCTTTTGGGTGAAATTACTTATGTCCCAGTTTGCATAGGCGAACAACATACATAATGCATCACAGGAGGGAAATCCTGAACTTTGGAAATCGAATTATTTTTTAAATTATATTATGGGAACTAAACAAGTCTACCCTCTGCTATGGAGGGATACACTACCTCATCTTTAAAGTCTGTTTGCTATAGAAACACCCTTGAAAAGATTAGATAGTCTGATACAAAAGGTAATCATTATTTCTCTTCACAAATTTGTGTAAAAATAGGAGAGCTATAGGAAATTGCTCTTCAATAATCCCATTTTTAGTTCCCAAGTATGAACCAGTTGTTGGATTCTGAACCCATTGCCTGAAGTGCTGGCTAAGTTCCTAGGAGAAGCCCCTACAGCACTCTGCAGAATATATACCAGATGATTTCCAGAGTCCTTCTCCAAAGGACCGGTCATTACTTGTTGAGATTACAAACCACTGGTAAAAAGGGAAATTTCTAGGATCCACAATTTTCTAGCACTACTGAGTTAGCACTGATACCCAAAGAATCTTGGCCCACGTATCAGAGTTGGGGCCTACAGAGGCCAAGTAACAGAGTCCCGACAAACATTTGACTCACATTGGGTTCACAGATTCTGCAGGTTTGTCCAATGACCACCTGCTCTGTCTGTGAGTGCACACTTTGAAATGGTACATTTGGCATTTGACATAACCATCATACTGGTCTGTAATTGTAAGAGTTATCACTGTGAGGAAGGATCATAGCAAATCTCTGAAAACATCACCTATCTTTGCCAGTTAATAAATCAATAACAGTACTATATATCCAATGAATATGATAAAACATCCAAAATCAATTAATTTAATACATTATACCTATAAAATATAGGACAAAAACACATGATAATTATAATAGACATTGAAAAAGAATATGGCATTTATGGTGGGAATATTCAAAAACTGGAGAACTACCTCAACGTCACAAAGGTTTCAACAAATGACCCAAAGCTAACATCATACATTTAATCAATGTATTTTTATTTTTAACAACATACTTTTAAAATCAATGTATTTAATGTTGAAAAAAAAACTGCTTTCCCCTCAGATTTAAATAAATAAATAAATAAATAAATAAATAAATAAAATAGCAAAGGCTATCTGCTACAACTTCTATTTAATTCTACTGGAGGTTCTAGGCAGGACAACCAATGTTCGCCGTGTTCAGCTTCAGGAATATTTTTTTTAAGACTCTTTGACATGTTTGCACATTTCATAATGGGTGATGTACAGTGCTTCTGCCCAAGCCGCCCGGAGTGTTCAGCAGTTTTTGATTAAAACTGGCATGACCCCCATGCTCCACCATCTTTATTTACCAGATCTCACCTGAGTGACTTTTTTGTTTGTTTATTTGTTTCCCTGGATGAAAATATACTCTAAGGGAAACGTTTTGTTGATGTGGAAGAGGTGAAACAAAAAATGATAGAAGCCCTAAAAGGCATCAAAACTGATGAGTTCAAAAACTGGTTTGAGCAGTGGGAAAAACATCTCACTAGGTGTATTGCATGAAATGGAGAGTACTTTCAAGGTAACTGAAGTTTAAACATGTGAAAACAAATACACAAATTTTATGAATAAATTCCAAGATTTTTGCCTCCCTCTTGTAAATCAAGTTTTCTTTTCATTATGGATAACCAGACACAGCTTTTCCCATCCTTTTTCTCCTAATCTGTTGGTGTCTTTATATTTACAGTAGGTTTCTTATAGATAGCATGTGGCAGAGATTTAGTTTAAGTCCAATACAACAATGCCTGCCTTATAAGTGGGTTGTTTAGACTATTTATGTGTAGTACGATTGTTTATGATTAAGTTTAAATCTCCGTCTTTCTAGTTGTATTCTATTTGTCTATTTGCTCTTTGTTCCCCTTTCTCCCACTTTTTTAGTCGTCTTTTGGCTTAATGACAGATTTTATTGCATTTTTCCTTTTGTTGGCTTATTATTGTTAATTCTTTCTTCATTGTCTTTTTTATGGTTAAAGTTTAGAGTATATATTTGTATGTTATCAAAACCTAACTTCAAATAATATTATCCCACTTCATATATTTTATAACATTACAACAGTATATTTTTATTTTTCCAATCTGTTCTTTGTGTAATTCTTGTCATGTTTTATTTCTACATAGCCTATAAACCTCAGTTATACTGTCATTATTTTATCTATAAATTTCAAAGCTAAAGAGAGAGTAACATAAAAATATAGTTAATTTATGTTTGCTCACACAATTACCATTAGCAGTTAGTTTTATTCCTTTGAGTAGAACCAGATTTCCATCTGGCATTATTTTTCTTTTTCTGAATAATTTTTCTTTTAACTCTCTGTATTGCTGGACTGCTGGTGATGAATTAGTTCAACTTTCATATGTCTGTAAAAAGTCCTATTTTTTCTTTAGTTTTTGAAAAATATTTTTGCTGGGTAGAGATTTATGAGTTGACTTTTTTCAATTCTTACTTAAATACTTTAAATATGTTGCTCTATGATCTTCTAGTCATTTTTGCTTCTGTCCAGAATCCTGTAGCTATTCTCATGTAATGTTTATTTTGACTCTGGCTCTTCTGAAAATTTTCTCTTTACAACTAATTTTAAGCAATTTGATTATGATATAGCTATTTTCATTTTTCTTATGCTTGGGATCCATTGGGCTCCTTGGGAGTGTAGGTTATTAATTCTCATCAAATTTGGAACATTTCAGCTATTATTTTCTTAACTGTGTTATTTTTATCCATTGTCTCCTCTCATTAGGGAATCCCAACACACTGTAATTAGCAGGTTGAAGTTAACCTGGAACTCATTGGTGTTCTTTTTTTATTTTTTTAATTTTGTTAAGGTATAATTTTACATCACAAAATTGGTGTTCCTAAGCATACAATTGAAAAATTTTAATGAATTTACAGAATTATGAAATCACCCCCACAATCCACATTTAGAATATTTTGTATCTGTAAGATCCTACATGCACCTCTGCAGTCCCCTCCCTTTCTTACGCCTGACCCCAGGCACCAACAATGTTCTCTACGTCTCGCTACATTTGCCTTTATGAACATTACATATAAATGAAATTTTATGATATGAGGGATTTTCGTATGTGTGGCTTTTTTATTTAACATGTTTTTGAAATTCTTATATGTATTAGTATTTTATTTTCTTTTATGTCTGAGTAATATCCTATTGTATGGATATACTTCATTTTGTTTATCTATTCATTAAGTCTTAAACATTTGGGTTGTTTCTACTTTTTGTCTATTATGAATAATTGTGCTTTAAATTTGTATACACAGCTATTTTTCTGAAAATTTGTTTTCATTTTATTGGGTAAACACTTACCTGTAAAATTGCTTGGTCATATGAAAAATTATTTTTAAGTATTTTCAATCAAAATATTTTCTTAAGGGGCTACAACATTTTATGTATCTAACAATGTATAAGGGTTCTAATTTGTCCTCATTCTTGATATTTGTTATTGCCTTTCTTTTCATAGTTGTTATTCTAGTGCTTGTAATGTAGTATTTCATTATGGCTTTGATTTACAGTTTCTAATATTAATGTTGTTGGTGTCATATAATTTTTTGGTGAAATGAGTATTCTGACCCATAGAAATCCACTGTGGCTCCAGTTATTTAGTTATTTTTTAGAAATTTTATTTTAGTAAGATTTTGTAGTTTCTATTACATATAATTTCACTTCTTGTCTTAAATTTATTCTTCATTATTTTATTTTTATGTATTTATGTTAATAAAATATTTTATTAAAATTATTTTATATTTTTTCTATCATTATATAGGGATACAATGTTAATGTTGACATGTATCCAGTAAACTCAATTAACTTGCTTCTTAATTCTAGTCAATTGATTTTTGTGTCTGTTTTTATTTATATGTGACCAGCTTTGGTTGGCTACTATTTTTTGGGTGATTTTTTCATCTGTCAAATACCATGTGGTATATTTGTTTAATGTTAGACATGGTAATTTTCATCACCAGAAGTATGATTTCAGCCATTTTTATACTGTGCTTCTACTTACCATGCTCACTAGTTCCTGTACATTTTTTAACACATGGAATTAATAATTTTCAATATTGTTAAACTACTAAATCTAATTCCTTTCAGTATGTTTACATTGATTTTTCTCCCATTATATGTTATATTTTCCTGCATTTTTGCACACCTTGTAATTTTTAATTGGATGGCAGATATTGTGGATTTTAATTTATTGGACACTGAATGATTTTGTATTTTTACAAATAGTTTTTTTAAATTTACTTTGAAGTATGCTAAGTTATTTAGAAACTGATCATCAAAAGCTTGCAAATAAACTCTATTAGGCAGGGCCCAGAGAAGCCTTTAATTAAAAGCTCATTTTTCCAAACTACTGAGGCAATAACTTTCTGAATGCTCACTCAATGCCATGTGGATTATATAGATTTTTTCCCTGTTACTGGTGAGATCACAGACTGTGTTTAGCCCATATGAAAGTAGGGATTGTGCCTTCTTTTTCTTTCATGTGTTTCTCTCCCCAATCTCACGTAATTTCCTCATATGCATACACAAATGTCTGTTGAAGTGAGGGCTGAAGATCTCTGTGCATTGTACTCCTCTTTGATATTATTCCATGCAAACCCCAGCCACCTGTGCCTTCTCAGGCTGCCCACTTGATATCCTCAACACAAGGACGTCACCAGCCTCCTCCCAGGCTTCCCTGTCCTTCTGTGCCAGTTGAAGACTCCTATAGGACAGAACAGGGTCAATCATAGTGCTCACCTCGATGGTTGGCCCTCTGTCAAGTCACTATCCTTTACTGCCTGATGTCCCAAGTCTACATACTACTGTTTCTTAAATTTTATTTAGTTGATAGTTATTTTCAGGAGAGATGATAAATCTGTTCCCTCCCATATTTTGAAGTTTAGCAATCTCTTACAGTTGTTCTCTTCCTACCAACAACATAGAAAAACACTGAGGAAACAATATATACTCATATATATTTTAATAAAAATTAAAACATTTGAATTTATTCCAGTCCATCTATAAATAAAAATGCCTAAGAGATGACAGGTGACTTGCTCAAGGTCTCTAATATTGCTAGTGATAAAGATAAGACACCAATATAGGACTTACTTTATTGACTCACAATTCTTTGAACTATTAATGGAGTTTTTGAGATCAAAACAAAGTAAACAATCACACTTTTCTGATCATACAGTTTTAAATATAATTTTGATTTAACTGCATTTATGGGCAAATTCTTAAATGCATTTTATTCTAAGAACAAAATAAAATCCATTAACTTTCAGAACATTAAGAAGTTAATAAACACCAGAATTTTTATGTAATGAGAAATATATTTTAGAAAAAATAATTTAGAATATTAAGCATTTTCCATTCTGAATTAGTAGTATTCATGTCAAAAAATTAGGAGTAAAGAAAAAAAGGAAAGTAAAATGATGTATTTGTTTTACAACTTTCAAATCAACTTCTAAATTACACAAATGCAAAAGAACATCAGAAATAATTTTCATGAACATTGCTTTTAATTAGCAATCAGCACACAAAGTGTGATGATATAATATAGGTTCCCTCATGAAATATACATGTTATAAATCTCATTAATCTTACATTAGCAGCTTCATTTTTTGGGCACCAGTAAAGAATTTACCTCAATTTATTTTAGTTATTATAGCAAATGACCATTAGTTTATAGTAAAGTGATTTATTATGAATAACAGATATATTATTTGCAGCTATTAATAACTCTAAATCTTATTATGATCTATTTCAATAGACTGATAAACTTAGATGAATATTTTGGAGAGAAGTAGTGGGCTTCCAAACAAGATCTGGAAGTCATGTTATTATGATAAACATTATGTAACTAAGACATACAGTCCCATACGCATGGGATTAAAATGGGGTCAAATGGCAAATCAAGGCAAACTTGGTATTTTAATTTGTAAATAGATAGTTACACAGTACAACCTACATTACCAGTCCTGTTGAAAGTTGTTGCTCACTTAGAAAAATAAAATATTTAATGTTTTTTTTTAAATACATTCATAGGAATCCTCAATAAAAAGGGTAATTTTAAAATGAAGAAATTTCACATTTCAGGAATAAGAAAATATGATCATATAAAAGGTTAAACCAAGATTGAAACTCTCCAAATTGGGTTTATTTGAATACTTACAAAATTGTTAAACTTTAAAATATCAGGATCAATTTTGTCCAAATAATGCACTATTGCCAGACCAATGACTACAGGACTATAATACTGTAATATAAAAAGACACTCACAATTATTTGTAAATGACCAAGAAACTATTTAAGGGAATTTTGGCCACAGATAAGGAGAGATTCACTCCTTGTCATGCCTCAATTAAATTGTTTATTTTTATGAAGCAGTCAGTTAAATATTTAACACTATAATAGATAAATGTCAGTCTAAAGTATTTTTCAGAAAAGCCAATTTTTTTCTACTGAGAATCATAATAATTTATAGTCTGATGTCACTTGGAGAAGGGAGATTTCTTCAAACTCTTCAAGACTTTGAACAATGGAGAACCCTCTCTTACTGTCTTAGGAGGAACAGATAATGTAAAGTTTTTTGACAGACTTCATGCATGAGATATAGTCACTATTTTCCTAAAGCCGAGGTGACTTGGAAGTCTTCTTTAAACCCAAAGTGATTGATAGGACATCCTATTATGTCTTTTCCTTTCTTATTTTCTGGGATTGGGTTGCAGAAAAAAGTGGTTTCCTCAATGCTCAATAAAAGAAATACTACAAAGTGGCAAACATATCATGACATGAAACAGGATATAACTCTATAAAAATGTTGCTATCTAATGTATAATATTAACTATATCTTGGACTTTGATTAGCCCTTGCTTTGTGATACTATGTTCTCTAAATTGCAGTTTATGTTTTGTTTGGCCAAATACACATTTCCATGATCATTTGATAGAAAATGGCCAAGAACCTCAGACATCTAAATTAATACGGTCTAAATTTATCCAGCTCTGGAAAGTAAGTCTGTTCTTACTAAACATTTATTTTACCATTTAAAGTGCACACAGTACTTTATCACCATCTTATTTATCATCACAATAATTCTGGAAAAGCATATTGATGATATCCCCATTTCAAAGATTAAAAAAAAAAAAACATAGCTCAGAAGCTTAAATAAAGACAGAACAACCAATAGGCAAATAGCTATAAATCGAACCTTCATGTTCCACATTTTATGCACAATAAACTATTAGTCATGCACCATTTTGGCACAATTTAATGGTGTGTGAATGTATAATTGTGACCTAACATACGCAAACTTTAGTTAAAAAACACAATTTGGAGGCCTTTTCAAGTAAGCAGAGCATGTTTTAGACTTACATATGCATTAGCTCATAAGCTACCTGTTTTGTTAGGCAGTTAAGAAGAGATGTTGTCAGGAAAATATTCTGGCATATGGTGTAACTACTGAATCCATCACACTGCCACTTTTCATATTGTTTTATGATCAGTAAAACAAGGCACATTATGACTGCAGGGGACAATAATCTACCACAGATTCTGTTTTTTGTTTTTTGTTTTTTTACTTAGCTTGCACACTAAATTATGAAGGCAGATTTTTTCTTGGTGTTTACTGAAATTTAGAGCAAGTACACATTTTTTCTGTAAATATCCTTTCAATTAAAAGCTGTTACACAAAACTTGAGGGTGGGTCTTTCCTATTGGGTGATGGGTAGGGGAAGGTGATAGATAACTTATTTATATAGAATTCTGATGGATGCTGTTTTAAGCAGTTATAGAAAATGTTTTAATCAAGAGTCAATGAATAGTGAATGAAAATAAATATGATTAGCATAGGTATAGCAGAGACAGGTTGTATGTCATGAATTTAGAGTCTGAGGTGTTTTCTTATCTGAATAAATCCTTCCTATTCTGTGCACTCATGTCCAGCATTTTTAATTAAGCACCAATCTTTCTATTCCTCAAAAAGTCATAACACATAAAATGAAAAGTTAAATTTACTCCCAGAAAACTTAAATTTACACTTAATTTCACACTACTCTGTAACTGTATGATAATATATATCCTAACTGATTACTCATGAGGCTTTGCTTACCTTATGCAATCTAAAACCCATAAGTTTATCCCAGAAGTGGTCAATGTTAGCAGAAGGTTCACTCTGCAATTAGACTATCAAGTGAAGTGAATTAGATATTACATTTTCAGAAGAAGGCAGGCAGAAAGGAAAAATGAAGCTTCAATTTTACTCCTTGATGATTTTTCCAGAGTTTTCTTCAAACTAGTTTTCTCTTTCCTCAAATGTTCTCTCCAATGATCATTTTAACTCATAACTGTAATAGAATATATTAGATACAAAAAATCACTTTGCAGAAATTCATGGGAAATCTCCAGTGAAATTTAAAAAAAAATCCTTAAAATCTAATAATTTTCTAATCAATTAAAACTTGAGTGTAAACTAAAAATGTATTAGACCAAATTATATCCCAGCCTTTGTTGTTGTTAATCTTGGAATCATAAATACAGAGCATTGAAGGGATAGGACAACCAGAATCACTTATTTGAAAAAAAAAGTAGTTATTAGAGAACCACACAGTTAGAAACACAGTATTAAAAGAACTAAACAAACATCTAAACACCTACAAAAGCATGATTTAGGAGGTCCCATAGCAGTAGCTGTTATTTAGAAAATTGTGGGAACATGACATTTCTGAGATGTGGCTTATAGTATGTAATTTTTAAAATCTGTAGTGTTTTTATATTTTGTATTTAAATTCAACTCATATAAAAAGTAAATATGTTCTTGTTAAAATTGTAAAAATATGGTTTATGATACTTGATGAATCAAAAATTCATCAAAATTATTCACAACTTCTGTCATTTTCAAAGCCATTCACTTTGCAATAAGATATAAAGACATTACAGTGAGTGTTAAGTCCAGAGTTACAGAAGCATTAGGTTGAAGCAAATTGAACTCATGTCTCATATCTCTAAACTCTTTGGTTAGAACTTCTCCTAATATACAAAATTGATTTTTTAAAAATTGTATGTATGTATGTATGTATTTATAGAGAGATGGGAAAGGAGGGAGAAAGAGAGGGAAAGGACATCAATGTGTGAGAGAAATATACATCTGTATCCTTTCCCTCACCCCCAACTGGGGACCTGGCCTGCAACCTAGGTGTGTGTCCTGACTAGGAATCCAAAAAACTGAGACCTTTTGGTTCACAGGCCAGTGTTCAAACCACTGAACCATACCAACCAGGGCCAAAATTGATATTTTAAGACAACCATAAAAAGATGCTATTGGTATCAATAAGGCATTAATGTCTCATATGTCAAACTAGAAAAAGTAACTTTCTTTGTAATGCTGAAAATAGTGATCCAAAGAAATAGCTCAGCAAAATACCTACTGGAAAAGTCATTTTATCCCTAGCTCCTTTATTTTGCAATACTTTGGGGAAATATGAGCATAATCAGAAGACTTTCTAGCTGCACTTAAATATTCTTTTCCTCAGGAAAAAATAAAATAAGATAATAAAATATTCTAAAAAACAATTGCTTAGATGATTGGATTTGCATCTTGTTTTGTTTTATTATTTTTCACTGAATGTGTTTAAAAAATAAAATGGGATTCATGGCATGATTATTCTACAGAATTTCTTAAAACAATATTATTACTATGCAAAGGCAGTCTAGCATCCTTGCCCAAAGATATAAAATACACACAAGGAATCAGACTTCTTAAAAGATGTTTAATGTTGCTGGTATTATTAGGAGCTTAATGTAGTTCATGACAAAACTAATTCACATTTCAAAAATAAATTTAATAGTTATTTAAATAAAAAGAACAAGTGAAGTACTAAGGTTAGGTTTCTGGCTGATGTACATTTGTTAACATATCTGCATTAATGTTTAACATTAATTATCTCAATGAAGTTAACTTTCGACAGACAATTTTCAAATACAAGGCAGTCCTATAGCCCTGTGTGGGATATGTGTTTAGTCATCGATCATTGGTTATGATGTGATCTATACTGTGTTATTTTAATTCAGAGTGAACCTAGTATGGTCTATTCTTAACCAATGATTTATGCTTTATATTTTCAGTGTCATTTTTAAAAAAGAATAATGCTAAAGTTTGTTATAGAAGAGTTAGCATATGTATTTTAATTAAATATTAATAGAATATGAGTGCCTTGTTTCTATTAAATGCACTATTATTCATTGTTATGACCTGAATTCTGTAAGAATAAAATTGGTATGATTTTATTGTGGAGTATAAAAACGTTAGGTTTCTACTGTAAGAAAATCTTATGTAATCTTCATTGAAACCAGGCAGACTTAAAATTCCATTACTGTGGGCTTTATCATATTTTACAACTATAGTCTATGCTTAATATTCAGAAGGATGTCTGAAATATTATCCTACATTTAACCCTTGCAAAGATTCAGTTGTGCTTACCGTTAGCACTTGTTTTTGTGTTAGATTATTAAGATGCCACTAATGATCCAAAATTTAATCTTTTAAGTACGAAGTTCTATGAGTTTTGACAAATGTATTGACTTATGAAACTAAATTATATGGAACACTTCCATTATTGGAAAAATGTTCCTCCTGCCCCTTTGTATCAATTGTTCCCTGTACCTCAACCATCAATCTGTTTGAGTGTACCCAAATGGCATAACAGGAAACCATTCTGAATGTAGCTGCTTAAGATCAGCTTCTTTTACTTAGCATAATGCATTGGAGAATTATCTATATTATTCCCCAATTAATAATTTATTATTTATTAGTGTTGAATAGTACTTCATTGTAGACATACTGTATAGTTGTGTATCTTTTCACCAGTTGAAGAACATTTGTGTTATTTCCAATTTTGACAATTATGAATATACTGCTATATAAATTTGTATGTATGTTTTTGAGTGAACATAAGTTTTTATTTCTCCTGGATAAATACCAAAATGAGAATTGTTTGATTTTGAAAATTAACTTTAGTAATGAACTATCAAACTGTTGTCTAAAGTGGGTGTACTCTTTTGTATTTCTACCAGTATTCTATGAGAATTTTTACCATCCTTAAAGGTGTAGTGGCATTTTGTTGTGGTTTCAGTTTGTATTTTCCTAATGACTAATTACATATATCATTTTTATTGATGTCTCACTTATTGTTAAATCTCTGATAAAGTATCTTGAAATATTTTCCCATTTTAATTAGATTGTATATTTACTGATTTTTAGGGCTTTCACATTTCTAGATATGATTCCTTTATCTGGTATATATTTTAAATTTTTTTCCTTAGTCTATAACTAGTCTTTCAATTTTTTAACATGTGTCTTTGGAAGAGTGAAACTAAGTTTCCTTTTTCCTTCCTTCCTTCCTTCCTCCTTCCCTCCCTTTCCCTTTATCATGTTCTTTTATTTCTTTTTGCATACAGATGTCTAATTGTGCTAGCACTAATTGTTTTAACAAAAACCTGTTCTTTCTCTAATAAACTTACTTTTCAACTTTAATAAAAATCAGTTATCATATGTAAAAAAATCAGTTATGTTTATGGTGGGGGTTACCATGCTAAATAATCCCTCTCAGGGCTTCACCCTTAACTTTCCATCTTTCCCGTGTGAATATGATTTAGATGTGATCTCTCCTCATACTCTTGCCCTTGCCTCAGTAGTTATATTATTGCTTAATAGTTAGTGCTTGTATGTGAAAGTGTGAGCATGCATATGAATGTTTGAGTACCGGAGTGGGGGTACTTTCTTTCTTGTACTGGTCCAACTTCAGCTTTAGCCTGTCTAGCCGGTTCTGCATCTTAAGATCATTTTCTCAGTAACTCTATTCATGGTCAAACTATGATTTGTATCTTTGGTAGATCTTATTAGAGAGAGTGTTTTTTTACTCATCTCTCACCAGCAGAAGCCCTTTTATGGTCTGGACATATGGTAGACTTGTGCTCTTTCCTCAGCCACAACATAACCCCATGTCTCTGGGGGGGCAGACAGGAAGCCTTTTACCTCCTTATTATGGTAGAGTTGTCTGGGAGGGGATTTGTGTCTTTCCCAGAGGTAGTCAGCAAACTTTATGCTTTCACCATCACTGGGGGATTTTTGTTATCTTCTACCATGTTTCCATTCTTTCATGTGAAGAGCCAGTGAGTTTGGTGGACAAAAGTATAAGACTGCTACAACTTTCTCTTAGGTCTGTGGCTACTAAGTTTCTTTGTATTCCCAGATTACACTATCTGAGACTGCAGAATTTGTTAAAACTTCATTGTAGCCCTGGCTGGCGTAGCTCAGTGGACTGAGCGCGGGCTGGGAACCAAAGTGTCCCAGGTTCGATTCCCAGCCAGGGTACATTCCTGGGTTGCAGGCCAGAACCCCCAGCAACCACACATTGATCTCTCTCTCTCTCTCTCTCTCTCCTTCCCTCCCTCCCTTCCCTCTCTAAAAATAAATAAATAAAATTAAAAAAAAAAAACTTCATTGTGTACTTCATACCTGCTGGTATGTCATCTAGAATCTCTCTTTCCTTACTGTCCACAGGGAGGGACAGTGCTTGTGTCCTGTCTTTCCTCACAGGGAAAAATTCCAGACTACTTTTTTTCTTGTTGGAGTGGCATCGGTACTATTTCCAGTTTTTTACACCTTTAATGGAAGTAGAACTTTTTCCTGGAATGAAGCAGTTCTCCTAATCTTTCATATAAGCATTAGACTGAACTTCCTCCCAGAGCTGTAACCATCTTTGTAGGTCTTGTTTCTGGACCAGTTTACAACAAAAGGGAATAGAATAGGAACTGTCAAGACTTGTTTCTAGCATTTGTGATTCTGGTAACCCAGAGGGTAAACAATATGCCTAGACATGAATTATCCTGTAAAGATGGCTTAGGGTTCTGACTTTCAAACACTTTCCCAGTTTTAACCCAAACTCTTTCCTTATAAATCAAAGGTTTGAGATCAATGCATTGTTCGTGTGAATTTTCGTCCAATCTAAACAGTATTTATTCTTTTTCCTCTGGCCATGATGAGGTTATTATGTTGCCAACAATGGTTGGCAAAAACCACCTCAGATCCTTTTTAATTGCAAGCCATTAAAAGGCAAATATAGAGTACGTATTAAAAAATAAGCAGTGAAATACCGCAAGCTCTATAAAAACATTACAATTCAAAATGTAGAGCCCATCTTAAATAATAATAATAATAATAATAATAATTACTCCCTGTATAGACTTACCCTAATTTCTAATTTATGTTAGATTGAAATTTAAGCTTGCATTACGTCTATGAATTTAGAGCTAAGAAGCACCAATCTTCTGTCAGGGAAAAATATAAGAGAATAAAAATCATAATTGCTGAAATAAAACTACATCAGTGCCACTTATCGTACATTTCACACAACAGAAACAAGTTTTGGTAAAGAAAAAGTCTAATATATTCCATCAGAAATAAGAAAATGAGGAAGCAAGTAAAACAATAAGAAATAACAGGGTTCATAGATTCAAAAATTTATATTTTATATAACAAATTAGAAGAAAAAGGGGAAAATTCAATGGACGGAACAATGAATAAAACCAAGTATAATACAAACTAACTTTTCAAAGGAAAAAAAAAGTAAATCCAGAATTCAAAAAGGCAAGTCAAGTACCCAGTAACTATTTTTAAAAATAAAGTGATCCATTTTATAAACAGTTTAACCAAAGAATGGTTGGGAATGGAATAGTGACTAGCGGCTAATCCTCCTAAAAGATGAAATTAGTAAATTTAGCATGTTGCTGTCTTAAAGATGTCCATGTAATCCTACAAAATTTGTCCCACAAATTTGGCTCCATGGAAACTCAAGGATGAATTTGTGACAAATGTTTAATAATGATTTAAGACTTTATGAAGTCTTTATGAAATGTGATCCATTTATTATCTGACCTCATTATATGGCTCTACCCCATTTTCTCTTTACCTTGGTGTATTTTGCATTACTTTCATACATTATATCATTCTTCAACTATAGTCAATATTTTTAACCATACAAAATTATAACTATATTAATTATTTAAAAATACACAGCTATACCAAAATAATAAATGCTAAAAAAATGGTGGAGAATCTAAATTTCGCAGGTAGTGTGTTGGGAAATAAGATCTCTATATCAGCAAAAAATGTTTTTCTATATGTGCAGTCAAAAAAAGAGATACATTAGGATTTTCAAGGGCTTTTAAGCTTTCTAGCCAATGAAAAGAGATATTAATCAGTAATAAAATGTAGTCACCTAGGAAGTCTCAGTCAACTAAGACACTATAAAAACATTTATAAATAAGACATTATAGGAATAATATAATAATAACAAAGTGTATAAAAACTATATTAGATCTCCACTAATGCATAACATATTATCCCCGAACATAGTGACTTAAAACAACATACATTTATTATCTTACCCTTTCTATGGGTCAGGAATCTAAGCAAGTTTCAGGTGAATACTGTACTTTCATATCTCACATACTTTGGGTGAATGCTGTACTTTCAGGCTGCATTCAAGGAGCTCTGGGCTGTAATAATCTCAGTGCTCCTATAGGCATAACCTATTCTCAAACTCACATGGCTGTTTGTAAATTTTAGTTGCCCAAGGGGCATTAGACTACAGGCCCAGTTCCTTGTTGGCTATTTGCAGGTGTTAACCCTCAGTTCCTTCCCATGTGATTTCTCCACCATAGCTTCATTAAAGTGTGAAAGTTGCCATAGGAAATAGTTCTAATTATTTGACTGGCCACAATCTCTATAACCTGCCCCAAGAAATAACATCCATTAAATATTCTTGATCCTCAGGTAGAATTTGTATTTTCTCAGTGCTGGTATTTATACTTTGCACAGGTAGTAAGTATATAAAATATACTTGCTATGTCATTGTAACACACTGTGTATGTCAGATTCTCTACTTGACTATTAGCTTTCTGAGAGTATGAACCAGTGAGATATATATATATATATATATATATATATATATATATATATAGTGAGATATATATATCTCAGAGAACCAGTGAGATATATGCATATATATATTACAAGTATACATATATTTGTAATTCATGGCAATATTTATGGAGAGCTCTGCATATACAGTAACATTATGAAAATAGTTGTTAAACTTCTGGTTGAGATGGAAATGTAGGTAAACACACTTTGCCTCCTCATGCAACCAAAAAAAGGAATTACATCCAATCTCAAAACAAATAACACCTAAAACTATCAAAAAATCAAGCTGTGTGGCAGCCTGACAACCAAGGATTTAAATAAACAAGGAAAACCACATTCATCAAGATGGCTAGGAAGGGAGGAGATGTGGAGACAGAGTGGAGAGACAAAGAGACACACTGTGGCTCAAAGAGGTGGCAGCAGTGGTGTAAGGGACAGAGGTGATCCCACATTCATGTGTGGTGGATAAAACTCAGGAGGGATACTTTGGGAGTGAGTTTTGATCCCAGTCCCAGGTCAAACTGCACAGGCCAGTATTCCAGCCCCTGGAAGATGAAACCCCATAACTTGCAGCTGTAAAAACCAGTGGAAGTTAGGGAGGCAAAAGTAAATGCCAGAATTTCAGAAAACTTCACTTGAAGGGCCCATGAGGTCTTGAAGCATATGCAAACCTACCGCTCTGGGATCCAACACCGGGGGAGTATTTGGAATGGCGCTAGTCACATATGGGGAGTGCATGAAGTGATTTGAAACAGGATGAATGCTGGGCAAACCCCCAGATGCCAAGCCTTGGCATGGTCCCTTCTCTGAGCCCTCCCTCCACACAGTCACAAAGCAGTGAAGCAGGTTGCCCCTCCCTGGTGATTACCTAAAACTCCATCCCACACAATTTACTGGTGCCCTTTACAGGGAGTCAAAGCACTGCCTAGTACAAAGAAACAAACACAAAAGGCTGACAAATTGAAGAAACAAAGAAATATGGCCCAAATGAAAGAACAAAACAAAACCCCAGAAAAAAATTAATGAAATGAAGATAGCCAACCTGTCAGATGCAGAGTTCAAACACTGGTGATCAGGATGCTCAAAGAATTCTTTGAGTATGGAATAACATAAAGAAAGAAATAAAGGTTACATTAAGGAAAAAGAAAAATTTACAGGGAAACAATAGTGAAGGGAAGGAAGCCAGGATTCAAATCTATGATTTGGAACATAAGGAAAAACTAAGCATTGAATCAGAGTGGAAAGAAAAAACAAGAATTCAAAAAAATGAGGATATTGTAAGAAATCTCTGGGATGTCTCTAAATGTGCCAGCATCTGAATGATAGGGATGCCAGAAAGAGAAGAGAAAGAGTGAGAAATGGAAAACTTATTTGAAAAAAAGTAATGAAGGAAAACTTCCCTAATTTGGTGAAGGAAGTAGACATACAAGTCCAGGAAGCACAGGGAGTCCCAAGTAAGTTAGACCCAAAAAGGACCACACAAAGACACATCTTAATTAAAATGCCAAAGGTAAAAGATGAAGAGAGAATTTTAAAAGCAGGAAGAGAAAAGGAGAAAGTTACCTACAAAGAAGTTCCCATAAGACTATCAGTTAATTTCTCAAAAGAAACTTTGTAGGCAAGAAGGGATGGGCAAGAAGTATCCAAAATGATGAAAAGCAAGGACTTACAACTTAGATTACTCTATCTGGCAAAGCTATCATTTAAAATGGAAGGGCAGATAAAGTGCTTGCCAGACAAGGTAAGCTAAAGGAGTTCATCATCAGCAAGCCATTATTACATGAAATGTTAAAGGAATTTATTTAAGAAAAAGAAGAAGAGTAAAACTATAAACACTAAAAAGGCAACAAATTCACAACTATCAAAAACTGAATCTAAAAACAAAACAAAACAAACTAAGCAAACAACCAGAACAGGAACAGAATCATACGTGTGGAGATCATTTGGAGGATAATCAGCTGGAGGGGAAAGGAAGATAATGGGGAAAATGGAACAGGGATTAAAAAGCACAATTGGTAGGTACAAAATAGACAGGGGGATGTCAAGAATAGTATAGGAAGTAGAGAAACCGAAGAACTCATAAGCATGACCATGGACATGAACTAAATGAGGGGAATTGCTGTAACAAAGTGGGGTACCAGGCAGAAGGAACAATGTGGGAAAAAGTGGAACTGTAATACCATAATAAAATGTACTAAAATAGTCATTAATAGCAAATAAAATGTTACACAAATTATTAATTAAGCTGTTTTAACAAAGTCTTTTCATTTCATCCTTATTCAAGTGAATTATTTAGAAGGTGAATAAATATTAAGTAATTTCCCCACTATATGACAAGATATTGAGTCAGAAATGGTGTGAACTTTGTGTTAACTAAAAATTCAAAATTGAGTATTATTTTCATCAACCAGTAAAGGAGTTGTATAAAAATATATAATTAGGAAAAATGCACCTTCCTAAAATAGCAAACCAAGTCTTCATTTTTTTCACTAGGGTGACAGAGAAAAGTATTGAATATATAAACAAGTGTGATGCTTCCTGAGTATCCAGTTTCAATAGAAGTTTTTAAGGTAGAAAGGACAAAAGGAGGAAAAATTGTGGGATTCCTGTTCTTTTCATGTAGATGGAGACTACCTGAAGAGACTTGTACCAAATGTCCTCATTGACCACCTTTCTCCCCTCCCCCAATTAAGTTAGATTACACCTGCTGCTGTGGTGTTAAATATCAGAGGCAACCTTCTGCCATGTATCATAGTTAGCAAGCTTTAATCCATCCACTTTTGTAAAGGCTCATGACTCCTAGTTCATTGCATTTAATGAGTAACCAATACATATTTATTTAAAAATGTATGCAATCAGCTGAAATATCTACTAAGACTTTCAAGAAGTAATGCTATCACAGCTATGATAAAAGGTTCCTACTTAAGTTTGAGTGTGTAAATAATGATATTATTTCAAGACAGGAAACAACTAAAATATGGATGAAGTATTTTACTTTAACATTTACTTTAACAATGAAAAGACACAGAGCTAGGCAAAATATCAGTATAATTAATTTTTTCTTATCATTGAAAGACATTTCAACCTCAGGTTGATTTGCTTATTAAACCAATAGATAAGCTAGGTTCTTTACTTTTCATAAATTGCATTGTTGATGAATGACAATTTTTACCTTTCATTTTCTATCCAAAACAAAAAGACCCATTTATAATTTACATAGTTATGCCATACGAACATGAGTTATGGGTAGAACTTCTTCAGTAAATAATGATTCAAATTGTTTCATATATTTCTTCAAAAAAATTCAAACTGTTTGACAGTTACTATATCATTATTCTCATTTCCTATATGGCACTCTCTTTCTTTTTAACATTATCTGGTCAATATGCTAAGACACAAAAATGCTTCATAGAATATAAATCAACTGATGAGGCTGAAAGAATGGAGAGGTTCTGGGTAGAGAAGGGTATTGGGGGAAAAATTGGGACAACTGTAATTGTATAATCAGTAATATATAATTAAAAATAAAAAATGAATAAATAAAATTAGAGTTTGGGTAATAATTCATACCCCTTCTCACTGATATCCCCTGCTAGGTACAAATGCTTCTGGGAACACAGAAAACTCCCTCTGCTTTATATATCTCATCATTCCATGTTGTTCAGCCTGGTGCCTAGAAAATAAGAGTCAATGAAAGTCTGTTTATTGATGGCCAAATCTGTGATTCTAAAGACCACTCAAGTGGACAGAATAGTGTACATATTGTGCTATTCAAACCTGATAATGAGTGACACTACTTGTCTTATTTGCCCTGAAGACTAAAAGTATATGTGTTTGACTATGTCATTTTATAGTAAAAATGACATAAAAGAGTAGCATGATGTACTAAAAAAAAAAAAAACAAACAGAAACCTAAAGTTAAAACATGGCACTAGTACTCATAAATTGTGTGTCTTTTGCAAATAATTTTTCTGAATCATCTTATTCTATTTACAAAGAATAATAATCACCTACTCTATATATACATTCTATGTCTGTGCATGTGAAAAGTTTAAATGAGATAATGAATGTAAAAGCTATTTTTAATAACATACTCAAATGAGAACATTAACTACTTAAAAAATGTTTATTCTGAATGATCTGGGTTTATGGACCAAATTGAAAAAACAGAGGCTGATCTCTTATAAATTTAACCAGTGAAGCTAAAATTCATGTTAACTTTTATTTATAAGCTAAAATTGATGTTAACTTTTATTTATAAAATAAATAATTTATACCTCAAAGAGTTTTCAAAACTTGCCCACCATTTTCTTGTTGTTCTTTTGTTCTTTGGAGTTAGTGTGAAGAATTGCACCATAGTTTAGAAATTTTTACCATGTCACAAAGAAAGTTACATAAGGAACCAACTTTAGAAGTTAGATGCAGCTTTAATTTCTAAATTCCCTATTTTTCAACAACATGTTTACCACTCCTAATGTTATATTTTCATAATACATATCAAACATTAAGCAATGATATCCTATTAAAGGTAATTATTGATATTCCAATTTTGGTATGAATAATATGGTCTCAATCAATATCACATATTTGAATGAGGAACCCTTACTTCAATGCACTATTTGCATCAATTATGAAGCATCAAATTAAATCATGAGAGTTCTTTAGGATCATTGCAGTTTTGTTGGTCTTTAAATACCACCTTCTTCTTAAAAAATGTAAATAGATCTTGATATAACTTGATAAATAGTTATTTAACTAGCAAACATGTTAGAAAATATTAATTGCCATTAGATAAAGCAACAACAACACTGAAAAAAATTAAAAATAGGGAGTTGTGGAGTATTCTGAGGTCCAGACCAAGGCAGGGAAGCTTAATTAAATAATAATTTTATTTTGTTTTAACATATTTCTTTTTGGACTAGTAATAAATACGGTGCTTTCTGTTTACCACACAATATTTAAAACTTTTTCTCATTTTCTGTCTATGTAAGTGTTAATCCTCACAAAACACTATTATAATTTTTATATTACATATAAGGGCACAAGAGCCATTGAATTTAAGTAGCTTGTGCATGATAGCACAGTCAAGCAACAAATACAGCTTTTTGAATTCAGGATGTACAGATGGAAGATTTGTGTTCTTATCCACCAGGATATATTTTTTCTGCACTATGTGGATGGTAGACAGAAGTCTAATTTGTCCTCTGAAGATTTCCACCCTCTGGAGTATATATATGACTTGTAAAATCCTCTTTTCTTGTAAATATGATGAAATATCACTACTATGATTAGACTATTACTCAGTTGACTTAGAGTCATTAAAATACAGTTTGTGGAGCTGTTACTAGCCTACACAGGTGACCCTTTAAAAGAGAGAGGAGTCTGCCTAAAGTCAAGTTCTCTAATAGAAACATTCTCCACTGCTGGCTTTGAAGAGAGAGGGGTCCACCGTAAAGCCAAGACCTGAGAAAAGTTCCTAAGTGCTTCAAGCAATATTTAAACATTAGCCATCAAAAAAAAAAAGAACTTTAATCCTACAAATGCAAGGAGCTTAAGGTCACCAATAATTTTGACTGAAAGAGGATAGATACCAAGCTACAGATGAGGAAGCAACCTCAGCAAAATCTTTTTTGTTTTTTTACTTACTAGAAATTTACCTTATTTATTTATTTGTTTGTTTGCTTATTTATTTATTTATTTTTTAGGTTTCTAGTTCTTTTATTTTTTTAATTTTTTACACTGTCATTCAATTACCCTTTTCCCCACTCCCCCATTACTTTCCCCTGCCCTAGGAACATTAGTATTTCAACATAATATCCCCATCTCCCACATTCAATTCTCTCCCCCACCATTGTCTTTGTCCATGGGTCCTTTATACACGTTCCTTGATGATCTTTCCCCTTCTTTCCCCTATTATCTACCATACCCTTCCCCTCTGGTTACTGTCAGTTCTTTATTTCCATTTCCCTGGTTCTATTTTGCCTTCTTCTTTTGTTGATTAGGTTCCATTAATAGGTGAGATCATACCTTGAAGCATCGGTAGACCATTAACTGAGGACACAGTTAACCAGGGCCTGGACTTCTGACCTATAGAAATGCTGAGATCATTAATGCATATTGTTTTAAACCATTAAGCTCATAGTAAATTTGTTATGTGGCAATGAAAACTAACATAAGATGAAAGTGTGATGTATGGAACAATCAGGAATAGCCTCATTTGGAATTGTTCCATTTATTCTCTTCATTGTTGTATGCAGCTATATATTCAGGACATTTGGGACAATAAGTTCTCAAGTACAAATGTACATTGAGTCAGTTAATTTAAAGAGCTATATAATGTAATAGTGCCTGGTCAACTAATTAGAAAGTTGAAAATAAATAGGGAACCTATCATGCACTGGGTAAATATTCACTTTGTGTTCTTCCATATATTTCATGTTCTATCCATATTGATCTCCTTTGGTATTTCATTGATTATAAAAATCGTATTAGTTTACTATGGCTGCTTTAATAGAAGATTATTTTGTTACAGTTCTGGAGGTCAGAAGTAAAGATCAAGGGTCAGCAGATGTGGTTCCTTTAGGGACAACTCCTTTTAGCTGGCTAATGACCACCTTCTACTGTATATTTACATGGTCATCTGTAGTAGTCAAAGTCCCCCAATGAAAGAAATTCAACGGAATCTACATATTTATAAAGAAATAAATTAAATATATGTATTTAGAAGAATATATACATATATGATTTTATTTTTATATGTGATTGTCTGAATGTTTGTGTACCCCACTCCCAAATTAGTATGCTGAAATACTAATGCTCACTGTAATGATATTAGAAGATAGAGCCTCTGGGGGCACTTAGGTCATAAGGATGGAGCCCTCAAGAATGGCATTAGTATTTGTATAAAAGACATTCAGCAGAACTCCATTGCCCCTTCTACCAGGTGAGGATAGAATAAAAAGTCTGCATCCAAAAGAGGGCCATCACCAAACTATGTTGGAATCCTAATATTTGAATTTCAGCCTCTACAATGTGAGAAAAAATGTTTTGTTTATAAACTAGCCAGTCTGTGGTATTTTGTAGCAGCAGTCCTCAAAGACATACCATATTTTTCGGACTGGGGTCAGCACCATAAGACACACCTAGGTTTTAGAGGAGGAAAATAGGAAAAAAAGTTTTGAAGCAAAAAATGTGGTAAAAATAGTGCATCTTATAGTCCAAAAAATATAGTACCTAGAATAAAATTTAACTGAATATCTGTGCAGGAGCCCAGTCAGGTTGACATAAACATCACAAGTCCATCTCTTGTCAACTTGTCACCCATACATGTATCCTTAATCATATTTAATTTCCAAAGAAAGACATTAACAATATCAGAATTTTGCCTAACATAATCAAATTATCCAGCATACAGCTAAAAAGCAGTAATCCTTCCTCCAGAAGAAGAGGTAAAGTTCCTGAGTTATGTGTACCCCTCTTCTTGATATTTCATATCTCAAGTACTATGATGTAAAATGAATAATAAATATTATGATAATTACTCAATATATCTTATATTAAATAATAATGCAAAGAGATAAAGAGGGAAACATGTTTTCTATCTACATGAGCATACATACACATTCACAACAAAAGGAGGATACTCATAATACTTACAGCTGTTATTTCTGTAGCCAGTTACCTGGTTGAATCCGGTATTTATAACTACCGTCTGCTACTACCCACTCTGTATTTTGTTTGCTTCCAACAAGCACCTCAGGTGATCATGGTTCTTTACCTGGTGGAGTGACCCATACCTTCATTTCTGAAGGATCTGGGTGACTAGTAGTCCAGCCTGGATTCAGTTGTTGTAGTTTTTCATTGACCTTAATCATGGGACATAGAAATACAAAAAGATGCCTTATATTATTCTGAATTCTAAGCTTAAACTTTCTTACCTTCATTGTAGAATAGCAGTCCTTTGGTAGCCAGGATCAATCACCCCACCCAATGCGGTATCTCCTCTCCTTGCCTATTTTTTCAGAGGTGGCATGGGTCCAGGGTAGCCAGATGGCAGCCTTAACTTCCAAGTCAATAGAATCACTATAACAATGACTCTGACACAAGCATTCTTCCCTTTGGAACAAAGATTTCTAGGCCAGCATGGCATCAGGTCATGGGAACAGAAAGCAAAAATCGTGCTAGTGGATCATTAGGGAGTAACAGTAAGTGGTCTCATTCTCATTTTCACTCCTTCATCCCCTTACCTGTATATCCTGGCTATGGGAGAAAGAAACATGGCCATACATTGCACACTGAATCAGACCATGTGTAGTTTTTTGGAGGATCTTGCCCCAGCACTACAAGGTAATACCTAGCTGGCTCTGTAACTGGGTCTTCAAAAGGCCATTCCACTGTTCTATCAAGCCAGCTGCTTCAGGATGTTGGAAAAATTTCTCTAAAGTGAGTTCCTTGATTAGATGCAATGTTTTGTGAAAGGGCATGGTCATGGATAAGGAATTTTCCAAGTGCATGGATGGTAGTTTTGGCAGAAGCAGTGCATCCAGAGAAGGTAGACACATATGCAGAATCTCTCTGTTCCAGTAAGGGAAACTGCCCTTTCTATGACAGAAGTTTTCCAGTGTAAAAAAAAAAGTGACTGATCATCACAGGGTGTAGTGACACATCTGGGACTCAGTGTTTACTTCTGCTGCAGGAAGATGGTATACCCAGCAGTAAACATAAGGAGGCCTGCCTTGAAGAGTAGAAGCCCATGTTGCTGAGCCTTTGCATAACCTCCATCCCTGCTATCATGGCCAATTTGTTCATGAGCCCACTGCATGGTAACAGGGGTGTCTGGGGTGAGGCTGGCTGAAATCTATAGAAAAGGTCAGATTCACTTGATTATTAAAATACTTTTTTTTTAGTCACCCTTTGGTAAGCATCCCATAAGATACAAATATCTTTACATGGTTCATATATTCAGAGAGATATATCCATATACTTCTCCAAATTTGTCACCAATTTTCCAATTATGTTCCTTCTAAGTCCCTGACCATTGTTGAGCCAAATCATTGTCCATTACCCATGAACTGATATACACGTGCATCTGGCCATTTGTACTTTCAAGCAAAGTGACAAACTAAATAGGTGCATTGTTTGATGTTCTGCTCACTGGGAAGATGTCCTAGAACTGGGCTGTGTGCTCCCACTGTCCACTTTTGGGCAGTGCTTACATATCATGCAGAAGCACCTCTAAGCCAAGCTGTGTCTTTCCTTTTTCTGTCACTTGATGGCAGGGAACTGCTCTTGGAGCCTTAGATGCAGGCTGAGAGGAAGAGTAGTTGACAAGATTGAGCATCATGAACATTTTGGCTAGTTGTTCATGTACCTTATTTGTGTCTTCAGGACCTGCTCATGTCTGTATATCCCACTCGATCAAGGATATGCCACTTCTATTTGATGAAGGAGTATTGCTGTACATGCCCACTTTACCACTTAGTAAGTCAACTAGCGCCTAGTTCTTGATGAATAATTCAAACTGCATGGTAACTTGTTGACAAGAAAATTTGGGGATGATGTATGTGGTTAGACCTCTCTGAATATGACTTACTTCAAAACTGACAGGTAATATAAAGAGGGAAATGTAATATTTATATTTGGATAGAAATAGTTTAATAGAACTCACTTAAATTTAGTAAAATACAATTACATATTTATGTATATGTGACATTTGACCCTGTGTAATGAAAAAAAAAGAAAAAGAAATTGCAAACTTGAGGTTCTACTGATCACACTAGAGCTTGACAACCAATGTCTATTAGGTTGTATCACATTTTATTGTGAGTCTGCAGTTGGAGCTGTACAGAACTGCTGAAAAGTGTTTAGAGATAGTTTTACATTCTGTCACAATCTAATCACCTGTAGGTGTTAGCACAATTCATGCACTGGAGATTGTCTAGAATGCATGAATTGTTTATATATATATATATATATATATATATATATATATACACGCACACCCATACACACATGCATGAACATATATCTATATTTATCTATGTAATATTGGTTTGTTGCTAATCAGTTAAATGATTTGGGAAGAGTACCTTGTCTTGTCTGAGCCTTAATTTCATCACATATAAAATGGTATTGAACAACACTTATTTCTTATAGATATTGTGATGAGATAATATAAAATATATATCATATGATTATATGTGAATAATATGCATGTTTAAATTATTCGTATTTACATGACCCTAAATGTTTGTGTGGTTTTAAATATTTTCACGGAATTATTGATGATTTCAAAGTTAACTTACTGGTTCACATAATAATGAAATCATTATGACAACAGATAATTAGTGGATATTAATGCCCAATTTTTTTGGAACATAAATAAAAATCTTATTAAAAGGGAAACAGCAGCGTGAAAGACTATCTCATATTGGAGGAGACTACAGAGACAAAAATGAAACACAGTGTAGGATCTTGGGCTAGATCCTTGAAAGAACAGTAGGAGGAAATAAGGAAAGTCGAATAATGTATGTAGCTTAGTAGTACTGACCCTCTTAATTTCTTGATTTTGATAAATGACTGTGATAATATAGGATGCTAATATTTATGAGAACTGGGTAAAGAGTGTACAAGAACCTTCTGTACTTTTTTTTTCAACTTTTCTGTGTCTAAATAAAATGTTTTTTAAAGTATTGGCAAAAAAAGTAGTTTTCAAGGCTAGTTCTTTTAAAATTTACACTTTCTTTCTCTACTAAAACATGTCTCAGGAAATTCCTAAACTTTGATTTGACTTTAAAATATTTTTAATGTAGTACTATTTTATAAATAATTATAAGAACAGATTTCTATAATATGTTAAAAATGACCAGTATGTTTCTGGTGATACCTAATTAACTTTGAATAATATAGCATATACACACAGACATATGCTATTTATGGGGAAGCTGATGATAGTATTGAAACTAAACTATTATTTCAACCAAAGTATAAAATAAAATAATATAGGATGTATAAGGTCTTTGTGAATTCTGAAAATTCTTTCACACTACAAAGCATGATTGGGACATTTTTATTGAAAGTCGTGTAATTTTTGTGCTCACTGAATGTAATTTCATGTCTTGCTAAATGCGATTAGACATCTAAATGAACGTGATAGTTTAGTTTCATTCTAAGTAGTATTGTTGAGCATTTTTCTGATTTCAGCATCTGCTTCACTTCACCCTTATCTTTGTATTTGCATTTGTACTTCTGTGTGTTTGTGCATCCCTGGGTATTTATGCTGTGAATAAGCATGAGAAAATGCTGCAGCCACTTTTGGGGCTGTGTCTCCCCCCAGAGGCCCACAGAGAAGAATATTTTCAAACATTGTTTCTAGTGATTTTTTGTGTATGTGGAGAAGCACAGATAAACATAGTGTTTATAGGTTTTTTATGGATTCTTAATATGATTATTAATTTAATAGGATTGTATCCAAGTTATTTGGATTCTAAATATTATATAATGTGACAAAGAACTTTCTTGAAGAAAAATAAAATGAATCGACCAAAAGTTATTACATTTTTTTAGGTGATTTACGTATTTTGGGGTGCCTAAAGCTTAATCTTCATGAATTTCAGAGTATATTCATGCACAGTTTTTATTTTGCATCATTGACAGTTTTTCTATTAATTTTAATGCAAAGCTATCCTAAAATCTAGGCAAGACATATGGTATTTGTTTACTTAGCAGTTTGGGGCAAACCATTTCTAAAAATAAACATTTCTAGAGTTATACTACACTGATATTAAATATTGTTTTAAGTCAGCTACTCTTCATACAATTCCATTTTCTAACTATGTAGCCAGAAAAGTAATTATTTTAACTAATGTATTTCTAATTATTGGTATCAATTAGGGACTGCTTTGTGGAAGAAAAGCTTTCCTTGAAAACACTATTGTGTGGCTATATTCTATATTTAACCATTGTGTGAGAGTATTTTAGCCCAAGAATCTCCATCATGCATTGAATGGTGATTCACCTATTGGTATAATATACCTTGTTTTTTCCCTCACCACTGCTGCTTCTACCTGACAAATACTTAACTAAGAGGCCTGCCTGTCAGTTCTGCCACTTCAAAAACTTCTAACATTTTTTAAAATTAATTCTGGGAAAACAGCAAATCAGGCAGTACTTTCAATTTTGCACTGAGCAAATTGCTTTTTAGGGGGGCACCGGATATCTCCTGGGATAGGTAATGGGATGCAGGGCCTCTAAACTCTAGGTCAGCATTTGCACCTACCCTGGGTTGGTGGTGAGAGAAAGCCATTAGCCTTTGGTTACTGTTTGCTGACCTGTGTGAAATGAGTTGATGAATCCCATTCAGTTTTTAGTGGGCAAGTGCATGGATCACATTTGGCAACTGTGTTGATAGTTCCCCCAAAATAGAGATGGTTTGAGTAGGCTGTGAGGTTAAAGTACTGACCTGCCAGATTAGGGTGACTTCCCTTGAGGGAGAACTTTGCTCTTTTCTGGTCCACACTTCATTCATACTCAGTAGATATACTAATGAAGCACTGACGGTTACTAAGGAACTCATGCCACAACTTTAAATATGCTCTGCTAATACCATGAAATAAAAACTTGATGTTATTTTTGAGAGAGATTCTCTTCTTGCTGGATGAATGCTTTGAATTTAACATGAAATGTTAGTGCTATTAGTTCAGTCGTTTATTTTTAAAGACTCTTTAAACCTTACTGATTTTAGAGAGGGAAACATTGATTTGTTGTTCCACTTATTTATGCATTCATTGGTAGGTTTTTGCATGTTCCCTGACCATGGATCAAACCCACAACCTTGGCACATGAGGATGATGCTCTAACCAACTGAGCAACCCGGCTAGAGTAGTGCAGTCACTTACTAGTTAACAAACATAACTGATGAAACAGGACAAATGGCAAGTTTTATTTTTTAATTATTATTAAGTCCATCATTATTTTTTCTCCAGCCACTGTAATCTGAATTGTCCCTCAGAGAGAAGATTCACAGTTTTAATCCTTACCTTGGTTTATGTTTTTGCCTGCATCTGGAATGCAATTTATTTTCTCTGACTTTAAGCCCATCTCCTTACTTCAGTCCCCAATTCAAGTTTAATTTTCTTAATAAAGGCATTACAGAATACTCTAATCCACCCAAATTTAATTGTTTTTGACCGGTATCTGAATCACAAGCTGAATAATACATCATAGTTTCTCTGATCTTGTTTTCTTATTCATTATTTTCTATATTATTCTTAACTTTGCTAATAGAAAATAATTATTGAAAACAAGACTAATACTTTGTGTTCATTTGGCATTTCCTAGGTTATCTAGCTGAATAGAATTCACAGGCTTATTGGATAAACTTTTATGCCATTTTCCTGGAGCATGTATTTCTCATAAATTCACAGAATATGTGAACATTGTGTCTTTTATTGATGTTATCTTTCCTTAAAATTGATAGATATTGTCATAAACATTACTTTTAGGAATGCAAAAGTTCTTGGAGAGGATGTGTAGTTTAACAATATACAATAAACTGGGACAAATCAACATCTCTCTAAATGTTAGTTTCTTTATCTATAAAATAGAGATAAAATAAAAGTATGGATTATTGCATCACATGATTATGAGAAAAATAAATGAGGCAAGGTGTGGGAAAGACCTGGCAAACAGTCGTTCTATAAATTTGAAATGTTTTACTAAGTACTGTCTAAGTAAGTCTTGGATAACTATTTTTTATTTGACAATGCATCTGTTATGGGTTGGATTATATTGCTGAAATATTCATATGTTGAAGTACTAACCCCAGTTACTTCAGAATGTGTTCTGAATTGAAATCAGGATTGTCATACCTGCAACTAGTTAGGGACAGACGAGGTTAGATTAGAGTAGGGTGGGCCTCTAATTAAAAATGAACAATATCCTTCTGAAAAGGAGAAATTTGGACACAGAAGCAATCAAGAAGAATGTCATGTGAAGATAAAGGCAGAGATCAGACGGTTGCTTTCTCAAGACAAGAAACACCAAATATAGCCCACAAACAACCAGAAGCCTGACAGGAGGCATGAAACAGATTCTTCCTCACATTCCTCAGAAGGAATCAACTGTCAGACATCTTTATTTTGGATTTTTAGCTTCCAGAACTATGAAATAATAATTATCTGTTATTTAAGTCACCTAGTTTGCAGGACTTTGATATGAGTCCTGACAATCCAACACAGCATCTTACATGAAACAAGTTACTTATAAAAATAAACAAAAAAAAAACACCAAGAAAATGAAGATGGCTTTAAAAAGCTTTGAGCTTCAAAGGTCGCTATTAAAAAAATGGAAAGATAAACTATGAAATGGAAGAACATATTTGCATATATCAAATAAAGACCTTTTACCTAAAAGGTAATAAAGTATTCTTGCAATAAATAAACAACCCAACTAAAAAGTGGGCAGTAAACCTGTATAGACTGTTCTCCAATGGATATATACAAATGGCCAGTAATCACATAAAAAGTACTCGATACTATTATCTACCAGGAATAATTCAAATAAACATAATGAGATACTATTTTGCATCCACTAATATGAAAAACAAACAAACAAACATAATAACCAGGCGAGGATGTGGGTAAGTCAGAACACTCTTACACTGCTGATGGGAATAGAAAATGGTGCAGCCACTTTGGCAAGCAGTGTGGCAGCTCTTCAAATAATCAAATATAAAGTTACTGTAAGACCCAGCAATTCAACTCCTATGTATATACTGAGACAAATGAAAACATATGTCCAAACAGAAACTTGAACATGAATATTTATAGCAGCATTATTCATTATAAACAAAAGATGGAAAAAATAAAAATCTCCATTAACTCATGAATGATTGAAATAAGTGGTAAATGCGTATATATATTTATATATATGCACATATATGTATTTTATATATATGTGCATATATGTAATTAAATATTATTCTGCTATAAAAGGAATGAAATGAACAAAGTACTGATGTGTGCCACAGCGTATGCAAAACAAAAGCATTATGCTAAGTGAAAGAAGCCAATTACAAAAGACCTATGTTACATTAAACTTTTAAATGCAGTGTCCAGAGTAGGTGAGTCAATAGAGTCAGAAAACAGATTAGTGATTGCTTAGTTCTTAGGGAGTGCAGTGTGGTGGGGTGATAGCTAAAGGATACATGTAGTATTTATATATGAGATGATATTTCTATTTGAGGTGATATAAATGTCCTGAAATTGACTGTGGTGATGATGACACTTATCATTTATTAAAGGATTTCAACCTAAAATGGAACCTGAAAAGAGGAAATAAAATGGAGAATCTCATGCATGCAACCTCAGTAAAATAAAATTTAAGAACTAAGATATCAATTTCCCATAATCTTGTTATTGACAGAAAACTGAAACTTAATCACTCGACTAGTAAAACTCTACCAAGAACCTCTCCCCACTCTGAAACCAATGATCTTGCTGCTTGGACTCTAGCTGAACCCCCCATCCCTTCTTCTCACTTTCTACCCATGAATGCAGCCTGCCCCAAAACATACCAGATTATATGCTTAATCTGCATATCCCAAACAGCAGTTTTTCCACTGTTCACAAATAAACTAAATTTTTGGTAGTTTGAGCTTGCGTCAGTCTTCCTCTTTATTCAGGTTGACATTGTGAATGTAGTAATAACTATTGAACTGTACATTTACAAACATAATAATAGAAAGTTATTTTGAAAAAAGATATACTGACATTAGTTTTTCTATTTTCCCATTAAAGGTGAAAGGTTAAAGCTCACTTAAGTATCTGTCTCTTTTCTATGACATTCTCTCAATTTTCTCAATTTACATTGCCTTATTCTATTTAACTTGGATACTCCAGCTCACTAATTTTCTTTATTCTTTACTGCCTTAGTTAATATAATATTTTAATCTTACATTTTGTACAGTACTGTTTCTGAGTTGTGGATGATGGGATGACATTTTGTCTCTGTGTCTCATTAATACTTAAAGAAAGATTGTATATTACTCTAACCCTTAGGAAGATTTCATATACTGCTAGTTGACTTTTGCTCAGTCATTTAGCAGAGAGGAACTACTGAATCAAGGAAAATGAAACTATCTTGTAGGAGCAAAGTTTCCAATTTTAGGTTTGCTTTCCACATATCTTCCATTATGAAACCTCCCCTTAGACATATACATGTATACATATAAACACACATACATACATACATGTTGCTGATTTGAAGAGGAGATCATTAAAGAGGAAAATACAAGTAAGGAATTAGGGAAACTACACTTCATGGCAGAAGATGTTATGGTCACTTTTTTGTAGAGAAGGACACAGGCAAACAACTTTCTTCCTAATATCAGTCATCATATAAGTATTGGAGTTGGTACTTGAACCCAAGTAGTCTGGCTTTGGAGGATTTGATACTAACCACTACACTTAATTCCTTTCAACAGCATCTTGGAAAAAGCAGTATCTTTTCTATAAATCAGCTATAAATGTATAAGCTTACAATGTAAAATAATTCTTATTCATTAACAACAAATTAAACTTTAGAAACCTTACTAATATACCTAAGAAAAAATGGTAAAAAACCTATGTGATCAAATCCTTGTCAGAGGTATTATTGACAAATACATGTTCCCATATAGTTGGTTCCCTTTTCATTTTGCTGATGTTTTCTTTAGCCGTGCATAAGCATTTTTCATTTGATGTAGCCCCAATTGTTTATACTTTCCTTTATATCCCTTGTTCTAGGGGACATATCGGAGAAAATATTGCTGTGCTATGTTTTCCCAAAATATATAAAGAATTCACATGACTCTACTCCAGGAAGACCAACAATCCAATTTAAAAATGGGCAAAGGACCGAACAGACACTTCTCCAAGGAGGACATACAGAGGGTCTAGAGAAATATGAAATGATGCTCAGCATCACTAGCCATCAGAGAGATACAAATTAAAACCACCATGAGATATCACTTCACACTGGTCAGAATGGCCATACATGAATCAATAAGCAGTTAAGTGCTGGTGAGGTTGTGGAGAAAAAGAAACCCTTGTTCACTGTTGGTGGGAATGCAGACTGGTGCAGCCACTGTGGAAACAGTTTGGAATTTCCTCAACTGAAAATGGAACTGCTTTTTGACCCAACCATTCTGCTGCCAGGGTTATAACCTAAGAATCCTGAAACACCAATTCAAAAGAACCTATGCACCCCAATGTTCATAGCAGCACAATTTACAGTAGCCAAGAGCTAGAAACAGCCTAAGAGCCCATCAGTAAATGAATGGATCACAAAACTGTGGTACATTTACACAATGAAATATCATGCAGCAGAAACAGAGAGGGAGCTTCTACCTTTCACCACAGCATGGGTGGATCTGAGGGTATTATGCTAAGTGAAATAAGCCAGGAAGTGAAAGACAAATACCATGTAATTTCACCTATAAGTGGAACCTAATCAATAAAACAAACAAGCTAGCAAAATAGAATCAGAGACATGGAAATAGAAAACAAACTGATAGTGACCAGAGGGGCAGAGGGAGAGGTATAACAGGGGGAAAAAGGGGAAGGGTCATCAAGGAATGTGTATGAAGGACACATGGACAAAGACAAGGGGGAAGGAGGGAAGATTGATTGTGGGATGTGGGGGTGGGTAGAGTGGAGAGGAGAGTGATGGAGGGAAATGGGGACAGCTACAATGGAACAACAATAAAAAACAAAAACTATCTGAAAACTAAACCAAACAACAAAAAATTTATAATGGAAAAAAACATATATTCCTGGATGGGAACAATCAATAGTCTTTAGATGTAATTTATTATAAATTAACATTTATTTAAAATATATGTATAATTAGGCTGATTCACAATTAGTTGATATTTTTGTGGGTTTAAGAACAGGAAAGATTAGCAATTTCAGATATTTCAATATAAACATTTTTTCACAATTCCAAAAGTATTTTTAAATTGAGTAAAGAGAACTTAAGAGAAACTTAACACAAGAGAAAATATACAGAATAGACCAAGAAACGTTAAAAAAATTAGGACTTGTGAGGTAGGACTTAACTTAATATGTAACCAAACATTTATTTTAAGCTATAAAAATGAAAACTATGTGATTTTGATGAAGAAATACCAAAGTTGACTAGGAGAAAAAATAAAGAATTAAGACAGAAAACAATGTATACATGGAAATTTAGTATGCGAAATAGATGGCACTTCAAATTCATGCAGAAATGAGTTAATAAAAGTTATATGGCAGAGTTGGAAAGATAAAGTCCATAAAAACTGGTTTTGGTTCAAAAGTACACATTAAAAATCTTTCAAATAGAACAAGGATCTAAATTGAAAATATAAGATGCAAATTATTTATGATTAGTATGAAGACTTACAATACAAAATCCAGACTGTTCAAAGGAATAGGTTATTAGGATGTATAGGTTTTAAAACTTGTGGAAAAATGAAAGCCTGTGCAACTGATGTGGAGAATATACTCACAGCAGCATAATATAACAGATTACTTGTTAATAAATCTGCTTTTTTCCTTCCACATTTTCACTACTGGAGATGGCCTTGTGACTTAATTGGTAGTCAATGGTATGTGAAGGAAAATATACCCAGTGTTTTCACAGAGCAGTTTTAAATGTGTTTATGTGGTCAGAGTTGTTGCACTTTTTGTCATTAGTATGTTAGTAGCTAATGGTTTCTAGAAGGAGGCATGCAAAGGACACCTGAACTTGACCTTCAGGTTAGAATCAAGCACAGCCATAACCAGGCAAAATTTGCCAAAATTTAGCCAATGGCTTAGCAACTATGATATATGTTAAGAATAAGCTACATGAATATAAATGTTAAAAACAGATTAATAGGCTACAATCATTTAGCAGTATATAATTTAGAGAAAGTGGGAGACTTAGAAGATTGAAATGAGTCACAAAATTATACTGTGTGTTCTACAGTGATTTTTTCTTCCTACAAATATAGAGGATATATTTAAATTTATAAGTTAAAAAAGAGTAAAAATAGGAAGTTGTTTTCAGGGTCATTATTTCCTGGCATCATTAATGTGTTACCTAACATAGCATTAGAATAAAAAATACCAAAACTTATTAGAAGCTCTCATTTTTAGTTCAGTTCTGATTTATTAAACATATTTAAAGATGAGCAATTTCAAATACAAAGTTATTAATCCCTGAATTATAAGATGGTAAATCCTTTGTGTAAAGGAATCAGCCATGATGTTAACAAAGACACAATCTGAGCAGACTTCTTACTGTGGGAGTTCCATTCCTGAGGGTTGTTTAATAAGGTAGTTCTGTGTGCAGAGCCATTATGGAAATATGACAGTTTTATAATATTGCCAACTAAATTGTGAAATTATTAGCACAATTATAGATAGATTTTCTTAAATGCCAGTTACTCTGCAAAAGAGTTCAGTGAAGTGAAATAAGCCAGTTGGCAAAAGACAAATACCATATGATCTCACTTATAAGAGGAATCTAATAAACAAAATAAAGAAATGAGCAAAACAGAACCAGAGGCATGGAAACGTGGAACAGACAGTGGCCAGAGGAGAAGCCAGAGGAGGATGATCATGGAAAGAAGGGGAAGGGACTAGACAAAGATCATGTATGAATGAATGATCCATGGACAACAGTGTGTGGACGGACTGTGGGAGCAATGGGGCATTGTGCGACAGAGCAGGGCAAAGGGGGAAAATTGGGACAACTATAATAGAATAACAATACAAAAATTAAAGAATCTAATAATGTTTTTTGGTTTGTTTCATATAATGGTACTATGAACTTTCTAAAAAAATTGGATATTGTATGGTTCTTTCCTTTGAATTAGATATAAAAAATGCTTTTTTTTTCATACCTTGTAAAGATTGTACCTGTAATTTTTGTTTTCTGGAAAAAAATCCCCTTGTTATTATCCATAGCATTTAAAATCTATATTTCAAAATTATACAGGTTCTTATGACCCATGCTTTATAAAATGCATAGCTCATATATCATTAATTTTCATTTAAAATAAGTAAGATTTTCATTTGTTAAATGTTGTGGTTTATACTGTAAAGATTATTCTTATGTCTTTATTTCTTTAACTTTAAATCACAAGTTTTGTGGTTCTATTTCCTCTGAGTATCCCTGTAATAGCTCACGCTCTATTACTTTGTGTTTTAATGTACTCATATAAATATATATTCATAAAAATTAACAATTAGTATAATTTCTAATCCATATGTGTCATTTTTGACAATATATCTTCTTTAAAAATTTTTTGGGAGATTACAAAATTATTTTTATATGTGGAAGGAACATATAAAATTAGTTTTCTCATGATTTCTGACACAATGTGTATTAATTTTTTAACAAAAAACATTTCTGAGCATCAACCATGCATCTTTCTGGAACAGAAATCAAAGCCATAAACCAAGGTTTATAAATATTAATTGCTCATCCCTCATTATTTTGCTGAATCTAATAATATTCTTCTAATATAGTACATTATCACTTAATTTCTCAAAGATTGTTTATTCTGTAAATTATTAATTTAATCTTTTAAATAAATTTTATGTTTGTAGACTATAACTGAATAGTAATTTTTATTTTATACTTCTTTTAAAATATGATCTATTATTATGCCCAGAATATAATACATATAAGATTTTTGTGAGCTTTTTGATTTTTGGGTTTTATAAATAGTAAGATTAACTTAAATGAGAAAGGTAGCATTGCTCCCAAATTTATGAAGTTGATGCTGAAATTTTCACATATACAAATGCATATGAACATACTAAAAAATGTAAACAAAAATACCAGCAAAAACCTTGATACCTACTAAAAAGAAAAATATTGCTCACAATGTCAATTTTTAAATTGGTAATATTAATTCAATTTGCAGAGTATTTTGTAGTGTAATCTATCTATGTAATGTTCAAATACATTTCTCTGGTTATGATAGCCACATGCCTGTGTAAGAAAAAAAAAACATGCAAATATCCAACTATCATTTCAGAACCATCTATTAAATATTCAAGTGTTGACACTAAAAGGTGACAGGAAGAATCCAAGTGTGGTTTAAATATTTATGCATGCCTAAACATTTATTTACTTAATTAATTTAAAGGTAAAATGAATACAAATTGGATAGTGGCAAAAATATAAGAACCTTAGTAATATAGAAATAATCTTTAAAAAGTCAAGATACAAAGTTAACAATTTTTTAGAAGAAAATATAACTACCTCATAATATAATATAACTACACATAAAAGAAAATAGTGATTGAAATGAGAGAAAACTTTTTAAGGTTAATCAAATGGAAATACCACATGCAAATAATGGATAGGCTATAAATAAACTGTAAGATTATAAGAAAAAAATTAATTGTGAGCATTATATGCTTTTAGTTAGTCAAATATTCATGATATTTTATATTTTTACACTCAAAATAAGGCTTTTAAAATGCATTTAAACACTTTAATGATCATTACCAAGTCATATAGACAAATTTATTGACTGATCCTCAATGAGCTTTCAAAAAATTGTATTTAGTTATGGACATCAATATATTGTTGGCTTCTCAATAATTATTCACTATATTATTAAGAGACATATCTATATATATAATATTATAAATTGGGTTTACACATACATGTGTGTATATGAGTTCTTAAAATTTTAGCAATGAATCTTAAGTGGAACAAAGAACTTTTATATAATTCCAGATCCACTCGCTTTCACATTGTATTTTAGGTGATGCAAGTAAAATTAACTTCATGCATATTTAGCAAACAGACAATAGGAAATAAAACATTAGCTTAAACCAAATGGCATACTTTGTGGCAAAGAGATTATGTTACCATGGACACCCCAGAGTTATGGGACTCCTCCTCAGTTCTTGTCTCACTAGCAAGAGATAAATTCAGGTAAGAGCCAACACATATAGTAAAAATGAGAAGTAAGTTTATTCATGAAGTACACTTGAAATGGAAGCTACATGTGGGCATACAGCTAGTAGAGAGCCCCAACTACTAGGATTTTAAGGATTTTATGCTTGTAGCCCAGGTTCTCCTTGCCTCTCCAGACATTGGGATGAATGCACAGTTTTAAAGGCTTTCTTTCCCAGATAGTGGAAATGATACATGCAGAATTTCAAGGGCTCCCTCCTCCTGAGCTATCATGGTTTTTCTTGTGATTTTTGAAACACTTGGCAATCTTATCTGGCCAGCTCAGGACTGCTGATTAACGAGTGAGACCTGTCTCCCCCCTCTTCTCTGCTTTGGTTTTCTATCTATCTTACTAACAATTACAGTAATAATACTGTCTATGTAACTCATGTTACATTTAACTGAAAATTTGTGTAGCTGAAGGAATTAAAACTAAAAGTAAAGGAAGGGGGTAAGGAAAGTGAAGAAGCATTTATTGAACATCAAAATACAACAGGTAATATATATATAATTCTCAGTTCAAATTAAACAGCTGAAAATATATTCATCTTATAGTTAAGGAACCTTGGCCTGGGGGCTCAGTTGTTTGGAGCATCATCCCATACACACACACACACAAGAAAAAAAAAAGAGGAAGAGGAAGAAAAGAAGGAGGAGGAGGAGGAGGGGGAGGAGGAGAAGAAGAAAGGAAAGGAAGAAAAAAGGCTCTCCTGAAGGCAGTTAGCACGAGGCTAGGGAGCTCTGAGCCTCCCACAGTGCCCTGAGGTGCCCAGATGAGTGAACAATACAATCAGAATGGTTAAAGGTCATCCCAAGAAGTCAAAGGGCAAGATGTCTGCTTATGCCATCTTTGTGCAGACATGTAGAGAGGGACAGAAGAAGAAAAACCGAGATTCCTGTTAGTTTTGCAGAATTTTCCAAGAAGTGCTCTGAGAGGTGGAAGACAATGTCAGAGAAAGAGAAATCTAAGTTTGATGAGATAACAAAGGTGATAAAGTACACTATGATTGGAAAATGAAGGATTATGGACCATCTAAGGGAGGCAAGAAGAAGGACCCTAATGCCCCCCAAAGGCCACCAGCTAGATTCTTCCTATTTTGTTCAGAATTCTGCCTCAAGATCAAAAACACAAACCCTGGCATCTCTATTGGAGACATGGCAAAGAAGCTGGGCAGGGTGCGGAGTAACTTAAATTACAGTGAAAAGCAGCCTTACAACAATAAGGCTGCAAAACTGAAAAGCAGTATGAGAAGGATTTCGCTGACTATAAGTCTAAAGGAAAATTTGATGGAACAAAGGGTCCCCCTGCTACAGTTGCCTGGAAAATAGTGGAAGAGTAAGACAAAGAAGGTAGAGGGAGTGGGGACTTCCACTCACCAATGCAGGCCTGCTTATGGTTACTGCTGAGTATACAATCTGCCTGCAGCAGAGGTAAACACTGAGTCCCAGATGTGTCACTACTCCCTGTGATGATCAGCCATGTTTTATTACACTGGACAACTTCTGTCATAGAAAGGGCAATTGTTCTTACTGGAACAGAGATTCTGCATATGTGTCTATCTTCCCTGGGTGCACTGCTTCTGCCAAAACTACCATTCATGCACTTGGAAAATTCCTTATCCATGACCATGCACTTTCACAAAGCATTGCATCTAATCAAGGAACTCACTTTACAGAAATTTTTCCAACATCCTGAAGCAGCTGGCTTGATAGAACAGTGGAATGGCATTTTGAAGACCCAGTTACAGAGCCAGCTAGGTATTACCTTGTAGTGCTGGGGCAAGATCCTCCAAAAAACTATACATGGTCTGATTCAGTGTGCAATGTATGGCCACGTTTCTTTCTTCCATAGCCAGGATATACAGGTAAGGGGATGAAGGAGTGAAAATGAGAATGAGACCACTTACTGTTACTCCCTAATGATCCACTAGCACGATTTTTGCTTTCTGTTCCCATGACCTGATGCCATGCTGGCCTAGAAATCTTTGTTCCAAAGGGAAGAATGCTTGTGTCAGGAGTCATTGTTATAGTGATTCTATTGACTTGGAAGTTAAGGCTGCTATCTGGCTACCCTGGACCCATGCCACCTCTGAAAAAATAGGCAAGGAGAGGAGATACTGCATTGGGTGGGGTGATTGATCCTGGCTACCAAGGGACTGCTATTCCACAATGAAGGTAAGAAAGTTTAAGCTTAGAATTCAGAAGAATATAGGGCATGATTTAGTATTACTATGTCCCATGATTAAGGTCAATGAAAAACTACAACAACTGAATCCAGGCTGGACTACTAGTCATCCAGATCCTTCAGAAATGAAGGTATGGGTCACTCCACCAGGTAAAGAACCATGATCACCTGAGGTGCTTGTTGGAAGCAAACAAAATACAGAGTGGGTAGTAGCAGACGGTAGTTATAAATACCGGATTCAACCAGGTAACTGGCTACAGAAATAACAGCTGTAAGTATTATGAGTATCCTCCTTTTGTTGTGAATGTGTATGTATGTGCATGTAGATAGAAAATGTGTTTCCCTCTCTATCTTTTTGCATTATCATTTAATATAAGATATATTGACTAATTATCATATTTATTATTTATTTTGCATCATAGTACTTAAGATATGAAATGATGAGAAGGGGGGTAAGAGGAACAGGATTGGGGAGGCTGGAGGAGGAGGAAGAACAGAAAACTGTTTATCTGCCTCCTTGTGAACAGCCTAGGGTAGAGGAGCGCTGTAACTGACACAGCTCTTATTTGAGAGGTGTCTGTTGCCGAAATTAGTATTAATTACACAGTTGGATCATGATCATATGCAGTCTCTCAAAGTGCTCTAGAAATTGTCAGTGGTTTACAATGTGTGTCTGGAGCACCCTGAACTGTATCAAAGTTGTACATATTTACAAACATTTTTAAATGGAAAGGCTCTCGTGTTCTCACACTGTGTCCTTTGCTCGTGGGGTGACATGACATTTAAGGATGTTCCTGGCATTCTCATTTTTTAATATGTAAAGTGGTATTAACTATATGGTTATTGGCTAGAAATCCTGAGTTATCAAGTGTACGTACATATCGTTTGTAAAAAGGACAAAACAGCCTAGACAAGCTCTAGATGGCTTTGCTTGGTGCTGAGGCTGTGGGGAAGATGATTTGGATGGGCCGCAGTTCAGGGGGTGCACTGCACTGTGAGGCTGTGCCTGTGGACACTGTAGTGGGCATCCATTCAGCATTGGGTTTTCTTGTTTTTGTACATAATGATGTAGCATTCTGCCATTCTTAGCTGTGGAAAGGGGGGTCAGCTGACATAAGAAGTGTTTGGGTCTTTTTTTAGTTAAGTGCAGTTGTTTTAAGCTGTTTGTTTTTAAACAAAGCATAGAACTTTCATTGCCATTAAAGTGAAGAGTATGCTACACCACTGAAAGTTCAAGAACCTTCTGAACTAAACACAATTTGAAACATTTTGGGGTTTTTTTGGTATGTTTAGAATGCTGAAATGTTTTTGAAGTAAACAGCATTACATTTTTTAAAAAAGGAAGAAAAAGAAAATGGTTGAGGGAGTGATCCCTGGTCCCATTCAGGGCACAAGCCTAAGTTGTAGGTTTGATTCCCGGTTGGGGTGCACATGGGAGGCAACTGATGGATCTCTCTCTCTCTCTTCCCCCCACCCCTTGCCTCTAGACTTCCCCTCTTTCAAAAATCAATGAAACATATCCTTGGGTTTGAATGAAGATTAAAAAAACAAAGATAAGGAAAATTTGGCTTATTAACTATACGTCTAATGGTCACATACTTTTATTTTATTTTTATTTTTATACTTCTTTAACATTGTATAGATTGTGTATAAATGAAGATCTGCCTCCCTGAATCTTAATGGGATTCTTAATAGGGTGTAGTTCCACAGCTGATATTGTATTTAGGTAATGTCTTGTAGAAATCTTACCCAGTTCCCCAAAACTCTAAGAAAAAAAATATATCAAGGAATCTTTACCAGGATTTTTAAGTTAGACACAAAGGTGCAAACTGCTTAAAATTGAAAATGAAATCAAAGTAAGTTGATTTTATTAAATAAAGGAGAGTATAAACTTTAAATGTTCTCTAGCTTCATCATGGTGATCCCATAACATAATTTTTAGTCTCTGTACTTATAATTCCTGTAGTAGTTTCCAATACAGTTCACAAATGTTTATTTCTCCTGCTCCTAGACATGTGGATTGATTGAACTACCAAAGCCCTTGAAATCAGAAAGTCTCTTCTGAAGTTCCTAAAATCACCCATAGAGCAACTTCTGCTCATTAGCTTGCCCATGTTTCTCGTTCCAAACTCTCTCTGGATCACCATTACTATGGTAATCCACAAATTACTATTTGTTTGTTCTAAGTCTGTATATTACCACAGATTTTTATAATCATGTTTGGCTTAGTGTCAAAAATAACCTCAAAAGCAATATATAAACATGATCTTTCTTACTTGGGAATATTCTTATACACCCCCGTCAATATAGAACACCAAAAATTGACTGCCTGACTAAATATTCTCAAGGGTTGAATTTAGTCATCTTCAATGAGATCTAAACTAGAAATACATTTTATGAAAGGACCACAAACAAATAAGGCATTAGAGAGAGAATATATAAAGTTAGAAGATAAGATCTGATATAGGGAAAGTAAATCACATTTGAATGGATTAGGTTTGTGAATTTATCTTTTGGGTCAAGGACAATGTAGATGCTGTATTTTTTTCCCTCTCCAAAATTCCATCTGTAACTTTTTGCAGCTAAAATGTACTGGCTTCTCAGCAAGCCTTCATTGTCACAGCAATGAAAGGAAAGGCTTTCCAGAGCAGCCTTTTAGTGCCCTCTATTGATGTTTTCAATCATTCACATCGTTTCAGGAAAAGAAACGAGAATGATTTTTTAAACATCTTGAAACAGTTTTCCATAGAGGGAAGGAAAATAATTTTATTATTTTCATAATATACATTTCAGCCCTTAAAATTTGCATGAACACATTACTATAATACCAGATTTTCTTTTATCAACTATAGACTTCCTTAACTGGAAGTGCTTTAAAGCACACACACGCAGAAAGTTATGATTGAAAAATACAAGCTTATTATGAAATTTAGTAGTTTAGTGAATAAAAAATAGGTTGCCTAAATGCACAGATAAATAGCGGGGAATATTCTAGTCACTGCTTGTAGCCTGCAGCATAAACACTAGCTAAATCTTTTACTGTGATGCTTTGAAATTATTTTATGGTATCTAACTAAACATTGGAAAAAAGTTATGCCTCTCCAGTTGATTAGATTATCACATTGTCACACTGATAACCAGTTATCCTTAGTTTTTTCGCCCTCCAGGGTTAAATGCTTCAAAAATTTAAGTTTAAATTTTTATTTTATCTATAAAACAGCATTTAATGATTTTAAATATGTGCATTGATTTAACACAAAATAACTTTAAAATAAAGTTGACTCAATTTTTTAATGCTAAACTTTGAAGATAAAATATGACTTGATTTAATATAATGAACTAATACAGTCTTGGCAAAATTACTTATTTTATTTGCATTTTATTCTTTACCCCAAATCCATTTTTCTTATTTTCTATATACCAGCTGAAGTCTCTTAAACTTTTAATGATAGTTTGCAAAGAATGCAATTTAGCTTTGTTAAGAACTTTGCCATTGTATAGGAGGTGGACAGTCATTCCCATAATGCAATGAGGCAAGTAGGAATGAATAGGACAGAGAACAGAAGAGATATATTTCTAATCCCTGCTGAGTCATCTTCCCCCTTTGATCCTTTTATAGTATACTTATTGGAATTACACAGAACACTATATTTACTTTAAATGTACCAAAACAAAAACAAAACCAAGAGCTAATCACAGATTATATGAAAAAGTTTCTCTCTATTAACTTACAAAATTATAAAGCACCAGTTCCCTGACCATAATTACTAATGTAGTAATCTAAGATTTTAACTCTAGTTTTCCTATATGATTAGACAGATAATGGATTTAGTCACTCAGAGACAAAATTTCTGGAGGTCACTTTCTACATCTGTTGGGGTCCCTCAGTAAATATACTTTCTAAATACTTGCATTTACTTAGTACTGGCTCTTAATTTGACTTGAAACTTTATGCATATAACTCTGGATGTATTTTGATCAATGCAATTAGTTCAACATTTATATTTTATTGATAATCCTTTTTATTTTTTCTGTGACTCTGAGAAATCTAATCCTGGAACAGAAAGGACATATGAAAGGAATATAAGTTTCTCTAATTTACCACTCTTTACTAAAAATAACTCTTTTTTAAGTGTATTTATTTATTTAGTTAGTTAGTTCAATTTGAGTTGTCCCCATTTCTCCCATTGCTCTCCCCTGCCCTCCCCACTCCCACATCCCACAATCAATCCTTCCCCCATCCCCCTTGTCTTTTTCCATGGGTTCTTTATACATGTTCCCTGATGATAATTCCCCTTCTTCCCCCCATTATGCTCCTCCCCTTCCCCTCTTGGTTACTGTCAGTTTGTTTTTTATTTTCATGTCTCTGGTTCTATTCTTCTTGTTTGTTTGTTCAAATAAATCTTTCTGTACTATACAAGCTCTTTTTTTCCAATCATGTCAAAAATTCAATAGCATCTGAACTAGTCATTTCTAGCCAAGAAAGACAGAGTCAATTTTAATTGAATCATGTAAATGGAAAACAAAATTTGTGTCCTGAAAGGCTCTAGCATCTTTGTTTTAATGTAGTCAAAGAGAAAAGAAATGTCCTCTGAAAACTCTTTTGAATCTGGAATTATGAAAACTAATGTGGCCTTTAATATGGATAAATTCTTAACCAAAATTTCAGAGAAATAAATCTATAAGTGAGTAATGAGTAGTGAGCAAGGATCTTTGGAATGTAGTACAATGTTAGATGGAATGGTGAGGTCTTTGGAAGCTTTATCAGAGCTAATTCAGGAAAATGAGAGAGAGAAAGAGAGAGAATGTCTTTTCAACTTCAGTATCTCATCTACATAAATGGTGAAAGACAAAATAGGTGAAATTAAATTTATGTTGATTGTATTCTTTGTTATTCAGTCATTTAAAATCATCCTAAATTATAACTGTATAAACCAAAATATAAGTACAAGAATAAATGGTAAGAAAACTGAAACAGTCTATAGATGACAGAAACTGATACTGTATATTCTTATACAGTTGAAATTGCAACTACAGGTGAAATTTAAATGGATCAGAAAAAATTAATAAAATTATTTTGGACTAAGGCAGAAATTATTAGATTTGAGTGCTGTGGATGAAAATAAAATGATATCTTCATTAAAAAATAAATTCCAGAAGCATTGATAATTTATTATAATATATAAAAAATTAAAATAAAAAAGATATGAATGATTATTTATATAATTCTGGAAAAAGAAAGGCATTTGTAGGTATTATTCCATATGTAAACAGCATAAAAATGTGTATATCTATGCATGTGTATATATGTGTACCAATAAATAATGCATATACACATACTATATTAAAAGGGTACACATAAAAATAATAAGAGCACTTATGTAGGGCTAGATAATAGATTTAGATGATCCACCTAAATTTTTTCTTTTATTTTGGTGTTACTTTCTAAATGTTCTGACATAGCTATTAATTTTTAAAAAAACATTCTGTTTAAACCATTTGGCTTCATCTTGTTTGCTCTTGCTATCCAACAATAGTTCCATGTTTTAGTATTTCTTTCTTTTTTTAATATATTTTTTTTAATTTTTAGAGAGGGGAAAAGAGGGAAAAAGAAAGGGAGAGAAACATCAATGTGTGGTTGCCACTTATGTGCTGTGTCCCCTACTGGGGACCTGGACCACAACCCAAGCATGTGCCCTAGACTGGGGATTGAACCAGTGACCCTTTGGTTTGCAGGTTGACACACAATCCACTGAGCCACACCAGTCAGGGCCCGTAGTTTACTATCTGCCTATAGTAATCTATGTTATTATAGCTGTTGACAAGAAGGTACATTCCAAACAGGAAAACTTGGTAAAAATAAGTATTTCATTTTTTTATTCCATGTTTATAAAATGAGTGCTAGGTCATACTTAGTTGAAAAGCACCAATAACTTTACAATGTGATACACTGGCTGTGAATTATACTGAAGGTTTTGTGCTACATGGAACATTAAGAATAATAGATCTGGGCTTCTGGCCAAGATGGAGGCATAGGTGGCCGCACTGTACCTCCTCACACAACCAGAAGTAAGGACAACAAGAATTTACAAACAAGAAAAAAACCAGAACAGAGAGAAATGAACCGAACGGAAGTCTGAATACCATACATCCAGTCCAGTAAGGAAGGATGAAATTGGAGGCCTACGGAGAGGGGTCCAGGGGTCCCGGCAAGAAAAATTGGTGGCTGGCAGATGCAGGCACACAGGGCGCAGATGACAGTTGGTGGACCCCAGAGGTGCAGGGGCAGCTGACAGACCGGTGGCTGACCCTGGGCGTGGGATGCAACATGCAGACCCAGTGAGGTGCGCAAGGCAGCAGGCTGTCTGCAGCCGCACATTCACACGCAGACAAACTAAGCTAAAACGGGCAGCAACACGACCACACAACCCAGAGACACTGTGCAACCCAGGGACCCAGCGTTGGGAAACAAAGCCTAAAGGCACCTACTGAAAACACCTATGGAAGTTGAGGACGGGAGGTTCTCTCAGCCTCACAGGAGGCTCCTTGGGGAAACCCACAGAGTCCAAGAGAGTGCACAAGCCTACCTGCCTAAGAGCCAGCACCAGAAGGGCCCAATTTGCTTAACGGAAGCGGCCAGGAGGACTGGAGTCCTGGTGAGAGTGGAGCGGGCGCCGGTGTTCCCTCTCGGACCCCACCCCCACATACACGTCACAACCTAGCGACTGAGGTACCCTGCCCTGGTGAACACCTAAGGCTCTGCCCCTAATACGTAACAGGTACAACCAGACCAAAGGAATAAAATAAAATAAAATAAAAAAGATGGCTCAAACAGAGTTAAAAGCCCCAGAGCCAATTTTTTTAAGCGACTGAGAAATAGCCAACCTATCAGATGCACAGTTCAAAGCACTGGTGATCAGGATGCTCACAGAATTGGTGGACTTTGGACATAAATTAGATGAACAAATACAGATTCAATAAGAGAAATGAAGGAAAATGCACAGGGAACCAATAGAGATGGAAAGAAAACTGGGTTTCAAATAAATGGAGGGAACCAGAAGGAGGAAAGGAACAACCAAACAGAAAAGAAGGAAGACGCAAGAATTCAAAAAAATGAGGAGAGGCTTAGGGTCCTCCAGGACACCTTTAAATGTTCTGAGATCCGAATTATAGGGGTACCAGAAGGGGAAGAGGAAACACAACAAGTGGAAAAGTTATTTGAACAAATAATAAAGGAGAACTTCCCTAATGTGGCAAGGGAAATAGACTTCCAGGAAGTCCAGGAAGCTCAGAGAGTCCCTAAGAGGTTGGACCCAAGGAGGAACATGCCAAGGCACATCATAATTACAATACCCAAGATAAAAAATGAAGGGGAGAATTCTAGAAGCAGCAAGAGATAAGGGGACAGTTACCTACAAAGGAGTTCCCATCAGAATGTCAGTTAATTTCTCAAAAGAGACCATGAAGGCAAGAAGGGGCTGGAAAGAAGTATTCTAAGTCATGAAAGGCAAGGACCTACATCCAAGAATACACTATCCAACAAAGCTTTCATTTAGAATGGAAGGGGAGATAAAGTGCTTCTCAGATAAGGCCAAGTTAAAGGAGTTCACCATCACCAAGCCCTTATTATACGAAATGTTAAAGGGACTTACTTAAGAAAAAGAAGATAAAAATTATGAACAGTAAAAAAAAGACATCAAACTCACAGTTAGTAACAACCACACCTAAAACAAAAGCAAACTAAGCAAACAAAGAGAACAGGAGCAGAAGCACAGAAATGGAGATCACACGGAGGGTTAGCAACAGGTGAGTGAGAGGAGGAGAGGGGGGAAAAGGTATAGAGAATAAGTAGCATGGACAATAGGTAGAAAATAGATGGGGGGAGGGTAGGAATGGTGTGGGAAATGTAGAAGCTAACGAACTTATGACGCATGGACAGGAACTAAACGGGGGGAATGTGGGTGGGAGGGGATGGGCAGGGGGGAGGGGAGTGAAGGAGGAAAATGGGACAACTGTAATAGCATAATGAATAAAATATATTTTAAAAAAAAAGAATAATAGATCTGTTTCATAATCAAGTTTATGTCCCCCGATTTTTTTCTTTCACACTGACTGCCATTACACTGAAACCCTCCCGGCATTTTATAGCTAGTAAATAGGGCACAAAGATTTCCTAAACAAATAATAAATTTCAAAGTTCTTTCAGATTTAACATACACAAAGAGTAAATTCTCTTTGTGTATAATTGAAAATTATTTTTATAATTTTTGCAAGTAGAACTTTTTTACAAAATCTTATTATTTTTGTAATGAAGTATAATGCATCAAAACTTCTGTGTCCATGGTCTGGAGGCTCTTCTGCCTGTGCATTGTTATCAGAATGAAATGGCAATACCTATAATATATGTATCTCTATTGTTTTCTGTTACATTCTAATCAGTACTGTACCTGCAAAGTGTTTATCATATAGTGTGTATATATGACACTTTCAATCTATGTATTAAATGTGAAAAGAGATTAATTACCTTATTTAATTCATGCCATCTTTATTCATTTGGTAATATAAAATGCAGTTTTATTTTCACAGTATTTCTTTTATGTATTAATGTGCATATATAATCACTTTAAGATACGCTGTATACAGAGGGGCAAAAAAATTGTAGAAAATGTAATTTTTAAGTCTTTTTTCTAAAGAAAACCATGCTAAAATAGTTTATAAATTATCTATGTAAGAGTAAGTGAATTCAGTCAGCAATGGCAAATGATCCTGAAAGCAGAGGTTGTTTTCCCTTAAACTTTATGTTTGACAAAGTATTAAAATTGTTGAAAATTATCTTCTGCCCCTTATAATCATCTTGCAGAGAAGCTTCTTTGACATACATGTAAAGATAAGTCAATCAAGAAAATGTAGGTTTATTTTGGGGGTATACAAACTTTATGGATACCTCTTGAAGACAGTGAAACTATGCTTACGTAGTAGAGAAAAGACAGTGGATCTAGCTAGGTATGAGCTACTTTCATCTTGCTTACTCCTGATTCTTTTCTTTCCTGGTGTTTGAAGTTTTTGTAGGTAAATCTGTTTATCTAAGGTTGTCATTCTGAGCCAAATCATAGTTACTAGCTAGCCTATAAATTAAAAAATGGTCAATGCAACCAAGACTTTCAGAGATTTGATGAGAAATTCATGACAAGAACATTGAATTCTCACATTAAACAAGCTGTGAGTATAAACACTCCCAGGAAGAATAATGGAGGAAAAAAGACACTTTAATATTCTACAGTGATTTTTTTGTGGTATTTCTTTATTATAACCACAGTATTTATATTTGTTTCATTTTAATTGCAATCTACCACTGTTAGCAAAATAAATAAATCTTTTGAGTATTTCTTTTCATCAATGAATTTCAGTCATTTCTGGTGGGTTAACCATATTAAACAATATTTTTTCTCTACACAGGCAGCAATTTCATATGACTCAGCCTACCACTAAGAACGAATTCAGTATTTTATTAACAAAGATTGCTATATCGCTATTGTTCATTACTCTTGTCATGGTAGAAACTTTAAAGTGTTGGACTATTAACTCTCATATTTATAAAAAGGGGTAATAGAAATGAATGCCTCCCTATACTAAATCTCTCTGTTGTTTCTTCACATTTTGAAAACTTATTCAGCTTTCATCTCTGTAAATTATTTCAATAACTACCAATAAATGAAGGTGGAACTGGTGCATTTGTTTTATTGTTCTTGCCCTAATATGAAAGACTATTAAGGCATGAACATAAAATATGAGACAAAATGAAAGAAATTATAAATACTAACATTTAAACATTTACAAGTAATTTTTTTATCATTTTCTCTTTGACCCCTTAATTAAAATGGAGTTTGGTGTCCATCAAATGATAAAGTGATACATAAAATATGCTGTATTTATACAAAGGAATATTATTTAGTAATAAGAAGGTATGAAGTACTGATTCATTCTACAACATGTATGAACCTTGAAACATTATGTCAAGTCAAGGAAGCCAGTCACAACAGACTAAGTAGTGGAGAATTGCATTCATATGAAATGTCCAGAATATGCAAATCTATAGAGACAGAGAGTAGATTTGTGGCTGCTTATACTGGGGAGGATGTTAAGAGAAGAAAGTAATATGTTCTTTGAAAAGACTGATAGGTGAGTTATTTTGGAGTCAAGGGAAGCTAAATAAGGACATGTAGATTTCAATATATCATAAAAACTGAATGAAAAATTACTGAATTTCAAAATTAAGGTAGTGATTATAGAATGGAGAAGAAAGATATTATGCAAATTGTTAGGAATTAGCAGTTCGTAGGTATGGTAGTGAGTAAAGAGATACAGTCCTAATAATAAAGAGGTCAGTGGGGCTATTTATTTACATACTTAAATGTGGCTATGATAGCATTGTGTATGCATGTGTGCATGGGGGTGTATGTGTGTATGTGTGAGAGAGAATAGCTTTTCAGAATATTTATAGTGAATATTTCAATAGGAAATGCAAAATGTGAAAATGGAAGGCTATACATACACATACAGAAATAGATAATTCACACAAATAGCAGCATTGAAGCTATGATATTAGATTATACTTCCCAGGCTCAAAGGAGAAGCAAAGTTGAGAATCCATTCTTTGAGAGTAGTATTGGCAATGTAATGAAGGAAAAAGATAACCCAGTAATTAATTCTGAGGGAATAGTCAGAAATGCAGAAAAAATTATAGGACATTATACTATTTTGGATGACAAAGAGGATAACTAAAGCAGACTCAAAGAGTGCAGGATCTGGAGCTGTGAGATCCAGCCATACATTGTTATAAACATGATAGCATCTAATATTAATTAAATGAGTCCCTACACATTGTCTTTTCCACTCCTTCCTGTTGAGACATTCTAAGAAAGAAATAATTGAGGTTTATAGTCATTTTCTCAGTTATTTGCATACTATATAGTTATATAGTCAATTATTTACAAATGAAGATGATGACTGATGATGGTGTCAAGGTTGTTGGAGATGTAGACTGGCAAAGAATCTATGGAGAACTGGAAATAGCACATGATAATGAACAAAAAGCAAAAACACTTTTCACTTGTTCCAGATCAGCTGAATTAGATATATGCCCATAAGCAAATCTTTTAACTTATCTCTACCAACTTTTCTTCATCTGTAAAAACATGTCATTTGAACTTTTTCTCTAAGATCCAGCTCAGTACTTATAACCTTTCCATCTTTTTTTTTTTATTGTTCTATGACAGTTGTCCTGCCCTACACACATTCTACCTCTTACTTTCAGTCCTTCCCACCCTATTGACTTTTGTCCATGGGTCTTTCATACATGTCCCTTGACTTGACCTTTTACCTTTTATCCCCATTATCCCCCTCCCCTCTCTCCTCTGGTCACTGTCAGTTTGTTCTTTATTTCACTGTCTCTGGTTCTATTTTTCTCACTTGTTTGTTTTGTTGATCAGGCTCCACTTATAGGTGAGATCATATGGTATTTGTCATTCACTATCTGGGTTATTTAATTTAGCATAATGCTCTCCAGTTCCACCCATGCTGTGGCAAATGGTAGGAGTTCCTTCTTTCTTTATGCTGTATAGTATTCTATTGTGTGAATGTACCATGGTTTTTTAATCCACTCATTTACCAGTGGGCACTTAGGCTGCTTCCAGCACTTGCCTACTGTAAATTGTGCTGCTATGAACATTGGAGTGCATAGGGTTTTTTTGAATTAGAGATTCAGGATTCTTAGTGTATAATCCCAGCAGTGGAATTGCCAGGTCAAAAGGCAGTTTCACTTTCAGTTTTTTGAGGAAATTCTATACTGTTTTCCACAGAGGCTGTAGCAATCTGCATTCCACCAACAGTGCACTAGGGTTCCCTTTACACCACAGCCTTGCCTTGTTTGTTGATTTGTTTATGCTGGGCATTCTGACCAGTGCAAAGTGATATCTCATTGTGGTTTTAGTTTGCACCTCTCTGATGCCTAGTGATGTTGAGCATCCTTTCATGTCTCTGGACCCTCTGTAGTTCCTTCTTGGAGAAGTGTCTGTCCAAGTCCATTTTCCATTTTTTAATTGAATTGTTTGTTTTCCTGGTGGAGTTGTATCAATTCTTTATATATTTTAGAGATTAAACCCTTGTTTGAGGTATTATTGGCAAATATATTTTCCCAATTCCCTTTCCTTTTAGTTCCCTTTTCCTTTTGCTGATGTTTTCTTTGGCCATGCAAAAGCCTTTTAATTTGATTAAGTCCCAGTTGTTTATTCTTTCTTTCATATCCCTTGTCTAGGGAACACATATCAGTGAAAATATTACTTGACCTAATAAGTGAATTTGGCAAAACAGTTGAATGGAAAGTGGATATTCAGAAATTGAAGGCATTTATGTGCAGCAATAATGAATCATCAGAAAGAGAAATTATTGAAAAAATCCCATTTACCATAGTACCAAGAAAAATAAAACACCTAGGAATAAACCTAATCAATAAGGTAAAAGACTTGTACTCAGAAAACTACAGAATATTGAAGAAAGAAATTGAGGATGACACAAATAAATGGAAGCATGTACCATGTTCATTGATTGGAAGAACTAACATCATCAAAATGTCCATATGCCCAAAGCAATTTATAGATTCAATACAATCCCTATTAAAATACCAGTGACATATTTTACTGATATAGGGAAAACATATAAAAAATTTATATGGAATCACAAATGACCTGAAAAAGCCTCAGAAGTCTTGCAAAAGAAGAATAAAGTAGGAAAGATCACAATACCTGGTATCAAACTATATTACAAGGCCACAGTCTGGTACTGGCATAAGAACAGACATATAGATCAATGGAACAGAATAGAGCCCAGAAATAAACCCAAGTCTCTACAGTCAATTAATATTTGAAAAAGGGTGCAGGAGTATAAATGGAATAACATAGCCTCTTCAACAAATGGTGTTGGGAGATCTGGACAGCTACATCAAAAAAAATGAAAATCGACCACCAACTTACACCATCCACAAAAGTAAATTTAAGATGGATGAAAGATTTAAGTATAAGTTGCGGCACCATACAAGTCATAGAGGAGAACATAGGCAGGAAAATAATCTTGCTATCTTAAAATGAGTTTTCAAAGTAGAAAGACAAACTTTTCAGGTGAAAGATTTATACAAAAACATTAGTGCCAAGACACTGGGATCATCTTAGAATCTGCCTACCACAATATGAGCTGTTGCAAAGAGTATTTTAGAATTGGTTAGCAACTTAAACCAGCTCAGTTCTACATTTCTTTCAGTACTAGTGCTTTTTCATTAATTTTTTAAAAGACTTTATTTATTTATTATTAGAGAGGAAAGGGAGGGAGGGAGGGAGAGAAAGAGAGAGAGAGAGAGAGAGAGAGAGAAAGAGAGAGAGAAACATCAATGTGCGGTTGCTGGAGGTCATGGCCTGCAACCCAGGCATGTACCCTGACTGGGAATCGAACCTGGACACTTTGGTTTGCAGCTCATGCTCAATACACTGAGCTATGCCAGCCAGGGCTTTTTCATTATTTTTTTTATCAAAATACTTGGGATATCGGAAAGCTTGCTTTGTGATTATTTACAAGAGAGAGTTTTAAAGTAACTCCTGCCTCCAAAGGGCCATTTCCTCACAAAGACTCAAGAATTTGACTATACCAGTTACTTACATTTATTTATTCATCCACTTAACAAATACTTGTTGAGTAACTACCATGAAATGAAAATATTATTTACCATTTCATAATTTAATGAAACTAAACTGAAGAAAAAAATTTAAAATGTCCTCACTCATGGACTTGAAGGATAAGGGGGGATAACCACAAGAATCCAATGTTTAATTTACATTTAAACTTGTGTGGATAAAGCCATTAGTGCTTTTTCTTTTCATTTTTTAAATATAACAGATTCAAATACACCACAGGGGTTAAAGTTTATCTAAAACATACTGTTAATGCAGAGTGAAATCACACTTAAGCTTGGTTAGTTTATAAGTGAGTGTTTAATGCTTTTCCTCAGCATTCACTTTATTAAGATGTTACACTGTATCATAGCATGTGTTTATTACACAGGTAAATGAACGGCAAAATCAGCTGTGGTAGATAAGGTTTACTCCATATTGGTTTGTGACTAAATGTTTTTTGATGTGCTATGACTCTTAGTTCATGGATTAAAAGTACAACATCAAATAGCTTTGAGGCTCATAAAAAGCATCATCAAAATTCATAGTAAACATAGCAAGAAGGATGGCAGATATGTGTAAGCTCACTGTCAAAAAAAGCATTGCCATTTTGCTTGAAATTGATAAGGCCCAAATAAATAGATCAAGGAAAATGTCTTTCCATATACTTTTTTTTAAGTTTACCATATATGTGGGAGAGAAAAATCTTCAGACACATAGAAATGTGAATTGCTTATAGTTATTCAGCAGATACCCTACATATTTTGTTGACTTATAACTGTAAATTTCAGGGTGTTATTTCTTGTCTTCATTGCTTGTTTTGTCTTTTCTCTTGGGCAATTTTCTAGGTTCATTCCCAGTGGAACAGATGTAACTAGCCTGCATGAACTTTTTTTTATGATGTTTGACAGAAACTTTAGTCTTTTAAAGCAAAGTAAACAATTGCAGAGGGATTGAACCTACTTCCACTCTCATTACTATGCATATTACGGACTAAACGAATGACCTAGGAGGGCTTTCAATTGCTCACATTTTTAATAAAACCACAATATTTTTTAAAGTATAATGACTTGGGATTTCATTTACACCAAATAATGAAAGCCTGTGCAAGACTGCAAATTGTATCTTGGGTATTGTCATGCCTCACTGCACTTGAGAGATAATTTATTCAGAATCTTGGAAAAGAGCTTCTTAGAAATAACTGACACTGAGGATGCCAATAAACACTGATGCTATGCACGTCCTGGCTGCAAAATCATTACGAGGTGAAACACCCTACCGTGCAAACAGCTTCAAACTGACTAGATGAGGAATGTAGTTTAGCCAAAAGCATAAATGAATTCATGAATTTGTCCTATTTACAGTTCTCTATCTTAGTTCTGTCTTTTAACTTTTTATTTATTTATTTTTATTGGTGTAGCTTAGTGGATACAGCATCTGAAAAGGTAGAGTGCTCTCTCTCTCTTTTTAAAATCATATTTCCTGACAGACAATTGCTATTTCAAGTTCTGTTAGTGAAAGATTGTCACTACAAATCTGTCTTTCTAACCAGGTGGCAAATAAAAAGACTAGATGAAATTTGCCTGGAACTTTTTAGTGAGACTAGTTGATATTATAGAAAGCCATGCTTAAATGTTGGTACAAGTTTAAGTTATGAGAAACATGTACACATATTACTTCATTTCTGCTACACAGAATCATGTGGAATGCTAACTTGTTCTATGTATTTTCAATGGCAGAACAAGTCCTGTGGACACAGGGTAAAACGACTAAGATTTCAAATAATGAGAAATTTTATAAAGATTTGTTTGTGCAAAGGGAGAAAAATCTTTTCCCATAGCCAGTGATTCTCCTGCCTCTGTAATATTCAAATATATTCTGGATAGCCACTTGGTAGCAATGCTATACTGAGGATGTAGGCTTCTAGTAGCAAGTATATCCTTCAGATGACTTTAAAGGGATTTTCCAACCTTTGATTGTTATCATGTTCCCACATGGAAGATTCATTCTGGCCAAATTCTACTTCTACAGTATTGGAATAGGTAAAATAAAATATTATGAAAAGAGAAATGTAAAACAGAATTCCTCACATTGTAATTGAGAATAGTTAGTTCCCTTTATTGATATTCCATAAAAACATCTTCAGGGAAAAAAGGTCTTGGAAAAGCAGCTATAAATTTGGGTTCTGGATTATTCTTGCAATAAAGATCAGCACACATTCAGCATGTTCATTTTTACTTAATTTATAATTTCTTCTTCTTTTCCATTTCTCTTCAAATGTAGCTAAATAACTGAGAGATGATTTTTAAGATTTATGTTTGTTAAACCACAATATTTTCAGCTAAATGCAGCCAATTTCACAGTTAATAGTATACTAATTAGCATTTCATTATATTAAACATCTTCCTAAAACATTTCTCAATACTGCAAGGGAGGCCAGGAAATTAGGAACGTACTTGGCTGTTCAGTGAGCTGTGAATATCACTCCTCAAAGTACACAGATACTGAAAAATGGAGTTTGAAACTTCATATGTAAAAATGTGGAAGAAATGTTATGTTTCTGTAAGTGGAAAGAGCAATGTAAATATGGTGGAGGTAAAGCATTCATTTTAAAATACAGTCCAATTTTACAAAGTTGCACTTGGCACAATATAAAAGATAGTAAACTTGTTATTAACTTTTTAGCATTCTGGAATTTACTTGTCAGAATATGACTGGAATATTTTCTATATTCAATTCCAGTATTTGTGAAACGAAAAAGAATTATTTTTATTTAAACTATGAAAACATACTATAAAATATAAATAAATATTGTGAGTATGTAATGAATGTATATAAACTTAACTTTAGTAATTATATTTTCTTCTAAGAAAAAAGTATTACAGGCTGGGAACATGTCACAAAACAAGTGAATTTAGAAAGAAAGTTGTGGAAGAAATCATTATACAAAAAAATTGTGGTATATGTAAAAAATGACTTACCAAGCTTTCAAAGTCTAAAAATTTATCTAATTTTGAATCCTAAAGTAATATTTTATTTAAATATTTTAAATTTAGTATCAGAATAATCATTTTCATTAAAGTCATGATAATTGGAAAGACTATTTAGTATATGATTAGAAAAGACTACAAGAGGCCCTGGCTGGTGTAGCTCAGTAGATTGAGCATGGGCCAAAGGGTCGCAGGTTCAATTCCCAGTCAGAGCACATGCCTGGGTTGCAGGCCAGGTCCCCAGTAGGGGGGGGACACGCAAGAGGCAAACACACATTGATGTTTCTCTCTCTCTCTTTCTCCTTCCCTTTCTTTCTCTATAAGAGTAAATAAATAAAATCTTTAAAAATAAAAAAAACTACAAGAAAATAATAAGGCCATAAAAACTGCATCTGAGGAATAAAATATTCATATATTGTTCTTACTTTATAAAATAAAGTATTTTAGATAAAAAATTGGCCCTTGGAGAAAAATTATAGCAAGCCAATTCCATTCTATATTTAGAGAGGTGAGTTCTAAATCAATAACTAAACAAAAAAGAATATTGAATCATCAAATATAATACATAATTGGGCATTTCTGTATCTCTAGTAACTCTAAAGTTTTAAAAATGTGATTTTTAAAAAATAGAAATTAAATGATAGATGCGTAGTTACACATAAGTAAACATCTTCCCAAATATGGAACATTTCCTAAACAATGTCATTTTATAGATAAATAGCTCTTTTTCTTAATTTTTGCTCATGTATTTGTGCTCTATATGCAATTTAATTCTAAGTGGTCTTTTGACTCTTAAAGAATGTCATCTATTAACAATTTGGATCAATATTGAAATTTGAATTTTTCATAAATTTTTTTGGACTATCACTTGTAAAAGAATGTGCATGTGCCATTGTAAGCAGTATGTGCTTTTCAATGTGCCAACTTGTATAAACCAGAGAAGAAATTTTCCAGCGTGCCCTTCCTTATGTCACTCTAAGTTAGGCTTGACTCTATAAAAACTTTTGAGAGAATGAAAGGCAGAAGTGAAGTGAAATGATGGCTGTTTCTTTTGGGAGGTCTTTTTGATGCCAAACATGACAAAATTGCCTGGTGAGTTCGGGAAGGTTCTCTATGACACTCTGCTGAGAAGCTGTCTTCCCTACTACTGGTTTTGCTGATGAACAGCAGTTCTAGGTCCTTCTCCAGAGGCTTGATTGTAGACCCACTGAGGCAACATATAGTAGCTTCCCACAGATGAACCCACAAACTCGTGTTCCCAGCCCTGCTTCAGCTGCTGACATGGTTAACTTCTCAGACTGGCTGAATGGTTAACTCCTACTGGATAGGACTTCTCTTTCTCATCCTGAACTTCCCAAGTGTCTCCTTCAAAAGTATATCAATTCAAATAGCAGATCTCATACTAGATAACATTCCTATTGGTTCTCTTCTCTTGATGAAACCTGATAAGCATACCAATAGGTAAATACCATTATTGTCTTCATTTTATAAATGGGGAAACAAGGGACAAAGATAACCAAAGGATAGAGCCAGAATTCAAACCCAAGTAATCTTGCAAGCTCTGGTCTGCGATCAAACACAAATCTGTTAAAAGACATTACATTATGGAGAGGGAAGTGCGGTAAACTGCATGTAAAATGATGTGGTGAATGTAAGTTTTACCACAAATTAGTGAGACCAAAATCCATTAATTATTCCCAGTATTATTTCTCTCTTCTGTATAAGATTTGGGTGGGGGTATTAAGTGATCTTTAATATTTCCTTCATCTTAAAAATCCTATAAATGGCCCTGGCTAGCATAGCTCAGCGGATTGAGCGTGGGCTGCGAACCAAAGTGCCGCAGGTTCCATTCCCAGTCAAGGTACATGCCTAGGTTGCAGGCCACGGCCCCCAGCAACCGTACATTGATGTTTCTCTCTCTCTCTCTCTCTCTCTCTCTCTCTCTCTTTCTCCTTCCCTTCCCTCTCTAAAAATAAATAAATAAAATCTTTAAAAAATGAACAGCAATTTTCACTTAAAAAAAAATCCTGTAAATGTAGTTCTCTATCCAGTATAATTTCTTTCCCAAATTGCACTTTTTTCCACAGTAATTTCCAAGGGTTAATGATACCCAGAAAGACTTTGGCATATAGACTCTGAATCCAGACTTTACTACCTGTGTGTAGTAGGCATAATGATAACCACCAAGAAGGTCTCTGTCTAAATCCCAGAACTTGTGAATATGTTATATGGTAAAATGAACTTTGTAGGTTTGATCAAATTAAGGATCTTGATATGGTAAGATCATCCTGATTTATCCAAGTGAGCCCAATGAAATTAAAAGCAACTTTACAAGAGAAAGAGGAAGGCAGCAGATAGTCCAAATCAAGATCAGTACAGGAAATATGATAATGTAAGCAGAGGTAGAAGTAATGCCAGGTCATGAACCAAGGGATGAGGGCAGCCTGTGTCAGCTATAAAAGACAAGGGAACAGCTCTCCCCTAAAGATTCTAGAAGCAGCTCTGCTGACCTGTTTTTATAAACTTCTGACCTCCAAAATTGTATGATAATAAATTTCTGTGGTTTTAAGATGTTAAGTTTGTGGTGATTTGTTATAGTGCAATAAAAAACACACACCTAATATAATGTCTAATATGTACTGCCGTATGACTCATTTGGGACCTCTTTCGAGTTTCTGTCTACACACCCCCCTTAGTAAATGCATCAGCTGTAAAGGTCAATCCCATTTATATGAAGTTAAACATTTTTTTCCACATCTGACCTTTACTGAATTTAACCTCATATATTACAACTACCAAGTTTATATCTCATCTTTAATGTCTAAGACACAAATTAAATTTTATATGGCCAAAATCCTCTCTCAGGCCTCCTTGGTTCAGAAAATAAAACCACTATCTTCTCCAGTGTTAAAGCCAAATATCTGAGAGTTATCTCTGATTCTACTATTTCCTCCCATCCAATATCTAAGTAAATTATCAAGTCCTACAATGTTATCTCCAAAATTGTCTTCTCTTTTTCATTTCCCCTTGCTAAGCTATAATTATTTGTTGCCTGAACTTTCACAGCAGCCTCCTATCTGATATCCTACTTCCCTCTTTGTCCCACTCTGATCCATCCCATGTACAGTCTCTCAAGTGACCTTTATTAATTTAAACTGTTATGCCAGGTTATATCATAACTATACCTAAAATTATTCAGTGGCTTTCCATCATGCTAAAATAAACCTCATCCCTTATCTTGTGTACTTGGACCAATTCTAACTCTTTTGTAACACCACTCCATTCTTAAGCATCACACTCTAGATACAATGGCCTTCTTTATGTCTCTGGAACACAATGAATTTATTCCTACTTAGGGTCTTTATAATGCTCTTTCTCTATTGAAAGGCCATTTTACCTTTTCTGAAGATATAGCTTTTTCTTTTTAGTCATTCATTTCTCAGCTTAGATATTCCTCTTTCATACATAAGGATATTTATAATTTCATTTAGGTTCATTTACTATTGGAGGGCTATGCTGTTTTCTGGTAACTTCCCTTCTAGTTTTTTAGACAAATATTTCTTCAATGCTGTGGCTGAGAATACTCAAATTCTGTGGCCAAGGATACTTAAATTCTGGCAATGATGCTGTTTTTTTTTTTTCTACTGACAAATAGTCCTTTCTCATCTTTGAGCTGGGTTTTGTTTCTCCAAGTAAATTACAATTACTTAAGGTCTGAAAATGGCCCTTGCTTTAGGGATAGAGAAAACAAATCATATATTTTCTAGACCTCAGTATCCATATTTTCTTTTCCAAAGATATTCTCATCTTTTGTTTCTTTTCCTCCAAATATTGATCACCATGTGTTATTTCTTTTTTCTGTTACCTTATCTATCTCTCTCACACTCACTCTGTTGTAATAATGTAAGCTCCAGGAAGCAACGAACTGTCTTTCTGGTTTAATATTGTGTTCTATATGTTTAACACATGCCTAGTGTATTAAACATTTGTTAAATAAGTGTATATGTCATTTTAGTTGGTGATTAAGCCTCTTATGAATCAAGCTTCATCAGAATTTTCAGTTGAAAGAGAATGAGAAAGTTATTTTGCCTGCAGGTGGCTGACTAAAAACCTTGGGCAGAAGGGATCCAACAGTCTTTCTCAGTAATTGTCTTCAGCCAAGCTTTGTAGAACTTGCATGCAGTCAGTCCCTAGAGAGAGATGAAGATTCATGAAGAAAATGAATAAATTACTTTGTGTGGAGGGAAGAAGGAAGGTGGAGTCAATTCTAATTTGTGAGAAATAGAGACAAAACAATATTAATTTGCTGTGCATTTTAACATAAAAATGGGAATCAGCATTCTCCTTGTGTCTAAGTTGAACACCTTGGGCAAGGTGGACACGTTAATAGTTGCTTTGTTGATAAAATCTGGAGAAATCACATTTGCAGTGATTGCCAGGATTGTTACCAATGAGCATTGATAAGGGCAGAATGCAGCTTCATCAGTGAGTCACATTGTGAGGAGCAAGGAACTACAGGTGAAAGTGAAAAAGAGAGCTGTACATGTGACCTGTAGAAAGAATGCTGAACAATGAGCTGACATGCATTGATGTGCCAACAGGTTTTAAAACTATATTTACCACTCTGATACCTGCTCTTGCTTCTAATATCTTTAAATGGAGAGGATAATAGGTCCTTTTCCTTAATGCCATTATTCTAAATTTCAAGCATTATTGTGTGGTATGAAAAGTTACACTGAAGCATCTAAGATGTTTGAATAGAAAGTTAATTGTTGATTCATATTAATTTTCTGCCTTTGTAGGGTGCTTTTATGCCTCTATGTAAATGATTGACTTGCATATTTGTATGCATGTCTAAGGACCGTTTCTTAAGAGATGACATCATTTATTCAGTATCTTTCAGAATTTTTCAGATACCTTCTTATACACAATTAATTCTGAACCAAAGTAGGCCAAGTATATGTTGTATTAATACACTATTTATCAAATAGTAACATGCTATAAAGCATTTTGAAATGTCTGATATCTAGTTTTTTCATCATAATTTTCTTTTGGGAGGAGATAATACATTATTCTATCCAATCATCAATCTATCCACCCACCCATTTATTCAGCCATACATTTGGGAGAACTCCCTTTGTAGCAGCCACTGAGGGCTGCTCTCATGATACCCTTATGAATAACATAGTATAGTCTCTTCATGGGAGGTGTCAGTGACAGTAGAAATGTGAAACACACAAGTAAATCACTTGAAAACAATATGATGATAATTACCATAGTACTTCATACAGTTCTCTTGTTTTTATTAATACTCGTAAAGCTTTATACAAAATGTGATGCCCTTGGTGCTAGACATTAATTAGACATTCCAGACTAAGGCACATTAAATAATTAAAAATGTTAAAACAGAATATTTGATTTATGTTTATTAAAATGGGTATTAACATTTGAAAGTAAATAACTGTAGTTTATTATTTTGCACACTATTGTAAAGGTTCATGAGATATTTTTATTCTCTAAGACCATTATAATGAGACACTAAGAGAAGATTTATTTGAATGAGGAAAAGAGATTAAAGAAGCTTGATAGTCAAAGGTATATTAAAAAGAAAATATAACTGAATATAGATGAACTTAATCAGTAATGACAAAATGATAGCTTTCCAGCCTAACTTACTTCAGCAAACACTTGCATGCATGCAATGGGAATATAATCTAGACACCTTATTAGAATATGTATCTCTTTGCTGCAGCTCGTTCTATGATACCGATAGATATATAATGCTTCCAGGAATAATTTGTGTTTTGTTAGCTGTTACCAAGAAAACCGGAAGGAGAAACACATTTGCCAAAGTATTTAGAATGACTCTTTAAAAAATAATACTCATATTTAGGAAACCCACACTGATCATTTACATTACAAATTTCTATTAATATGTTATATGGTGAAAGCACATTAAATGATTTAGACAGTAAAAATTTAATAATAAATTCTGTAGTCAAATTTTATCAAAGTATCATGTCACATTAGAAAGTAGTTAATAAGATAGTTATGCAAATTAAGAAATTGTGTGATTATGACCCTTAACCATATTGATAATATAGTTAAAATTATATTATGATCTTTGTATTATTTGAAATGTAAAGGAACTGATGAAAATATTCTACTTCATTACCTATTAGAAAAATACATCCTAATGTAAAAATGCAAAAATAATTTGTCTCTTTTGCGTAAAATTTGATTTAAATATCTATGTGAAATTCAACTACACAGATGTTGATTCACTTGCCAAGACAGAGGCTGCCTTTGATGAATGCACTACAGTGCTTTCACTGTCCCTCTGTCATCAACCCCATCCCATGTTCATCAGAATGAGCAGATAGATAACTGTCACCCTGTTCTTACTTTTACATTCATGTAGAGTCATTACTCTTCAACCACATTCTTAAATTCTGCTTTCTGACAACATACATGCATTTTACATGTTAAGAAACATCCACCTTCAGCAATTATAGTTATGTTACCAGTGACAGGAGGAAGAAAACAGATGTACTTTGATGGGGCATTTAGTCCAGTATGTGTAGTTCACTGACTGAAAACATTCCTGCTTTCTTATTTATTTATAATTAGCATTATGAAAGATTACATTCCACTTATTGGGAAAAATGTTCCATAAAAATAATTTGATTTTTGTAAATTAATTAAATTAATTGAAACAGTTTCTCAAACTAGAGTTCATAAATACTTTGTGAACTACAGTATTAATATTATTTGGATTAGTATATGTTTTGTGGGTTTATTTGATAATGATTTATATGCTTGACATAGCTTACTAGTTTTATAAGAGTAGAAACATCTAATTAGACTACATACACTAATTATATCTAGTTTCATATATCTGAATTTTATATTACATTATCATAAATAAAATGTTCCAAGTGTTCAAGGTAATCTATGCATTTCATATATATTTTTCCATGTCAAAAATCAGATTCTCACCTGTCACTTTCAAAATTTATCCCTTTAATATGCTTTAGCAAGAATAGACTATCTTAAAATTATATACACATTAGGCACTTGATTTCAAATCAATTTTTTGTTCACAATGATTTTTAAATTAAAAGTTTATTTTTAGAGCAGTTGTATGTTCACAACAAAATTGAGAGGAAAGTACAAATGCCATATATATATGGTCTCCATATATGTATGTATATATATGGTCTCCTGCTTCCACACATGCTCACCTGCCCCCTTTCATCCATTCTACACTAGAGAGGCACATTTGTTACAATTGATAAACTTATGTTGACACATCATAATCACCCAAAGTTTATAGTTTATGTAATGGTTCCCTGTTGGTCTTGTATGAGTTTAGACAAATACGCTCATAATTTTTTGAGAGGGCTTAGCTGGATGGTTTGTGTCTAATTTATGTGTTTATGTACTGGAATGGAATGCCTGGAGGTACAGATCCATTTCTATGATGGCTTCTTCTCTCGCATATCTTGTGCTTTACAGGACATGGCTGGAAGGTTGGACTCAGCTGTGTAGCTTTTCCTTCAGCGTTATCTCCAGGTCTCTTCATGTTGTCTTTTTCATGGCAGTTTGACCACCAAGATGCCAACGGAGAAGCTTCTGGTCCTTTTACTGTCTATCCTGGGAATGACATAGGGTCTCCACACTATTGAACATTACAGTTTCATATTGTCTACATTCACAGGAGGGGAAGATCACTTTTCTTCATGGAAATAGTGGCAAAAAAATTGTCCCTCTTTAACCTTAGTAGTAAATGACAAAAGACTCAATTTTTATGGTTTAGAAAAGATTCTGTTGAATAAATTAAGGTGAAAGGTGAATGTGATAAAATTAAAATATAGTTAAAAGAATTTATCATGTTCTATGACTCCAGATAACTTCATTATCTAGAAAAGTTGAACTCATTTATTAATTTTTTGCCTCTTTTGTTTTATATAAGCAAGAGTGACATGGAAAAGATTCACCTCATAGGTGTTTGCTATAGAGTACATTCATGCACCTGTGAAGTATGTGGGGTATATTTGTGTATGTGGCCACTTAACAGTGTTATAAGTAGCCATACAGACTAACAAAGTATTGATGACACTGTAAATTGATGTAAATATAAACTCACTACAATATCTCAGAATATGTTGAAGTCTTGGTGATTTAAAGCAATTATACAATTGTAGATTCTGAAGCTCAAAGGAAAGTCAAGATGTTTTCAGACCATATGCCAAATTATTTTAAACAAATTTAGACATTGTTTATAACTAAAGAAAAACAGACTAAAAAATACTATACTATTTCCAAAGGTTCAAATATCAAATACAGCATATGTTATGACTCCTCAAAGATAATTAATTGATCATCATAAAGTTATCAGTCATTCATATATAACAACAATTAAATGAACAGTATTATGTACTAGGCACTTAAATATGTTCTCTCTCTCTCTCTCTTTATATATATATATATATATATATATATATACACACACACACATATATATATATATAATGTTATTTAATAATGTTACCCTAAAATATATTCATCATTTTCCTGTTTCTTATGCAATATTTTGAAATCACAAATATTAATTTGAAATTGGTGCTGGGAAGTAATTTCTCTATTTTAAAAATATACAATCTGGTCCCTCACCATGAAGGAAAATAAATTTAATTGTAATGGAAGACAATATACAAATATAAACTTGACAATGGTTTGTAACTATTTTTTAATTTTTTTTAACCAGGAAGGAAAAATGACTTTCTTAAGTCAACAAATAATAAAAACACAGAGGGAAAAATATAATTAAATCATTAAAGAAAATATAGCTAAAATTTACTATCAATAAGGAAAACCTCACAGAGGACAGAAACCAGGAAAAATGTAATTAAAAAACACTTTAAAGAAACACAATAAATGCAAAGAAAAAACAAAATCATTGAATATACTATCCCCTTCCCAAACAACTCCTGAAGTTTAGAGACTGTAGTGGCACTACAGTGGAGTGGCACAAAAAAATAGGGGCTTTCAGTAATGTGTCAATATTCATAGTTAGACAGTGTAAAAATATATTTTGAATCCAGTTTTAGTTGACACCATATCAATTATTCTTTTTTAATTAGACTCAATGCTTCACTAATACAAAACTCTCCTTTATGTTCATTCCATTCATTTGAGTTATAAATATCAATATCAAAAGATGACTACACAAAGTGTCACAGGTTTGATTCCCAGTCGGGGCACATGCCTGAGTTGCAGGCCACAGCCCCCAGCAACTGCACATTGATGTTTCTCTCTCTCTCTTTCTCCCTCCCTTCCCTCTCTAAAAATAAAATAAATAAAATCTTTAAAAAATTTTTTTAAAAAGATGACTACATATTAAAGTCTTTCATTATTCAGTACTTTTTCTTTTCTGAAGTTTTTATGTTATGACTTTTCTTTCCCTGGTAAAGAAATACTTGCTGAGAAACAGAGGAAAAGGAAGGGACAAAAATAATAATAGTAATAACAATAACATAAAATAACATTATGTTAATTCATCTTGTTGACATTTAACTTTTTCAGAGATTATTGTGAAAATGTATATGTGTCTGATGCTATGCATGCTGCTTAACAATCTCTCATTTCTTACTTGATAATATATCATAGATATCTTTAAAAATTATAAAGATTTAAGTTTTATCTATAGCCATCTGTGATAGATACCATCCAGCAGTATCCATCACTGCTGCAGATGCTTGTTGAAACAAGAGAAAATATATACATGGACGACCGAGTCCTGTAGAGAAATAGGGATGACATGGCCACTCTCTGCAGTGGAGAGTGCCCCGTTTTCCCGCCCGAGCAGGCTTTTATTAAGAATACACATACAGTTTGTGGATTACAGTCTGGCAGGGAATGTCAAACAAGTAGATAGTTTTCAAAGGGGCTGGCAGATCTCCCGCTGGGATTCTGGGCTGAGATTTTGGGGTTTTATCATCTTAAAAGACTACAGAACCTAAAAGGCTAGTTTCGTTTCCTGCCCGTGCCTTCATGTTCTAATTCAAGAGCATCCTCCAGCAAGCAGATCTCACAGGATCTTGCATATTCTATGTCCCAGACCTGATTACCCCGGGGGGCCCGCCATTTCTGATCTGGACTGCACCGCCCCTGTTATTTATGCAGGTCTGAGTTGGGCAGAGGAGGCAAAGACAGCCAGGAGACTTGGATTTCTCACAACTAAAAACAAGGACTCAGGCCTTGACAAAGCCAAGGGGGCAAGGGTCGATGTTGATCACCCCTTCATTTCCACAGCCCCCCTGAGTCTCTTCCCTGAGGCCTCCACATGATCATGCCTGTCTTAGGCAATTCCCCACTTGAGAAATCTTACCCATCATTGGCTAACTGATCAAGCATTGGGGGCCAGCACAGAACAGGCAGCATTCATGACAGGGAAATAAGTCTTGTCTCCTTAGTGTCTTGTGGTCCAGAGGCCTCTTACTTAGCCTTAGTCACAGGCAGTTACAGTTTCCTGAGACCAGGCAGGGCAGACGTCAACAGCCATCTATAACTATTAATAATAATAATCTCCTGCACACTCTTTGCTTTGTTCCCTTTTTTATTGAAATAAAAGAAAGTCATTTATATATGAATGCTTTATCATATTTGTCATATATTTTTCAATTATCAGCATTTAGGTTGTAATTTTCATCTTTAATTTTATATCATATTACTTAAAATTCTATGAACAAGGTTTGGATTTTTATATTGTAAAATAAATTATCTTTATCCTTATGCCTTTTGTACCATTTCCTCAGCTATTCAATGTGTAATAAATTGATAAGTACCTCAAAAATGAATATGGATGCTCATAGGTATTAAGCATAAGGATTTAGTACCATAAACAATGCTTAATTATAACTATTTTGGTGTGGATTTATCCTGAATTAACAATGTTGAACTATTTCATCTTTCTTTTCCTTTTCCTTCCCTTCCTTCCTTTCACAAATATTTATTGTTTGTTCTCTACATACTAAATATTTATACCAGAAGAGTGTGACCTATGTCCTAACTTTAATGCACATGAAATTTAAGTTGTTATATCATCACTCTTCTTTTTTATGTCAAAGAGTGATGATACTGAATAGCATTTATAAACTATGTGTTTCTACTGATCATACTGAGTTCCAGGTGACTATTCTGGAATAGATTTTACGTGACTTTCTAGGTTTTTCTTGTTTTTCAGTCCATCTCTGTCCCTAAGTTTTTTACTTGGCCAGGCTTCTAACTTCTACGCATCTACTTACAGACTTGGAAAAGAAATTAATGCTTTGCTTAAATCATTACAGCGAGCAAAGTTTGTAATGCTGAAATTAGTATCAAGGATCCATTGTACTGCTTGGTAGAATATGTTTCATTAGATTGAAATACTAATGTAATTGTATGTATTTTATTTTTCTTATTAAAAATAAGAAAACTCAGTCTTTGCCATGTATCTTATTAGAAGTCCTCACAACTCCAAACTGTCTCAAAATACTGAAGCTTACTTAGACCATAAATGTTAGTCCAGTTTCTAATTTCCAAACAGAGTAAAATTTTATGAATATACTGTTGACCCTTGAACAATACAATTTTGAATTTCACAGATCCACTTATATGCTAACTTTTTTTAATAAATATACAGTCGGCCCTCTGTATCCCCTGGTTTCATATCCATGGGTTCTACCAACTAAAGATGAAAGTAGTATCTTCAATGTGTAATTGGGAATCCACAGATGCAGGAGGCTGACTGTATGCATTGTTCAGCACTATTTTATTTCATTCTTATGTATTTGTTTATCCTAACCCTAAGGACACTTTTGTTTGCTTTTTTGTTTGTTTTTTTTTTGTTTTGTTTTACAGAGAGAAAGAGGAAGAGAGAGAGGAAAGGAGAGAGCGACATCAATATGAGAGAATCATGAGACGCATAGGTTGCCTCCTGATGACTGTATGTATCAGGGCCTGGGGTCACAGGCACCTGCTCTGAGTCTAAGGGATGAACCAGTAATCTGAGAATGTGCCTTGACTGGAATAGAACCTAGGACCTTCTGGTTATGGGACCAATGCTCCAACCACTCAGCCACACCAGCCAGGGCATTCTGCATTATTTTATATAAGGCACTTGAACATCTGTGTATTTTTGTGTCCACAAGGATCCTGGAACTAATGCCACATGGATACTGGAGGATAACTAGTTTTTTGGCGAGTCAAAAGTTGGATTTTTTGCCCTGGCTGGGTAGCTCAGTTGGTTGGAGCATCATCCCCTATAAAACGGTTGAGAGTTTGATTATGGTCAGGGCACAGACCTGATTTTCAGGTTCCATCCCAGACTAGGAGTGTATGGGAGACAATCTACTTCTGTTTCTCCCTCACATTGATGTTTCTCTCTTTCTCTTTCTCTTCCTCTCTCTTAAATCAATAAACATATCATCTGGTGAGGTTGAAAAAAAAATTGTACATGGATTTTTTAATGTGGGGGTTGGTGCCCCTAAACCCTGCATTGTTCATGCTCATGAGCCAAATACATTTGGTCCAGATTTTTGGTGCTTTTATATTTATGTTATTGTTGTTTTTCTATTAAAAACTGGTCACTCGCAGCCTCAGACTCCTCCACTGCTCTTCCTCCTCCTTGTCCTATCTCAAGCTTCAGGTTTCCAAGGTTTGAAGTCTTAGTTTACACAGTCATGTTTAGCTATGTAATCCCATACTATAAATTCAATGACAGTATATCTGAACATTGAAGGTTTTCCACCACAAGTACATACGGACTGGAACTAACTTTTTCCTATAAACCCAAGCTTTGGGATTGTGTCTCAAGTCAGTATAAACAGTCTTCTTTCTGAATATGCACCACTTTTGAATTTGTTTAACTCTTTCCTGCTAATGATACCTACCAGTTGGAACCATCTCAGTTTATCAGTTTTCAGTAATGATATTAAAGCTTAAAAATAAATTGATCTTCATCATTTTATCTTCATCTGAGACAGCTTCCTGGCCTATAAAATTTTGCTCATCTCCTCAGTGAGCAAACAACTCTGTATAAAATAGATTATAGTTGGTAAATTCACAAGAAGTTTGATATGCATTTTCCTCATGAACGCTGTGACAACTATTATTTACCTTCATAAGATTAAAAGTTGTTTTGCAGAAAACTACTAAAAATTTCTAGTAGAGGTTTGTCCAAATAAACCAAGCCCATCTGAAGGCAACTTTTGCAAAGAAAAAGATTTTGTTTTACCTAGGACTCCAGCTCCATACAGAAAGTAGAATTATTTCATAATATTTCACATACTCTCAAAAACCCACACATAAAATTTGCTTTTTCCATGAAATAATATACCTAAATTAAGAAAAATCACTCATTGGTTTATGTAAAACTTACTCTCCATTAGTGATTAATTTTTATGATCCACAAATTTAATTAAATTTGTGATTAAAGTATTCTTTTGTGTTAATATATAAACTAACTGAAATATATGCATGAGACTGGAAGTTGATGTATCACATTGTTCCTGGGCATTTTAAGTGTTACACTTTATCATTATATACTGATATTTTCATGGTTTAAATTAATCCTGACCTGTGATTACTGCCTCTATCAACTCCAGTCACCCTCAGCCTCACATCAGTTGAAAACCTCAGGAATAATCATATAATTAACAATTTTATATGGAACATTAAGCCATGGTTTCCGAGCTCCAAATGGTACTTCTTTGTCAGTGGCAGGGTCTACCAGTACAGTGTAGTGAGTGAGATCTCAAAGGCTGGAAAAATGAAAGGGGAGTTGCTCCTTCTTTGTGTCTTCCGTCCCTGCTGTCACTGTCAGAGCAAACACTTTTCCCTGACAGCAAAGGCTTGTTCCAGTGTCCTACTTCTTCCCATCTTAACAGAGCCTGTGTCCTTGCACTCATCAGCTGTGTAGTGCTGCCTCTTAAAGGCCTAAGTCCCAGCATTGGTGGTCCGTTTCTCCAAGCTCCAGAGACAGCCACATGGCACCCCTGCTCTGCAGTCTGATTCCCAACTCTACAGCGTCACTTTACTAGACTTTTAGGTTCAGATAACACAACCTCAACTCTTTTGTTCTCCCAGACCTTTGGGAAATTGTTGCTTTTTTCAGTTACTAACACCATAAATGCAGTCTTCTCTTTTGCTCTTTTTCAGTTCTCTACCTCCTGCTTATATGTTCTTGTAATTGAAAGAACTATTGTGGTTTCTTTCTCCTTTGCTGGCAACTCATGAGCAATAAAATAGTAAAAAAAAAAAAAAAAACCCTTTTAACCGTAAATTGCATTAATGTCTATATGCACAACAATGAGAGCCAAACCTCTTAGCCTATATTGCAAGAAGTGGAAAGTCCTGTGGTTAGACATAATGAAGAGGAAATATTCTTGGACAGCTTTAACTTATTTCTCTTTAAATTGCCTATCTGCTTTCTTAATTTCCCCCTTTTTTCTTGGGAAGCATTGTGCAAATTATATCAAAATGGCAGTAGCTTTTTTATTAATATTTTATTTACAAAAACTAAAACTTGTCAAATTAATGACTTTTAAGATCTTATCATCTGGGATTACATTAAAAAATAAAATAAAGTCTGTTTTATCAATTAAAAAGAGATCAATTGAAAAATTGTTTCTTTTTCCCTCCATTTTAAGGTAAGTAAAAGCATCAAACAGTCTTGTTAAAAGGCTTAGTGCAACCTGTAATTGTAATAGGGTTGGTATTTTCCAGATTATACTTACTAAAACTTCATATAAACCACAGGTTAAACTAGAAAGAATTTAACAGTTCCAGTTAAGATTTTTCTGTTTAATACAAAAATTTATTGAGTGTCAATGATAACACTCAACAGTAATTATCAGCTAATTTTGAGGCAATAATTCCTACCTTAATTATTTCAAAAATCAAACAAACACAGAACAAAAACCTTAGTGCCTGCCTTGCATTTTAACTATGAAGAAATAAACATAGAGCCATAGAACTATTTTTGCCACTGAGAAGTTGGCCAGAAGGACAAAATATGGCCAGAAAGACAAAAATAAAAATATATCAATGAATTAAAGGTGACAAATTACAGTAAAAATAGTAATAATAACAGTTACCAAAAACTTAATAAGACCAAGAGAATGGGCCCTGGCTGTGTGGCACACTGGATTGAGTGCTGGCCTGTGAACTAAAAGGTCACCAGTTCCATTACCAGTGAGGGCACATGCCTGGGTTGCAGGCAAGGTCAGCAGTTGAGGGTGTACGAGAGGCAACCAATCAATATATCTCTCACATATTGATGTTTCTCTCCTTTTTCTCCCTTCTTTCCTCTCTCTCTAAAAATAAATAAATAAAACCTTAAAAAATGAGAGAAAGGGTAAGGGTAAATGGGAGAAAGGGTCTAAGGGTAAGGGAAAGGAGAAAGAAAGGGTAAGGAGAGAAAGGGTGGAAGATGAGGATAAATGATTGAAATAGGACATTTGATGAAGTATCTATTGTTCTATTTTTTGTCCATAAAAATTCCCAAGGAAGGACTTCTGAAAGATGTAAGAGGTGATAAAAAAGAAAAACATGGAAATTTATTGAAAAGAGAATTGTGAGACATAAGAGATGGTGAACAGTACTAACTGATGGCAAAGAGTCTATTAAAATCAAGAGATCCAAGACCAATGGGAATGCGATTGAATTGCAGAGTAGGAAAAAGAAACACAAGACAATATAGGTTAAGTTTTTCTGCAAATAAACACATAACATATTTCAGATATTTCTGGCTGCCAGACTGTAAAATTAATTATATTTAAGATAAAATCATATAAATTAATTGAATACATCTGTAAAATGTGACTTCAATGTAGTTATCTACATTTGTGCAGATAATACACATAAAATGTTATTTTCTTTTTTAAATGACTTTATTGTTGTTCAATTACAATTGTCTGCATTTTCCCCCTAGCAGTCCCCCCGACTCCAGCCAAACCCACCTCCCTCCCTTGCTTCCACCCTCCCCCTTGTTTTTTTCCATGTGTCCTTTATAGTAGTTCCTGAAAACCCTTCCCCACACTGTACCCTCCCCCTCCCCTCTGGCTATTGTTAGATTGTTCTTAATTTCAACATCTCTGGTTATATTTTGTTTGTTTTTTTTTCTTTTGTTGATTATGCCCATCAGTAAATGAGTGAGTCAAAAAACTATGGTACATTTACACGATGGAATTCTACACAGCAGAGAGAAAGAAGGAGCTCCTGTCCTTGGTGACAGAATGGATGGAACTGGAAAGCATTATGCTAAGTGAAGTAAGCCAGGTAGTGAGGGACAAACACCATATGATCTCACCTTTAACTGGAACATAAAATGTTATTTTCTAATTCATTAAATTCTATTTCAAAATATATAGAAATAAAATGCAAACTAGAGTAATTACTTGGGAATGATAAATTTGTTATTGTTATTATAAATATTAATTCTAAATAAACTTTATCAAATTGAGTTTTGGGTATATGACCACTGGCATATTATATGATAGGCTTAGAAATTTTGGATGCTCTGAGTTGATACAGTAAGAAGAATACATGAAACTCTGGAGAAATAAAATGAAAGCATGTCAGTTATACAATTTTAATACAAATCATTTCAGTCAAGCTTAGAAGTATTAGTAAATATTATAGAATTCCACACAGGTGATTGAACATAAAAGTGTATGCTTTGTGCATTAATTACATAGTTGACCAAGTTGTCACTTTTTCTATATAATTAAACTGTCAAATATTATTCTGAGCAGACATCTCTGTAACTTCTTCAGGAAATACAAAGGAGATCAACTAAGAAACCATAACTGGCATTTGATGCCAAAGCTCAGGTAGAACTGCTAGAAATAATTTTAATATGATGTTAATATAAACATATTTTTGTATAAATGTAGATCTATATTTTAAAATGTATGTGTTAACTTCATAAAATATGTTTAAAATGATTATACAGATGTTTCAGAATATCAGAAATAACAGTGATTTATTATTTAGCAATGCTGATATTAAGTTCTTCTACTTAGTGTTGTATGGTTTAAAAAATTATTTCCTGAAGGCAATTATAGACCAAAATAAAAAAAAATATCTGAATGGATATGCTTTGTTGTTTCTGCTGTTCCCTTTAATAAAAGAACATAGGAAAGTGAGGACCCAGTTTATCTAAATTGTGACATTGTGATCTTGGGCATAAGCCTATATATTTGTGTCATTTCATAGTGAAAATTCTCTTCTAAAAAATCCATGTGACCTGCATAATATCACAATGTTAGAAAAACAATTTTCTGAGAAACCAATTAAAGCTGTGGCTTTATACATCTACATAATGAATCTGGCTATAAGTGGTTGCAATGTAGAAAATCATAATAATAAAAAGCCAATAAATGTAAAGAGTTTAAAATTGTTCCAATAGGCTTCTCAATTGGGTGAAACTGAGCATAACAATAGTCAATTACAAAAATGGTGCAACCAGAGCTGACTATCCCTGGGATATTGGAGATTCAGCCATGCAGCTTATTGAGAAAAGTCAACAAAGTGATTTAAATGGATATAAATTATCTGCCATATTTCTGTGTGTGTGTGTGTGTGCGTGTGCATGTGCGTGCGTGTACTCATACACTAACGTTCACTATATTTCAGGGCTTTAAAAAACTATTAATATTGTACTTATTTCATATTTCTCAAATCTCAAAATTCTGTCAGAAACATAACTTCATTTGTAGGAAAGAGTAATTGAAATGATTTAGCTTCTTTTGTGAAATTCGAAGGCTATTTATGTCAAGTAACTTTAAACAAATAAAAATACTATATATTTCTTAAATCAAGATCAATGTATTGTTTAATAACAAATAAATGTTTATTTTCTTTAGAAACGTCCTTTTAGTCCAAACATTTTAAAATCTCAAGCTTCTATTCTTATTTTTTATTACAAGGAAAATGAATTACCTAATAATAATTTCATAACTCTTAAGAAGTCATTATTTTAATCACTTGACTTTTGAATTCAATTGTACCCATTGTGCTTATAAGTTTTATATTTTATTCGGTAGTTCACATTATTTAATAGAATAAAAGTGTTACATAGATGCTGCTGGTTAGTTTCATTCAGAATTTAAAAAAAAATATTTGTACTTCCTTCCATTCAGTTAAACCTTACATACCTTTTTAAATTATTTTTTTGCCTTGTTTTTCCATTCATTTATGCATTCATTGGTTGATTATTTTATCGTTGTTCAGTTACAGTGACCCCAATTTTTCCCACATTGCTCTCCCCTGCTCCACCACACCTGCTCCCTCTATCAGTCCCCACCCTACTGTCTATGTCCATGGGTCCTTAAACCTTATATATCTTATATATGACTTTATTTGACAAATGTTGAAATTATTGATAGTTCTTTCATATGTAATTGAATGTATGCTGAAACATATACTATAATTGTCAATGTTCATCAATAATTGTTATTTGGAGCAGTTTACCATAAATTACTTATGAAATAAATGTTTTGTAAAGTCTATCATAATATGAATGTTTTAAGTTTCATTGGTTCTATATTAATAATCAAATGAATAAACTTTCTGAATAATTAACTCTAGATATTACAAGAGTATGTTGGTTTTATAGAAATCCTTGAAAACTGAAGTCCAAATAAAAGTCTGTGCATGTTGGACATATGGAATTCATTGAACTCCACAATACAGGGTAAATATTAACTAAGAGGACTTCTGTGTTTCTTTTCTGATAACTTCATCTCAACATCCTTTGTCATTGTATAGAAGTTGCATGTTACTACTGAAGAAACATGAAAGAATTTAATAGATAACTGTAATAATTACTTTAATATCATTGCAGCTAGTAAATCATATGTTATCCTGATATTGATAATGGTTGTACAGTTGTAATCTATTAAATGTAGATTGAAAGCAGAGGTAGTTCTGTGTGCAAAAGCAATTAAACAGGAAGTCAGGATAGGGGCAGAAAAAAGCCCAACAATCTGCTTAGTTGGTTATTGTAGTAAAGGCACTGATGAAGAGGAAGAAGGCCTGTCACTGCACAGAAAGAGTAAATGAGGAGCATGATGAGAGCAACAGAGCAATGCTCCAGGTCACTGGTAAGAATTTTTTTTAGGACACTGAGATGGAGGATTTCTGCTTCTTGGCAAGATAATTAAAATTCCGGACTTCTGGGCATGGATGTCTGTTTTTTTCCCCTGGGATTGTTAGTTAACCTCATAAATATATAGGTACAAGACAGTCTAACAATTTCAAGAGGTCAAAAGCAAAAGGTAAAAGTTAATACTGTGAAAAACAGAGATCAATCATAAAAACTGAAGAATGCAAACCAGAAATAGAGTAATCAGAAGAGGAAACAAAATAAACTATTATTTATAAAGTAATAAAGGTAGATATTGGAGGTATCCCAGAAGAATATATGCAGATTGGAACAATGAATTTATGTATGTAAAAGAACAAACTAAAGATCATAAGAATTATGTGCACAATTTATAAGTTTAAAAAATTATAAAATCACTCAGTATAATAGACAGCTGAAGTGAAGATGAAATATTAGGTGGGGGAATTGCCTCTGAAAGTACCACAAAAGAAAAACAAAGGAAATATTTTTAAAGAAGGGTTAAGGAGCACATATTTGGAATCTCTGTGGATAGCCAATAATTAGTATGCCTTTTTTTTCTGTCTCTGAGTATGAAATAATTGAGAAATAAAATGAGAAGTGAAGTATATAGAGGACAAATTATCACATTTTTAACTAATAATATCCATGTTAGGTATGGAGTTTAATGTTCAGGCTGCTACTGCTTTGAGAACACCACTCTGACAACTTAATCACCCCATGGCAGGGGACACAGACCCCTGTAGGCCATCTCCTATAAACACAACTTTATTGACAGTTTATGGTATGACCAAGAGTGTCAGAGAACTTGTTTCCTGTGGGCAAATTAGGTCCCAAGTACAAAAAAGAGATAAAATAATCTGTTTTTCCCAAAAATTCACAAATCAAGTAAGTTATTCTTGGGAGAAGTGTTGAAATTATTCAGGCACTTTCCAAAAATTTATTTCTTTAACTTGTAAAGATATAACATTTTTTGAGAAATATTTTCCCCAATCAATATAGACTAGATGTTTAAACATATCAACATCTAGCTTATCGAAGTGTTAGAAGAGACACTATAGAGACTAGATAAAAAGTAATATTTGAGTAAGTAATAGCCAAGTATATTGTAGGCCCCAAAGAAGAGAATACAAAAGCAGACCTTGGATATATTGCAGGTTTGTATCGAGGCCACCACAATAATGCAATATTATTCTAAAGAGAGTCATAAAAGTTTTATAATTTACTGTTTATATATAGATGTTATGTTTATACTATATTGTAGTCAGTGAAGTGTCAAATGGCACTATGTTTAAAAAACAATGTATGCACCTTAATTTAAAAAAAAAAAAACTTGATTGCCAGAAAATGTTAACCATCATCTGAGTCTTCAGAAAGTCATAATGATTTTTCTGGTGGAGGGTCTTGCTTCAATGTTGATGGCTGCTGACTGACCAGGGCAGTGGTTGCTAAAGATGGGGCAGCTGGGCAATTTCTAAAAATAAGACAATAATGAAGTTTGCCACATCAATTGATCTTCATTTTATGAATGGTTTCTCCGAAGCATGTGATGCTGTTTGATAGAATTTTATCCCCAGTACAACTTATTTAAAATTGGACTCAATCTTGTCAATCCCTGTCACTGTTTTATCAACTAAGTTTATGTAGTATTCTAAATCTTTTGTTTTTTCAACGGTCTTTACAACATCATTTTATTTTCTTATTTAGAGAGATGGGAAGGGAGGGGGAAAGAGAAGGAGAGAAATATTAATGTATGGTTGCCTTTGAAGTGCCCCATACTGGGGACCTGGCCCACAACCCAGGCATACGCCCTGACTGGGAATTGAACTGGTGACTCTTTGGTTTGCAGGCCAGTGCTCAGTCCACTGTGCCATACCAGTCAGGGCTTTATTGCATTTTTATCAGGAGTGGACTCCTTCCCAAGAAACCACTTTCTTTACTCACCCATAAAAAGCAAATCCTTACCCATTCAAATTATATCATGAAATTACAGCGATTCAGTCATATCTTCAGACTCCACTTTTCATCTTAGTTTTCTTGTTGTTTTCACCAAATCTGCTGTTATTTCCTCCACTAAAGTCTTGAACCCTCAAAGTCAGCCATGAAAATTGAAATCCACTTTTTCCAAACTCCTGTTAATGGTGATATTCTGACCTCTTCCCATGAATTGTAAATGTTCTTCATGGCATCTAGAATGGTAAATCCCTTCCTAAAGGTTTTGATTTATTTCATCCAGATTCATCAGAGGAGTCATCATCTATGGCACTATAGTCTTCTGAAATATATTTCCTTAACAATAAGCTTTGAAAGTTGAAATCACGCTTTGATCCATGAGCCACAGAACTAATGTTGTGTTGGTAGGCATGATAACACCATTAATCTAGTTTCACATATCCATTAGAGCTTTTGGGCAACTGGGTACATTGTCATTGAGCAGTAATATTTTCAGACATCCTTTTTTTGAGCTGTAAATATCAACAGTGGGATTAAATATTCAGTAACCATGTTGTAAACAGATGTACTATAATCCAGATTTTGTTGTTCCATTTAGAGAGCATAGGCAGAGTAGAATTAATTCTTATGAGCCCTGGGATTTTTGGAATGGTAAATGAGCATTGACTTCAAGTCACCAGCTGCATCAGCCCTGGAAGAGAGTCTGTCCTTCACTCAGCCTGTCCTTCGAAGCTTTGAAGCCAGGCATTGACTTCCCTTCTCCAGCCAGGAAAGGCCTAGATGGCATCTTCTTCCAATATAAGGCAGTTTTGTCTACACTGAAAATCTGTTGTTAAGTTAGCCACCTTCATTAATGATCTTAGTCAGTTCTTCTGAATAACTTACTGTAGATTTTACTTCAGAACTAACTGCTTTACCTGCACCTTTATGTCATGGAGATGGCTTCTTTCCTTAAACCTCATGAACCAACCTACTCTTCAAACTTCTGCAGCTTTCTTATCTCTCTCGGTCTTTAAAGAATTGAAGAGAGTCAGGACCATGCCCTGGACTAGGCTTTAGCATTAAAAAATGTTGTGCCTGGTTTGATCTTTCCAGACCACTAAAAAGTTCTTCATATTAGCAACAAGGCTGTTTTGTTTTCTTGTCATTTGTATACACTAAAGTAGCACTTTTAATTTCCTTCAAGAACTTTTCCTTTGGATGTGACACCTTGGCTAATTGTCTGGCATAAGGGGCCCAACTTTGGACCTATCAAGGCTTTTGACATGCCTTACTCACTAAACCTAAATGTTGCTAGCTATGATTTAAAGTGAGAGTCATGCAACACTTCCTTTTACTTGAACATTTAGAGACCATTGTAGGTTTATGAAATGGCCAAGTTTTAACATCATTATATCTCAGGGAGTATGGATGCCCAAGAAGAGAGAGCGAGAGATAGAATAGAAGTTCAGTGGAGCTGTCAAAACAAACATATTTATTGATAACTGTGCCATCTTATATGGGAACAGTCCATGGCACCCCAAAAGAATTGCAATAGTAGCACCAAAGATCACTGATCACAGATCACCATAACAAGTATACAATCATGAAATAGTTTAAAATGTTGTTAGAATTACCAACATATCTCACAAACATACAAACTGAGCAAATGTTATTTAATAAATGGTACCAATAGACTTGCTTGACACAGGATTACCATAAACCTTCAAAACACAATATCTTTGAAGCAAATAAAGTGAGGCAAATAGTGATGTATGACTGCAATAAAAATATATGCAAATATACATCCACATGCACCTATATGATATATACATATACACACATACACACATTCCCATAATACTCTGCACACATATATACCTATATTGCATGGCAGTTCAATATCAGATGATCAAGAAAGAAAACAAAGTGCTAAGTATTACCAGAGAAATGCATGTGGGGGAAGGTTGCCTACAAAACATGTAACAACCGATTTCATTCATGACATAATAAGAGAATGGAATAGCATCTTCAGAGTTCTGAGGGGAGATAACTTTGGACAAAGACTACTAAAACTAAAAAAACAAAAACAAAAAAACCTATTACTGTAATATGAGGACAAAATGGTGATACTTTGATAGAAACTAGGTAATCAAAGAGTAAGTGACCTGAAATCTTTATTTGAAAGAATTATTAGAGAATAGTCTCCAGCAAGAAAAGAAGAATAACCAACCACAGTCTGAAAAGATATTTATTAATCATCCTTTAAATACAGCGTTGGAATGGAGAATTCCTTCAAAGTTCATCTACAGTGCTTCTAAATGGTATGAAATATCTTGACCTGGAAGCATTCAGAACATTTTTACTCCCTTGGTCTCTATATTTCTAGGGCTATAAATTGCCTTGTAAATTTACATTAAATTTTCTGCTAAGTCTCAAGATCACATGTTCTCTCATAAATGGGATTGTGTGCATTTTATATAATTGTATTTAAATTAGTGAATTTTTCTTCATGCTAAGTATCAAAATAGTGTACAAGAAAGTATATTAAGAAATAGAAATGTTCTAAATATTTCCTAACTTCTGAAAAAATAAGCCATCAGTGGGTATCAGAGGAAATTCAATAATATAGAAATGTGATTTTTCTTCCTCTAGCACATATTGATGAAATAATCACATACCCATTTATATTTTATTACTATTGCATTGGGAGCCAGTATCATACAATTGTTATGGCATTGTTTTAGTCATAGGCATATCTGAGTTCTACTCAAATTTACAATTTCACCTCAGGAAAGTGTTTTAACCTTACTGAATTTAATGCTTTCTCCTCAGAAAGTTGTTTCTTGAGGATCAACTACAATATACACCCCAATCTTATCCTAATTTCACTATTCTTTTAGTCTATTTTTCTTCTTAATAATTATCACTGCCAGGTTCTTTAGTATATACTTATTATGTTGTTCATAGCCTGTCTTTCCCACTAGAATGAAAATTCCACAGAGACATGGACTTTTTCTTACTAGTTTCTGAATCCCAGAACCAACTGAAGGCTGAAGCACAGAAATCACTTACTAATTATTTTAAAAAGAATAAATGAACGCATGAATGAATAAATGTTATTAAAAAGGGTTATAAGATTGTTTTTACTTGTACTTAATTAAAAAATATATCTTCCACAAGCACACAATGATTGATGATTTTTTAGCTATAGAACTTCAAGACTATTTCTCTACAGTAACAAAGTACATTTAAATAATATCGTTACATGTTCTAGCTAAAATGACCTCATCACACAGGATGTGGGGTAGAAAGTGATTATATTTTGCTTTGTAGAAATTGATTCTTAAAAAGGTAAAATGTGTGTGTGTGTGTACATACAGGCAGATACAAACCTCCATGAATGTATAGATATGCAGAAAGAATTGAGCCCAGAAGTGAGTACTACGACTTTTGATTTCTTTCAGAATTGCTTAATTTGTGAAAATATAAACATCAGATAGTTTTGCCAAGCAGCAGCTGAAGTCATGGCAGGAAGGGCATTATCTTAATTATACCTCTGGTATGACTGGTGGAGACCAGAGAGCAGTAGTGACGGTAGTCATATGAGCTCTTGGTTTTGCCATTTCCCAGGCCATCTGTGTACTAGTAAGGGTGGTGATGTGAGGGCCAGGCTACTGCCAATCAGAGTTCTGCAAGTAATAGCCCTTTTGGGCTGATCTTTTGGATAGAGTTATTTGAAGAATATGCAAATCAAAATATCCTTAATTAGCACTCCTTCAGCATCATTGTTCTCTCTTGAATGTTAACATGCACATCCTGCAATATAATTTTTTTCCAAAAACAACCCTCAGAAGAAAATTATCTTTACAGTTCTTAATCATGGAAGGATTTTATGTTATGTTTTTGTGATTGCATGAATGACACCAACAGGGAAACACTCAAAAGCAACTGCTTTCAAACAGCATGTCAGAGGACATAGGGTGAATACATTTGATAATGAAAGATTTTGTAATTTACAAATCATTTGTTAAATTGACAGTCTCTAGGAGGTTTTCTATTATTGACACTCTTCACTCCATGTCTTAGTTTTATTATTTTAGCCATCAACCTTGTTTGTTAAATTTAAAGAAAAAGGCCAATCTATACATTCCTCATGATTCTAGTATTCTTGGGAGGAGAGAGTTTGAAATAATTTGATTCCTGAACAGAAACAATAGAGATTCATCATGTCTAGCATCATAAAAGTAAATTCCAGAAACTTACATGTTATAACAAAATAATTTTATGTAAATAAATGTATGACCAGTATTAGTTCCCTGCTAAATAGAGACAAAACAAGAAATGGAAGGTACTGCATAGAAGAGATTATAAGCAATGATATTTAATCTGTAGTCAACTAAATATATTGAATCATCCTATAAAAAGGGAATTATTTAACATTTTTTCTTTTAATCTTTTATTTTTATTACTGTTCTATTACAGTTGTCCCAATTATTCCCTACTTGTCCTCCTTCCCTGCCCCATCCCACAGTCAATCCCCACACTGTTGTCATGTCCATGAATTCTTTTTTTTTTGTATTGTTTTAGTACAGTTGTTTCCATTTTCCTGCCACCACTTTCCCCCACCTCACTCACCCCCACATTCCACCCTCAATCCTACCCACTTTGGTTTTGTCCCGAGGTCGTTATGCTTGTTCCTTCAGTTGTCCCTTCTTGTTCGTTTGCCTGTTGTTCTCTCCCCTCCCCTCTGGTTGTTGTCAGTTTGTTCTTTATTTCTATGTCTCTGTTTCTATTTTGCTCATTAGTTTATTTTGTTCATTAGATTTCTCTTATAAGTGAGATCATATGGTATTTGTTTTCACTGCCTGGCTTATTTTACTTAGCATAATATTCTCCAGTTCCATCCATGCTATCACAAAAGGTAGGAGTTCCTTCATTCTTTCTGCTGCTTAGTATTCCTTATGTACATGTACCCCAGGTTTTTGATCCACACATTTACTAATGGGCACTTAGGCTTAAAATATGCCCATTAGTCGCCAGCACTTGGCTATTGTAAGTTAGGCTGCTATGAACATAAGGTCTTTTGAATTGGTGTTTTGGGATTCTTAGAATATATTACCAGCAACGGAATTTCTAGGTCAAAAGGCAGTTCCATTTTTAATTTTTTTGAGGAAATTCCATACTGTTTTCCACAGTGGCTGCATTAGTCTGCATTAACACCAACAGTGCACTAGGGTTCCCTTTTATCCATATAATTTCCAGCACTTGATTTTTGTTGATTTATTAATGATAGCCATTCTGACAGGTGTGAGGTGATATCTCATTGTGGTTTTAATTTACATCTCTCTAATGTCTAGTGATGTTGAGCATCTTTTCACATGTCTATGAGCCATCCGTATGTCCTCCTTGGAGAAGTGTCTATTCAGGTCTTTTGCCCATTTTTAAATTGAATTATTTGTTTTACTGGTGTCGAGTTGTATGAGTTCTTATATATTTTGGGAATTAAGCCCTTGTCTGATGTGTCGTTGGCAAATATGCTCTCCCATATATTCAATTCCCTTTTCATTTTGATGATGGTTTCTTTAGTCACAGAGAAACTTTTTAATTTGACGTAGTCCAGTTTGTTTCTTTTATCCTTTATTTCCCTTGTATTAGGAAATATATTGGAAACAATTTTGCTTTGTGGGATATGTGAAATTCTATCACCTATGCCTTCAACTAGGACTTTTATGGTATCATGACTTAAATTTAAGTCTTTTATCTGAGTTTATTCTGGTGTATTGTATAAGTAGGTGGTCTAGTTTCATTTTTTTTTTTTTGCATGTACTTATCCAGTTCTCCCAACACCATTTATTGAAGAAGTTATATTTACTCCATTGTATGCTCATGCCCCCTTTACCAAAAATTAATTGACCAAAGAGACATGGATTTATTTCTGGATTCTCTATTCTGTTCCATTGATCTATGTGCCTGTTCTTAGTGCCAATACCAGACAGTTTCGATTAGAGTGGCTTTGTAATATAGTTTGATAATAGGTATTGTGATCCCACCTAATTCGTTCTTCTTTCTCAAGATTGCTAAGGCTCTTTAGGATCATTTTTGGCTCCATATAAATTTTTGAAATATTTGTTCTAAATCTGTGAAGTGTGTCATTGGTATTTTAATATAGATTGTATTTAATCCCTAGATAGCTCTGGGTAGTATGGACATTTTAATTATGTTAATTCTTCCAATCCATGAACACAGTATATGCTTTAATTTATTTGTATCTTCTGTAATTTCTTTCTTCAGTGTTCTGTAGTTTTCCTAGTATAGGTCTTTTACTTCCTTGGTTAAGTTTATTCCTAGGTACTTTATTTTTCTTGTTGCTATAGTAAATGGGACTTTTTCAATAGCTTCTCTTTCTGATACTTCATTGTTTGTGTACTAAAATGGCATTGATTTTGAATGTCAACTCTGTATTCACTACTCTGCTAGATTCTTTAATTAGGTTGAGTACATTCTTTCGGAGTCTATAGGGTTTTCTATGTACACTATCATGTCATCTGCAAATGATGAGAATTTCACTTCTTCCTTCCCAATTTGGATGACTCTTATTTCTTTTTCTTGTATGATCCCTATGGCTAGAACTTCCAGTACTATGTTGAATAAGAATGGTAAAAGCAGACACCATTGGCTTGCTCCTGATCTTATGGGGAAAGCTTTTAGTTTTTGCCCATTGAGTATGATATTGGCTGTAGGTTTCTCATATATGGCCTATATTAGGTTGAGGTATGCTCCCTATATTTTCACTTTGCTGTTTTTATCACAAATGGATGCTGGATTTATCAAATGCTTTTAAGCATCTATTGATATGATCATGACTTTTGCCCTTCACCTTCTGTATGTGGTGTATTACATTTATTGATTCGTGAATATTGTACCATCCTTTCTTCCCTGGAATAAATCTCATTTGATCATGGTGTATGATCTTTTTAATAATTGCTGGATCCAGATTGTCAATATTGTGTTGAGGGTTTTAGTATCTATGTTCATTAGAGAATCATTTTATGTAACAGGAATTATTTAAAATTTTAATTTACATTTCAAAGTTCAAATGAAGTTTTGCTGAAATGAATAGAGTCTCATACTGTTTTCTTCTTTAACTATAGAATAAAATTAAATTTTTGAAATAAGCTACAAAAACTCTTTTTGCACAGTGTGAGACATTTAACAAAGAACATTGAGTGAAAGAAAAATAGAAAATCATCTATTTTAGAAGCAAAATTGTAGTAAAATTATTTGTAAATTCTTTATAAATCATACCCTCTCTCTTTGTGATTTGAGTCATCATATACAAACAAATATTTAATATGTGTAGTTTTTGAGAGTGCAACTTAAATATTTTTTCTTTTTTAAAAATGTTTTTAACTTTTTTTTATTGTTGAAATTATTAAAGATGTCCCCATCTCCCCTGCCCCTGTCCACCCAGTCCCCTGCCCCCCTTCTCTCTGGCCATCACATGTTGTCTTAGTTTATGTGTCACACATGTATGTCCTTTGGCTAGTCCCTTCCCCTTCTGTCATCTAGTACGTCCCACCCCCCAGACAGCTATCAGTCTGTTCCTTGTGTCCATGCCTCTGTTTCTATTTTGCTAATTATTTTGTTCATTAGATTCCACATATAAGTGAGATCATATGCTATTTTATATTTAATGCCATCTTTCACTTAGAGAAAGGGAAAAACCCTATTGTTTTCCTCTGTAACTACTCCCTAACATGTGTCCATGCCCTCTGCAGTTCTGGTATTATCCATTGTTTTTTATCAGTCAGCATCAGACTATGATGCCTAATAGAAGGGAGGGTGGGCTAGAGCTGGGTGGAGGTGGGCAAAGAGTTTGGCAGGGGAATAGGGACATCTGTAATATGTAAATAATAAAAATAAAGTTAAAACAAAACAAAAAGTCACAAATGCACTTTTCATTTGGTTCAGCTATTTCAGCTTTACTCCATGGATCCTAAAGTTAAAAAGTACTTCGTAGTAAATTTTGTTATCAAAGCAGTGTGATACTTTGTAATGTGTATAATGACTGTGTTCTGATTTTTAAGTAACTTAATCTTCTATTGGATTATATGTAAATTACTCTTCAGAATGTAGTACTTTAATGTCACAATTGGACCCAGGTTTGAGAAATATATTTTAAATTATTCTTGGTTGACTTACTATAGTAAAATAATCATATTCCTCTTTATTCAAATATTTTATAGTAGACGACAAATATTCTCTCTTTATTGGTTCTGTAAAAACAAACTTCATAAAAGCCTTTATTTTCTATATTTGAGGATATTAGTATAAAATTACAATTTTATTTTGAAAGGTGTAGCTTATAATAAAAATTAATTTTCACAATGTGAATATACTCATATAAAAAAGTCATATACCATTTTATGCAAGGTTCTTCTATATTATTCTATGGAAGGATATATGTATGCTGTAATCTTGATTTTCTAATTATTATTTCATTTTTAAATATTCTCAGTCAATTATGATCTCCCTCAACATTATCTGCATTAAGGGAACTATTACCATACTATAGTATGGTAATACTATAGTATCAGGATTCATTCTATCATAATAAATGTGCTGGTCTCATGCAATTGTATAAAAAAGAATCATCAACAGCAAATATTTCTTAGTTTTCATACTAGTTTTTTCATTTGACAAATTTGTGACAATGAATAAGAAAATTTCTTATACCTTTCTTCTCTAGTACGTTATCTATAGAATCTGTGGTGAATGATGGCAACCTTGAAATAATAGGTTAAGAACACAAAGAAACTAGTGACCATAGATGTAAACATAACCAGCTATCAGATATCATTAAAGGAAATCATTTTATAAATGAATGATATGCATCTTGAATAGCATTGCCTGCCACAGAATATGTTCCCTATGCTATTTAGGGAATTTGTTTCCAAACTCCTCGTGACTGACAACTACACTGTTGTGGATGATACAGGCCAGCAGTATCCATCTCTGTAGTGGATGCTCCTTGAAACATGAGAAAAACATACACAGAGACAACCAGATCCTGTGGGGAAATAGGAATGGAAGGGCCACTCTCTCTAGTGGAGAGCGCCTCGTTTCCATTCCCAAGCAGATTTTTATTGAGAATACAGACTTAGTTTGTGGATTCACAGTCTGGCAGAAAAGATCAAAAGAAGTAGGTGACTTATACAGGTGTAAACAGAACCCCTGCTGTGATTCTGGGCAGAGATTGGAGTTTTAACATGTTGCTTAAAGGGCTAGTTTTGGTTTCCTGTATGTGCCTTCAAATTCTAATCTAATAACATCCTCCAGCAAACATCTCACAGGATCTTGCATATTCTATGTCTCAGGCCTAATTACTCCGGGGGTCTGCCGTTTCTGGTCTGGGCTGCACCGCCCCTTCTATTTCCGCAGGCCTGAGTTAACAGAGAAGACAAAGGCAGCCAGGAGACTTGGATTTCTCACATCTAAGAACAAGGACTCAGGCTTTGACAAAGCTGAGGGGGCAGGGGTTGTCCATCACCCCTTCATTTATACAGCCCCGAGTCTCTTCTCTTAGGGCATTCTCACGTGATCACGTCTGTCTTAGATTTATTCTCTTTCTTAGAGAATTGTTACCTGTCATTGACTGCCGATCATTCAAAGGGACCCAGGCATTGGAACAGGCAGCATTCATGCCAGGGAAATAAGTTTTGTCTCATTCATGGCTCCCAGTCCGGAGGTCTTTCACTCAGCCTAAGTCATGGGGGGTTACAGCTTCCTGAGACCAGGCAGGGCAGTCCCCAACACACTGTTAACCTTCATACCAGATGTGTGTCGAAGTGCTTCAGTGAAGACACATGTGACAAATAGATACTGCATGCAATTGATTGACTGTATCAGAGAAGTCCATTCAAAGCATTATCTCCTTTTCCTTTTTCTCTATGTAATGGTATTTGGTTTGACTTATTTATAGAATGAATTATTTTCTGTACTTTTGTTTAGATTTATTTTTGTTTGATTCTGTTTGTATAGTCAGTTCATTTGTAGGTTTATGAAGGAATCTTTGCAGCTTTATAAATTTAATAAGTAATATCTAGTTATTATAGTCCATCAAAAGTTCTAGTTAAAGGATTTTATACTGATCCACTTTACTTAACAATCTGAATGTCAAAATGATTTTACTTACACAAAGAAAAGTAGGAAAAGTGACTGAAAATTGTTTGCTAATCTTAGGCTAATGTTTTTTCCCATAAACACTGCCACATATTAATGATGAATGATCCTGTAAAGAGTTAATTAATATTAAAGGTGGCATTCTTTCATTTAGAGACTTATCAAACTGTTGCTTTATTTACAATACTATGAAAGGCCTTATTAGTACAAATACAGTGACCTTAATCTCTCATAAATGAAAATTTTTAAATCCCTATAATCATATGTTAAAATAAAAACAAATAGATTTTTAGTTACATAAGAGATGGAAAAGTAAAATTATATTGATATAATTATTGAATTTCATATTACAAAAGATGCTAACATTTCATCAAATGTGTTGTCATAGATTTTGACAATTAAAATATTATTTATGCCACCTGGAATAAATAATTACACATTCAAATTTTATTGGAGTTTAAAAACTGCAGTCATGAAAATAATATAACTAGTACTGAAAGTTTCATTATTTAATAATGCTATGCATTTCTTTAGTTAAGAGAAATATTACTTATGAAAAAATTATATATTAACCTAGGTGATTTCAAAATTGAACAACTGAAGTAAATTTATGTATTCATGTTAAATTAATCAACAAAACATTTAAATATGTTAAACACATAGAGTATATTTTTGGTTAAATTTTGTTCCTTAAACTATCAACATTAAAAACTCCTTTGATTCTCATTTAAAAGGCAAATTTTTGGAAATTTTCCCAGAAATAATAAATAAATACATATGAGAGCCCAGGAATGTATATTTCAAATGGCTTCCTAGATTTTTTTTTGTTTGAATTTTATAAGTTTAAAAATTACTGCTCCAGGTTATTCCTGTGTTCTTTATACAGGGTGGTTCACTACTTACAGTTGTGAGTATGCAAAACACAGAGTTTATTATTGTATTGTTTATTCATTGTTGCATTATTTTCCATATGAAAAACTGTAAACCTATTTTTATCCCAGTGTATATTCTTTCAATTGTGAACATATATGTACTGATATGGAAATGGGTTTGATTCACATAAAAGCAAACTATAATTGCACTCCTTAATCAAAAATAATTAGAACAGTTGTATGTATCAGATGTCTAACTTAGCTCAGTGCTTTACATACATTATCTTAAATGTCCACAGCCACTTTTAACAAGTTAAAGAGGTAAACACACAAAGCCCATGAACAAATAAAAATATAGGGTGACCCCAAATCAACCAGATGTATTTGGTGAATATATCCCAAATCCTTAATATAAAATCAAATTTTCAAATGTCCTCTCTTTCAATATCCCATGACATACTACAATATACCTTTTTCTCAATTTAACTTCTCAGAGTTTTAGTAATGCAAGATGTTCGTCTCTCTAAGCTTCATATCTTCTTGTTTCAGTTATAACTTATAATTTTATTACATAAAACATTAGTGCATCAGTTTGGATCTTTCAGTACACACACACCAAGATCATATTAGACATGTACAATGTTTAAAATTTTTCTTTGAAAAATAAAGGGGAGAGGATGAAGAATTGGGCAAGAAAGATTTTTAGACAGTGTTGAAAAGAGGCATGAAGGAAAGAAGAAAGGAAGAGAGGAAGGAAGGAAGGAAAGAAGGAAGGAAGGAAGGAAGGAAAGAAAGCAAGAAGGAAGGAAGGGAGGGAAGGAGGGAGGGAGAGAGGGAGGGAGGGAGGGGAGGAGAAAATATTAAGATTACCTGGCTCTGTAGTACAACTTAGGATTATTTCTTTTCAGGTCCATGGAGAGCCCCAGAGCCAAGATTTCCCATCAGATGAGTCCAACATTCAGCAGGAACAGCCTGGTTCTATTAACCACGCATGCTTATTCACTGGCTGGGAACATCCATGGCAGACTATAGCCTTAAAATCAATCTTGTAGTGGATCCAAAACTATAACAGGTAGTTGGGTGCTATATGCTAACTATATACCTCAGAGCAGGTTTTCTTGATGAGAAAGATGAGTGGGGCATCTCTATGACCTTCTCATACAATGTTCTGGAAAATTCTTTACTACATTGCACTTGGGCATACTGAAAGGCGTGGATAAATTCTTATTTCCTTTGAACTTTCAGAGCCTACTAAGTAAATATCAGGGGTAAGGTTGGCAAATACATATATTTATTGCAAAATATTTATTTATTTATTTATTTATTTATTTAGAAAATGTGATCTGTACATGGAAGTGTGTATTTCAGGGCTTTTAAAGATTTATTTATTTATTTTTAGAGAGGGAAGGGAGGGAGAAAGAGAGAGAGAGAGAAAAAAACATTAATGTGGGGTTGCTGGGGGCCGTGGCCTGCAACCCAGGCATGTGCCCCAGCTGGGAATTGAACCTTCGATACTTTGGTTCACAGCCCGCGCTCAATCCACTGAGCTACGCCAGCCACGGAAAATACATATTTATTTATAGAAACAAGATTTGAAATACAAATATCTCTATTAGGTAAGGCAAAATCAATTTTAAAGATACATGATGAATAAACTAAATTAAAGAGAATCCAAAAATAGAAGAAAATTGAAGAACTATGGATTAAAAAAGGAAGAAGGGAATCTACAAATATATTTAATAATGGAGATGGCTCAATTTCTGTTATGCATTGGAAGTGGAGGATAAATTTTAAAAGATCCTTGATTACTGAGATTCTTGATACATGAGGTCTGTCCATAAAGTATCCAGCCACACAATAAGAAAAATAGATATTTATTGAAGAAGACACAAGACATAGAAACATTGTATATAAGACAATAATGCCTCCATCCCCTTCAAAGCAGACACCTTGGGACCTCACACAGTTCTCCCAATTGCCATCAGCTGCCCCATCTTATTTTCCTGAATCTTATCAAGAGTCTGAAATCACTTCCCTTTCAAAGGTGATTTTAGTTTGGGGAAAAGCCTTCGTCATAGGGCACCAAATATGGGCTATAGCAGGGCTGAGTTACCTGGGTGATTTGATGTTTCTCCAAAAAACTCTGCATGAGATGTGATGCATGGCAGGGGGCAAGGTGGTGGGGAGTGCATTGTCATAACAAAGCGGCCAGTCACCAGTTGTGCATAGCTGTGGCCTTCTGAATTATCCAAATTGTTTCCATGGAGAAATGTTCAAATTTCACAAAAGTTTGATGCAGATTCATTGCTTTGTTCACCCAGTCATTTTGAATGCAAGGGCCACACAGTACACATGCTCACTCAACAACATCTACCACCCCACCAACTAGTACAGTGAAGTCATCACTTTTCACATGTTGCCCATTCCAGTACACTCTCCTTGGCTGCCAGATTATATTGATGTCTCACAAAACTATTCTCATTATGTTAACAATGGTTGGCCCTTTTCTGGACACACCACATATTCTAGTAAGAGTAAGGGAATACATAAGACATATAGTCACCTCTAAAGAAGAATCATCATTTTTTTTTAAAGATTCACATCTTAGTGTAATTATGCTAAGTTTCAAATGAATATAAACAGTGTTGAAACAATGTTCATGTTATGAACAATACTAAAGACATAGATAAAATAATATTGTTGGATAATTTAAGGTTTTTGTGAACCAGCAGGTTCTGGAACTATGCCCCATAGCCCAAACCACTGCTGATTTCTTCCTTTGTTACTTAGTCATTTTATGTTCAACATGTTCAAAAAATATTTTTGACACATGAATAGCTCTTTTTTTTTAAAATGTGTGTTTTTAATTTAGGCTCCTTGTCATTTTTTTAAAGATTTTATTTATTTATTTTTAGAGAGGGAAGGGAGGTAGATAGAGAGAGAGAGAAAAGTCAATGTGCAGTTGCTGGGGGTTATGGCCTGCAATCCAGGCATGTACCCTGGCTGGGAATTGAACCTGGGACACTTTAGTTCCCAGCCTGTGCTCAATTCACTGAGCTACACCAGCCAGGGCTATGAATAGCTCTTAACAGTAACCAAAATGAGGTTATAATGCTTCTCTAATTCAGTAAAACTCAATGAAAAAATACTCAAAAAGCAAGAGTGAAACTATTATACTGTTACTTTGTGCATAATCATAAATTAAAATGTTTATGCACTAGTAATTTCCACATTCTCTTTGTAT